>NC_138513.1:47203189-48403189 GCF_964252035.2 Podarcis erhardii | reverse complement strand
AAGTTGCAATTGGTGTAGAATGTGGCTGAGTGATGGTTAAGCAAGGCAAGCTGGGATCATGTGTCACTGATCCTTAAAGCCAGCAGTTGTCAAAGGGTGTGAGAGAGAGGACAGCCTATGTGGCAGGAAGATTCAAGGACAACCAAAGAAACATTTAAACATTGCAGTGTAGTATTGTATTGCACCTCTCTCTCTCTCTCTCTCTCTCTCTCTCTCTCTCTCTCTCTCTCTCTCTCTCTCTCTCTGTATTTATACGCACTATTTTATACTTTTTGGATGTCACATGATCATATTATAAAGTAGCTGTGTTCTGTGTCAAGCACTGCTAGGAGTTGTTTACTTTTGTTTTCCAATGTATCAATAAAAAAATTGGTGTGGCTTGAGAAAGTTTTTATTCTCAAAGTGTAGCTCAGATAAAAAAGTTTGAGAACCGCTGCTTAAAGGCTGCCACTGGCTCAGTGGCGTAGCGTGGGAGGTGCAGGGGGGGCCAGCCGCACCGGGCGCAACATCTGGGGGTTAGGGTTAGGGGGCGCAAATCCACGGGTTAGGGGGTGCAAATCCACGGGTTAGGGGGTGCAAATTACTGCCTTGCCCCGGGTGCTGACAACCCACGCTACGCCACTGCACTGGCTGCTTGTGAGCTACTGGGCTCAATCCAAGGTGTTGGTACTGGTGTTGTTTACTTGGATTTGCGAAAAGCTTTCATCCAAGTACCTCACCCAAGACTCCTGAATAAGCTGAGCAGTCATGCAGTAAGAGGTGAGGTCACAAGCTCAACAATTGCAGGATGGAGCAAGCATCCACCCTCACCACATTGTTCACACAAATGGAGGCAAGTTTGGAGAGGGAAGCCTCCTCTGTGTATGTAAGCTGCCCCTTTGATGTAGAACCCTGATTGAACATGGATCTAATCGGGAGAATTGCCCTAGGCACATTCAGCTGCCCCCCCCTCCACAAACATGCTTCAACATGTGGCAATATGTGGGGGCACAGCAGGTTTACAAAGATGTGAGTAAAGCTAGCAGTCACAACATGGCTCCTCCATTTCACTCAGTCATTGTGTGTGGGGAGGGTATTCCTAAACATGGTTTCCAAGTCCTTTACAAACACTCTCTGTTTTAGGACAAACAGGATGTTGCTTGTTCTATTCTAACCCTGCTTCTGATGGTTCCAGCAAATCTGAATACCCCATATTGATAAAGGAAATTTAGCTTCATTTCCCCCTCATGGCTGAGTCTTAGTTCAGACTCTTTTGGTCCCCTAGTCTCAGGTAAAGTTCCCTCATGTTTGGGATTTGGAAACCACATTTCCCAAATGAAAAGGTACCCCAAATTTGTCTTCTTTCTCCTACCTTCCCTGCATTTGTTCCAAATAGCATAAGCTGTTCTGTTCCACCACCACCCCGCCCCCAGTAACGCCCTTGGATAACTTAGATTGTGTTTGATACCTGGAAATGAGTCATTCTTTATAATCAGGATATATATTGTGCTGTGAGTTGGAAGATGTTTTCAATTTTTGGCTGACTGGAGCTCTCTCTATGAAGTTTAACAACCATGTCATATGTACATATAAATGTCTGTCCTACAAACTCTTAATTTAATGCATATTTTGGCATTTTGAAGCAATATCATTGTGAAAAGAAACATCTTTTTATCGAGTGCTCTCTTTTCAAAGCTCAAACTTCCTGTGATTTAGTTGAAATAAATGTTCTATTAATGCCTGGCTTCTTTATACAATATATTCAATATATTAGTATTTGGTTCTGTGGAAACTATTGATGGGACAAATCTCTGAGCAAATTCTCCTGCCAGGCTTCCACCAGGTGTACTGGAACTATGTTTAATATCCTACAACTTGGAGATCGTAAAGTTTGTTGGTACTTAAACTACACCAGAACTTAAGACAGAGGGTGACTAATGATTGCATAGAAAATTAAATGTAATCTAATTTGAAAACGATGTTCTATTTATGGAAGATAACAAACTGTAGTTCATGTGAGTTACATTCATTTTTTTCATTTCTATTTCCCCTTTCCCTCAACCTGGAAAGGTAGAACTGTTTGTCATCAACTCAGATATTGTATCCCAACCCTCTTTCAATAGTTTCGTGTAGATGTTTGATGGTAAAAAGTGTGGGAAGCAAGATTGGTCCTTGTGGCACTCCACCAAGCAATGGCAATGGACAGAAAGAACACCGGCTTCTCAAACTAACCATCCAGGAATGTCTGAAACTACTGAAGAACAGGGCTTGCCATCCTGTGTTGACAAGGCAAATGTCAACACTAGTCATAGACTGGCATTGTCCTGTTCTACTGCTGCCATGCTGGTCTATTCTGACAGGCCACAAACCTCGCTTCCCTCCAACATCAGGTGTGGGCAGGGCTTCTTAATAGTTCATCTGCACTTAAACAACAGACAGCACAACAGGGAAGTAATGGCAGCTCCCTGGTCATTTGGCTCTTTGGAGCATGAAGCTGTATGTGTGCTGCACCCCATAAAGTAATCTGCTGTCCTCAGGTACAGAGGACAATGCTCTCTGATAACCAGAACTGAAGTAAGATTCAACAGCCAATCGGCCAGTTGCCTTGTGTACATTAAATTGGGGCTGGGAGGCTGGCTTGTCCTTTGCCTCAGGCAGCAAAATGTATTGGGCCACACTACAGCAGAATTCTAGGGTTGGCTGCAATAAGAGAAGCAATGGGAAGGTGCTGAAGGAGCAGAGAGAAGTGTTGTGGGGGAAGAGACATATGGGAAGGGGAAATCTACCCCCAAAGTCCATTGGGAGAAGGGGAAAGGAAACTGTAATCAATGGGAATGGCAGGATGAAAATCCAAGGGAAGAGAGGAAGAAGGGCTGTAAGAGACTCCTTTGAACAGGCCTGACCTCAGATGGGTCATATCTGCCAATAAAGTCTATTTGGTGTTGGTGGAGAGTGGACGAAGCTACACAGAAGCCTGTGCTGAAGAAGATCTCTTTAGCAACATGGGCTACCTCTTCCTTCAAGCTCAGCTCTCCAAATCCTGGAGAAAGGGATGACACTTACCTATGATGCCATTTGATCCTAGCATGGTCCTGAAAGTCCCAACTAGAACACAGCCACCTCAGAAATTACCCTTACTTTTACATAAGAAACATGGACTGGGATATACTTTGTAAACCAGTGCAGTAATGTGGGGAGCAAATGAGTACTACCTAGAACAACGTAATGTGCCAGAGTGAAAACTCTTCACAGGAAGATCATTATGGGTACAGGAGGTTTTGATGTGCTGCTGGTGACTTCACAGCAATCCAGAAAGATACCTCATCCAATGGTGTCAAAAGCTGCTGAGAGGTTTCTGGGAATCAAAAGGGTTACATTCTGCACATCCATCTCCTGGCCCTTTGAAGGGGTGGTTGACTAAAGAGATGCAAGCAACAGGACTTTGCTCACAAGAAATCAAGTTTAGCAAAGAAGCACTTTGCCAGAGGAGTTGATTGCTGGTGCTGTGACTGCCAGAGCATCACAATTTTTACCTTTGTGGATCTAGGCTGACATGAGCTAATGCCACGGACATTAATATTATTATTTTTTCATGCTCTTATCAAGCAGCACAATACTGCTGGGCTTTCAGCCACACAGAGGCCCCTCTGAACGTTCATTGGAATTTAAAATCACAAAATGATAAAAGGAAACTGCTGTTATGTTCAAGATTTTTTCAAAACCTTTCTCTCTCTCTTTTTTTTTTTACTAAGCCCAAATTTTGGATTGGCTGTAATTTAACACTGTCCTTTTGACATTCATGGGATTTACGGACATACAAGAAGGCAGACTACATCCTCCTGACGGATTTGAGCCTGAGAGATCCCAGAGGTATATATTGTACTTATGAAATTTGCTTCTGCTTTTCACCACTAATTCTAGGGCCCTCATTGGCATACATAATTGATTAATCTGTATTTCGAAAGGTTTAACACATTTCCTCTTTCTAATCCAAAGGCACTTTCCCCCATTTTCATAGTAATTTCCAAAGTCTATGACTTGTGGTGTGTGTGTGTGTGTCTTTTTAAGTGTCTCTTAGGATCATATATTGGGTTACATTACACACCGTGCCAGTTCTGAATCAAGGAAAAGAAGCACAGGATAGAGACTGTTGTAAAAGGAAGGAGAAGAATGTATATGGAGCAGAACAGTGGACTCTGGTAAATGGGGTTTATATGGAACATAACAACTAAACACCCATAATTGTCGAAATCCAATGACCCTCTCATAAAAACATAAGAAAGGTTTGCTGGATCAGGCCAATGGTTCATCTAGTCCAACATCCTGTTCTTATGGTGGCCAAGTAAATGCCTGTGGAAAGCCATCAAGCAGGACTGAGCATATGAGTTCTCTTCTCTCCTGTGGTTTTCAGAAACATGACTGTGGAGGCAATGCCAAGCCATCATGGCTAGTAGCCATGGACTTATTCTCCATGGATATGTCCAGTCCTCTTTCAAAGCCCATCCATGCTGGCTTCTCCTGTGAATAGCACCCCAATCCACTGATTTCCACAACACTCACAGTCCCTGGTCAGCAACTAAGGGGATCACCATAAGAGTGGAGGAGTGGAGTGGGGGAGAGGCAATCCCCAGGGTCACATTCTCATTGTGGCCGGCTGGCAAGTTGTCTACATGCCTTGCTTGTCCATAGTTGAGCAAATAGGGAAGCGGGGAACAGAAAGACAGAATCTTCTACAGTGCTGCATTGGACTTGGGGGTATCAATTGCTAGTCATGACTGTAGGGCCAATAATTCATAACAATTACCCCTAGTTCATGGCGATGCTGCTACCTGCTACTCTGGACCTGTTTCAGCATGGTGGTTTTCTCCAAGAGCCCAGGCCAAATGTGTGGACACTTCACAGAGGTTTCCTTCCCCTTTCACTGTAACTATGGGCTCCTTTAAACATTGCAATGCTCACATGAGAACATTGCAATGTTCCCATGCACTGGAATGTGCCCTACAGTGTGCATAATGTTTGAAGTGCCCTTGTTACGTGTAGCCACACGAAGCTCCTCTGTTCCAGTACCACCTATCAGGAATGTGCAGTGCAATGCTGAGAAGAGGACTTAAAACAAAGGGTTTGCCCACAGTCCTGCTTGTCTTGCCAATTGCCCCTGCAGACACCTGCTCTTCACCACTGAATTAGAGCAAATGTCAGTCAGGCTTTCCGTGGATTGATGCTTGCTCTGATTCAGTGGTAAAGAGCATGTTTTCCTGGGGAAAGAGGCAGGGCAAATGGAAACCATTCAGAACTGTCCCTAGGAAGCCCAGGACTAGCAGAAAACTGCTCAGACCCATGCCTTCTAGGCATGAGACAAGAGAAGTGTGGACGAGCCCATAGTGTGTTGTGCATGGGCTACCGGGACAGAAAACACGATTGCTGTAATGTTTAAATTAGCCATAAGCTACACAGCAGGTACCTAGCAGTACTTTTAAAAAAGTAATAATTAGCATTAAGTTACCCTTTGGAATGTTCAAAACCTGCTTCGCACAAATTAGGTCAGCAATACTTACATTGCAACAACATGGTAAGGCAGGTCCATATTATAAACCCCATACTGCAAATCTGAGAGATTGTAGCTTGTCTCACGCCATTCGCTGACTTCATGGCTACAGTGGCTTCCGAACTGCCTCACAGTTTGCGCTCTTAGCCACAGCAGTAAAAGCTATTAATTATTTTAGCAGAACTGAATAGCTACTACTGTATCTTTAAAATGCATTTTAATAACAAAAAGTATATAATTCCATTAAAAGCATTTTTTTTAGTTTTGTTTTTTGCTTTTTTGTTAACAAAACAACATTCTTTTTGAAGTGGGAAGAAGAAATCAATTATCCTGCATCTCAATACGACTGAAAAGAATATTAGAGTAATTTCCTTTAGTTTGCTGAGAGAAAACAAAGACTAATTGTTTTTTGAAATGAAAATAAAAGTAGCATAGTTTACCAAGAGGGAGAACCACAGATTGGTTTTGATGTGTGTTGCTCAGCTGGAAGTAAAAAAACACACACACAACATAGAAGCTATTGAGCGATTAGCTCAGACTGTGGAGTAGCAGAAAAGTTAGTTTGTGTTATCTTTGTCCAATAAAGACTCTATTTGGGGATAAACACTTGCATTTAAATCAGGGTTGTTGTTTTTTTAAAAAAAGCATTAAGCAAAACTTAGCAGAGGGAAAAAGCATAGAGATCATTAAGAATGTGATTTCAAAGAAAATGTGATTAATTAGGGGCAACGCCCAACAGCAGGAATCCAAGAACGAGGCTGAAACAAGAAACAAATATATCATTGTTTAATTAATTTCTTTGGACAGCATCCAGAGATACAAAAATAAATAACAAACAAAGCGTTGCTAAGGGGGGGGGATTGAAAAGTGTTTTTCCTCATTTAGAGTTTACAGAAGTGGGGTTAAAAACAATATGTTTTTTCCTGTCCTGAAAAGCTATAACTAGATCCCAGGAGGTTAGGCAAACAAACGCTGCATTCTTAAGTGTCCAAACAAGCCGCTTTGAAGCCTTCTTGGCATCTGGATGCCGCAACCTCCAGCTCTTTCCAAAGCTCAGCTGAAAGACAAATTGTGGTAGAGCACTCTGGTGTTAACCATTTTTTGTTGGTGGTCAGCTGACTGAAAGGTCTTTACCTGTCTGCTCCAGACTTCGCAGGCACCCTGGGAATGAAGCTCATAGCAAAGCGACAAAAATGTTCGTGTAGAATGGGGAAATTTGCTGCCCTCCAGGACCTGAGAGCACCAAAACAGAAGTGTTAATCATCTTCTCCCAGGCCATGAGGGATGTCGTCTGACACAGGAGCACCAAGGCTTGTTCTCATCAGGTAAAACTTTTCATCCTGAGTGGAGATCACATTCTCCCAGAAAACCACAATATTACCAATTCAGAATGCAAATATTCTGGACGAAATATTAAAATGTCATTCTCTCCTTACCAATGCAGATTTCTGGGCCCAAGTGATCCAGACTCATTAACCTGCAGGTTGTGTTGTGCTAATGACACTCTAGACCAGTTGGTCATGGAGCTGAAAGAGAGGAGGCGACTCTGGACTTAATCTGAAGTGATGCTGAGGAGCTGGTGCAGGATGCAAGCACTGAACAGATTGGAAATAGTGACCACAATGCTCTCAGATTTTCTATATATGTAAATGGACAACTGCATGGAGGGGTGGGAAGAAAGACCTAGAACTCAAGAGGCGCACATCTCGTGGGAAACAGCATTTATTGCAATTCAGCCGTGGTTGCTAATCATTTGGGACAGTGGGCACATTTTGAATTTCAAGTAAGTGCCATGAGCACCAGTCACAAAATGGCACCCATGGGGGCATGGCATAATGCAAAACAACTGCCAAACCCAAAAGAGCAGAAAAAGAGACAGGAACACAAAATAGTACAAACATGCCTTCCTCCCACAATTTTAACAGCAAGCCGTAAAGCAGAAGCAGATACAGTGGTACCTCGGGCTACAGGTGCTTCCTGTTACAGACTCTGCTAACCCAGAAATATTACCTTGGGTTAAGAACTTTGCTTCAGGATGAGAACAGAAATCGTGCAGCAGTGGCAGCGGGAGGCCCCATTAGCTAAAGTGGTACCTCAGGTTAAGAGCAGTTTCATGTTAAGAACGGACCTCCGGAACGAATTAAGTTCTTAACCCGAGGTACCACTGTAAAAACAATAACAACCACAGTTTCCAAACACTTGATCATCTTGGTTGCTCTCCTCTGTACACTTTCTAGCTTGTCAACATCCTTCTTAAATTGTGGGGCCCAGAATTGGACACAGTATTCCAGGTATTGTCTGACCAAGGCAGAATAGAGTGGTACTATTACTTCCCTTGATCTGGACACTAGACTTCTGTTGCTGTTTTTTTAAAAAATAATATTTATTCCAGTTTTAAAAATTACAAAAGAAAACACTAGATTAAGCAAGAAAAAACAAGACCATGAATACAGACAAGCAAAAACAAAAAAACAAAAAACCCCCCAGAAAAATACAAGCAATTAAGAAAAAAAAGAAAAAAGAAAAGGGGAAAAAAAATCAAACCTTCCCATAACTTATTTTCCATTTGCTTATTTCCTTGACCTCCTCACACCTCCCTTTTTTGTATTCTAGTTCAATTAGATATTTCAGCAAATCCTTTCCATCTTTGTTTTTATCCCAATAATTTATCTTAACATACTGTAATTTTACACTCTCTTCTTTCACCAATTAACTACCCATTTTTACTTAATCCTTTATATCATTTCTGCTAAAACCACATAACTTCATTCCAACATCCTTCTAACATTCCTTAATTTTACAGTGTTTCTGTAAATAAACTTTAAATTTCTTCCAATCTTCTTCCACCAACTCTTCTCCTTGGTCTCGGATTCTGCCAGTCATTTCCGCCAATTCCATATAGTCCATCACCTTCATCTGCCATTCTTCCCGGGTGGGTAAATCTTGTGTCTTCCAGTACTTTGCAATAAGTATTCTTGCTTATTTTACACCAATTGGCCGACCATGCCCAGGAGAAAGGCCTCTGGTTTCTTCTGAAAGGTATATTTAAATACCTTTTTCATTTCATTATAAATCATCTCCCAGAAAGTCTTAATCCTTGGGCATGTCCACCAAAGGTGAAAGAATGTACCTTCAATCTCTTTACACTTCCAACATTTATTTTCGGGCAAATGATAGATTTTTGCAAGCTTGACTGGTGTCATGTACCACCTGTAGATCATTTTCATTATATTCTCTCTTAAGGCATTACATGCCGTAAACTTCATACCTGTTGATGCAGCCTAGAATAGCATTGGCTTTTCTTGCTGCTGCTGCTACATCGCACTGTGAACTCATGTGAAGCTTGTGGTCCACCAAGACCCCTAGGTCCTTTTCACATGTACTGCTAGTAAATCAGGTGTCCTCCATCCTATATTTGTGCACCTGGTTCCTTCTGCCTAAGTGCAGAACCTGATATCTGTCCCAAATTGAACTTCATTTGCTAGTTTGGGTTCTCCAAATTTTGAATCCAAATTTTGTCTTCTGTGGCATTAGCTACTCCTCCCAGATTGGTCTCATCTGCAAATTTGATGAGCATCCCCTCAATTTCTTCATCCAAGTCATTTATTGAACAAAAATGGGTCCAGACCAGATCCCTGAGGCACCTCACTTGTTACTTTTCCCAAGATAATGAGGAACTAATTATGAGTCATACTTTTGGGATTGGGTCAGCAACTAGCTACAAATCCACCTGACAGTTATCTCGTTCAACCCACATTTTACCAGCTTCCTCGCAAGAATATCATGCTACAACAGTCTGCATGCTACAATGTAAAGGTAAAGGGACCCCTGACCATTAGGTCCAGTCGTGGCCGACTCTGGGGTTGCGGCGCTCATCTCGCTTTATTGGCCGAGGGAGCCGGCATACAGCTTCCGGGTCATGTGGCCAGCAGGACTAAGCCGCTTCTGGCGAACCAGAGCAGCGCACGGAAACGCCGTTTACCTTCCCACCGGAGCGGTACCTATTTATCTACTTGCACTTTAACGTGCTTTCGAACTGCTAGGTTGGCAGGAGATGCTACAATGTAGCTGTGGCCAAAGGAAGAACCTATAAAGCAATTAGCCAGATTAACAAACTTCACAAGCATTGTGGTGAAAGCCTCCAGTTAGAGTTATGTCTCCTGGGATTAAATAATCCATGATGAAAGCAGTGGTGGAACTTTCCCCCGCTAGTACACGGGCCGTGGGGGTTGGCCATGCCGCCAGAGCGATCTCTGTCCACTGGAGCTAAGTGGGGCCATGCTGTGCTACCTGGCTGGCCGCACAGTGGCTGATGCAGCCCTCACAGCCCTGCTTTGAGGGGCGCACTCACGGCACCCTGCGAGCCCAGCGCCACTTTGCGAGAGCCGCAAAAATGATGCTGTGAGCTGTTACGTCCTTATCAAGGGACCCTCCTGCTAGCGCAACAGGGCATCATGAGGAATGCACCCCCAAAAAACTGTCCCTGGGGTGATGCCCCCCCATGCTACACCACTGGATGAAAGCAGTGTTGCACTGGTATTTACCCCTGTTGAACTTGCTGGAATGAATGCTGATCTTTCTAATATAATTTGGAGGGGTTTTCTGGAGACAGACACTTTTTGCTGCATGTGGTGGCCCAACAATACATTTCTTTTGGATACAATTTTTTCATGAAATTTCCTCAATTGTATGCCAGACTAGGAGCTGCACCTTCACTCAGTGTCTTTACCACCACCCCTGCCATTCTTCCCATGTTATTTCCATAAAGCTTCCCTTTCTCACCCCATGTAAACTACTAAATTCACTTTCAACGTTTCTGAAACCACTTCTCTCTTTGGTTCTGCAGCCCCAGTTTCATCCATTTGCTCCACTTTCCATGCCTCCTCTTTCCCCTCTTTTTGTGCAATCCACTTTGCATGTAAACCAGCCCCCTGGCAGCCTCCTGTGTCCTCCTCTCACATATTTCAACTGTTAAGCATTCTTTTCACCTTCCACCCAGTTTTGAAGCCCCGATCCTCTCCTTTCATGCCCCGGATTTCATCTTCACCCCCAATTCCTATGCATCCTACTCCCTACTTTTTGCAATCCCTTTTGCATTTTCACCTCCACCCCTTTTCCTTCTCCTTCTTCTTTGGACTCAGCTATACAGCTGCAAATAAAACGTTTTAAGTGTGTTTAAGTGCAATATACAATATGACACTAGGTGGCAATGGTGAGCCTTATAGAAAATTCAATGTATTTTTTAAAAAACGCTTTTTTAAAAAGCAGTTTTTTTAAAAAAAGCAGTTTTTATATGTGTGTAGATTCCACCTTTATTTTTCTTAACTCTCCCTTGCACACATTTCAGTGCCTTGACCTTTCTCCTATTCTGCAGCCCCATCTGCATGCACACACTGTTAAAACCACTACTGTTTCCTTTCAGTGTTCCTCCATCCCTGCTTTATTCAAACCTCCATTGTTTAAAACAGCCACTTTCCCCCTCTCATTCTCATCCTTCTTGCAATACAGAATGGAATGCATACCCACCCACTTTCTGGGGCCAGTAGTTCTGTACAACAACCTTATGCTAGCTTTTTGCATCTAAAAAAACATGGTCATGGTAATTGGCATGGAAGTTGCTGAAGAGACCAGAATGCCTCCTCTCACCGGTGTGCTCCATCTTCTCCTCTCTTTAATCTGGCTCTTGGAAAATCTCACTAGCTATAATTTTACAAAAAGAAAGAAAGAGCGATCATCCCTGCTTGTTGCACACTATTATTGCCAGAGTGAGAATAATGAGCTTCTGTTTTTTAAGTTCAAGCCCAAACCTGTTTATTTTACCAATACGGCCTTCTAAGAAAAGCAAACCAAGGTTCTGGTTTAATATGTGTTGGCATGTATAAGGAACAGCCTTGCAAGATTAGTGATTCCACTATAAATCAATATTGATGTAATTATGGGCAGGCAGAAAAATACTTCTGTGTTACCATCAAGACATGGTACAAGCAATTTACATACCCAAAAAGAAGAACTTGGCAAGTGGATGCCATCTATTAATCTGCTTGTCTAAAATGTGGGTGTAATTTGCTGACTATATATGCAGTCAAAACAAAACAAATTCCTTCCAGTAGCACCTTAAAGACCAACTAAGTCAGTTCTTGGTATGAGCTTTCGTGTGCATGCACACTTCTTCAGATACGAAAGCTCATACCAAGAACTGACTTAGTTGGTCTTTAAGGTGCTACTGGAAGGAATTTGTTTTGTTTTGACTATGGCAGACCAACACGGCTACCTATCTGTAACTGTATATATGCAGTGTTGACTTTAGATTAAAAGCAATTATTGCTTTTTAGCATGTTGTTTTCTACAGTATTCTTATTTTGTTTTTCTGAAGTTCTGCAGAATGCTTTGAGTGCCACTTTTGAGAATGATACCTATAAGTTAAAATCAAAAGATGAATATAGATGTTAGTAAAACAATGGGTTAATGAAAGACTCTGAGTTTGGAACTCATTCAGCAACTAACTAGGTACCAGTTCAGATGCTTGAAATTATTCCTCATGGAGGAAGTCATGTCTAATTACTTGATGGATCCATGGCAATAGGCACTGCTTTCTGTTGAAAATTGGCAAGGATGTAACGATGCATTTTTCAACTACTGCTCTGGTATGTACCATGGCTGGGAAGCAGCACCTATGCTGCATGGAGAGCCCATAAACGTTTAGGCCGGTTTGGGCATGGAAATTGCCTTGGTCCCCCTGCATAATGGTCTTTGTCAGGAGGGAGACAGTGCGAGTGTGTCTCTGCTCATTCTCCTTGTTTCCGATTCTATTTGACCATGGTATCTATCTGGAGTGGATGCCTAATTTGGGGATGAGCAGCCCCACTTTGCAGTGCTTCTGCTCCTATTTGGATGGGAAATGTTGTTCAGCCCCATGGAGTCTTCAGTGTGGCATTCCACTGGGTTCTGTTCAACATAGATATGAAGCTGTTGAGTAGGATCACCTGGAGTTTGGGAGTACATTGTCAGCAATATGCTGATGACATACAACTCTACTTCTCCTTTACATCTTCAGGTGTGACAGTGGATGTGTTAGATCAGAGGTTCCCAAACTTATTTGAACTACTGCTTCCGTTTGGGGGGGGGATACCTAGCACCCTCTGGAAATCTACCTTCTTTAAGCGAAGAAACAGAAAGATGCAGTGACAAATTTGCATTCTTTTATGTATCTATATTTCCACCTATGACTTCTTCTCTTCTCTTTTTTTATGCTTCCATCCCCTTTCTTTTATTCAGTGCTGCCCAATTGCAGCTGAGGTTACTACCGCCCCCCTGGATCGTTCCAGCGCCCCCCTGGGGGGCAGTATTGCCCACTTTGGGGAATACTGTATTAGTTTGACATCTCGTTGCAGTAATAGACTGGGTGAAAGCTAATAAACTGAAGGTTACTAGAGAAGACTGGGGCATTGTTAGTGAATGGTTCTCTAAAATGGATAGATGAGGAGACGCCTGTGCTGGATGAGGTTACACTGCCTTTGAAGAAGTCGCTTGAGGCTCAAGTGCATGGAATAGCTTCCACTAGCTTTGATTGGTGGCTCAGCTGCGCCCCTATCAGCAAAGGGAGGCCGTGCAAGGCCTGGCGGCTGCTGGAAACACCCCCACCCAATAATAAACACTAAAATAAAATTTAAAAACCCAAACCTGGACACTTCGATAAAATGCAAAAATCCTCCTGCACAGGCATGCTGGCCCCCCAAAAGAGGACCTGTCCGGCAACCCTAATCCCTGACTCCCCCAGTCACCGTTGCCTTGTGGCACTGAGAAATCAGTTTTAGAAAACCAAGTTCTTCAACCCATTTTGTGTCGTCAGAAAATTAGGGACAATGCAGTTTGTTTAGTTCCAGCACATGTGTGATACCGACCCAGCTGTATATCATACTGGATTAATCTGATACTGTTTGGGTGCTTCTCCCAGATACAAAGTGAATATGAGTTAGCTTGCAGAGGCTCATGCACAGTATAATATCAAGCTCATAGAAGAAAGGAGGAAATTGTATTTGAAGGATGTGGCAGAGATTCTTCCTATCCCACTGCCCGGGCGTGTGGGCCTATTTGTAATATGCTGGGTGGCCAGTTTTCAAAGTTTGTTTGAAAGCAACTGTGCTTTTATGATGGGCCTAAGAATTGGCAACACTTGAGCTTAGATTGCCACAGTATTATTTTTTTATGGGCTATGTTTCATAAACATAGTTGGAAATTAAAGAAACTACAGAATACCGCAAGTCACTTGTTAAAGAGGCAACTGCAATAAAAGAATGTGAGAGTCGCCATGTTCACTCAGACCAATAATTAACCTAACTCAGCATTACATATTCCTGTAGTGACCAGCAGAATAATATTTAATTATCATTATAAATGTCATTCATTAAATATGATCCAGACAGGATATTTAATATAACAACCTTCCACTTTTTAACAAATTAAAGTTCAATAAATGCCCACATGCAAACATAATATTAGCATATTATCAAAAGTGCCTATTTCAGGTACTTAATGAAGTATAAAATAACTTAACAATGTAATAAACAAAAATATTGATTACTGTTAGAAGGAAAGGTCATCTTTATATTTTCTTTTTCAATCTATTATGCTTTTAATTTACAAACCCACAGATTAAGATTGCTGCTTTGCAAAGCTTTAGTTAGCTTTAATTAGTGCTTGCATCCCTAGTTATGAGGCTTTCTGTGTGGAACTAAGGCTGTGTACACATTATTCTGCATCTGGTGTACTCCTTTCACTGGTTTCCGAAGCTGTGTACTCACGATGCTGTCCTCAATCCATATATCCTTTAGTTTCTTGGGAAATGCTGCATTTTGATGCCTTTCCCCCAGGATCCAACTTAAAACATAAGCCGTGTGAATGCAATCCATGCCCTCTCCCTGCCTGCTGGTTTGGACAGACAGTGATCTAATAGAAAACACATCCAGTTGTACTGATGCGCACAATGATGCGCAAATGTGAGTTGAAGGGGTGCTAAATTTATTTTGCTGGTTTGGGGATTTATTCATCCATTTTCCTTTAGACAAGTATTTGTAATCAAAAGGTATAAGTAATGGTGGTTTCTTGGATTCACCTCTCCTTGTAGATCACAGAGGTAGAGGTAGGAGGGCAGATTTTTGTATGCAGGCAGAACCCACTGAGCCACAAGTTATAGGTTAGGTTAGAAAAAGGAATAATAGGGATAATAGGAATGTAAAAATAAGATTAAATTCAGCAGATATTATTATAGAGGGGCCAGATACAGTTCAGGAGAGGATATTAAAGGGCAAGTTGAATCTACTGTACTCACTTGATTTCTTTAATGTGGTAGCAAGTACACAAAAACTCATTGTGAAGGAACAAGATTTATAATCTTGTCACCACCATTTCTCTTGTACAGATGGGTAAGAACCTCATTATTCCATGAAGCTTGCACCACCTCTGAGAAACCAAGTCATTCCCCTGGTGATGGAAAAGAAACCCTATTTATGTAATAATATTTGGATTGTAGCTTGCTTACCTGCCTATTTGGCCATTGCCAGTCGGGCTGCAGTGCCAACCATGCCCTTGGGGTGTATCGGACTGAGCCAGCCCAGCTTCACTCTGGTCCACCCTTTGGGCTTTTAATCTCAGGGCCTAGTCCACCTCCTCGTCCAGTTTTGAAAAACCATTTGTACATGTTCCATCTGTTGTGTAATAACCCTTACTAATGTGCCATAGAGTTAAAGTTGTAGTGATTACTTTATTTTCCAAATAAAAGAAGGTAGATTTCCAGGGGGGTGCTGAGTAACCTTTTTTCTGAAAAGGGGGTGGTAGGCCAAATAAGTTTGGAAACTTCTGCTTTAGAGAATAACATATGCAAAAATGACATGTCTATCCTGATGCATTTACAATATAAGGGAATAATCCTAAATATTGAAAGAAGAAGAAGAAGAGTTTGGATTTGATATCCCGCTTTATCACTACCCAAAGGAGTCTCAAAGCAGCTAACATTCTCCTTTCCCTTCCTCCCCCACAACAAACACTCTTGTGAGGTGAGTGGGGCTGAGAGACTTCAGAGAAGTGTGACTGGCCCAAGGTCACCCAGCAGCTGCGTGTGGAGGAGCAGGGAAGCAAACCCGGTTCACCAGATTATGAGACTACCGCTCCTAACCACTACACCACACTTATGAAAGTCAGCATAATTTATGCTGGTTTAAATCAAGCTCCCTTCTGAAGCAGGACCCCTGCCAGCTGAACCAGCCTAAACCTGGCAGAAGGAAAACAAGCCATTAAAACACCGTTTGATTTATACCACTCTTTATAAAGTTATGCTGGGTTGCCAGGTCCCATGTGCTGCCATTTACATGCACTTTTAATTCAATAATACTTTGGTCACTGCTCCCAGTTGGTTAAACAATCTTGCACAAGGTTCCATACGGTAGTCAAGTTTAAGTCCAGGGTTGCCACCCAGCTGGTCAGTTGCATGACCAACTGTTCTAGGGCACAGTCATTTAGGGTGTCTAGAAATTTTATTATTGGTATGAGCTTTCGTGTGCATGCACACTTCTTCAGATACCAAAGTGTGCATGCACACAAAAGCTCATACCAATAACAAACTTAGTTGGTCTCTAAGGTGCTACTGGAAGGATTTTTTAAAATTTTTGTTTCGACTACGGCCAACCAACACAGCTACCTACCTGTAACTAGAAATTTTACTTCTTTGTCATGACTGGAACACATATGTAGCCAGTCTGAGTATAGTTGAAGCGGCACATTATTACATTTCCTCTTTTGGATGCTTCCATGATTTCATTCTTCATCTCAAGGTCTCCAGGATCATTTTGACCAGGGGAAAGATAGCATGTGCCCTGAACTAAATTACTCTTTGGGTCTGAGATCACTACCCATAATGATTCTGTGGCAACATCTTACAGACCCCCCTCTGTTCATGTGGGGTTATGTTCCAAGGAATTACGCATGTTGGTGAAGTGGCAGTAATTGAAACCAATTGAAAAAGCCTGCAAACACCCCATTCTGCCCTTTTAGTGGCATTTCAGTTATCTCTTTATGATGTTTCCAAGTCACTTCTGGGTTTGGTGTGATACGCGTATACACAGTTGTGCACATATCAAACGAGTGAAAACGGGGGGCTGCCTATATACATCTGGGCTCTGCATCCACTCGGGGTGATTCAGAATGGGCCCTTCCCTGCAACCACCTGATTCCCACTTCAGCCATTGTGGAACAGCGCACGGCCCTGGCCCCTCAATTGTGGGGGCAACGTAGCGTACTTGCCAGTGGTAAAAGTGCCAGGTACCAGGTGACTGGAAAGACAACTGCCTGAGACCCTGGAGAGCCACTGCCAGGCAAAGCAGAGAATGCTTCCTATGTGCTTTTATTTTGGCTGAAACAACCTGACTGTAGCTTATATCTTTGTTAACTGCTTTGAGGTTTCATTGCAATCAAGTGGTAAATAAAGCTCGTGGAACAAATAGTAAATATATGGATGTATAGTTGGCATCCATCTGTCTTGAGAGTGCAGCTCTGGGCATGAAGTCAAACTGGGCTGCCCAGACGACAAGCGTCTCAGCCTCACTGATGTGGTCCAAAGGGAAGCAGAACAAGACGTTTGGCACCAGCTTGGCTGCAGGAGTTGCCAGAAGGAGGCGTACAAGGCACCTTCCAACCCTCTTAGGGACTCCACTATGGATTTATGTAGTATTTACTCCATGGGTAGGCAAACTAAGGCCTGGGGGCTGGATCCGGCCCAATTGCCTTCTCAATCCGGCCTACGGATGGTCTGGGAATCAGCGTGTTTTTACATGAGTAGAATGTGTCCTTTTATTTAAAATGCATCTCTGTGAGGCATAGGAATTCGTTCATCCCCCCCCAAAAAATGTATAGTCCGGCCCCCCACAAGGTCTGAGGGATAGTGGACCGGCCCCCTGCTGAAAACGTTTGCTGCCCCCTGGTTTACTCCTTAGCCCTTTCTTCTCCCGAACCTCAAAGCAGTGGAGGTTTGGGGTCAGACTTTTCTTTCTCCGAGATGGGCCCCCTTCTCAGGTTTTTGAGCCCCATCTGCCCCTCACTTCCCTCTGCAGCGCGTGCAGAAACCACCTTCTTGACTGTTGGGGCCACTATTGGGCTTGTCCACTCCGTATGCCGGATACATGCACGGAAAGGCCTTAATTCACCGAGGGCTTGAGACCCATCGGCTACCCTCACCTGGATTAGCCGGCCATTGGGAGCCCTTCTCAAGGTGTAGCAGCTGCTGCAAGCTGACAGTTTCTGGGGAACAGCTGAATGCAGGGTGGGGAACATAGGTTGACAAACTACCCCAGAGGAGCATGGCTGTTAGTTCCCCTCTGGTGGGGTACTACCCTTCCCCTAACACTCCATACACCCGTGGATGTAGCACACCTGGATTAATGGAGAGCCCATTGGGATGCTTTTTAGATGTGTGTTGCCTAATCTGACCCCCACTCTGCCTGCTTCTGTGCCTTGAATGCTCTTCTGCCCAGGCCCCCAAAGGCACAGCTTTGAACCTGGTGCGATGTAAAATCTCCCATGGAGAATAAAATGGTCCCTGAGTTAAATTCGGACTTCCCTTGGGTGCTTGCACTGCCCTTGTCACCTGAACTCTCCACCTCACTGCGGAACTTTGTGGTGAAAGTGGGGAGAACCAGGCCAGCCGTGCCTTTGGAAAGCAGTGGGAGAAGCTGGCTCCGAGAAGAGCGGGCGTGCCAAAGCCTGCACAGATTCGAGTGTCCCAAAAGAGAGAGGGTGGAATTTAATTCAGCTCCACATATTTGTATATAATGAGAAATGCCCGAAGATAGGCACAAAGGTAAAGCGGGGGTGCCGAGCCGCGCACCGCAGGTCCTTATCTATCTTGAGAATCCCCAGGAACTTTCTTGCTGTGTTTTTTAAACACATTCCTTCACCATAAACGGGGGAGCCTGGAGGGTTCGTCTGCGATGCGGGGCACCTCTGGGCTGGGAAGGGGAAGGCGGCAGCCCCCCGCCTGAGGGGAAAGGTCCTCCCCGAGGGCACCCCGCTTGGGAGCGGCCTCCGAGCGGGAAAGGAAGGGGCGAGCGGGGCCAAGGGCCTCTCCCGGGCGGGCAGCTCGCCGGGGGCCTCTCGGCTTCCCGCCCGCCGCCCCCCGCGCCCTTTGGCATCCTCCGCCGGGCTGCTTCGCCCTGGTCGCCCTGAAGGCCGAGAGGCCCGCCCTCCCGTCCCCAGGCTGGCTGAGCAGGCTGAAGCGCTGCAGGATCCCCGGGAAGGCAGGGCTCCCCTTCGGGGGCCAGCCCCGCTCCCCGCGGAGAGGCGCGCGCCAAGCGAGGAAAGGTGCGCGAGCGGGCGGCGCGCCAGCAGGATCCGGGGCGTGGGTCGGTCGGGCGGTCGGTCTGTCTTTCTCCCGGCAGATCACCCAGAGGGGGGGGGGAGGAGGAGGAGGAGGAGAGAGGGAAGGAGAGGCGGGCGGGCGGGCGGGCGGCGGAGGGCTGAGCCGGACAGCCCGGCAACATCTGCAAAACTTGGGCGCGAGAGGGAGGAGGCAGAGGAAGCGGCAGACTCGGGGCAACTTTTCGGAACACGTGAGTTAGGAGAGTTGCATGTTTTCCTTTCCCCTTCTTCTTCCCTCGACCGAGAGGCAGAGAAAGGCACGGAATCAGAGAAGGGGGCAAGGAAGAAGAGAAACGCGCAGCCCCGGGGGAGGGAGCAGGAGGGGGAGGAAGGGGAGGAAGGGGCAGCGGCCGAAGCGCCTTTCCCTCCCTTGGCGCGCAAGTTGGTGCTTTGCGATCTGGCGGCGGACTGTCCTCCTTTCGTCGGGGTTGTTTCGGTGGTTGTTGTCGAACCGGGAGAAATGTCCCTCCGGGCTCCTCCGTGAGTCAGAAGGGATCGGATTACAGCGGGGGGGGGCGGGGGGGGCGGGGGCGCCGAGGAACCGCTGGAAGGTCTCGGCGGAGAAAGAGAAAGAAGCGCGCGCGCGCGGCTGAAGGCAACCCCCGAAGGGGAGGGCGAGCGCCGGGCGCGTAAAAGCAAAGGCAGACCTCCCCCCAGAGCCCCCCAGAGGCAGCCCCGCGCCCTCCCTCCCAAACAGAAGCCCGATGCCCTCAGTCATCCTCGGGGAGCGGCGCTGCTAAGTTGGCCCCGATCTTCGCCTATGGGGCACTCGCGGGCTGCTCCCCACCCCGGCCGAAGCGGCGGCGGCAGGTAAGCAGTCCCCGTGCTTTTCGGGCGGGTGGCTGGATGCGCGCGCGTCAAAAGAGAGAGCGGAGGGGAAAGTTCTTTGTTTAACTTGCAGTGCGCTGGCCGCGCGGAAAAGAAAGTTGGAGTGGGGCGGGGAGAAGAGCTTCCCTTTTGTGCCCTCGCTCCCTCCGAGTCCGGCGGGATGGAGAGGTCGGGGCTCTTGGGGAAGTGGAGCTGGCCAGGCTTGCTCGCCACTGAGTGGCTCGGCTGGCGCGCTCCTGCAGGGGCTTGTCCCGGAGCAAGCCCGGCTCGGCCGGGGCTGGCGGAGGCGCCAAAAGCGCGCGGCGCGTGGCCTCTCCGCGCCCCCTTCGCGCCCTCGGCACTCGGAGAGCACTGGGAGGCTTCCCGTCCCGCAGCTCAGTTGCACTGCTGCACATTTTGCAGGCTCCCAGCAGCTGCTTGGCCTCTTCCAAGGGGCGGGAGGGAAAGAGAGAGAGAGAGCGAGCGCGGGGTGGAAATAGCGCTGACTTTCTTGCCAGCAGTTTCTGTGGTGGCTGGAAGTTTGCCACATCTGGAAGGGTGCAAGCAAGTGATCGGATGTGGTACTGTACACAACCTTCTGCTGTTATTTGCAGTGTTAGGAAGGCTGCCTTTTTAATCTCTTCTCTCTCTCTTTTTGGAGTGATTCATTGGCTTGGAAGGTCCTGGGAAAAAGGGAGGGGGTGTTGAAGGAAGATGGGAGCAAAGCTTCCAGTTTTAAAAAAGCTGAGAGTTAAAAGCGAAACTTTCAGAGTTTACTGTTGCAGAATGAGAGAAGGGTCCCGTGGCAACTTGAAGGTTGGTTAGCTGGTTTTGGCACAGATGCTTGAATTTCCATTGTTAGCTGACACTTTTGTAATAATCTGGCAAGGTGCAACCCAAATGCTCCCTGGATCTGAATACTTTTCTGTTGTGCAGATTTCTCCTTTCCTTACATTTCGGCTGCTTCTGCCAAACTTCATTCTCTGCATGGCGAGGACTTCTTGACCGGACAGCTATATGAATCACACCCAGCAGTTAACTTTCTCAAACTTGGAAAAGGGCTAGAGGGAGCTTGGAAAAAGAGGCAGAGTAAATAGTGGCAGGCAAAGCAATTTGGATTAGACTCTTGGGCAAGTAAACACATCAAAGGGACCCTAAAAGGCTCCTGGAAAGTATCTGTATTGTTATGCCAGCGCAACCCTTCTTCTTTTGGGTTGTTCACAGTTGCAGCTTTTGTGATTGGGAGGGGGGCTGCCACTTGGGGTTTGCGGCTGCAGGCACCATATGGGGAAAAGGGTTGTAAAAACTTACCCCCCTACCCCAAATTATTTCAATCCTCTGGTGTATCATGTTGGTTCCATCCTTGGGGTCTGGTGTTTGTGGCCTTTTGCCAGTTTATATGTAGAGATATTTATGTAAAACATTTTCTTGCTATTCTCTGCCAGCTGTTCCACATTTTCCAGCTGCCAGTTCAGTTTGAAATGATGGGCCATTTCCATTCCAGCCTAGCAGAGCCTTTTTAAGGCCAAGTTATAGGTGGCAAGTTAGCATGCAGGGGGCCTGAGAGAAGTCAGCATTAGCTAGCTGGGCAGCATACGTTGTTAACTTGCTTCTTTTTGGAAGGCATTAAACTTTAAAAAAAAAAAAAAATCAGGCCTTTTCCATGTTGATGTTTGAACCTGCAATTTTGGTTTTATTTGTATGGGTCACAGAAAAAAACTCATCTGTTCCCAGCTCTTTTGAATATGTGGTTCTTTTAATTATATGAGGGCATTCTATGCTTTTTTCTGTGTCCATATGATTCCAAAACGGCAACACAAATACTTGGGTGCAAATGAACACTGAGGAACCAAGCTTGTGTTTGAAAGGAGTAGATTAGGAAGGAAAGAAGGGGTTGTCTTCTCTGTCTAGATTATACCCTAAAATTACTCATAAGTAGCCTTTAACTGTTCAGTGCATTTATGCAGTTGCGTTCTCAATTTGGAATGGTGTGTTAGTGATCGATGCCTATAATTGTTTCCTTTAGGCTCTTTATTAAAAATTAATTGGGATCTGACAGTTTATTAATTGCATATCTCAAAGATTATTTTGAAAGAAGGATGCAGTGTTTAAAATGTAAAGAATTATGAAAATTTGAAATACTTCTGAGCACCTTACTGTAGCTGAGCTGAGGTTATCTGTTAAAAAAAAGCATAACCATGAATGACTTCAATAGTGTAAACTGTATAAAGTATTTCAAGAATTTATTTACGAGATATTGCTTGCAACATACTGGTAGATGACTTGTAGATGGTTATTTTTCAGCCTTATTAAAACAAACATTAAATTACATCAAATTGGCTGTAAGAGGCAGTTGGTTAGCTTTTGCTAGAACAAAACAGCTTCAATTCTCTGCATGTTTGCTCAGAAGCAGGTCCTACTGAGATCAATGGGGCTATAGATGAAGCAAGTCTGTGTGGAAGAATGCAGTTTACTTGATTTCTTACACTGTGTTTGTAAGGCACCCTTACTAGGAAATAAATTCCAATGAAATCAGTTAGATAGAATATACTTTGAAGCAATTATGTTTAGGATCAGGGTGCTGGAAATCAGGAAAGATGGAACAATGATGTAATGTAATTCTTCAAAGGAAAAAATCAAAGCTAGAGAGTCAGCACAGTAGCTGTATTTCAGGGGTGTATGTGTGCATGTGCTCACAATTTTACGTCGCATCACTGCTCATGTTCGTCAGTGAAACTTTGTTTGCTAAAGCTTTTATCTGCATAAGAAATACTGAACCAAAAAAGACATTGCATATATTGTCTTGACTAAAAATGCAAAACTTGTACCAAACACCAAACAGAAGTTTGTAGAAAAGGCAAAGTCTTTTGAAATATAAGTGGTTTGTAGTTAGATCGGTTTGTAGTTCCAGGCACCTTGCATTATTTTCATATGGTATTTTTCATTTGGGTGAGATGTATTTCGACAAAGACAACATTTTCTATATGCAAAATGTTGAACTCTGGTTCTGCTGCAAAGACAACAATCAGAGCACTTGCTTTGAAAGTTTAAAAGTTTAAAATTCACGTGGGGAGAGTTCCAGCTTTGTACTATAGAAGGCAGTAACTAGTTTTCATTGATTTCAATGGAGTAAGGGTGACTTTCTTTGCTGTAATTATTAATTACCTTTTATAGGACTTTTAAGAGTACTAAAGTCATCTCTTTCTTACTTGCAATCATTTGTAATTACTAGCATGCATCACTGTCTTGTTTTACGCTTTGCAAAGGTGTTTATTTGATGTTTAAAGGCATTTTAGAAAACTTTTCTACAATTTCCCTTCAGAGTAAAGCATCTGATGCTTATTAAACTGGGAAGGGGGAGGCCAGAGAGTTATGAAAGGAAACGGTTTAATGGCCATTGTTGCCTGCACTCCAGCGTGAGGAGACAGTAATGTACTAAGAAGAAGCAGACTCCGAGCAAGAGTGAACCAATGAGTCATGAAATCCTCAGGAAGACCTTAGTAATGGAATGTTAATGCTTTTAGACTATAGCAGATTATCTCAAAAGTCAGAGTTTTCTACTATATATGCAATTGTGGTAAATCCCCTAAACTAAAGAAATACTTTGAAGAAGGCATTCCTAAGACTGGTCCTCATATTCTTCAGTTTATTTGATTTTTTTTTTAAGAAGTCAGGACATATTTCATTTGATCAGTTTGCAGTAAGGAAGTGAGATGCTAAATTTACTCAATAAACCTTTTGTTCTTGTTTTACAAAAGGCTCAGCTCTAATAATTATTTCAAAGAGCCTTTTAATCAGTATTTCCAAAACACACACCTTCAACCTTCCTTTGCTCTCCCTGTTCTGTTGCTTGTCTACATTGGAATTGATTTGTTCCAGCTTAAAAAAATAAAATAAAGGGAGATGGAATAAACAAAAATAAAATAAAATTGGGGGCATGCTGTAAAACTTTTTTTCAAGTTTTCTCTGTGTATTTTCCCATCTTTACTTTTATTTGATAGGTCTGTGAAATAGAGCTGTAGACTGGCAAAGACTTTAAATGAAATTTCACACTTTGATGATTTTTTTTTCAACTTTGATATATTGACAGCAAAAGGAGCTGCAAAGCTTTTATATAACTTGAGCAGTAACGCCAAGCAGCAGTCAAACGTCTCTCTGCATTTGTGTTTAACTGCAGAAGAAAAACATGTCCATGGGCAGTTGAGGTTCTTATCAACTCCCTAATCCCAGATCCCAGCAAACCTTGAGGGCATGCCTCAGATCTTGCTGAAATCATTGTAGACTCTCTCACAGTTTGCAGATTAAATATGCTATGTGTTCCTGGCTCCAACAACAGTTTTATGAGCTTACTAAGCTTCCTGTTTTAAGATCTCATTTTTCTGAAGTTTTTAGGAGCTGCTAAAGGCAATGCTGTCTGGGCTAAGTAAGTGGCTCTTGTTAATTTAGAGACACTTCAGATATTTTATTCTGTCTGTAAAAATAGCCCAAATTGTTATTTTTAAATTGGAAGGCTATTTACATTGAAGGAGCAGCAACAAAAAAGCATTCTTTCTAAAGGGAGATGCTGCTGTCCTCCGGCGTGTCGGGGGAGGGCACAACGTTGTAAAGTTTTACATGGAACTTGATTTATTTGTTAATGGTGATTGGTCTGTCGAAAAATTAGACTTCTGTTGGAATTTCAGCGGTTAGGCAAAATCTCAGTATCTTTGTTCCTTACTGGTTGTTTGATGGGTCCTGAGAAATTTGTACATCTTCTCCCCCTTGCCAAAAAGACTGCTCTACCATTGCAGGCAATGCTCCCCCCCCCCTCAATTGTAATAATTCACATAGTTTGAAACCAAGGATATTTTTCCTATTCCTACACCGGGAAAGAGCAATTTTGTCTGTTCCTTTCATCCTAAATCTTTTGTTTCCCCATAGCTGATGAACAGTTAACTCCCAAGTTTCATTCCCTGTTGTAATCATGTTTATGTATTTAGCGTAAGAGTGGCTTGTTAAAAGAAGGAAAATACCTATATCATTGTTCAACAACATGTGTCAAGTTATTCCCAAGGGAAGTTGAGCCAATTTTGTGCTTAAAGGTTATTCAGTGAATGAAATTGTGAAAGCCCATTTGTCAAGGTACTGCGTGGTTTCTCTTAGTTTTCAACCCCCAAATTCATTGTCTTCCTGGCCCAGTCATTAGTCATCAGTGTATTAGCAATGCCTTCAGGCAATGCTGCCCAGCAGTACTTCTTCACACTACTCTAGCTCTCAAAGTGCACTCTGCCGACTTGCAGAATTACTGCACTGATTTCCACTTGGCTAGGTTTGAGGTAAGTCCCCCCCTGCCTCCTCCTCGCTCAGCTCGCTCTCTAAGCCCCTGCTTTCTTTCAGAGTCTCGCTTTCTGCAGAGACTTGGAGGTGTGTGTAGATCTGGGAAGGGTTAGGATTTTTCTTAAGGACGTAGTTGTTATGGTATGAACAATACATAACCATTACACTATTTTCAGACTGCAAGTAGATTGCTAAACTGAGGCTTTCTGTGTTCTTTCAAGAGTTTCATAATTGCTCAAAACTATATTCCATTGTGAGCATTGTTTTAAGAATTAGTCTCAGTATTAAAAAACAGTAATTGTTTTTAGCCTACATGCTTACTCAAAAGTAAGTTGAACTTGGTGCAGTAATGAGTCTTCTTAAGACCACAGCCCTTCCATGCCCTTGCTTGGAAGTTAGTGCCATTTCTGTGATGTAAATCGCTTGGGTTTATTCTGCACTCCTATGTACCCTTCCTAACTTAATCAGTAATGAACTTGGCCATGTAGGATGGTGTGGCTTGACTTTTTCAAATGTGTAAGGTTTTTCACAAATGTGCATTCTTGGAAGGAGAAGATGGAATTTTGTGATTCTTGGGGAGCGGATTCAAAAGTACCTTCTGTTGCAGCAAAACAGAGCTGCTTTCTAGTCCCTCCTCCCCTGGCATTGCAGGAAGAGGGGGGGGAAAGGTAAAATGTTCTGATACCTGTTTTACAACAAGACACAAGTGCAAAGCCTGAAATGAAGTTTAAAAGTTGGAAGGAAGGGCTTTATAAAGTGTGCATATTTTCAATTGGAGTTCTTCTTGGGGCATGAAGCTTGTCATTCTTTTTACTGGAAAGGTGAAACATCTGGCTTTGCTTAGAATGTGAAAGACAGAATTCCTGGAGTTGAACCCCACGACTCTTAACAAGATCTTCCAAGAAGCCTTTGCTTAACATCTTGATTGGTAAAAGGTGGGGTGCTGGGGCCTGTTATTTAAATGACCCAAATTGAAATGATAAGTGCTCATGCATATAGTATTAAAATTGCCGCTGAATGCCAGAGACTACTTTTTGTGGCTATATTCTTCATTCAGCTCCATTGCACGACGCTGATAGATTTAAATTTCATTGCAATTGGGATTGATGCCATAAAACAATACATCATTGAGAATGGAAAACAAGCCATGATAAAGTCCTTGTGCCACTGGGATTCAGCAGTTAGCAGCATAGGAAAAGGGAGTATCTGTGCCAACCTACAGCTGTGGTGTTGTTGTTGTTGTTGTTTGAACAGGTGAAAGCAGGACACAAAGCAAAAAAGGGAGAAAACCCCCCAACACTGCTGGTATTGTGTTTTATTTATTGTTGTGGGGCTGGGGAGAGCCCCAAAGGACCTCTATCACTGTCACCTCTTTTCACCAGAAAAACCTCACCGCTTATAACAATATCAGTTGAAGAAGTCTTCAGACTTGCTATGAGCACAGCAAGATATGCTAATTGTCCTCTTCTGGGGCATATTCTCATGCTTCTGAGTGACCCATAGAATAAAAGGCATGCGTCTTCAAAGGGTTTCTGCATGTGCTTATGTTACACAGGGGAATGTGAACGGTGACCTGGAATAAAAAAATGTACGTCATCCATGCTTTTTCCTACCGAAATATAGGGTGCATCTTTTCCTCCCTGCATAAATGCTTATGGCAAATTCTCTCTTCTCTCCCCTTCCTCTCTCCTAATGGAATTCATGAATATACTACAGGATAGCCAAACAACAGAGCTTTGGACTAGTTTCTCTGGATTCTTCAGTAAACTTGCAATGATTTAGAAGGTGCAAAAACAGTTTTCTGTAGTTGTCAGGTACACTGTGCTATCAGTGCCAAATGCAATTTACGAGATCAGACAAGTGAGTGTCTTCCCTCCCCAGTCTGCCTTCTCCCCCCAACTTTGATTAGATACAAGATTTATGAATTCATGGGACACTGTTTGTTGCTTTCTTTTACTGGAAGGAGATACACAATTGGAAGAAGTAATTCAGAAGGAATCTAAAGGCTATCTAATTCAAGAATGGTAGAGTTGGAAGGGGTTCCAGTGGTCCTACATAGTCCATCACAGTGTAGGAATCCCCATCCAACCTCTGCTTAAAAACCTCCCGTGAAGGAGAGTCCACTACCACCAGGCTGGTTTTGTTTTGCAGTTCTGTGTAATTCTGTGAGATTCTCATTGCCTTCTCCTGATCAGCTGTACTTGCAGGAGAATGCAGATCACACAACCTCACAAGCTTGCATTTTGCATGTTGGCAAGTTGCTAGTGATTTCAGTGGCATGTACACAATATATCAGGATGCTGAGTTCTCAAACAGTTGTTGAATTTCTACTTGCAGCAGGAATTACGGAACTGAGTCTCAAATGAGAATCTGCAATAGAGTACTTTTTTATTTTAGTGCTGAGTTTCTGCTCTTGAAATAATAAATTAAAGTTCCTATTAAGTATTTGGCTCTGTCTCTTTCTATTCTGGTGCTGTGGAAGTAGAGTGTATGTGAGCTATGAGCAAATGCAGAAGCACCGAGTAGACTATAAAACCAGATGAAGAGACTTTCCTAGAAGCAGATGCTGCTCTGAGCTGAGTCTCATCTGTTAGGAGCTGTGCTAGGCTCATAAACAGCCACTTGAAAGCTTGCCTACGGTACTATCTGCCACCAGACAACTAAGCAGGGAAGGTCACTCACTATCTTAAACTTACATAGCTATGTATGACTAGGCAGGCTAGTAAAAAAATGTATGACAAACTTTTAGCGGCTTATTTGCAAAATGGAATTGGAGCATTAGCTCATTTTAATTCGGTCAGCTTGGCCAGTTTGTTTATTATTTATACAGTGGTGCCTCTGGTTACATACTTAATTCGTTCCAGAGGTCCGTACTTAACCTGAAACTGTTCTTAACTTGAGGTACCACTTTAGCTAATGGTTTATGTTCTCATCCAGAGGTAAAGTTCTTAACCTGAGGTACTACTCGTTAGCGGAGTTTGTAACCCGAGGAGTTTGTGACCTGAGGTACCACTGTAGTTTTCTAATGGGACAAGCTGTTGTGGACACCTCACACCCACACACTCACACTCACACTCACACTCACACTCACTGCATCCAAGCCTTTTTGCTGGCTGCTCCCAGACTCTGGAACTCCCTCCCTGGAGAAGCCAGACTGGCTCCCTCCTCCTTGTCTTTCCACGGAAGACTTTCTTGTTCCAACTGGCTTTGGCACCTGACTGCTTTTAATGAGAGAGCAGGTGCTGTGCTGTTTTACTGTGATTATCTGTATGCTTTTAATGGAGCTTTTACATTTATGTACAGGCGCCCCCCCCCCACTTATGTGAGGGTTATGTTCCCGGCCCTCATGTGTGTAAGTGAAATCACGTAAACGGGGAGTGCCCTATAAGCACCTTTAAACATCCTCTCTGCTGCCCTCTCTCCAGACCAAAAATACCTTATCCGAACATATCCATAACTAGAATTAAAACTCTGGGGTGTGTGTATGTCTCCTCGCGAGTCACAAGGACTTTCCAGCTCTTTCCTGCCATTTCCAGGTTGGAATTGAATTATTTATTTATTTCCTGGTGCCACACATATATGCAGTTGCGTGCAAGTCGATCACACTTAAGTGTGTGTGGGGGGAGGGGAACGCTTGTAGAGCTTTAATTCTGTTAATGTTTAATTGTTTTTTATTGATTGTTTCCTCCCTCTGTGCTTTTAGCTGTTCCTATTTTACCTGTAAGCCACATTAAGTTAAGCTGCAATAGAAAGCTTTCCAGTCTGATTTCAGAGGGAGAGGGTGACGCTTTTGGCCTTGTATGTGGGGCGTAGGGGCGCCCACAGGTGCCACGTTGGCAACCTTTGTCTTATACTGCCTGTCCAATTCTCTTCTCTAGAGCCTCTGGCCCAGCGCTAGTCACAAATAGTTCCAGGTGTGCAGCAGGTGAAAACGGGGCTGCAAAGGACAAACCAGGAGCTAAAAGGGCATTCCCAATTCTTCCCTGGCAAATGGGGATTGCTGACGGGGCCGATCAGCTGATGGCGCCGTCTTTTTTGAAGTGGCCCTTTCAGCACCAATAAAAGTGTGAGGAGGAGGATGGTTTTTCCTTGTTTTGTTTCCCAGCATCTGTTAAAAGTTACTCTGCCTCTGCATGTGGAAGTCCCTACTAATAGCCATTGGTAGGTCTCTGTTAATGAATTTGGCCATCTCTGCATGTTCGTGTAGTGAAATCTAAGTTGTGTGAAGAACTATTGCATTCTTTATTGTCAGCTTTCATTGCATGACTCCTCCCCCCATGCTCTAGTATCATGAAAGATGGATAAAATGGTTGCGATATTTATTTATTATTGCCATACCATTTGTAGTTTTATGAGCCTCTCATGTCTTCCCCATGGTTACCTTTTTATTTCCTTGTTAAATTCCCAAATGCTTCAGCTTTTGTAGCCTTTACAGCATCTTTTCCTGCTTTTAAAAAATCATTTATACCACTATTTTGATGTCTGTGGGATATTGTTTAATAAAAACTTGTGAGATGGCACAGGCTGGAATTTGGTCCATAGAAGTTTCCTGGAATCCAGAAGTGATTCCATCTAATGAAGTCTTCTAAGACTTTTCTGTAATGACTAACTGAGGAATGTCTCACTTCTCCATCTTCTGGAGAGATGAATTATACTAAAAGAATTCCAGCAAATTATACCCAATTTTTAGAATGAACAATTAACAGCCAAGTTAAAATACTCTATTCCCCAAAAGAAATAGAATGAGAAGCACTGGGTATTTACTTTAATTGTAAGAAAATCTAGATTATTAATATCAGGGGCAATCCCATCTGTGGTAGTTCAGATTTATGGGATAGGATACAAATTAGGGAGAATTTCTGTGTGTTTGTGTGAATCTTCATCTATTTGTTGTCTGGTTCAGAGAGATATACAGGACTCTAAAATGCTTTCATCTAGCAATTAATTGCAGCTGGAAGCAGTAGCGCATAGCACTCTGTAATCCTAATATCACTCCCAGTTACCCTGTGAGGTAAGTCATTGTTATTCCCATAACACTGATAGAACCTGGAAGGTGATGATTTAACAGGGGTACCCAGTTAATTCATGTCTGAACAGGGATTTGAACCTTTTTTCTTTTTAAAAGGCTTTGAGGGCCACTTCACACATTACATGGAGATGAGGTCAGGTCAGCAGGGACCGACAGCTTGTTGCAGCTGAGCACAGTGCATTTGCATTTTCATGCCTTAAATCAACAGTGGGCAGTCTACCAGCTTGCACATCTAATCTGTTTATTACGAGAATCTGAGGTCCACCAGTTAGAGCCTGGTGCAAAGGACTTACACATCAAAATAAGGAATTATGAGACCCAAATTTATTCTGAGTTGCAGAACTGAACAGAACTCACAATTCTTCCACTCACAAATCCATTCCTGGTTACCCTTCACTTTCTTCATTTCAGCAGTATATTTTGGCAGGAGGGGAGTCATTTTGTTGTTGCTATTATTAAACAATTTGAAGTAAAAAAATACTTGCGAATCACCCAGAGATCTAGCTGTAGATGCAGCTCTATCTTCTGCCTACCTGTGCTTTAGAATACAATGTGTATTTAGAAGTCAGCACGTTGGCCCTGATTCTTCTGCGGGGAGGGCTTTGAGGTGCTTCCTATGCAGAAATGTATTTGAAGAATGCTGTATTGGAAATGGAAGTGTGTGGAAAATATTTCTTCTTTGAAGTCAAGAATAGAGTTGTTATTCCTGTGAGGAAAAATGCATTATCCCTAGTTTTCACTCAAAAAAATTGTTGTGCAGCAGAGTGGGGGTCCCTGTATTATGAAGGATGGGAGTTTTTAGCTGAAATGCAATGTTCCTCTTCAGTGTGCTTGGGGGGAGGTCTTAAAGTTCAGTGGTAGAACATGCTCTGTTCGTTCATTCATTCGCTGCATCTGCTGCCCTTTCTTACCCTGAGGAGCTCAGGGTGGCATATGCGGGTCCTTGCCCCCCTTTTATCTTCACAAGAACTCGTTCTAGTAGATTTGGCTGAGAAGTAGTGACTGGTCCAGGGTTGCCCAATGAGAATAATTAGTGGGCTGTGATTTGAACCCTGGTCTCCTTGATCTTCTTCAAGCCTGGCTCTCTTTAGAAGCTTCTAGGTTTAATCCATAGCATCTCCAGTTAAAGGATCTCAGGCTGCAAGACTGGAATCTGCATGAAACCTTGGCGAGGGGCACTGCATATAGGACTAGGTGGAGCACTGGCTTGACTTGGCATACAGCAGCTTCACCTCCTGCTTTCTCCAGGGTAAGGAGCTGTTCATTGGTTTGGTTTGCACATCATGCTAGTCCCAACAATGTCTTTGTGCAAATTTGTGAGCACATGGCTGTTTTGTTCCTTTCCATTTGTTCCACTGCTGTGCTGAGCTAAGCCATAGTTTGGCTTGGCAAGTTGTCTGAACTTGGGCTCATGGTTTAGCTCTCCCAGGAAAACCATGAGCTGTAAACCTTAGGGCATACTTTGGTTGCAGCTCGTGGTTATTCTCGAGAGCATCAAACCATGAGCTCAGGTTTGGAAGTCTTGATAAGTCAAGCCGTAGCTTGGGCTCAGCAGAATGACTGGGAGCAGCAAAGCAGCTGCAATCTCTCCTGAAGCATGCATCTTTGCACCACAAGCCATGCTTTGATGTAGCATGTCATGCAGGCCAGGCCATTGTGCCAGTCACTTTTTCCTTTTCATATCCAGTTTAGCTTTCTCTTGGGATAAAATAGACAATCTTCCATCTCTGTTCTCTTTGTGCCCTGCTTCCTTCTGTGCTTGATCTCCTTTTCCCTCCTCCATTCAGCGCCCTACTTTAGTTGTATGCATTGCAGCACACACATACTGGCCTCATGGGGATAGTGCGACATTTTGAAAATACCCAAATTGCTAAGGAAAGTATACAAATGTTTCTCTCTTTAAGTGGAATGTATTTGTTGATAAAGCTTGCTGTTTTCACCTAATAAATGGAGTTAAAAATCTTTGTGGTGTGTGTGACACATTTTTATTTGCAGGCATGGCAAGCTTTGTCCTGGAGTGATAAGTTGTGACTGGCACATAGCAGAGGACTTTCAATGTCTTTAAACTCGTGTCATAGTTTATGGACCATCCTCTGCTTCTCAGGAAAATGTCACTGTGGATCTGCACAAATTATTGTTAAATGTTTTTGAGGGCTTTGGGTTTTAAACATGCCCAGCGCAAGCTTGTATGAATCTAAATAAAATAGCACTTGCTTTAAATTGTCTTGTGTGCGTTCTGAATGGATCTGATAACGACGGAGCTTTCTTTATTCTTAAATATTCCCAAGGAATGGAGTAGCAAATTTTGATACAACTGATAAAGGACGCTTTATGCTTGAAAGAAGCTGTAATTTTCTGATTGTTCGACATGCTACCCCTTGTGTCTTTTCACTTTTACATGGTTTTGCTCTGTTGAGACAGATCCCTGGAGATTGCCTCCACTAGCATAGATCAAAGTGGTGCATATGAACACCCCAAATACCCAGAGTCATTTCTGAAAAAATTAAACATCCTGTCTTTGCTTGCACACTGATCAGGGCACTCTAGATGCTGATAGCAATCAGCATAAACTTTCCCTACTGCTGATGTAATGATGATGAATGCCTCAACACTGTTGCTTCAGACAGCTCTTCTCAGTGGATGCAAACCACTTGTTAATGAATGAAATACAATTCCAAAGGCATCAAATGGAAACGGAGATCGGAATTTGAAAGAAGGCGATCGGTTAAAAGGGCAAAGACAATAAACCAACAGATGCAGAAAAGTGTGCTTCAAAAGAATTTTTTAATGCCCTTCTTACTTGGAAACCTTGTAGGGTCAGTGAAGATCAGTAAAGGGGATGGATTTCATCTAAGCTTAGAGGTTGGCCAGATGGCTTGCATTTTTCTGCACTCCTGAAATTTGCCAACTTCTGAATGCTTCAGGCCAAGACCGTTCTTACTGGTCCAAGCAGCTGATGGAGAATGTATATAGTCCACATGGCTCATTTCTCACAAGAACTGCTGAGGTGTCATAAGAAAAAAGATACCTGCCCTCCTGTTTGTGCACCATAGCAGGTGCATTAGCTAGCCATTTGAACTTACACAACATGGAGTTTTCTCTCTCTTTTTGCCTGAAAATGACTCTGTATACAGTACTAAGAAGTTCTGTAAATGAAATCACGTTTTGTGCTTCTGGGGTTGCATACAAAAGGAACGCTTGCACATATTCTCAGTGGTAGCAATCCCTCATTCCTGGTGTGGTCACAGCATTTTGCCAAGACAGAAAGCCAAGACTTGTTTCTAAAAGTGCAAAAGGAGGAAGAGTAGGCATGGCTCCTTGGCAGCTTTCTTCTGCATTTCTGAGCACACAAAATTCATGCTTTATTTACCCACGTGCATTTTTTTTTATTTAACAAAATTTATATACCACTTGCTAGTAGTAAAAGCTCTGAGCGGTTTACAAAAATACCGTATTTTTCGCCCTATAGGACGCACTTTTTCCCCTCCAAAAATGAAGGGGAAATGTGTGTGCGTCCTATGGGGCGAATGCAGGCTTCAGGAAGCTATCCGCAAGTCTTGCAAGTCTGGCGGGAGGTCCCGCGGGATCGCAAGGCTTGCGGGCAGCAGCCTGCAGCCCAAAAGCTCAGGGGACAGCGGGGAGGCACAGCGCCGCCACCCCGCTATTCCTCGACCTGGTCTGGAGCCTGGCGGGGGGGGGGGGAGAAGCAAGCTTGCTTCTCCCCCCTGCCAGCCCCACAAGCTCGGGGGATAGCGGGGAGGCGGAACGCCGCCACCCCGCTATTCCCCGACCTGATCTGGAGGCTGGGGGGGGGAGAGAAGCAAGCTTGCTTCTCCCCCCCGCCAGCCCCACAAACTTGGAAGACAGCGAGGCAAGCCACTGCCCCACGGAGGCTAGAGAGGCTGTCCCTGAAGGCAGAAGAGGGAGATGGAGCGCTTCGTCTCCCTCTTCTAGCTTGGGGATGGCTGTGCAAACCTGGGGGGGGGGAAATAATCCCCCCCTTGATTTCCCCCCCAAAAAACTAGGTGCGTCCTATGGGCCGGTGCGTCCTATAGGGTGAAAAATACGGTATTAAAATTATAACTAAAAACAGATGGCAATTAAAAACATTCAGCATTCATTAAAATCAACAGTAACTAAGATTTTAATATATTAGCATCCATGTGTCTGGATAGGCTTGCCCTAAGCAGAAACCTTTTCAGTGGGTGCCAAAAAGAGCTGACAGACAGGGAGTTCCAATGTGTAGGGGCTGCCACACTAAGATCATTTTCTTACATCTGTGGCCTGAGTAGTATGTGGCACCTCAAACAGTGCCAGTTTTGCAGATTGAAGTGGTTGAACCACTGATCCACAGGGTCTCTGTCTTGACAGGATTCAAGCTCAGCTTATTTTCCCTCATCTATCCCAACTCTTCATCCAGACACTGGTCCAGGCCCCACTTGGCCTTTCCTGGTTTAGGTGTTATGGAGAAACAGAGCTGAGTGTCATCAGTGTACTGGTGGCACTTTGTCCCCAGACTCCTAGTGTCTGCTCCCCATGGCTTCAAATAGATGTTAAATAGCATTAGGGATGAAACAGTGCTCCACAGCACTGCATAGCCTAACTGCCAGGGGGTTGAAAAGCACTCTCCCAATGTTACTCTCTGTACTCGGTCTCATAGGGAGGACCGGAACCACTGTAGCAGAGTGCCAATTCCCATTCCATTTGTCCTGGAGGATACCGTGGTCAGTGGTATTGAAAGGTATAGAGAGAGCAGGAATGCACAGCCATGGTCCTTCTCGGTGTAAAGAGCACCCATCTGGTCAACCAGGGGTGACTCAGTTCCATGGGCAGGACTGAACCCCAGTTGGAATGGATTGAAATAATCAGAGTTGTCCAAGAATGCTTGCAGCTGCCCCACCACATCTGGCTACCATCTTCCCCTCAATTTGCAAGTGGTTAGTAGTTACTCCTGTCCCAGCAGTCCAGGACTGCTTTCTTTAGGAGTGATCTCAAACCCGCCCCCCCCCATGCAAGGAAGCCTTACACTTTCTCTGGGCCCAGTCACTCAAACCCCCTCTGCCTGATGCAATAAGCCACACGGGACAGGGATCAAGAGGTCGGGTGTCTAGGTCCCAGTAGCTTGCCACACCACCCCTTTCATGTAGCTTGGAGCTAGGGAGGAGGGCAGTAGCTTGCCCCATTGCTGCACTTGGAGAAGCTCTAAAGCTACCACACACATTCTCCATAGGAGAGGGTCAGAGTCAACGATGGCCACCTTAAGCCAAAATTTGTGGATCCCTGAAAGTACAACTTATAGATGCGTGCAGAATGAAATGCCTTAACTGTATATTAATACACAGACGTAACAAGTAGCGTTTTTTGCATTATTTATTATTTTTGTATCCATTCAAATGAGTCACCCATTTTCCTTTTTTCAGAGATCGTGGTCTGACAACTTGCCTGTACCATCATTCCAGTAACCACAAAGTGGTGCAAGCTTGCATGTTGACGCTTTGAGAAGCAGAGGTGCACCTGCAGGCAGGTTGCTGGCCTGAGAGGGATTAGCTTGAAAGTGGGGCTCAGATTAATTTGCTGAATGGGCTCAAGCCTGCGGGAAAATCGCAAAAGAATCAGGCATGGTTGAATGGGAAAAGACCATGACTGTTTGCTTTCACAGAGGAATGTTTATCCCTCTGTTTTACCTATGAAAGTTCAGGGTTGTGCGTTTTTCTCCTGGCTGCCATCATTCTCATGCATATGTAGGCAAGGGACAGTAACTCAAAACCCTAGCGCCCCAGTCTTTGAAATAACGGTTCGGATTCAGTTCTCAATAAACTCTCAACTTTTTCTTATCATATGTGACAATTGAATACAGAATTTCCCCCCAGCTGTTCTCTGTTTTTTCTTTCCCTCTGTATCTGCGTTTTATTTTTTTGCTTTTATTCTCATTTATTACACAAATCATTTTTATTGTATTTTATATGTGCTTGTGTTGATAATTTTGTTTCAAAATCTAAGAATAATAATAAAAGCAAGGTTAACTCTGAAAGATGCATGTGTAGCATTGAAAGAAGGAAAGAAGTATCAGGGAGGTGCTGATTCGAAATTTCAAATGTGAAGAGAAGCAATGTCATCTTCCTCCCCACCATCATTCTGCAAAATCTGATAGATTATGTGTTATGGGGGGGGGTAATACCTTTGCTTTTGGTTCCTTAATTGTTATGTAAATAATCGTTACTCCAGCAGCCTTGAAAAACAGATAGACTTACTGCTACTGTCATTTAAGAGGAGGATTGTTCAGATATCTATTATCCTGATACATATGTGTTCCAATCATTCCTGCTTTTATGGTATCATCATTGTCTCTGATTTTACCCTATTTTGTCTTTTAGGAAGGCTTTTGGATGCCTTGTCATTTTTTCGTTAGTGTGAGTTGCTAAATATTTCCCATTCTTCACATTCAGCCCCTTGACTTGGGTCTCTGGAAGTGAACACTCTGAGCTTTAGGATAGTAGATGCTTCTGGTTGTTGTTGCACTTTCATGCAAATACATGCAAATCAGCACTAAAACACCATGCAGAGGAAAGTCTGCCATTTCACATGCTGGATTTGGAGAAGTTGGTCTTGACAACACAGAATTATATAATAGTTGTCCAGTATGCCATTACTGAAAAGAATAGATTCACTGTTTGCGTTTAAATTGGTGCAGGATGGACAATAATGCAACAGGTTTTCCAGATCCTTCTAGCAATCTGGATCAGGGTTAGGGCATGTTCATTGGTGTGAGCACTGAGATGCTGAAATATGTTAAAGTCCCTCTCTTTTCAACGGTGGAGTGTTGCGAGGATAGGTGCCCTTTGCTCTTTCTTGGGTTGAGGGTAAGAGTAGCTATGGATAAGGTAAGATCTATCGTGTTCCTTCATTGAGCAGTTTCTGACATTCTTGCTTTAGGATAAACATTTTTTACTTCCAGGGCAGAAAACTTTATGAGTTGCTCCTTAGGTGTGTTCACACTCAGTTGTATCTGGGGAATGTCAAGAGTTTTCTGCAGCCCCTTTTGTTGTTGTTGTTGTTTTTTGGAGGGAGACGAGAGCTTCCATGGCAGGTAATAATATCCTTTGAGAGCTCATCAAAGAGAGGACTTTGAACAGGTCTCCCAGTGACTGCAGGGTGTGTGTATTAAGGGGTTTTAACAAAAACAAAACAGAACACCCCTACATTGTTCCCTATCCTGCTGCCCCATGGATCCTTTTTGCCCCTTTAAAATTTTGCATTCATTTAAACATTTTGAATTCTTTGAAATCTAGACGTGATGATCAGAATGTATTTAGCAAATCAAGTAGCTTCATCACACCTTTTCATAATGAAATTGAACATGGAATTTGAAATTCTTTTGGGGAGTATGATTTGAGCACAAGGATCCCAAGCTGTGCTTCACCGCCTCTCCCTCCATCCCCCATGGAGCTCTGGAGTGGTCAGAGAACACCTCCCCGCCATTTACCTGGGTTAACAAGGCAGCACTGAAGCTCTGGATGAAGGAGAGGGGCTTGGAGGAAGCATTGCCTGGGCCTGCCAGTTATTTTAAGGGGCTACAAAATATGCAGTAGGACCAAGAAACCTGGTTAGAAACTGAGTGGTTCTATACAAATGCAATTAAAACAAAGCAAAGGGGGGGGGGATGACACTAAAGCATTGCTAAGGCAGTGGACAAAATGCTCTTATCCTTTGCCTATGTGTCTGCAGTGTGGTTCAAACCACAGCTATTCCTATGAAGCTGAGGTGGGTCATGTTGGCTCCTAGTAAGTAATATTGTGGTAGTGAAAACCAAGTATACTGTGAGAGATATTATAAACTGACGTTAAAATCTAAAACCTAGCTAAAAGTAGTCTTAATGTGTTTTAAAGTACTGGTGGTGCAGCAACAAAACTGCTAGCACATGTGCAAAGCTAAGCAGGGTCTGTTATGGTTTCAAATTGGATGGGCGACGGCATCTTGAGATTCCCGCATTGCAGGGGGTTGGACTAGATGAGCCTCAGGGCACCTTCCAACTCTATGATTCTATGTTTTAACTACCCAAACAATTTTAATGGAATGAAAATTTAATAGGTTTTAAATGAGCAAACTGTCCAAAAGTTCATTGATAATACCAATGCCTTTTTTTTGCTCATTGGCAGAGATTCTGGATGCCTGAAACGGAGTTATTTTTGTTGAGTGACTGAATAAACTCCGGTATACATGGTATCCCATGTGTCTAAATATCAAGACTAAAAATTCAGGGAAGCAGATTCGTGTATTTCAAGGCACTGTCATCTGATTTCATCCGTGAGAATATGTAACCTCTGAAATGGCAACTTAGTTAAAAGGTTGTTGCCTTAAAATTTAAGGTATATGTGGAACCGGGGAATTTTTTTGAAATTGACAAAATCTGGTGCCTTATGGAAAATTTTTCTTACTAAAATAAACGAGTGATTCATAGTTGGGAGATGTAGTGAGACCAGTCATGTGATTCATGTTTTGCAGGACTGTACAGTCTACGACTGTATGATTTATGATTACAAACACACAAATATAAAACCAACTCAATGGGAGACAAGCTTTGTATGTGCAGACTTCTGTTCATATGGGTGGTTTTTCGAAATGTTCAAACTCTCACCTATATTCTGAAATGGTTATTGCCTAGCAAATGGAGTTGTAGCCCAAAGCCTCTGGTGAGCACCAGCCTGATGACGGCTACTCTCTTAGGCAAGTTGAAAGAACTCATAAAAGAAAGTGGGTGAGAGTTTCCAACGCTAGACTTCACACTGCTTAACAGCAGTGTACACAACTCATTCGAACTGTCTCATGCAATCAAACAGGTGACATTAGACTGGACAAACTTTGAAAATTGAAGTTTCCTTTTAAGGGGAAGTTAGGTGAGCTGTTTTATAAAGTAAACTTTTGGATTTCTTGATCTTCAAGCTACGTGCAGCTGAGCATTCCCAGGTAAAGAGCTGGGTGATTTGATGGCGAACTTTTGTCTATAACTGGCCATTGTCAGAAAATATGTGTTGTGAATGTGCTGCAGCATAGCTGTTGGTGGCATCTTTTAGATAGGAATCAGAGGGTGTGCCTACATTTTGTGGCAGCGGTTTGCAGAGCAGTTCATTATCCCAGCCAAAGAAGCCTAGAAATTGTTCTATAAAATAAACAGAATTGTAAAACAAAAATAAAATAAATAAAGCCTCAAAATGCTACTGTTTCCATGGTTCTTTGGAGAAAGGTGTGAAAGTTAAATCAGTTTTAGAGTGGTTTTTAACCACTGCGGATGCGTACAGTACAGTTGATGTGATCCTGTGAACCCATTTGGCAAAGCTCGTGGTGCCACCTTTGTCTTTCAGGTGCCTCAGAGATAACCCTCAATATTCTCACATTATGTAGATGCTTTGTGTGTGCATGGAGAATTCGTTCTCCCTTTGCATTTCTTTTTATCTCATATAAAATAACAACATTTAAACTGTGTTTCTTTACTGTCATAGACAAGGATGGCAGGTGGGGGGGAGAAAACGTGAATGGTTTTGGAGGTCATCAGATCTCAGGCATTTCTCTACTTCGACTCACCAATAGCATTTTTCTTCTTTGAAGCCTGCCTTATTGTTCCAATATTTGACACTAAAGTCAAAGCCCTAATTTGCTTCTATAACTGTTTCCCCAAGACCTGCCTGCTTCAGCCCTCTGGACAGGCTGGGAGAAAGCTGGATTTAAGGTTTCACTCCCTCCCATAGTGAAAATTCCATGTTCTGGTCCAGTTTTAATTTGCATGGTAGATTCCTAATTTATTGTTAATAAATGTAAATTGCCTCAAGCACTGAACAAGCTAGATGAATGCAAAGCACTGCTTTTCTTAATAAAAAAGTTTGTGGTCCATGTGTCAATTATCAGACTAAGCAGAACTTGTAAGTACAATGGTTCTCAGTGTGCAGCTGGCCTCTCTAGAGAGATGCAAAATAAAACCAAGGGGAGCATGCGTTTTCTCTGGCCCTCACGTGTGTGTCTCGCAGGGTAGATTTGATTTAAATCATATCGATTTAAATCATGATTTAAATCACGATTTAAATCACTAGTCAGTAAGACTTGATTTAAATAATTTTTTTTTAACAGAAAGACTCATTCTTGCTGGTGCAATCTTAATATTTACAATTGGGAAGAAGGGCCTGGAACCTGTGAACTCTTATTAGTTGACTGGCAAGCACTTCAAGGTCTCGCCAAGGACTTACAGATCCCAGTTACTATTTCCTCCACCACCCCAATGGATTTGCGTCTACATTCAGGTGCCTATTCTGTACACTTAAGTGTGAGTGCAGTGGTTGGAACCCAGTGGGATTGGGAAGAGTTTGCCAGCCCTGAAAAGCCCTCAGCACTTGCCTCAAGTCTGAGTTGCACAGACATGCAACTGACTTGCACAATTATTACACAAAGATCCCAAGACTTGTGGAGTATTCTGCTCACAAGACTGCACTTTCATTTTTACTGCTTCACACTTAGCTACTTGTGCAGATCTATTCCACTCCAAACCATCTATTCATTGAACCTCTTGGAACTTAGCATTTAAGAGGTAAGGGGGTTGATATAAATTTGCAAAGGCACAATGGGATTAAGGTTTTTCCTCAACTCTGTATGTTTATTTTGTAACATTTTTCCTGTGAAGAAAAGGCATGTTATCTTTGCAGACACAAATTCACACTTTGGAGAACTGCAAAAACAAGCATCTGTGATAATATCTTCTCCTTAGAAAAACTGCCCCAAATAATCTTACACAAACCTCTCGAAGAGCATGACATTTTGAATGGATTAATGGAATTCATTTACCAAAAATTTTAAACATTGCATATAAAGCCTCATGCTACATAATTAAAAACAAATTCTTATTTCCTGATGAATAGCCTTTGGACTATAATGTAACATAAATAGAAAACTATCCTTAGAAAGATTTTTTTTTCTCCAAAAGAATGTTATTTAAAAAAATCCAATTTAAATAAAAAAATCTGATTTAAATAAATAAAATGGATTTTTAATTTTTTTTTACAAAATCATTGATTTTTATCCACCCTGGTGTCCCGGTTGGCCGGGAGCTAGAGGTCAATGTAAGGCTTTGGAAAAGACTGATCTAAAACTTCTCTTCCAATTATGCTGGGGTGTTTTTGTTTTTAAACAAACTTGTGTGGAGTTTTGTCTGTGGAGGAGCATTCAAAAGTGGGGGGAAAAACTTGTGTTGATTAATTCTTGCATTAAATAGTTTGCATATTCTTCTTGCCCTTTCCAGCATGTATCTGTGCTGTGACTTGAGGCGTGTGTGAGAGAAGAGGTGAATCAGCCAGCAGCAAGGATGCGGCTGTAGCAGACAGAGATCGCATCTAAGCCGATAACCAGGGAAGGATCCCAGTGTAGCCACGCTTGCCTTATGTGGCAGAAGATGGGGCGACTTGCTTTCCTGACTAGTTTATTATGTTAAGTATTATAAACAGCACCAGCTGTTTATCCTGGCACTGTCCCTGGGGAATTACTGATTAGCCAAGGTTGGAGGTTCAATCCCTGTATGGCACAGCTGCAGATTTCTGCATTGCAGGCAGTTGGACTAGATGATCCTCAGGGTCCCTTCCAATTCTGTGATTCTGTGATTCTAAGTGTTTCACTTCCCCCATGATGTACAATACCTGAGCAGACTTTAACCATTTCCTAGATGGAGTTGTGCTGCCAATGACAATTGTGTTGAGGTTGGAAAGTAAGTACTCCAGGCTGCTTTGTGGCTGCTTGGTGTGTGAACTCTTGAGTAGACCAGTTGGCAAGGAGATGCAGAAGGGCTCTAGCCGACTAGGATGTATTCCAATCTGCCACCGAAAGTTCATTTGCAAGGAGCTGAGGGCACAGATGATGATATAATAATTAGAGACATCTGTATCCCTCAGAGTGAAAAGTGATGGAAACTAGTGCAAGTCCTAGATTGGGTAGGGAACTGGACTGGGGCAGTGGGCTGGATCCTTATTTCCCCCTCCCACCATGGGCCAATTTAGACAAGTGGATGGGGCCACCCATTTTTGCTTGTATAGTTCGAAATTGAACTGTGCAAGCAAAGTCAAAGCCTGCAAAGTGCCAACCGCCAGATGATTATTGGGTTTTGCGGAGAACTCTGCAGCAGGCTTCTCAAGCCCTGGTCATCAGCTGATAGTTGGAGCTTGAGAACCAGATGCACAGTGTCTTGTAGGTGCTGCCAGTCAGCAGACTTCCTTTTAGCACTGCCACACCTTTATGGTCTGTATGAGGTCCGGTGGGCCTGGTTTGGTTGAAATAGCCTCGAGGGACAAATGGGGAGATCTGATGGGCCTATTTAGGCCCATGGGCTAGATGTTCCCCACCGTTGGCTTAGAAGGTCTGGTGGTATAACTTAAGCCTTCATCTTGTGTGTCTGAGTCTGTGTGTGAGTTAGACAGAGCTCTTAAAATGCAGCTAATTTTGTTGCTTGCTGTCGTTTTTTTTTTTAAAGCAAGCAACATGTCATGGTGGCAGCATGGAATGGTTAGGGTGTAATGTTCAGGTTTTTCCCATATTGTAATGGTTCCAAGCCCATGATTATGTTTTGTAAAGCTTACTTGAACAGATTGCTGTGTGTTGCTTACCGAGAGGATGTGGTGGAGGGGAGGTTGGTGTGACGCAAACCCAGAAGCAGGAGTACATGAACCTGCCTTCCCCTCTTGGGAAGCCGCAGTGACCCACTTGCCTGGTACCCTCACCCAGTAAGCCACTTATAGGTGGTAGTTTGCTGTTATTTCACAGCTGCACAGAGAATTCTCTGAATTTATAATGTGTGGATGCTGGAACTCCAGAAAGAAGGAGGAGCAGATTTAAAAAGGATGAATGGCGAGCAGCAACAAATGACCCCAAAACTAGATGGTGAGAGGGAGGAAAACATTATTTGTTACCTTTGGTGACTTTCATTTTAGGGTTGTTAAGAGAAAGAGATTCCATGGTTACTAGCAATCATGCTCCCCCACCCCCCTCTGGTTTTTCACAGGTGTGCTGCACTAATAACCCTTTTCCGAGTTACATTTCTAAAATAGACAAAACGAACTGTTTACATGAATCAACCTTGAAGATATAATTCACTGCAGTTTCACTGGACTGATGTAAATGCTGAAGTTTAAATATTTGGATTTACAGTCACATGGATGATCAGTTCAGCTCCTGCTGTATAATTCCAGGCTAGGATGACATTAGTGGAAGGGAAGTGTTGGCTTTCTACCAGAAATCTCAGTTGCTTTTGGGCGCAATGTGTGTGTGTGTGTGTGTGTGTGTCTGTGTGTCTGTGAACATAACCAAACTTCCTGTAAAATTTTGAGTTCCTTCCATACTGCTTGGAAGTAAATTCTAATGGATTTAAGTTACTTGTTTCTGTGTAGCACATTGAGGATGGCAGACTTAGAAAATAGAGTTAGTGTTGGATATGGCTTTGGGGCACCTGAGTTTGAATCTCCACCCAGTCATCTTGTGTCTTCTTCTTGGCTACTGGTCTTCATCAGATGGGATGGGGCCTAATACTGTGACACAACGGCAGCACTATCACTATTCAGATCTATGGAAGAAATTTAAGAAGTTTGTCCCCAAGTGCAACCGAAAACTTGGTTGTGGGTCTGAATGGTGGGGAGTCTGTGATGGTGGGGAGATTCTGTGGCGGAGCAACTGCAAGGTGGTAGGTGGGGTGTTCCTTGCTTTCCCCTCCTGTGACAATCCGTGAGAGGCAACAAACTGTTCCAGCTCCAGGGCTGGTGTAGTTTAGGACCTGTTTGGGGGGCATGTTGGGGGAACGAGGGGACTTAGAATTCTGTGTCTTCTTGGCTGCCCCTGGAAGCCCCCTGAAGCCCCCTGTTTTGACTTCAGTGCCAGTAGGACACTCTCTCTCTCTCTCTCCCCCCCCCCCCCGAGCTTCTGGGGCTTCTGGCCGTGCGAGTGCCGTTCTATCAACAGACCTCTTTCCCCACCATCAGAGTGGCACATGCGCAATATCCAATGGTCTTTCCACAGTTTTAGAATTGCAACTTAAGTGAAATAAATTAAGATAGCTTATTGATCTTGTGCTAGTTGTACACTTTCACAACCCAACTACCTCCCAAGGTTGTTACCTTCTTGGAGGAAGAATGAGGTACAAAAGTGATAAATTAAGGTTGATTTGTTGAGCTTTGTGATATGTTCTGTAGCTTACTAGTGTCGATATACAGCATCCTCTGGGTGAGAAATGTGGCTGAGTTTTTGTTTGGGCTCTTCACCCCCTTCTGCTCCTGTTTTGAAGTTTTATGGTTTTATTGTTTTATTCAGGTATTAGTGTGAAGAGAGCTGAAGTAATGAGAAGTCATCATGGAAGCCCAGTCCCATAGCTCTACCACGGGTGAGAAGAAAAAAGTTGAGAATCCTATAGTGAAATGCTCCACTCGAACAGATGTCAGTGAGAAAGCCGTTGCCTCCAGCACAACATCCAATGGTGAGTAACAGCAGGGATTTACTAGCAGCCAAACCTGCAGTCATTTAATGTGTGCTGCATTCCTTGTGAATTGAGCTTTTGCACCTGGATTCAGCATTCATTCGGAGATGAGGCTAAAGCCAGCTAGCAGGCAGAGGAGATGGGAATGGGAACATGTGTGCGCGCATATATATATATATATATATATATATACACACACACACACACACATATACACACACACACACACACACACACACACATATATATATATATACACACACACATATATATAGAGAGAGAGACAGAAAGAGACCCCTTTTCTGGTACCAAACCTTGTATTTTTCTCCAAATTATCTAATTTGAACTGTAAATAGTGATGTTATTTATTATGGAAGTACCTGTTGTGGCTTTTTGGAAAAGAATTGTGATTAGCTTGGAAAGTATGCAAATGCCTTGTGGTTTACGTTGAAAATTGTTTACCCTAATTAGATACAGTGGTACCTCGGGTTACATACGCTTCAGGTTACAGACTCTGCTAACCCAGGAATATTACCTCGAGTTAAGAACGTTGCTTCAGGATAAGAACAGAAATCGCGCTCTGGCGGCGCAGCGGCAGCAGGAGGCCCCATTATGTAACGTGGTGCTTCAGGTTAAGAACAGTTTCAGGTTAAGAACGGACCTCCAGAACGAATTAAGTGCTTAACCCGAGATACCACTGTAATTGGTTAGTGCAAGAGAGACAAAAGTGACCTTGTCAAAAATTAACGGCTTTCTTTCTTTCCTTCTTTCTTTCTTTCTTTCTTTCTTTCAACTCTCATTGTAAACATCCTCTCTTCAAAATCTCCTCATGGATTTCTTTAACCACTCACTGTGAAACAGTTAACTTATAAAGAAAACATGCTCTTTTAAAGAAATGTAAATATATAGTTTGCAGAAATTTACTTGGTTCCCTCCAGAGTGCCTTTGCTCGCTTGGTAATTTGACATGCACACTGACGAAGCTTTTCCTTTCCCCCCCACTTCCCGATTAAATTGAAAAAGACTAAGGTCATTGTTCAAAACCTCTGTTGTAGCGACTGAACCACCTTTGCTTCACAAAATAGTAAGAAGAAAGGAAGGAAAAAAGAATATAACTTCTGTCGGAGGTGTAGTTTTAGAAGTAAACGTAGCAGCTCACTCTCTGATCTAGTGTCCTATGATTTTCTTGAGGGTACCTATCAGATCTCTGAATATCATTTAAAACCATACAGGATAAGTTGGGTGCCTCCACTCACCTGTAATATGCCACAATAATACGCATTCTTCTTACTTGCTGAATGGTACAATATTGTAATGCTTACTTGAGACTGATAATGAACCAGTTTTTTTTATTTGTTTTGTACTATCCCTGTCTGTCTTTTATATTGTGTATCAACTGAATGAAAGGTTTATGCAAATAATAAAACTTGTGGAAGATTTCTTGAAAAATCTGTGGCTGATCCAATGGATAGGCAGTACTGCAGCCGCACTGTGTGAAATTGGTAATATGACACACAGCAGTGCTTCTCATCCTGGTGGTTAGATGTGTCTCTAGAACAGTGAGGTGGACCTGAAACTCATACCCTTTGTATTGATCCTTGACAGTCCTGTGGACCAGCAGTGATGATCACAGATCATAGAAACACACCCTTGGTCAGGGTCATTTAGTCCAACCCCTTCCAGTGCAGGAATCTTGCCGATAGTTGTCCCTGGGGGGTCTTGAACCACCAATCTTCTGATAAACAGTCAGATGCACTGACCCATCGTGCACATTGAAACTCCATTCCTGTATATTGGAAGCTGTATGTTTTGAAGCCCTACAGATGTGCAGAACATCGTGTTGGTAGCACCAATGGATGGTCGGGTGGCCCCTGTTCCTTTCATGGCATGCTCACAGAGCAGTGGAGCAAATAACAGTTATACCATGTGTGCTACTTACAACGTAAGTAACAGGAGTCCGGTGGCACTTTAGAGAATAATAGTTAGTGTGGCATACCTTTGTGGGCCTAGTTCAGTCTTCCTCAACCTCGGCCCTCCAGATGTTTTTGGCCTACAACTCCCATGATCCCCAGCCAGCAGGACCAGTGGTCATGGATGATCAGAATTGTAGTCTCAAAACATCTGGAGGGCCGAGGTTGAGGAAGCCTGGCCTAGTTCATCAGTTGCAACTGCAGAATGAAAATATGCAAGCTCTCAAGAAACGTGTTCAGTGTTGTATTTTTCTTCTACTTGAATCAAGTATGCTTGATTCAGTTTTATTTACCTACATAAATCACATTCATGTTCTGGCCCTATGCATGCTCCAAACAACCAGAAGTGGCTCTAAATAAACTAAAGGGGGCTTTCTGCTTCCACAGTGACCTATGTAGGAGCTCTTCTGGGCTACTTTGCTTGATCATGCCTCCAAGCATTTAGGAATGAAAAGCCAGTTGTACTCGTATACCTTGAGTATGGTACTTCTAACCTTGGTGGTGTATCATGCATACATTCCTAATAATTATTAGTATTTGCACGTAGCATTCTGAGTGTTCAAAGTGTTTATATACATTATATCAGTAATCCTTACAATTTTTGTAAGATAAGCCAGTTAGATATTGCAGGTAGGAATGGCAGGGGGGTGTTTGGAACTGAGAGAGCGATGGTTTATTACCTGAGTCACCAGTGGCTGGGATGCATTTTGAATTGGGGAGTCAAAGCCACTATTTATTTATTTATTCAATGAAATTTATATACTGCTTGATTGTAAGAAACCTCAATGTGGTTTATAAAACGATTTCAAAAATAAGATTGAAAAAAAATTCACAACCATATTTTAAAACTTTGCCAAATGCACATGCAGTTTGCCAACTCCAGGATACAGTAGCTTGCAGCGTCAAGTTAATAAACAAGGAGGGAGCACTGGGTTTGTACAGACAGAAATAAACAGATATGTCTGATAGGAACTTGAATGAGGGAAAGTTCACATGGCGCTTTTCGTTAAGGTAAAGTCACCACAGAATGATTTTACCTCATCCATTTCTTGTAATGAATATTTCTTAGGAATGCGCCCACATACAGAGACAGCTGGCGTTTATCATGTTGGAGATCCTGTTAGCTGTCAGACCTTTCTCCAGACCAGCCCTCCCAGATCCCAGCCATGTGGGCCCCATGTGTTTGCACAGAGGAATCCTCCTTTGGACGCAAGACACAAGACATGGCAAATCTCTCACGGCTGGTCCTTTCTAAAATGTGTGAAAGAGCCCTTAGTAAAAGGAGAAAGCTGGCTGCCAGAGTGCCGAACAGAAGAATTGTTTCTGGACCGAGACCTTCAACTGCACTAACAGAGAAATGCTAAGCATGTCTACTCAGAAGTAAGTCTCAGGAATGTATGTGTAGGCTTGCAGCCTTAAAATATTACCGTGAGCCAAGCCATTTTGTGCGAGTTTAAGCAGGTCTTTGGATCTTGGCCAGTATAGTTATTTTGATTAACATGAACTAAGATTTAGGGCTGCTGGGCATGATTTTCCCTCAGGAATATAGTCTGGTACCTATTGGCCACAGCAGCTACACAGCCGCATGCCTGAAGGCATAAGTAAAGGTCTTGGTGGGTGCGCTGTGCCATAGTTGTGTCGGACACCTGTGTAATCAGGAATGGGTTTAACAAGGATATTAATTACCTTTGGTGAGGTGTGAATTTGAATTTATTAATGCATATATAGTAGCCCTAGACTCTCAGAGGAAAAATGATTTATACAAGTAAAACATTATTAGTATAAAAGTGTTTGAGACATTTTTTCCTGCAGCAATGCCAAATTGTATGTTTAAGTTTTGGGACTCACCCCAATGTTAACCAAATGATGAAGTTATTCAGGTGATAGGACTTAAAGGAAATACTTCTTTACACAGTGTTCAGTTAAACTATGGAATTAACGCAAACTATGGCAATAGTCTGTTCCTCTGTGCCTTTGTAAGTTGGTAGCTATCAGTGGCCTCCAGGCTTAGAGCCTCAGGACACCGGTTTATGGGGAAGAGTATCAGGGAAGAACTGTTTCCTTCATGTCCTCCTAAGTGTCCCTGAGGTATATCTGGTTGACCACTGTGGGAAACAGGATGATGGCCTTGATCAGCGTTTGATCCAGCGATATTTGGCCTTATGTCCTTATCTTAGTATTTGTAAATAATCCCCTCTCTCCTTTCACATAGCCTTCAGCTGCACGCTTTTCTATATGTGGGAGAAATCCATACATCACCGTCCTCAGCCTGGATGATCACACATCTGGGATTTTTCTAGCTTGTGGGGCGAAACTTAATAGAGTTGAGTTTTAATCATGCAATCCTGTTTGTTTGGATTTACTGTAATGGCTCTGCTTTAAGCTGAGACAAAATCTAACTCTCTTGCACCGAAATTCATGGGCTCTAAAAGTGTTTAAGATTTTGCTGATGTGTGCCCACATTATCTTCCTCATAGCTAATAACAAGGCTTTAGGCTGCAATCCTATGCACACTTAGACTCAGTGGTCCTAATTCTGAGTAGATATGTATAGCAGGGGCAGGCAGACTTCAGGTTTATGAGATATACTTTATTTATTTATTGTTTTGCTGGAACACTGAGGACCACTAACAGAAGCCAACTGCAAAACAGTAGCTGGGGATGGAGCCTAGTACAGAACGGTGACTTAGAGCGTAGCCTCACTTATCCCCCACGAGCCTGAATATAGAAATACAAATCTGCATCTGACTTGCTAATAACACAGAGCTATCCAGCAAAGCTGCACAAAGTTCTGGTGAAAGGCAACAAACAAATACTCTTTTTTTACACTTGAGGAACAATTTGCCTGAGAGGTAAATTATTTGGCAGTTAATTCCTTCCCTTTCAATTTTCCTTCCTGTTGTTATGACTATTAGGAGTCAGAAAACTTTGTAGATCTACTACAAATCACCCTGGGATATACCAATAGCTCCTAATCTACCACCTGCCCATGTCTGATGTACAGCAGAAGATGGTTAATCATTTCAATCTGTGGATTAACCACCTAAAGCTTTATTAGGTTGACCACTAGGCACTAGTTTTTTTACTTGTTTTTCACGTAAGGTCACCATTTTATTACTTTTTGGTGCGTTACTATATTCCAAAGAGAGAAAATATTAAATACCATCTTTTCTATCTATGAGAACAGCTTTTGTTTATTATATTTGGAAGCTGCCTGGCACCTTATTGGTACATATAATATTGGAAACGTCACCTTTATTGTGGCTTTGATTTAGGCAATTAAAAACGCGCTAAGTTTGGAAAGTCCTGATATCAAAATACTGTTGATCTCATGCCAGGGCGAATGAGTCTTAAGCATGTGCTCCAGGTGACTTAATACCACATGCGGCACTCTGACATGGATTCATACCAGCATTAAAATGTCCATGAGGACAATGTTATGTTGCTGGTTAATCTGAGCGTCCACTATCTTTCCGTGCTGGATTCCTTTGCTTTCCTCATGGAATGGGATTGGTCCCTTATGGGATTGGGTCCTTGGGAGCCTGAGTAGGACAAAATGTGAACCCATGGGGATTTTGTGCATGGAACAACTGTTCCATAAACGGTGTCCCTCCCTAGCCTATTTGGGAGGGGCCCTGAATCATGATTCCCATCAAGCAAAACTATGCTGGGCTGAGGAGCAGGGGGAGAGAATGATACCAGTATTTTATGCATTTCCAAAGACTGAAAATTAATATTTCCTTTCATATTTTCACAGTTCTTTAATTACTGCAGCTAATGTTGGCAGACTAAGAGTGACTTATTTTACATAAATGAAATGTCTGTCTTGCAGTTTAATTTGAATTTCTCCTCTGCAGTATTGGTGTAGATCTATGCCAGCTGATAAAATATGCCCTGTGCAAACATATAGGGCTCTTTTTATTATTAAAACAAACAAATTGTAGCTATTTACTGGAAGGCCTAGTCACACAAAATGCTTCTGATTTCTCTTTTGATAGATTAAATAAAGCAAAGAAACAAGGCGAGGTTGTTCTGAATGACTACTGGCATGTTTGCCAAATAAGTCCCTGCATGCATCTTTCAGCAGAACCTGCATCACCTCATAAACCTGTCCAGATCTGAAAACAGTGTCTTTCTTTTTTAGGACAGCACACACATTTACAGATTTTGCAGGGTAACATATTACTTGAGTGACAGGTGTCAGTATACTGCCATTTTTTAGGTGCTCTACCACTTACTAAGAGGCCTGTATGGTGAAACAAGCCGAAATATTCTTGGGGTTTATGCAGAACTTCTGATCATGCAGTAACCTCCCCTCTTTAAGTTTTTTAAAAAGAAGTTTAGAACTATTTGAAGGGATGCGATAGCTGCTAGCTGAGATGGTGTTAAAAAGATTTAAGCATGATTCAAGGGGGATACGTCTACCAATGGATGTTAGTCATTGGAGTTTAATGGAATCTTCATGTTCAGAGGCACTATATCTCTGATTACCAGGTGCTGAGGACAAGTGAGGGAAGGTAATCTTTATCCCATTCTTGTGGGCTTCCAGAGGTGTCTGGCTGTCCCTTGTTGGAGACGGAATGTGTACCAGCAAGGCAATTTCTTTATTTTATTTCAATATTTGTATTGCCTTCCTCTCCACTCAGAAGTAAGTATGCAAGGCAGCTAATATAATGGATGAAAATCATAACAAAAAAGTTTATTATATCACTGTTAAGAAATGCAACAAAAAGGCGGCAGTAAATAATAAAAACAATCACCAGTGAAAATCAAATAGCACAGAGGCTGGAGAATGAGCTTCTGTACCATTCTCTCAAAGCTCTTTAAAATCTCAGGAAGACAGAATTTGGGGATGCAGAAGGACAAAACTCTCCAAGCACATGCACCCACCCACCCACCCTGTATAAGTAGGGTTCAGGCACACAAGATTCTTCCAAGTAATTTGTATTATGAAAATGTGGATTTCTCATGCAGATAAACCCACCAATACCCTGGAGTTCCAGTTTCCTGAAAATCTAGGAATATCAAATCTTATACCCTTATTGGCATTGGGCTTGGCTAACCACAAGCTAAGCTCTTGAGTTAAAATAGCACCATAAGTGTTCAAGAGCTGCCAGCATTTCCATTATAAAATCTTAATTTCAGTTACTTTGCCATTAAAATCTGCTCCAGGCTGAAATTTCTATAAAAGGGTGAATACTGGCCTTGGTTAGAAGTTTGAAAACAGGCATAGATGAATTCGTTGCTCTTTTTGCAGAAAAATTAAAGCATGCTTACAATATTTTTTTAATTGCCTCTATTAGGTAATGGCAAAGCATTAAAGCTGCATTTATATTGAAATCTGAATGAACTTTTTGTAGCTTGTTGCTCTTGCTATTATTTGCTTGGGTTTTTTTGTTTTTGCTATTTTTAATTTGCACAATGATCAGATGAAAAGTTGCCCAAGAACAGAGACTGACCAAACCATGAAGTTGAGGGAGATTTCCATGGAATAAATTACAAGCAGAAGTCCTGTAGCTTTAGGTCAGAGGAAGCAGGTCACTTCTTTTGAGATTTAATAGCTTGAGATCTCAGACCTATTTGCATGCACAACAACCTACACACCATTTACTAAGGGGCAAAGGCAGCTGTACTTTACAGGTATATCGATGAGATGGGCATGGATTTGGTCTACAGCTGAGTAAGGCTGACCAGGTTAAAAGCAGCAGGTGCAGATAGAAGAAAGCAGCAAACAGGCGAGAGAGGGACGAGGGGCCAAGGAAAATGAAGGCAGGGCGTAGCCAGCAGGCCACTCATCTGGGTGCAGCTTATCGTTATGGCCATATTTTAATACACATTGCTGTTTTATGTATGAGCATAACAATGTTGATTATATAGATAGGTAGCCGTGTTGGTCTGCCATAGTCAACACAAAATAAAAAAATTCCTTCCAGTAGCACACGAAAGCTCATACCTAGAACTAACTTAGTTGGTCTTTAAGGTGCTACTGGAAGGAATTTTTTTATAATGTTGATTATATGATTATGTTACTGTTTCTGTAGTCACCAGTGCAAAGTTTGGCCAAAGGTTCAGCAATTTCTTTTGACTGCTTCACATGTTTATGAAATCAGCAGCATGTATGCCACATGGCCTGAAGTGTGTAAGATGCAGAACAGGAATCGGAGCCAATTACTGGGATTTTATTTCTTTTTAAAAAAATATATTTTATATTTAGCAGTGTAATTAATAAAAACATATTTAAAAATAAGTAAGATTAACTCCATTAAATAATTTTATGATCAGGACATAACAGATTACTTGCATTTGGGGTTTTGCAGGTCTCCATTGGCATTGTGATCCTCCTGTGTCTGTGGGGCTTCTGCTCTCTTTAAATCTCTTCTCTTACTTGAGATGGTGAGACAACGTAAATACATGGACGGGGGGGGGGGGGGGGGCGGCATGTGGCATTTCACTCCACTCTGCTGTCTTGCTGACAACCTCTGTATGCTTTTCATGCATTGTTTTGGTCCCAGAATTGCAGGCTTGGTTCTTTTAAAATAACAAATAAAAGCTTAATCAACAGAGTTTCACCCATATTGGTAGTTCTGATTGAGGACATGCCCCCCCCATTTAAACTGTTGGAAATTCTGCAAGTATTAGCAGAGAAGCTCTTCAGTTGTTTGACAGACAGATTCCGTTGGGTATGTTTTGTCTAGTTTTTGACCCAGGAACCTGTCTCTAGTGTAATCTGATATTCCTTATTAACCTATTATTCTGTCTTAAAGGAAGAAAAAAAAAGAAAGAAGACTAATTAAAAACATATGTAGGTTGTGGCCTTTGACTACCTTTATCAGAATCAGATAGTTATTGAGAACACACTTTAATGTGATAGAAAACAGAAATTGCTGTCTTTATGATGAAGTAACAGGAAACCAGGCAGAATAGATGAAAAAGGGCAAGAATATCCGTTGTCTATTTTAGTCTTTTTAGAAGAGGAGCCATTTTGAGGATTTTTAAAGAAAGACATATTGGGTGGAACTTTGCTTCATAGAAATAGTATTCTCTCTCTCTCTCTCTCTCTCTCTCTCTCTCTCTCTCTCTCTCTCTGTGTGTGTGTGTGTGTGTGTGTGTATGAATGAATGAATTCCTGCTGTCAAGAACACAAGAGGGGAAGGTATTATCACATTGCCCCCTTTGTTTTTGGGTTGGACAACCTGACTCCTACTTGAAGTAAAATATTTGATGTCCTGGTGAGAAGCTGGAGTTCAAAGGAGGTTGTTAGTCAGATATTTGCCTGTGATGCCAGTGGGTCCAGCTACAGAACCCTGCAGTTCAGAATGGGCCAGCCCAGACATTCAGCTTTGTGGATGTTGTCAGTATGAACGCTCAAGCAATTGATTCTTTCTCTTTTGGAAAGGAGTGGCAATTAGGTGAAGTGGTTTGTGCATTTTTCTAGTTATATGCCAACACCACACATTTCTGTTCAGTGTGTAGTGATAAGACATACGCGATCGCTTACCTCTTCACCAGCATTGGTACAGCATATTGAATTTCAAAAAGTGAGTTGCTTTGGACCAGAGCCAGATCTGCACAGGGCTGCTGTTGAAAAAGGCAATGGCCTCCTGTCTATTTGATGGCATGTCAGCCGTGTCTGCTGCAGCCTAGCATTGTCCCTGACATTGCAGAAAGGAGGCAGAAAGGAACATTGTGACGTGAGGACCCATAGAAGTTTCTGTAAGTTCTTAGCGATGTGGCAGAGGAGACTATAGGTAGGGTTTGTTGTTCTGTGCAACTATGTGTCCATTGTAGTTAATCGTTTGGGCCCTTAGTGTACAGGCAAAAAAGGTAAAATAAGTATGTAATCTTGATTTAAATAAAAGAATTCTGCATTATGCAAACCGTGTGTAGTATTTTGGCTTGACATTTAAAAGATAATGGCTAGATTTTGTGGAAACAGTTCATCCTTTGGACTTCCCTGCTATGCAGCACTTGTTCAGTTTTAGCAACCCAATGCTGTCTGGTTTCTTTATTCTGTGAAATGAAAATGGTTTTGGAGGAAACCAAGTAGAGGTTTGGTGCTCTGTGCTTAAATCTAGTGTGAGCTATAGATGATAGATAGATAGATGATAGATGTGCAAAATTCAGACTCTGTCCTTCAGTAAATAACATAAAGTAATATACACTTCCATGCACAGATGCCATTGTGGTTGAAAGCCCTTTTTTACTTGTACCTGGAGTAAGGCATTTTCTGTTCCCTCTGCTTTTGTTGCCGTGCCATTCACAAAGAGACACCGAACGACCATGGAAGCTCCAGCTCCTTATCTGCTTGGCAAGTTATTTCTGAATGACCACCTTCTTACTTGTTGGCCTTGAACAGCACCACTCTGGCATATGGGAATAGTTCCAGAATATGAAATACCAATAATTTAGCAGGTATTAAAAGAATCCTTCGGGGCCATCATATGCTAGCAGTAGGGTTACCTCAGTGACTCAGAGCAGACCATTTGGAGAATGTTGCTGTGTAGACATCGAGGGGAGACTATTAGGGGTTCCTGGCAAACCTGTAGCTGTTCTTTACAGTTTTGTTCTTCATGACAACCATAACCCAAGTCTCAGAACTACAGGACTTTGAGCTCACGCTGTTCAAAGTGTACAATTTTTGGGATTTTCTGCTGCAAGGTCACTGTCACCAGCTGAAGTTTCAATGACTTAGTAATGCTGTGTCAAGGGATTGGCTTCCATTTAACACCGATCCAAGTGAAGCCATCCCAGAAGTGAGAATTTCTTAATGATGTTTTAGCACTGCACCACCAAGATAGCAAAGCTTTACTTCAGTCTTGCTATAGGTAGGAAGCATTATGGCAATAATGTATTTGTCAGTGGAGTGGGCTGTTGTTCTTGTAGCGTTAAGCATTCTTTCCTCTCAGAGATGGTTCGCAAGAATCAGCACTTTGAACCTTTTGTGGGCCTGTGTTATGATAGCATTTCACTCTGTAACTGTGTAGTCTTGTTCAACAACTTAATTGGTCAATACTTGTTAAAGTGTTTAATGGCAATGTAATTGGCACACAGCTTTTATTAGTTGCATTCTAGCAAAAGAAGTTTTCTATGCATTTTTGTTCAGGGTGCTTTGCAGAATTGTTCCTTCCCTTTGTATAATCCTGAAGGATATAAATCAAGCTCTGCAAACTATATTGCCCACAGCCCATTGAAATCCATTGCTGGAGTGTTCTTGTCTCTGTGCTGGATTTAGGACCATTGTGTTTTGATCTCTGCAGCCCTGCAAATGCAATATCCCACATTACAAATGAGAAATCAAGTCTGTTATTTGTTCAAAGCTACACACTGAATCTGGCAGAAATAGAATTTCAACCCAAGTCTTCCAGATCCAAGTCTGAGTCCCTTGTCTACACACTCATTGGTTCTGGCTGCATTCAGGATCTCTAGCTAGTGTGAACCATGTCTAGGTTTTAAGTAGCACAGTCTCAGAATGTATTTTCTTCTTAATCAAGTACAGTGGTACCTCGGGTTACAGACGCTTCAGGTTACAGACACTTCAGGTTACAGACTCTGCTAACCAGAAATAGTACCTCGGGTTAAGAACTTTGCTTCAGGATGAGAACAGAAATTGTGCGGTGGCAGCGGGAGGCCCCATTAGCTAAAGTGGTGTCGCAGGTTAAGAACACTTTCAGGTTAAGAACAGAACTCCAGAACGAATTAAGTTATTAACCCGAGGTACCACTGTAACAACTTCTGTGTAATTCCGTCCGCAGCACTACTGTCCTCAAAGGGGTTGCGAAATTTGTGCACAGTAGATATGTGTGCATGTCTTCAGAACAGAGGAGGCAGTAGGGGGCTAGTTCAATTATTATGCTAGGCAGATTACATGAAGATTGCCTAAGTAAACATGGGAGCCCTTCCAAGTCATAGGACAGCAGAGTCAGTGGTCCTGTTCTCTGTTGTCAGGAAATGTTAGGGGACTACTGGGGTACAGCACATGAGGACCAGAATATCTGTGTGGTCAGGAAAGTTGGAAGAACAGATCACAGTTGTGGAACATGGCTACGCAAGACAATTCACGGGTTCCTCGTTTATGTCTCTGTATAAGGCCCTCACCCACTTTGAGGCAGCATTGCCAGTAGGTGCTGAGTGTGTACAAACATACATGCAAATTTGGATTTGCTGTGGCCTTTTCTCCCACAGCTTGAGCTTGGCTTACCCAAACTGTGTACTGGCTAGCACAAATGGAACATTGATTCACTAGATTGTCTTACCCTTCTTCCCAGGCGAGCTTTGTGCATTTAAATTTGTTACGAAAAGAAAGATTTGATTACATGCTTAATAAATTGACAGGGACACGGCTGGCGCTGTGGTCTAAACCACTGAGCCTAGGGCTTAGCCGATTGGAAGGTCGGCGGTTCGAATCCCCGCGACAAGGTGAGCTCCCGTTGCTCGGTCCCAGCTCCTGCCAACCTAGCAGTTCGAAAGCACGTCAAAGGGCAAGTAGATAAATAGGTACCACTCTGGTGGGAAGGTAAACGGCGTTTCCGTGCGCTGCTCTGACCCGGAAGCTGTCTGTGGACAAACACCGATTCCCTCGGCCTATAGAGCGAGACGAGCGCCGCAACCCCAGAGTCGTTCGCGACTGGACAACTGTCAGGGGTCCTTTACCTTTAATAAATTGAGTATATTTAAACTTTTGCAAAACTGCTTCAAGGAGGGAGTTATGGTGGGAGGGAGATTTCCAACCTATCAGGACTACTGCACACAGCCAGCTTCTGCTGTAAGCACACAGTTTTCCCTGAGCCCAGCCGGAGAGAGAGAGAGCAGGCTGGACATACAGGACAGTGGTGAGTGCTGCCCTTCTTAGCAGGCCCACCGCTCAGGGGAGGGTCAGAGCTGCTGTCAGTGGTGGACGCTGTGTATACAGAAGATCCCCGGTTCAGTCTGGCACTTTCAGTGTAAAAAAGGTAATGGGAAAAGATGACTGACTGATAGTCTGACCTGGTATGTTCCTGTGCCCAAATTATATAGGTCTGGAGGCACCCATATGTAGTAGAATAATACTTTCACCCAAATCCAAAAAAAGTTTACCCTGAAGGAAGTCCTTGTGCTGTTCTTAGTGGGGCTTCAGTGTATAGCGATGCTTAAGATGTTTGCCAAAATGTGTTAGAGGAATAATAAGACTTCTTCACTAATACACTTCCTTTTCATAGGAGGAAAGCTTATTTATTTATTGTCTCGTTGCCAGTGCATTTGAAACTGTGCAGTTGTGATCATCAAGTTTTTAATTCATATTTGTTAAGTTTTGTAAACCTTTCCTAATTTACATAAGGATAACCTCAGTACACAATCTTGTGAAAGGATAAATGTCGGCCTGGACTTAAAATGTTTTAAAATGAGGGAGCTTTAAAAAATCGGGTGTGCATTGTGAGGGGTTGTATGAAGTGGGAAAGTTGTTGGAAATCTAATTGATCAACACCAGCAATATTTGTATTTCAGAGTAACAGTGCAATTTTAAATCTGCAAAAGTGTTGTGGCTCTTCTAAGATTTCTCCCTTTGTTTTTTTTCTCCTTGCAGGAAATATTGCACAAAAGTTTGTCTCTCAGCCCACGTGAGCCCCCCTGTCCCCCCCTTTCCCTTTCCCTCTCCCTCTTTCCCTCTCATGCACATGCTTTCTCTCTTTAGTTGCAGAAAGTTGAGTTCCATCCCAATTATTAAATCTTTGGAGACCATTCCCACATGGTTCTGTAAATGGTAGCTTCATCCTGAGTTCTTTCATCTCTTTTCCTGCTCTCCTGGCTTGACAGTTGAAAAGGTCTGACTGCGCCACACAATGGTTTGATTGGTTTCTCTAGGGGAGGCTTTTCCCTGCCTCATCATTCGCCAGGCAGGTGGACCAGAAAGTCTCCTGATTCTTTTGTTGCCTCTCAGAGTCCGAGGTCTTTGACTGAATAAATCCTCCGTCATGGGATAATTTTCTAAAAGGAGACTGAAAGATGTGAGAGAAAAGCCTCGCTACTTGGGTGCTGAATTAATGAAATAACTGGGCCTTGGAGTTTGCAATTGAAAAATCACCAGGAATGCAATGGGTGGAGACAGACTTCAGAATGAAAGTCTGTTCCTCCCCCCTGCTGCCCCCTCCCTGAGGTAGGAGAGCTTTAAGTGCTCTTACTAAATATGTTGGCTTGTCCAGCATCCTTTGGGTTTATTTGCATTTGTCACCATGTTTGCATGGGAGACTAGGGTGGAATAAAAGTAGTTCTGGTGCAAAGCCTAGTTAGTCATTAGATTATAACAAGTGGATGGAAAAGGCTTCCATATGACAGAACTAGGGTTGAGTTAACACAGGGTGAAAAGTAATTTACAGATAGGCTGTCCTCAGCCATCTTTGTAGCCTCTGATAAGGTTTCATTTCAGAATGGATAGGCGACATTTCCACTTACGGACCCATTCTGCGGCACCTGTGATAACAGCTTTTGGATCCTAATTGAAATTGGTTTCAAAATGGATTTTCACTTTTCTCTGTCTGTGGAAAATATTGAATGGATTCAGAGCTGCCACAGAGAATCCTAGACCTTGGAAAATGGAGCAGGGATGCCAGGATCATCTTTCATAACAGTGTCGATGATATGACAGTCTTGTTATCTGTCTTATTAATGAAATCATTGATCACCTGATGAGGGAGATAATAAACTGCAGTTTGCTGCCATTCAAGAAACTCAATTAGATTCATTAAAAACATTGGGGGGTTGGGAGTGGAGGAAGCCAGGGGATAAACTTAAAACACCAAAGATGTGTTTACATTCCCCTCCCCTCACCTGTGAGGGCAGTTTTCAAATTTTGGGCCATAGATCGCAAAACAGAAAGACCTTCCTTGGAAGCTTGCAATACTACAGTATAAATATAAGCGTTAATATCTACCATTTGTAGATGTATAATTATTGTTTGTGATTAATCTAAACTAATTAATACAATTTATTTGCAAGTATTACACCTAATTGGGCCTTATGTGACTGAATGCTCAACTATATAAGAAAAAAAACATTGCACATAGAAAGCTAGCATGCCATATCCTGTTCCTGATATGGTTGTATTACCTGCACAGAGTTGTTATTTTGTATTCAGCCTCAACCTGCAGTCTGAAATGATACAGGCGAAACACAAATTTGTCTTCTCATTGAGAATGATATTTTTGGTGACCCAGATAACTCCTTTAGAGCAGTGGCGTAGCGTGGGTTGTCAGCACCCGGGGCAAGGCAAGTAATTTGCGCCCCCTAACCCGTGGATTTGCGCCCCCTAACCCTAACCCCCAGATGTTGCGCCCGGTGCGGCCGGCCCCCCCTGCACCCCCCACGCTACGCCACTGCTTTAGAGACAACAGAGATGGGCATATGTGTAGCAGGCTTCCTTGCCTTGCCTTAGAAGCAGGGGTTCTTAACCTGGGGCTCCAGAGGGTCTGTGAACAAGGTGCAAATTCCTACCCCCCTTCCATTTCCTTCCCACTACTTTGAAAATTGTCTTTTTGAAAACAATTTTTTTAATGTCAAATTTCTGGAGGCAGTGGTGTCCATAGCATCCATCAGATTCTCAAAGGGGTCTGTGACCCAGAAAGGGTTAAGATCCACTGTGTTAGAAGATACCCTTCAGAAGGGGTGGTGCTGCTGGAGGGAGGTGAGCCCCCAAAGACCTCCTGCATGCACTTGGTTTGGTACGCAGTCCTTTCAAATATATAATGCAGTACACATTTGTAATATATTTTGGCAATATACAGGGTTCAACTAGAGGGAGAAGAAAGGAATACAAAGTCACAGGAATAGCAGATCTCAATGAATGAAAATTAAACCCATTTTATTCAGTCATTTATTTTAAAAAAATGACTGCAAGGATTCTAGAGTATTTTGTATTGCATGTAGATTGTTTTGGAAAAGGTCAGAATACCTTTAGAAAACATTTAAGATTATTTGGTGACCGGCTTGTTCTGTCTCTTATTTCACTATGAATAGAACCGTAGGAGGAGGAAAGCACCTCACAGCAAGCAGGGGTCAATTCATCCCCCCATTCTGAGTTTGAAAGAGGAGCTGTGATCAAAGGCTTTAATGATGTCACTGATCTTTGACTGACTGATTAGAAACAGAAGTTCTTGAGAATTTAGCAAGACTACCTTTTCCTTATCACTTCAAATCAGTTAGTGTTTACCATTCGGATTTGATTTCAACCATTGCTTAAAACTGAATTGATGGTTGGCCCGAGAGTGTTGTTGCTGTTTTTAAAAATTCCCATTGTAAATATCAATTAAAAATGTTAAAAGTGTAAAGCATAATTTTTTAGTTTTGTTGTTGCTGGAAGGTTACATAGAATATTCAGTTGGAGTGCTTTCAACCTGCCTTGCTGCTTTTGACTGTATTTCATGGTTTGTTTGTTTTGAGTTAAGAACATAAGTAACCTGCAGGATCATGCTAGTGGCTCATCTAGTCCAGGATTCTGTTCTCACCATGGCCAACCAGATTCTTGTGGGAAGCCTGCAATCAGGACCTGAACACAACAATAGGGCTACCCACCTGCCCATCACTGGATGTCATGATAATGTCGGGTGATTGGCAGGGGGTGCCAAAACTGACCCCATGGGGGTGGGTGGGCCTACTGATCAATAGGTATGTGTGGGTTTGGGAAAATGGGCCTTCTGTGGGCCAAGTTTGGTACATGAGTTGGAGGTTCTACATTCTGAACGAATGGTCTGACTCTGTATAAGTAGCTTCCCTTGTTTATAGTTTTATGTCCTAAAGACCTAAGGCAGCTTTCCTCAACTTGGTGTACTCCTGATGTTTTAGATCAACTCCCATCAGCCGCAGCCAGCATGGCTGAGCCAGTTGGGACTGATGGGAGTTGTAGTCCAAAACATTTGGAGGGCCCTAGATTGAGAAAGGCTGATGGAGAACAATAGCAAGTTCTTAGCCTATTGCTGAGTAAACAGGGGGGAGCTAGCTGGGAATCCCATGTTCCTTGGGAATGCCAACCTCACTGGTACCCAGAATAGGCCTTTGAGGTAAAGCCATACCAGAAGAAGATCACAAAGCCATTAGTAAGGTCAACCTGTTAGCAACCCTCCTAGGACTTTAAAGCTCGTAACCTACCTTGTGTTTGGCCTAAAAACAAATTGGCAACAAGCAGAATTCTTTCAATACAGGCAACTATATACAGGCAGCTATAAACTTATGTTGAATTGCTAGGGTGGTGTTTGGCCATACCTTTGTAGGAAGGAATGCTTTAATTCCAGATTACAAAGCCACATATAGTAAACAAAAGCACTGTGGTGCTTGGGTTATTAAACCTGAGGCTCCTTCAAAATAAACCATGCAGGTAGAGGCACAGCCGGCAGTCTTGGAGAAGTTTCTCTTGCTTTTCTCCTTTCCTTTCCTCCACAAGATCTGGGCTTGGCCTTCTAGTATTCTCTCTCTCTACTTTGTCCCTGGGTAGCTAATATTTTTGCTTGGATGTATCCATGTTGCCTCAAACTCAATATATCTAAGGCTAAACTTCTCATCTTTCCTTCTATGCATCTCCTCACACAGTCCTGTTATCCATTTGTTGACAGTGTTGCCACCCACCCTGTTTATCGGGCATAAAGCCTTGGTTTTCTCATTGATTCTTCTTTTTCCTTTGCCCCAACCAAATCAGTCATTACATTACAAATATTTGACCCATTCTCCTTGTCCCTCCAGAGAACTGTTGTTTCTTTCCATAACTTGACTACTACAATCTTCTGTCTGTTCTTCCATTGCCTAATCTTTGTCTGTTCACATACATCCAGCAGTGACATCTCTTTTTTACTCCCCTCCATAAATCCCATCCTGTCCATTCACAGATGCTGCACAAACATCTTGGCCTTTTGGACCTTCAAGCCCCTCATTATTGCTTTGTGCTTATTTCCCAATAACAGGGAAGGGTCATAACTCGGTTAGCTAGCATGCGCTTTGTGTGCAGAAGGTTCCAGTTTTGATCCGTGGTATCTCCAGGTCAAGCTGGCAATGTCGCCAGTGGGGGAGCCACTGTCAGTGTGTGTAGACAAGACTTAGCTAGGTGGACCACTGGTCTGACACAGTATAAGACATGCTTCCTATGTCACTCATCCAGCTCTACCACCATCAAAAGGTTTCCTGCTCCCTGAACTGACTCTGCCCATTGTCGCTTCCTGCCTCTTATGCCAGAAATTGTTTCCTATAAGGCTTCTGTGCAGCCACCTTGCTTATTTCCTTTCAGTGTCTCCCCAAAACCCACCTTTTCTGGAAATCCTTTGGATTATTTGTACAATTCCCAAAGTCTGTATAATTAATTAATCCCATATTCTTCCCTTCCTACTCATTCTTCCACCTTCCCCCTTGTCCTCTGTTGCTTCCCTGTGTCTGTTTTAGATTGCGAGCCTCTTGGATTGCAGAATTGTCATACCAGTTCTTTGTAAAGCACCATGTACAAAGATGGTAATAGAACAATACAATGATAGGCCAGGGCAGCATGGACTGTAATCTTCAACAGGCCAGGGCGGAAAATGGGTAGTGATGGTTCTTCTCCCGCCCCCATTTGTACCATGCCAGGCAGGTCTAGCTACGGGACTCAAGGGGAGGATCTGTGGAGCTTGGAGCCAGTGTCTCACCCCAAAATTCCTCATTTGGGGTCTTCTGGCTACTGGCAATAGTAGTGGGGTAGAATAAAATAACGCCAATATATTTCACATCTGCCAACCAATGTGCCGCGTTGGTTTCAGATAGTACGTGGGTAGATGAGTCTCAAAAGTCTGGGACACAAATTTTCATGGCCATCTAGCAGCTGAGGTGGCTCATCTACCAGAGGTCATGTATTTAGTCTTAACTCTACTAAGCCTTCATTTGGTCAGAATCAAATAAACACTTCCAGAGTTAATACTAAATCCATAACTTCTGTAAATGAGCCATCTCAGCTGCTAGAGGGCTGTGAAAATATGTGTCCCAGGCTTTTTAGACTCATCTACCCATGTACCCATGTACAGGGACGTGGGTGGCGCTGTGGGTTAAACCACAGAGCCTAGGACTTGCCAATCAGAACATTGGCGGTTCGAATCCCCGCGATGGGGTGAGCTCCCGTTGCTCGGTCCCTGCTCCTGCCAACCTAGCAGTTCGAAAGCACGTCAAAGTGCAAGTAGATAAATAGGTACTGCTCTGGCGGGAAGGTAAATGGCGTTTCCGTGCGCTGCTCTGGTTCGCCCAGAAGCGGCTTAGTCATGCTGGCCACATGACCCGGAAGCTGTACACTGGCTCCCTTGGCCAATAAAGTGAGATGAGCACCGCAACCCCAGAATCGGTCACGACTGGACCTAATGGTCAGGGGTCCCTTTACCTTTACCCATGTACTATCTGAAACCAGAGGGGCACATTGGTAGCCAGATGTGGTTTTCCCCCTATTTCTTGTACCCCACTACAAGAGGATCACAGACAAGAGCTTACCACCTGCTTGGGCAAAGCTGGGGCCTCTATTTTGGGATTGTTTCCTGCCCCACCTGCTGCCCTCATCCCCTTAACTGGAAGAGGCCAGTGGAGAGATGCAACAACACACTAGAATCAAAACACTGACACTACTACAAGTACTTATAATTTATATAGAATATTTATCGTGCGTTATCTCAGTAATCATACACACAGCATGAGTACTAGGGTAGCTTCTATGATGTTCCTGTGTTTGGGGGGCGGGTTGAGGCGAAAGTGATTTTTGCTCACTGATTTTCTTTGCTTGCTGGTTTGACTTGGTGAAACATCCCAGCAATGTGTGTTCTGCAGTTCCAATTGATGCAAAGCAGATCTTCTATTTGTTTATATTAAAATTGTCTAAACCACTTTTTCATTCTAAAGGACTCTCAAAGCAGCATACAAAAAAGCAATAAAAATACCCCAGCAAAATGACTGACCAACCTCCTCTTTAATATTTCATTATTTTCTCTGATAAACTTCAGGATTTTTCAGTTTTAACATCATATGCAGTTAAATGTGTTTGCTCAGACATAAACTCCTACGGAATGCACTGAAGTAATGTTAATATTACTTAATCAGGCTTCCCAATATAATTGAGTGTGTATTCTATAGACATTTGCTAGGGTAGTTCTCTCCTCTAACCTTCTGGCTGTGCTGTTCTCTCTCTCTCTCTCCCTCCCTCCTCCCCCCCCCCTTTTAGTGTTGTGCATTTCACACCAGGTGGTGACAAGTCTTGTGATTGCAGGAGAGTCCATTGAAGGTATATAGAGAGCTCCCCCCTTCCCTTTTAGTGCTGGCCCATGAACATACCATGACAATTGGATTAGATGCACCTAGAGTTGGGATTGATTGCATCTTGAATGGGAAATTAGAACATCTGAAAAATCCCTTTTTAGATGGAACAGAAGCACAAGAAGCAAAAGTTGGATGGAAACTGGAGAAGAACTGTAAACAGCGATTAAAGTTACTTCCTATGGTTTATCATTGGCCAGCAAAGAAAATTGCCTTGGCCTTGTTTATTTTTCATTCTCTCTATAGAAATACTTCAGTTTTTGGACTGGCCTCTGAATGGGAGTGATAACTCTGTTATAAGCAGGGTGAAGTATCTAAAGATAACTGATAATGCAAATGATCCTCTCTTGATAAACCCACCAATATGACTTGGCTGGTTGATTTCAGAGGGGTTTTGTGTTTGATTTCCGATTTCCTGCCTTTTCCTTACATGTTTGCAGCAGTAATTTAAAGAAGAGTGTTGTGATAGAAGAAAAGGAAAATGCAGCACATGTGACTTACTTTGTTATTACTTGTAAACATTGTCCAGCTTTTGAAAGCAGAGTGCCGGTCTTTAAAATTATTCTGGAAGAAATGTTAAAAAGTGGTGAAATAATACAACATTACAGTAAGCCTGCAATTTACAAGGCGCTTATGTTCCAGGGATCATGCCTAAAGTCCTCATTGCAGTGCCTTGGCAGTCATTGGCCAGTTCAATGAAACTGAAAGCAGGTTGACCTCTTACTGTGAGAACTGGATAGAATACCTCCTGCATATTTCCACCAATATCTCTGTTAAGTTAAAGGGCTAAAGGTTTGATTTTAAATACAGGAGGGGGATTTGAAATATTTCTGCAGACCTGTTTCTTCATAGCTATGGCCTTGGATACAGGATTGCGAGTGTTGGATTACAGGTGTGGAAAATGGGGGGAACACCCCAGATGTTTTTGTGCCCTGCTCACAGCATTTGGTTGACAGAGTGTGCCTCTTATATTTATTATATTATATTGTGGGTTTTAAAAATTCATTAACTATTAAATATTTCCAACACACCCTTTTATCAGTTTATATGAGGCACATTTTGTAAAAACAGTAATTCAGCATCTAAAGCCATAGTCAACCAGCAAGCCTAAGTAAGCAGCCCAAGGTTAACTTGGTGCCAAAGCAGAGTTAGGAAATGAAGTTAAATCTACTTCATGTAAAACATGGATCAATAAAAAAGCATCATCTTCTAGGTTCCCTCCTAGAAGTATCCTTGGAGGTTCAGGCTCTTTGAAGCATAATTTAATCCTGTTTCAGGAGGGATCATGGAACATCAGTGTATCAGGCAATGAATCCATAGAAGCAAATTCCTTCCATGTGACTGTGCTGAATCGTGGGAATCTAAGCATGACATTCTCAATAGATGGCATCTGAGCAGGAGAGATGTGGTCCTTTCCAACCTTCATTTGCCTTTTCATGGTCATCCATAGTTTTTCATTAACATAAAAGGGGAGGATATCAAAGCGACCAAATTAAAGTTCAAATATGAATATACCCAAATGGTTTCATTTGTGGCAACTGTGTTTATAAATTACTCTTGCATCTTTGTTTATAAGTAGCATGTGTTCTCTACTGAAACAATATGTCTTGTGCTTTGCAATTTGTGTTCCCTTTTTGGAATGATAATAAAGCTTTTTTGTTTTTTAAGCTTCCCATTCCCCAGGGAGTAAGCAAGATTCCTGATGAGTGTTGCCTTAACAGCTGAAAAGCAGAAAGCAAGTTTACACCTTGATATTTAGATTTCCCAGCAAGTCTAATAAATAAAACTAGATACCACTTTAAACGTGTATGAAGAGTGAGTTGCTGATGAATATAAACCAGTGAGAACATGAGGTTAAAATGATAATGGCATTGCCAAGGCCCATGTAACATGAGATAGGAAAGGAAACCCAACCATTCCAGTGATCTAGGGAGACATAACAGCTGCAGAAGGGGAACAAAGAACCCATTCCTTCCGTTACATGGATTTATTGTGATTACCTGCAACTTTTAAATATGAAAGTGTAAAGCTGTTTTATTACTGATCCACACTAGGATTCAAGATAGGAATGAGGGCTATGGACTTGTGTTGGCCCTGTTTAGAAAAAAGTAGGTGCACCACTTTCCGTCAGTGAGGGAATCCTGACATTGTGTCCTTCACGTGTCTTACTCCTGCAGAGGGATATCTTGCTTAAAAGGTAGGAGCAGCACTACCTATTGTGTAGCCAAGCTTGGCCCCATCCTTGACATTGGTCTGTTGAGTAGGGTTCTCAGAAAGGGATTCCCCATGTGTGTGCAGGTACCATGATGGGGCACAACTAGCTTGGCTGTACAATACTGTATCATGTAAGGAGCCAGTAGCTTGGCCTCACACCTTCTAAGTTGAGTGCATGAATTGTCCAAATGGGTTCCAGTTCCTACTACTTGGAAAGCAAAAAGTGAGATCAGCATTTTGGAGGTGGAGCTGGCCTGATAACCTGTCATGTAGGTTCTCTTGAAGGAGCTGGCCCGAGAGCTCATCACAGGTGATGCCAGTCTCCAAGACTAATGGTTCATGGTCTCTGGACTGCATAGTATCAACTGACTCGGGGCAGGTCACTGTCTCTCAGCATAATCTACCTCACAGGGTTGTTGTGATAGTAAAAAGGGAAGGGGAAGAGCCATGCACACCACTTGGAGCTCATTGGAGAAAAGGTGGGATCAAAGTGAAGTAAATTCACAGCCAATGTACCAGAAACCTCTATGAGCCAGATTTGACTGAATTGTGAAAGATGGCTACATAAGAATGGGTCATTTCTGTGCTGGCTCCCCAGTGGTGGAACGCTCTCATAAAGGAAACTCACTCATTATCAGTTTTTAGGCTCTAGACTTAGATTTTTTAAATTACTCAGGCCTTTATTCAGTAAGTTGGCATCTGTGGTATGCTCACCTTTTACTGTGTTATTGGGTGATCGTTTTAGATAGTTATTATTATTATTGTACATTATTTGAAATTTTCTGGCTTATAATTGTATTTTATCTTGTTAAGTCCCTTTGAGACTTTTGAAAAAATATAAAGCGACTAACAAACAACAACAACAACAACAACAATAATAATAATAATAATAATACAGTGGTACGTCTGGTTACGAACTTAATTCGTTCCAGAGCTCTATTCTTAACCTAAAACCGTTCTTAACCTAGAATCCTAGAGTTGGAAGAGACCACAAGGGCCATCGAGTCCAACGCCCTGCCAAGCAGGAAACACCATCAGAGCACTCCTGACATATGGTTGTCAAGCCTCTGCTTAAAGACCTCCAAAGAAGGAGACTCCACTAGCTAAAGTACCTGAGGTACCACTTTAGCTAATGGGGCCTCCCACCGCCGCCATGCCACTGCTGCACGTTTTCTTTTCTCATCCTGGGGCAAAGTTCTCAACCCGAGGTACTACTTCCGGGTTAGCAGAGTCTGTAACCCAAAGTGTTTGTAACCTGAGGTGTTTGTAACCCGAGGTACCACTGTATAGTGAAATAGAGGCTGTTCACTGAATATCTGGAAACAGCACGTGCAGTGTAAATGAAACCCCATATTTACTGGAGATTATATGCTTATTAGAGTAGGATATTTTCTTTGTTCTGGCATATTTAGAGAAGAATAAAGTTGGTTGAGTGGCAGAAGGAAAGGGAGTGGAGTGGCAGCTGGGGATACACCCAGGCTTTCATTCAGTTTATTGAAACAGTTACTTTGGACATTGTGAAAATTATAGCATTCTCCTTTGACAGAAGAGTTTCATAACCGCTTTCAAATGGCTATTGGATATGCATTTGGCTTAATACTTTACAAGTGGCAGATATTTCTTCTCTCTTCATTAGTCCAAGAAGGCCACGTGTAAACTGGTATAAGTGAGTAGTGATAGCATCTTTCATTAATTTGAGTTGGGGGGGGCACCTGGTTTTGGATTAGCTCCTCTTCAGTGATTTTTTTAAAAAATTAATTTGACTTCTTCAGTGGAGAACTGCCATCTAAGCAGGAGGGGAAATCATATTGTAAATTCAATCAACATGCATAAGGGTCTTGTGTATTGTGGATATGAGTTAACTATTATTGTACGTTGCAAAGCTTCCTGACTGGTTAAATATGTGGAGGCACCCACCCTGTGGAACACCCTCCCATCAGATAAATAACTACACAACTTTGTGAAGGCATCTGAATGCAGCCTTATATTGGGGAAAAATTGGTGTTTGACATTTTGCAGCGTTTTTGTTAGATGGGTGGGGTATTAACAACAACAACAACAACAACAACAACAACAACAACAACAATTTATTATTTGTACCCTACCCGTCTGGCTGAGTTCCCCCAGCCATTCTGGGCGGCTTCCAACAAAGATTAAAAATACATTAAATGATGATGATGATGATGATGTTTTATAAATCCATTCATTGTCATTTACATTGCAATCATGTGCATGTCTGCTCAGAAGTTATCCCCATTGTACAGCTTCTTTGCTTAATAATTAGGGATAGTCCTACAGTGCTTATGAAATATTTACGTCTTCATGATGCAGACAGAGAGATTTCATATACTTTGTGTAAATAACTTGCTAAATCTTAGGATATTGGGAAAAGCTAGACTAGAACTCTTTACCCAGCACACCAGTTGTGTAAAGCATGAGGGCTCCCCCCCCCATTTATTACATGAGAAATTATTCAAAAAAGTAAATCTGAAATGGTACAGTTCCCAGGAAAGTTTTGCCATATGCTTGTCCCCTTGGCTGCTTGGTTTTTAATGTATAATGGGCTTGGCTTTGGAGTATATCCTGCTTTGGCGTCTTCCTGGTGGTTTCTGTACGGCCTTTGTGTCCTTTTTGTTTTTGCCTAAGAAACCTATTTGTTCCAGTCTTGCAGGTGTCCAGGAGAAATCATAGTGAACATGGGCCATTTACATAATTTGGGAACTGAATCCAAAACATCTTAATAATTAATACCAGATTAATAGGTGTCGTAGGAAAATTGCAAAGGTCTCAGTGAAAAGGGAGTGGACGGTGGCTCTAATTGCCTTGTAAGCTTTACATTCCCAGTTTGGAATCATGGGGTATACTTCCGTTTCTGAAATGTTTATGTTTTAGGATCTCCATCCATTGAGAATTTTAGTATACTAGGAGTATAGCTTCTTGTCCTGTTGTAAGAATTGGAAGATGTAAAACCAGATTAATTTCAATCCAATCAGTTTTTTCTGTTGTGTGAGCAAGTTTACTCTCAAGTAGCTGTGCATAGGATTGCAGCCTTGGTCACACTTCAAAGGTGGGAGAAGAATTTGCACATACTCAGATGCTATGAGTCCTGGGTGCCAGAACTTCTGTATTAAAAGGTGGCAAATGGATTTTTACTTGGCCTCATCAACTCTTGAGCCACCTTGAAGTCTAAACAGATTTGTTAAGGCATAAACTTCTTTTCTGCATCTAGGGAAGTAGGCCACAACCCATGGGTGCTTATTCTACGATAAATCTGTTTGTTAAGGTGTTACCATTCTCTCTGGCAGCATCCAGACACTTTAAAGCACATTTCCACCTTTAAAGAATCCTGGGAACTGTGTCAAGAGATTGTACTTGTGAGGGATAAATGAAAGTTTCCTGCATTCTTTGGGATGGTGATGGCAGTGTGCTTGAAAGGTATGGTGTTGTGTTTGCTGCAACAGATGAGCATGCCTATCTCTCTGGAACTTGACCTGATGTTCCCTGTATATTCCACCATAGCCTAATCTCTTGGGTTCAGGAATTCAAAGACTGTTATTCATCATTCCTTTAAATTAGAAGACTGCATAAAACAAAACAAAGACCTAATGGGAGGAAGGAATTACCAGATCCTTCATAGAGCCCTTTGCTCAAAATTATTACATTCCTGGAAGGAGGGGAAGGGAGGGGGGAGATAAGCCTCTCAGTGACAGCTGTAAAACATAACATTTTATTTTGAGTACAACTGAGCATACCGACTGTCATTTCGGTAAGATTGGGTTTTTTAACAATGTTCATAATTTTTAAAAAAACATTTTGTACCCTTTCATTAATTCTTCCTGCAAATGCTTTGGAAAGAGACAGAGGGAGGGTGGGGAGGAAGATGAGGCTTCGAGTTTCAATACTTTTGTAGCCCACATGTACTAAGTACCAGCTAAGATCCTTTTGTGCTTAGTGATTGGAAAGTGTTGATTGTTATCTCAAGGGCTTGCCTTTATCTCCCCCTGATTATGCATGGAGTGAGAATTAGGAGCCTCTGGTGATGCATAATGGAGTGATTAGATAATTCAAACAACATGGCTTATTCAAACACTTTATAAACATACAGAGAGGCCACTGATTTTTGTTCCCCCAGGCTGAGCTCCCCCCAACAGCCATTCTTTATCATTGTAATGGGACTTTAATTGTTGTATTTGCAGAACAATATTTGAGTACAGATTTTCCTCAGAGTTTGACACCAGGTGGACTATGCACACTTAGACACAAACTATGAGGTGCAATTCTGGCATCATGTTCAACCATGTGCCAAATTCGAAATGCTAAATGGGCAACTGGCTGCTGCCAGAAATAATGAGTTGGATCCAGACCCCGATCTCAGTGGGACCTAAGTGTGAAAACTGCAGTTAAGACTACCGATTTCAGTGGGTCAAACTCAGTCTAGATCCATTGTAAATCCTGAGTTACTTAGCTCTCCATTTCTTAGTAAGACGTATCTGAACATGTAGCACAAGCTTTCCTATTTTGTTATCTATCATCTGTCATCTATCTATCTATCTATCTAATCTAAAGTAATAATATACCTGGTGTATTAAATAATTTTCAGTAACCATCTTGTAATGCCTCTCAAAGCAGCAAAGTGAAAGAATCAGGTTTTTTTCCCCAGGTTTGGCTCTATCCCCAGGTTGTAGCAATGTCACCACATGGAAGTCTGAATTTCTGTACCTTTTAACAGCTGTGCAGAAGAGTAGAAGGTGTAGCTAATGGGGAGACAATACCTGACATTTCTGCTTTCTTTGTGGAAGCGTTAAAGATATAGGAGCTACTTTCTTCTGTGTACCTTGTCATCCTGGTCTTAAGAAGGTTTCCAACAAGAATTTCTTAAAAACAAAACTCACTCCTCACTTTCTTCTTCAGTATGGTAAAACAGTGTACTGTTTGGGTGTGTTGAATTTTTTTAGCTTTCAAATTCCAAAAATGAGGGGTGCTAAAAAGGTGTAACATGGCTTGGGAATTCAAAATATATTTTGGTTCAATTTTTAACCTATTATTTTGCTTGGTAAGTAAAACATATGTAAAATTGCATAGAAATAATTAAAAATGATTGCCAAGCATTACCTGACATTTTCCAAAGGTAAAATTAGAATTCTTTGATTTTCAGAAGGTAGTTATGTGCTTTTTCATCAAATGTAGACTTAGCAACCTAAATGTTGTCCAGTCACAAAAAGTAATAGCAGATATGAATTCCTCATACCCAAAGCATATTTTTAAGACCCCTCACTGAAGAATTTTTCACCCCCTAAAATGACATGCCATAGCATATTGTGTCTTTACATTTTGACATGTAAAAGGCAAACTTCTTTAAGGTGGTATTAAAACGAAGCCTTGAAGATAGTTACCGTATTTCATATTGTATCCTTCCAAGGAGCCCAGAGCAGTCTTCATCTGAGAGAATCAAAACCCATCATGGTCCAACCTGTTGGATACAATTACAATTCCTTTGGGTACAATCACAATTCCTTCCTTCCTTCCTTCCTTCCTTCCTTCCTTCCTTCCTTCCTTCCGCTGTTTTCTCTGTATGTGTTCACACGAATGAGTGTAAGATAGAGATAGAAGTGAGGAAAATAGAAAAATAAGGTGAAGAGAGGGTAGTAAATAAATAAATAAATAAATAAATAAATAAATAAATAAATAAATAAATAAATGGCCCCTGGGTGTTGCAGCTTGGGGCAAGTGTGAGTCCTTAAGTGTGAAAAACATGAGACTCCTTCCTAGGGAATGCTTTGTATTCTTTTTAAATACCTTGGGTGTCTTTCTCAATGAAGTGTTAACAAGACTCTTGTATAGCATCCTGATTCTAAGATAAATTTTAACCCTTTTGTGTTCTGAGATCCACACTTCAGTCTCTTACTTTTACACTGGTGTGAGGATTAAAGTTTTCCTTTGGCTTGTCTGTCAAAGACTAATTGTATTTATTAGCACAGATAAACTCACTTCCTTTAGATTGTCTACATGCGGCTCATGGAAGAATGCAGAATATCTAACACACATCATGATTTCTTCATCTGTAAAATAAAAGTATTTTTAGCAGCACTTAGCGGAAAACATTTTGTTCATGTTAATGTTGACCATTCTGGGTTACGGTGGGTTAAATTGCACTGGCTAGCAGTAGTTAAAATTCAAAATGAAATAGTTAGACAATTATCCAAACATGATAAATATTAGCAGCAACCAGGGTGGATATAAATAAATGAATCAGATTTTTTTATTTAAATCATATTTTTTTTATTTAAATTGGATTTTTAAAATAAAATACTTTTGGAGGGAAAATATTCCAAAGATAGTTTTCTATTTAAGTTACATTATAGTCCAAAGGCTATTCATCAGGAAATAAGGATTTGTTTAAAGTTTTTCATGAGTGCTAAAACTCAGTCTAAGTTTTTTTTTAATTGTTTAACCACATCAGTTAACAAACATGGATACATATGCTATAATGTTATTGTTTTAGTTAAATAAATGGTTTAAATTGTTATTAAGGAAATGATTATTTTTCTTCTTCCAATAAAGTACGGCAGAAAAGTTGTCCACATATAAACAGTTAACTTATTAAACCTCACAATAATTTCATAATCATCTGACTATGTATTTCTAATAGTATAACCAAATCAGTAATTTTTGATAGAATTGTAAAAACTACTCTGAAAATTTATTATTCCCAAAATGAAACCTTCATCTGGTTGTAAATATTATTATATTATATTAACCAGCAAGAATGAGTCTTTTGGTAAAAAAAAGATTTAAATCAAGGCTTACTGACTAGTGATTTAAATCCTGATTTAAATCAAATTTAAATCAAATCCATCCTGGCAGCAGCACTTTAAAACACCATAAATCTCAACAACAGTAGGAAATGCAGAACAAAACCAGATTAATCACAGAACCTGCAAGTTCTGATTTGGCCAATGGCCTGAATGATAGCAGGGAAGAAACCTGGTGTATATGTCTTAAGAAGCGAGTTCTGTAACTTTGGAACCACTGCTAAGAAGGCCCTGTCTTATGTAGCTACCTAGCATAAGTCGGATGAAGAGGGCAAATGGAGCAGAGCGTCCAAGAAAGATCTTAATGTGAATATAGGAGCATATATTCCTCCCAGCTGACTACTCTCAACATTGACGGGCAATGGCTCTCCATGGTTGCATTCAGGTCTTTCATTCCAGTCCTTCCTGGAGACACCAGGGATTCAACCTGCGACTTTTGCATGTAAAGGATGTGCTCTGCCACTGAGCTATAGCCTTCCTTCAGGAATTGTGAGGAGGCTATGTGGGGCTTTAATGGTCAACATCAGCCTTCTGGGTTGGGCCTAGGAGACAAACAGGAGCCACTGTAATTTATGCAAAGTTAATATATGCAGTTAATAAATTGGTGACTGCAGTGTGTACTAACTGCACTTTTAGAGTGCATTTCAAAGGCAGCCCCATATGGAGCGCATTACAATAGTCCTGTGTGAGTATGACTAATGTGTGGATTGCAGGAACCAGGAAGCAGTCTAAACTTCTAAAATAGGTGTTCTGCAGCCACAGCTGCCATCTGGAGTATCAAGAAACTGCTCAGAATCCAAGAGCACACCTAAGCTGTGGGCCTAACTGTTAAGGGGGAATCATCACCTCCTGGCAAATAGAAGGAGAAGAAATGGAGGCAGTGAGAGATTTTACTTTCTTGGGCTCCATGATCACTGCAGATGGTGACAGCAGCCATGAAATTAAGAGACGCCTGCTTCTTGGGAGGAAAGCAATGACAAACCTAGACAGCATCTTAAAAAGTAGAGACATCACCTTGCCAACAAAGGTCCGTATAGTAAAAGCTATGGTCTTCCCAGTAGTGATGTATGGAAGTGAGAGCTGGACCATAAAGAAGGCAGATCGCCGAAGAATTGATGCTTTTGAATTATGGTGCTGGAGGAGACTCTTGAGAGTCCCATGGATTGCAAGAAGATCAAACGTATCCATTCTTAAGGAAATCAGCCCTGAGTGCTCACTGGAAGGACAGATCGTGAAGCTGAGGCTCCAATACTTTGGCCACCTCATGAGAAGAGAAGACTCCCTGGAAAAGACCCTGATGTTGGGAAAGATGGAGGGCACAAGGAGAAGGGGACGACAGAGAACGAGATGGTTGGATAGTGTCTTCGAAGCTACAAACATGAGTCTGACCAAACTGCGGGAGGCAGTGGAAGACAGAAGTGCCTGGCGTGCTCTGGTCCATGGGGTCACGAAGAGTCGGACACGACTAAACGACTAAACAACAACAACAACAACCTTGTCGAGTATTTATTTATTTTGGGGAAATATTATAACATGCTTAATTAAAAAACCCCTAAATGATATAAATGAAACAAAATAAAATCATTATCAGTAATAACACATTAAAACTTTAAAAACCAGTATTTATGACTAAATAATATGTGGGTTGGCTTGCTGACAGGTGTCTAAAACATTATGGCTGAGATGTCTGCATAACCTTAATAGCCAGGAAGTTCCAAAGCACAGGAGCAGTGCAGAATGTGTCCCTTTTCCTGGGTCAGTTGACTTCTCAGTCAACAGAGCTAACATCTTTCTGGATTAAATTTCAGCTTCCGGTTCATGCTTTGACCAGAGCACTGATTCAGAACTTCTGCTGTTGTAACGCTTGCTGGTTTTGCTGTTAGGATGTGGACACCATAGATGGAAATCACTCAGGAGTCAAAGGATGTAAAAATACTTCTTAATCTCATAAAATGAATGGATTACTTAATGCCATCAGTAAATGAACAATTATAACAATGGGCAGTTTAAACCCTTCACAACAACCCAACCCCAAACTACTGCCTAGTTGACAGCAGTCAATTTCTTAAACAGTTAACAGTTGCTGGTAGTTTCTGTCTTAGGTCTTTCAGCTGATAAGAGTTCACTTTCCCCCCTTTTCTCCCCAATCCTCCTTCCTGTCTTTCCCTTCTTCATCTGCTCTCTCTTTTCAGCTCCGTGCACCTCTGCTGCTTCTCCTTGTCTCTTCTTCTCGTAGGTCATTGCCTCTTCTTGCAGCATTGCCAAAGCAAGAGTTCTTCTTTTATTGACTCTCATCTCATCACTGCTGCCGCTTCCTGTTTTGCACAGCTCCTGCTTTAGTATCTTTTGCAACAGGAATTGCTCTGCCTTCACTTCATAGGATTTGACTAAAAGTTGGGGGAGGGAGATGGGTGTTAGCACCACACTCCATCCCAATAGCCAGATGACTTGCAGCAGCTTTATATAGAGAGGACCCTGCAGGAGCCTGCAAGCAAAGCCCCACAACAGCACCTTCTAAAATCTACCTGCTATGAAAGACCAGAACACTTAACTGCAAAACCAGTGCACCACATTCCACCCCACCTTATTCTACTCTTAGCACAGTAATCCAGAAATATGGAAAGTGGCTACGAGATGAAGGAGAAGCAACAAGAATGTGCTCCCCTTATCCGCTTGCCAGCACAGATTGTCTGCTAGGGTGACTAAGGCAGTCTCCATCCCATAACCAGACCAGAAGCCAGATTGAAAAGGGTATGGAAAATCTGCCCTGTCCAGGAGCCCCTGAAGCTGTGAGGCTGCCACGTACTCTGGAATCTTATAATTCATGAAGAAGATCTTGATTTTCAGTCTTTGGAATCTGCTGGGCAGCAGTGCTCTTCTTGAGACTTTGGAGAGCCACTTCTAGTCAAAATGGACAGTGCTGGGTCAAGGTGGGTTGAGGTTCTGACCGGTAAAAGGCAGCTTCTCAGCCTACAACCTTGTCCAAAAAGGTATGCGGTCAAGCCCCCAAGCTATGGGCCCTCCTGGAGGACTTTTTGACTTCTTCCATACTCCACTCCTCTCAGAACCACTTTCGCTTTTCTTTGTTTTCTTTACCAACATCTAGTCCCACACAATTTAGCATTTCATAGGCCATTTGTCCCCTTATGAATGCTTTTCATGATAGTGCCTGCCAAGGTTTTTCCTCTCCCTTGATATGGAATATTGCTCAGGGCATTATAGGAAGCGTCTTCCTCCCTTGTTCTTTTTCTTTTTTCTTTTGGAGCTTGCGTGCCATGGGGTGGAAAGCCAGGGCTCTTTTCCAGTTTCCTCTGGTACTGCCACATATTTTTCCTGCTGATGCTTAATAAGTTTGCAGTTAGCATACAAGGAAGTTTTGTTAAGACTGCCTCAATAATTCAACTTGCCTGACCTCAAAAGTGGTTGCCTGGGCAATCACAACCAAGCTTGTTAACAGAGAATCTTGCAGTTAAACATCAGAAACAAAACTCCAGTGTCTGTAACTGAGTTTTTCTGCTGGGTGGAAGCTGGGAGCGGGTAGCTACTTTTTTGGGTTAAAGCATCCTGGCAGAGCAGAACTCTATCTATCTATCTATCTATCTATCTATCTATCTATCTATCTATCTCTATCTATCATCTATATATCTATCTATATCTATCTATCTATCTATCTATCTATCTATCTATCTATCTATCTATCATCTATCTATATATCTATCTATCATCTGTCTATCATCTATCTATCTATCTATCTATCTATCTATCTATCTATCATCTATCTATCATCTATCTATCTATCTATCTATCTATCTATCTATCTATCTATCATCTATCTATCTATCATCTATCTATCTATCATCTGTCTATCATCTATCTATCTATCTATCTATCTATCTATCTATCTATCTATCTATCATCTATCTATCTATCTATCTATCTATCTATCTATCTATCATCTGTCTATCTATCATCTATCTATCATCTATCTATCTATCTATCTATCTATCTATCTATCTATCTATCTATCTATCATCTATCTATCTATCATCTATATCTATCTATCTATCTATCTATCTATCTATCTATCTATCTATCTATCTATCTATCTATCATCTATCTATCTATCTATCTCTATCTTATCATCTATCATCTATCTATCTATCTATCTATCTATCTATCTATCTATCTATCTATCTATCTATATCTATCTATCATCTATCTATCATCTATCTATCTATCATTTATCTATATTATCTATCTATATATCTATCTATCTATCTATCTATCTATCTATCTATCTATCTATCTATCATCTATCTATCATCTATCTATCTCCATTTTGGGGGGAGGTATAAAAGCAGGGCCTCTTCCTTCTAGTTATCTTTCTTTTTACCTTGAACTGTCATGTGGCAGGATTTTACCAGAATTCTGACTTGCCCAGTATTCTGTTTCTAATATTGGGCTGTCAAATGCATTTGAGAAGCTTATGCGCAAGGCGAAGTGGCCATCTTCTGCTTGCTGCAGCATTTCTGAATCTGCAAATCAGAATCACTCTGTTTCTCATAGAACAGCTGAAGGCTCACAGGGGAAGCCCTATGTTGTCCCGTCAAAAGGCTGATTCAGGTGTTCAAGGCACCCAGAGCACCTGCAGGCTGGGGTACCTTGGTGAACAAGCATCCAGCCTCGTTGTCTGGACCTCTACGGAGGAGCAGCCTCCTCTTGCTTGCACTGCTTGGGAGTCACTAGAGAATTTGTCAGCTCCCTCTGTTCCATTTGTAAGTGCTGTGATCTGCTGCTGTTTCAGCATCTCCGAGCTGTAGAAATGGAGATTGGAGGTATTCTAGGCGTCTTCTTCATAGAGGGTCTGTTTCATCATGGAATAGGGGTGAACCAGAATAAGTACACACATGTGGGGAAACAATTAGGGTGGCTAGGAGGACATGGCTCCTGTATCATCCGTAGCTCTGCAGACCTTACATGACAAACTGCATCTGCCACAATTCCTCTGCAGAAGAAGCCATGGAAGGTAGGAAGCCTGGGGGTTTGCAGCAAAGACTTCTGTGAGTTTGATCAACTTCACACAGGCTGCAGTTCTTAAGTTTTCACCTCTTGTGTGTGTTTTCTTTCTGGTTGCCTTTGGAAAGAGGCTACCAGCATGTAAGTGGTCAGGGTTCGGCCATGTACAGAGGATAGTTTTGCACCACATTGCCATCAGTAGCTGAGAAGAACTGGATGACGAAACGGGGGAAGATTTCATTTTGGAACTTCTTCCCCTTAATTATTCAGTTTCCATAGTCCTTAATGACAGTAATCAGTATTGGTTGGAACAAGATAAGGTGATGAGTGGATGCCTCAGGCTCCTTAGTTGAAAATAAATAGTAGAATTATATATCTTCAGCTTAATGAACAACACACCTGTTGGCACAGATCATGCCAGCATTGTCAAGACACCGCTCTAAATCTGTTAATCAGAAAAGATCATTGCTTGCAGCAATAGACACTGCATGCCATAGCAGATAGAATATGGCAATGTTTATAAGCTACAGGCATTATTTCCGCAGCTTAAAATTTGGTTGAAAAAACACCAGTCTTTTTTATTTAACCCCGTGTCCCATATCTGTGTTTGCATGCTTTGTTGCTTTTAAAACATTGCCTAGCTTGCAGACAGAATATTAAGGTGTTTGTTTTCCATTTGTAGCAAACTTTTTTAAATATTTAAAAAAAAAACCCTTGAAATATTTGCTCGGTGATAGCGGATTTCTGAAGAAAGTTATGATAAAGAAGCTAAGCAAAAGTTTTGAGGTTTAAATCTGATTATCAGTACAGATTCTGCCTAACAAAAAGATGGGAAATGGAATGGTTTTTATTACACACTTTATTTGAAAGCACAAAATAAATGATGTTGAAAGCTTCCAAGTTACATGGTATTTTGTAGATTTGAGGTAGAAACATGCCACTAGGAAATATCGCTTCCCAATCCAAGGATTGCCAAAACACGAGAAATGGGAAGTCTCATTTTCAGATATACATTTGTGACTGCTACTTTAGACAAGAGGTGTGAACAGAACAGGCTTGTCTTAAGTGCTTTGGCTTGTAGTGTGTTGTGAAGAAAGCTTAATCTCAGTTTTGATCTTTTTGAAAAAAATAATAGTTTAGTTCCTTGCATATACAATTGTGCATAGATAAAGTGCACCCTGTGTTTATCATTTATACTTTTTTGTTGATTGCTATACAGTATATGGTCCCATGTTCAGACTTCCCTTGCAGTCAAGATGGCTTCAGCCCTCCTTAATTTTTAACTTGGCCGTGCAAGGAGCTGGGGGCATGGATGATATCCCTGCCCTAACATGTTGTCCTTCATGAAAAGGTTTGAAGAGAGCTTTTGAGTCCATCTGGCCAAAGTCCACTTCAGACTTCCATGAAGAGGTCAGCAGTGGATGAGGCAGGGCTGGGGACGTGCTTGTGGATGTTTCAGGTGGAGCTGCTGGCATGTGGAGCCCTGTCCCCCTCCCCACTTTTTGCCCTCCTGTGGTTAGGTTGAGCATCTTAAGAGAGCTTTTGACTATGTGTACCAAATTGCAATTTCCCAGGTGGTCAGGTGTTCAGAGAATTTTAACACTCTTATATGCAAATCAGTTGGTCCTACTATCTTTATATAAGTATCTCATTATATGCAGTTTACAGTATTCTACTATGTACAGACTTGCATATGCAGGGAATGTACATGCTGGCGTATCTAGTACAATGTGCTTTGCTCATTATTACAGTTTACACCCCAACTTTCTTTAAAGTCTTGATGACACTTACCATCGCATAACTGATTTCTTCAGAGAAATACTTGTACCAGCTTGATTTTCCTCTAACAAAATAATTTACAAAGTTTCTGAAGTTATGGAACACCAGCACAGATGTTAAATAAGAAGCAAAAAGCAAACCAATGAAGTTATGTTGGGTTATAGCAGATATATTTCAAGCATTTCATGCAAACAGAGATTTTGCTGAGTGGGGCTGTCTTACCTTGCCGTATGTTAATAGCTACCATGAACCAACTTGTGTTTCTGCTGAAGTGCTGAGCAATCAACGTGCACCAGATGCTTAAGCGTCCAAACAAGTTGTATCCAAGATAATAAGTAAACATTTGAGTTGGGATGGAGTAACACTGTTAACAGCTATGCTAAGATGAGGAATAGTTGGCATACATAGTTGATTGTTTTGACATCCTATTCACCCACTGCACTAGATTCAGTGAAATTAAGGAATCAGGTGTGTTCTTGTCGTATGATCACTGTTGTTAGCAAACTGCATTATTTACACAGGGCCCACTCTGGCCAATGGTTAGCATTGCTCGATCTGTGTCCCCCTGGAATCGGGGGGACCTAAAAATGTTTACCCTTTGGCTTGTTCATGCCTGGCGTTTATTGTAATACATTAAAACGATGTGAGGCCAGTAACATGATTTTATTTTTTGTGTCTAGAAAATAGATCTTAAAGTTCCGCTTGTTTGAGAACTGTTGGTCAAATTGAGGTGTAGTTTGCTAGGGAAATAAGTTTGCATTGCACAAGTTTTGCTTGTGTCTGTACAGCACTGATTTCTGATAGTTAAGGAGACAGAAGGCCATTTGCAGAGAAGATGGGAGGAAAAAAGCAAAAAAAGGAAAATTAACTATGTTCAATGAGCAGTTATGTGCAGGGTAGATAAAAATGAATGTTTTTTTAAAAAAATTTAAAATTTAAAATTGGATTTTTTTATTTAAATCAGATTTTTTAAATTTAAACTGGATTTAAAATGAAATGCTTTTGGAGGAAAAATATTTCTAAAGATTTTCTCTTTAAGTTACATTCTAGTCCAGGGGTTGGCAAAGATTTTGTGGCTTGGGCTTGTTCACAGTCCGGCAAACCCTATTTCCGGCGCGGAGGAGGTGTGCGCAGCTTCCCATTGGCTGCAGGAGCTTCCTGCAGCCAATGGGAAGCCAGCCAGTGTCGCGGAAGGCGATCCCCGCTCTGCTCCACACCAGTTTAGCACGGCATGGCGCACGGTTTAGTGCGTCCCCAAGCAGGCGGCGGGAGTCCATGGGCCGGTTAAGCGACCCCCATGGCTCATGGGCCTTAGGTTGCCGACCTCTGTTCTAGTCCAAAGGCCATTCATCAGGAAATAAGGATTTGTTTAAAGTTTTTCATGTGTGCCAAAGCTCAAGTCTTAAGGGTTTTTTGTTTTTTTTTAAAAAAAATGTTTAAGCACATCAGTTAACAAACAGGGATGCATATGCTATAATGTTATTGTTTTAGTTAAATAAATTGTTTAAATTGCTGTGAAGGAAATGATTATTTTTCTCCTTTCAATAAAGTACAGCAGAAAAGTTGTCCAAATATAAACAGTTAACTTATTAAACCTCACAATAATTTCATAATTATCTGTCTATGTATTTCTAATAGCATAACCTAATCAGTAATTTTTGATATAACTTTAAAGTTAAATATTCCAAAAATGAAACTTTCCTCCAGTTGTCAATATTAAGAGGATGCCAGCAAGGTTGAACCTTTCTGTAAAAAAAGGATTTAAATCAAGTCTTACTGATGAGTGATTAAAATCGTGATTTAAATTTATTTGATTTAAATCAAATCCACCCTGGTTATGTGGATGGAATTTATGAGGCCATACATTCTGTTGAAACATAAATGAAAAGGGGCTCAGTGAAACCTTATGCATGTGCATTCAGAAGCAAGTTCTGTTGTGTAGAAAATGTAAATTGAAAAAAGTTGCACATATTTTTGTAAATCAAGAAATCTTTAATTAAAAATAAGTTAAAAAAGAAGCAGCAGCAAGTTCTCAGGTAAGTAGGGATAGGATTCCATCCTTTGACTTCATCCAAAGCGTGCTAGTTGTGCCCTGGGGCACTCCTGCATGGAAACATGCCTGCGCTCTTACGGGGCAGGTAAACCCTACCCCCCCCCCCACAATCAATCACTTGACATGGCACTTGCCCATTAACTTTGGCCCCCTCAAATATTTTATTGCGGGGAGGAACTTCGGCCCCTAGAAGATGGCTTCTATGTCCACCAGTATCACTCCAGTTCACTGGAGGGCCAGCCTAGCACAGGATGCAGCCATGTTTGCAACCCCCTCTGTGCCCACCTGAGTTAGCTCAGGTATAGGAAGGAGCCACCCTGCTGGAGCTGTTCTCATCTCATGCAACTGAGGTACCATGAGAACGAGCTCAGAGCTCATCTCAAGGCTACTCAAATTGCTGGCCATTACTATATATTACGGTAGAAAGTTTCCATAGTTCTATGTATGCACCGTACTTCATTTTTTCTGTCATGAATCTTCCAATATTCAGCTTTGTTGAATCGCTATGGGTTCTAGTATTATGAGAGAGGGGGAGGAAAACAAATCTGTACCTACTTTCTCCAGATCATGCATAAATCACATACCTCCGTCATATTCTTCACCCCTGCCCTGGACCCCCTCTCACCCCCAAATTAAAAAGGGCAAAATATTATCACCTTGTAAAGGGCCCACTGTGTTGCACCCTCGGCTTGAACAGTTCAACTCTCCACTTCCCTCTTCCATTCTGGGCATATGATTGTCGGGTCGGATTTAGTGTAGCTGGCTTGGATGCTTCCAGTAATCAAAGCAGATTTTTTCTGATGAGGGTGGGGTGCACTGAGGGCAAATTTAGAAAAGACTGCATGTTTTAGTTGCAGAGGGCTTTGTGAGTCTTTGTTTTGCCAAGACCTCAGTGTGAGGAATCTCTGCCCGTGCAGAGGATAGTTCTTAAGAGTTTTCCTCAATGGCAGTCTTTGCATGTGCAAAGTATTGGGTGCAGCTCAGTGTCCCCACGAGTCTCTCATAGCCACAGGATCAGACCTATTTTTGCAAGTAAGCCCTGATAAAGAATTGGGCTATGATCACAATATATGTGCATGGTCCCTCTTTGTAAATTCTCATTAATGTTTGTGATATATATATGGATCACACACACACCAAGATCAAATTATGAAATTGCATAGGAATTTGGAGAAAACACTATAGTCTGTGTTCTGTGCTTGATAATAACCCTTTTGCCCCAATGTCATATATAAACAAACATACCAAAGTAAGCCCTGCCTAGGGGAAATAATAGATCAAGTATACCTTGTTCTATAGAGAGAGCATTTATAATCTTATTTAAGTAGTGACCTGTTCTGTGATTTCCCAGCAGAATTTTCTTAACTGTCCCCTCATCTTCTCAGCTTTGCCTCCCCCCAACCTCTAGCATCCTTACCTGACATGAGTTTTGAAATTCTCCCATCTTCACTTATCAGTCCATGGCAAATAGAGTCTTCACAGCATTTAAGATGGAGGCTTCTGATAACATAAATTTAAAAATACATATAGCATTCTTGAGCTACAAATACCAGAGGCTTTTCCTGAAACTGCCAGAATTGTTTGCTTCCATATATATATATATTCCACAGTAGTACAGTACCCCCCTATTTTCTTTTTATTTCATATTTCTTACTGGATTATTATTTTAACTTTGTAATAAAGTCTCGCGGGGGGGGGGTGTATACCATAGTTACACCTTGCAATAATCGAATGTTAGAAATCTGAAATGAAATTGAGGTGGTAATGTCTCCACCTAACCTTTTTTTAAAAAGAGAATCTAGAAACCAGACACGGGAAGTCAGATTGGCAAGAAATGCTGGAGATTTCATGGTGAAACAACAGTCAAGAATCAAATCAAACCTTCTTTTGTTTTGAAAACATGAGTTCTTTTCAGTTTTGGGGGCACATACCGTATTTTTCGCTCTATAGGACACACTTTTCCCCCACCAAAAATTAAGGGGAAATGTGTGTGCGTCCTATGGAGCGAATGCAGGCTCCTTGGCTTCAGCGATAGCAACATGAAGACTCCGAAGCGCATAGGTAGCGCTCCCTCCGCGCTCCGGAGGCTTTGTGTTGCTTTCGCTGAAGCTGGAGAGTGAGAGGGGTCGGTGCGCCTGGAGCCTGCGGAGCGCAGCGCGAGTTCCTGCTGCGCTCCGCAGGCTTCAGGTTCCTTTCGCTGAAGCCAGGAGAGCAAGACTTTCCCGGCTTCAGCAGAGAGGGAGAGCTGCGCAGCGCCCCTTCAGATAAGCGGGAGAAGAAATGAAAGGGGCTTTGTTTCTTCTGCCGCTTTGCTGAATGGGCGCTGAGCAGAGAGGGGGAGATTTTTTCTCTCCTTGTTCTCCTCCTCTAAAACAAGGTGTGTCCTATGGTCCGGTGCATCCTATAGAGCAAAAAATATGGTATTTAGATTCTCGATACAAATGCAATTACTGCTAATGAGCATAATGATGTGCAATCTAGACTTTAAAAAGTATTGTTTTGGTGAAAATCTGTAACTTACATTGGACACCCCCCCCAAAAAAAGGGGTATATGAATTATATAATTATGCAATGATAAAATTTTTTTGCTTGCAACCATAGACTGGGGAACTGGGGAACACCATAATATGGCTGGCAGGTTATTTCCTTCCTTCCTTCCTTCCTTCCTTCCTTCCTTCCTTCCTTCCTTCCTTCTCAAACTTTTTTCTCTAGGCCACACTTTCAAAATAAAAATCTGCTTGCATCACTTCCAATTTTTTTATTGATAAGAAAACAAAGGGAAACAACTCTTAGCAGTGCTTGATTTATGACACAGAACTCAACTACTTTATAATACAATATGGTCATTGGGCACCCAGAAAGTATAAAACAAGGCAGCTACATAAGAACATGAATCCTTACCAAAACATTCTATTGATGGTCCTTGAACCTTCCTGCCACACTTGCCACCCTCTCCTGCCACGCCAGGATAGCGCACCACACCCTTTGAGAACCACTGCCCTAGCATTTCTACGCAGCGCTGAAAAGGTTGATGGACACCCTGACAAGATATGACAGTCTGGCTGAATAGAAGGTGTGCCTGGTGGTAATCACCCCTATGAGCACCATCTGCTCCTGTAGGGCAGGGCAGGGCTTGTAAGTGGTGGGATCCCCATAGAGCTCAACACAGCCCCCTTTCCCTCATTTTATTTCCCACTTCCATCATTCTCCTGGTTGTGAATAGTCCCAAGCGTTCTTCTTCTGTTTTTAATATGCTGCATAGCTCTATTTTTGTATGGTCTTTCTGTTACATTCCAGTAAATCACAACTTTATTTGCATACTTGCATACAGAAGTGTTCCTCCTACTCCCCTCATTCAAAAAGCCACGTTACTGAAACATAGGAGCCCTGAATCAAAATTCTGGCCTGACTTCCTCACAGGAAATGCGTTCAGACTGAAAGTTAAAGCTATAATTCAACTTCTTCAAAAACTTTTTCCTAGGAGATTACATGCTTTATCCCTAATTATAAGCTCTGTGTGTCAGCCCATTCATCCCCAGATGTGCATTGCATATAATTTTTGTGACTCATAATACCATGAAAGATTGCTATAACAACCAAAATTACCTTTAATTAATAAAACATGAGTGTGATTAAAAATAAGGCTGAACAACCTTTATTATGTCATTGTTGTTTGAAAACCTTTGGGTTCTTTTTTACCCATATTGACCTTTTTATCCACATTTATGTTCAACAGCATAGTTAAGGGTGGTGGGTGACTGTACTGCACAAGTCCATAGCAACCCCCCATCTTTGCTATGGTGGACCAGGTTAGAGCTAAGTACCTTTTATTATTACAATTAAAATTGTTTTGGCGTGGCATCCAAATTTTAAGACCACACCATATGCAGAAGCAATAAAATGTTTGGGTTCGCCTAGTACTTCATTTCTGTAAGCTATTATTTTCCATACTTGTTAAATGTCTTCCAGGTAGGACTGTATCCCATAATTCTCTGGGCTTTGAGTATGATTTTTGAGTATGTTCCTGTGGGGTGTCTGTGTGCTAAATCTTTGTCTGTACTAAGTGTTTTCACGATCAGTTTTCATGTCAGCATCTACCCCATTCCAGAATTGCTTTTCAAATTCTCCCTTGTTTAACCAGTTATAGATTTGGTAAGAGGGATGCTGAAAACTAAAATGATTAGAAAACCCACACACTCCATCTCTCCATCTCTTCAGTGGTTTGTATCTGTCAAGAAACTCAGAATTTGACTGCATTAAAAAAAACACCAGTTCCACACACCCTTGACCTCTGTTGCATTTTAAGGACAATTATTGCCAAAGGGATGTAAAAAATAGGTGGGATTGTGTTCACATCTGATATCTGCTCAAAAGGTGAGGATTGCACAGGGCTGAAAGGCTCGGTAGAAGTGAATTCCGTATTGTTGCCAGGAATCTTACTAAGGTTTTATGACACCCCTTCTGTAATCTGCAGTTGTAACTATTTATGTGCAGGGATTATATATCCACATGAGTCTTGTCCATAAGCTTCTTTTTCGTGCCTGCTCAGATTGGATTTTGACTCCCTTTAAATGATATGCTAGTGGTGTCATGGACGGCTTTTTCTACGGGTTAATCCCACAATGCTAGGGTAAATATTTAAAGGCCTGCAACCACATGGACATGTTAAATCCCTTGGGTGTTTCCCACTTGTGGGATGAACTCCTGTAAAAGTTGGTGTGGTAGAGCTAATCTGAGGTTTAATGGGCTCCTTTGGTTTCTCTGAAATTGGTGGAAAGGTGAAACATGGATCTTTCCCCTCAGCCACTTCACCTGAAAATTGTTGTTTCTGCTCAAGGTAATGCATAAGTTACAGTAAATACCGAGCTTCCCACTGTGGTAAAAATGTGATTGGATAACATTTTGCTTGGTAAGTCTACATTTGAAGAAGAAGCACATAAACTGCTTTCAGAAAACCAAAGAATTTTACCTTCTGAAAATGTCAAGTAATGCTAAATAACAAACAAATAATAAAAATAATACTAAAATATAATATAACTGCAAGTACTTGGTAAACATTTTTAATAGTTAATATGCAATTTAACACACATTTCACTTACCAAGCAAAACTGAATTATACTAATTTAACCAAAATATATTTTGAATTCCCAAGTCATGTTACAACTTAACACTCCTCATTTTTGGAATTTGAAAGATTCAACATGCCTTAATACTAGGAGATCCTCTTTGGTATCTTGAAAGCTTACATCAGTGCTGTATTTTGTGAATGTTTTGGCTCAATGGGACCACACCAGAGAAATCTGCCTTGCAAAGTGAGTCTGTTACCACAGATAGGAGTAAACAGTATTTAGATGGATGAGAAAGACTGTTTTTAACTTTCCTGGGAATTCATTGTAGCTCGTTTGATGTGACTTAATTAGCCCACTCAGAATAAGCAGTGACTAACAGTCTAACAACTGACTAATAGATGGAATCTCATAGCACATTTAGATTCTTAATCAGAATCGTAACTATCTTATTGTTTTTTAAAAAACCTTTTAAAAAACGATTTTATTAAGACTTTTTAGAATACATTACAATAAAAAACAGACTAGACCAAAGAAGAGAGAGAAAAAGTATACAAAGTCTTCTTTCGCAAGAAGTATGCCTGCACATGAAAGCTTATACCCTGAAGAAACTTAGTTGGTCTCCAAGGTGCTACTGGACAATTTTTTAATTTATTTCAACTGCGTCAGACCAACATGGCTACCTACCTGAATCTTGTCCCACACCGAGAGAAGTGAACCCTCCCGGCTCTCACCTGAAAGCTTCCCTTTCTTCCCCCATCCTCCCACCTTGAGAGATCTTCTCTTCCCTGCCCCTCATCACCTTCATCTATATGTTAACGTCTCCTGAACCCCGAGTTAAGGAGTTAATGAGGGTGGTGCTGTGGGTTAAACCACTGAGCCTTGGGCTTGCCGATCGGAAGGTCGGTGGTTCAAATCCCCGTGACGGGGTGAGCTCCTGTTGCTCGGTCCCAGCTCCTGCCAACCTAGCAGTTCGAAAGCACGTCAAAAGTGCAAGGAGATAAATAGATGCTGCTCCGGCGGGAAGGTAAACGGCGTTTCCGTGCGCTGCTCTGGTTCGCCAGAAGCGGCTTAGTCATGCTGGCCACATGACCCGGAAGCTGTACGCCGGCTCCCTTGGCCAGTAAAGCGAGATGAGCACCGCAACCCCAGAGTCATTTGCGACTGGACTTAACTGTCAGGGGTCCTTTACCTTTACCTTTAACCCCGAGTAGAGGACCACAGAAAATACAAAAGGCCAGACCAGGGCAGGAACAGAAACGGAACAGAAAGAAAAACAACAGAAAGGAAAAGGAAGATGAAAGAAAACAAAGAGATAAGAATATTAAAGGAAATAATAAAGGGGTAAAAAGCAAAAGAAAGACAAAGAAAGGAAGAAAAAGAAATGAGTAAAAAGGACTTCCCACTATCTGTCTGTGAGTTCTTCTGAATAGTCAACTATTCAATCCAGAGTAATATCCAGATGTTTCTGCGTCTGCTAGGCAGTGTTCTCCCAGTTCATTCATTTTCTGTCAAGATAAGAAGTCCAAAAGAGTTTCTCCAATTCTTATTATACATAAACGTCAACAATAGTCTTCCTCCAGTCCAACATCATAACTTTATTTCCAATATTAAGAAACATCTTTATTTACTCAAGAGTTTATTTGCTGTGGTTATGTTTTAAGACAATAATCCATAATTCGTTTATTGCATACTCATTAATTCACATCCAAATCCATATCTTCCAGTCCCATCTCCTGTTGGCCATGGTTTTTTGTCCTTATTATTTTAAAAATGTGGTTTCCATTCTTCTTCCAAAAGTATTGCAAGAGGCTTAGTAGTTTTTTTATTCTAACCTCTGTCCAAATTGCATGCAGAATCCTTTCCTTCTCAACTCCATCTCTGCCAGCCCAGGACACTTCCCAGTCTCTCCACTGATGTACCCCCCCCCCCCCAGCATCACGGCCCCAGCACCTAGCTGTTTCACTCCTTCAGGCGCAGAGATCATCTTCACAACTACCAGACTTTTAGAAGACATCTGAAGGCAGCCCTGTTTAGGGAAGCTTTTAATGTTTAATAGACTATTGTATTTTAAAATTTTGTTGGAAGCTGCCCAGAGTGGCTGCGGAAACCCAGCCAGATGGGCGGGGTATAAATAATAAATAAATTTATTATTATTATTATTATTATTATTATTATTATTATTATTATTATCATTATCTGCCACCTCAAACTGTAGCATTTCCCTCTCCTGGTCTGGCAAATCACCATTTGCATTCCTTCCCAAAGGCTATATATTTCCAGCCTCAGCCTCGTCCAAAGCACCTAAATTTTGTATTTTATGCATCTCCACTCTTAATTCCTTTCATTGTTCATCAAATAATCGCTGTTGAGAACCTTTTGGATTTTTAATCCATCAGTGGTTACTTGTCACAATGTACAGTTTCCAGTATTTGAGGAATTCCACTTCTGAATACCAGTTGTTGGGAGCATGAGTGGGGAGAGTGGACTTGTGCTCATGTCCTGCTGTGGGGCTTGCCTTACGCATCTGGTTGACCATTGTGTGAGCAGGATACTTGAATTGTTGGGTCTTTGGACTGATCCAGCAGAACTCACGTTGTTAAACTTTGATTACCCTTTTGACTATTGATTACCTTTTCCTCCCTCTGGTGCTATTTGAGACTAGACTACTAAAATGGTTAATATGCCTCCTGCTCATTGGCTCTATGTTAAAGAAAGGCTGATGAATTCTGTGACTCATCCAGTGCCTACTATGAAATAACAGGACACAAACTCAAGGTGTGAAAGGGGACGTGCTTTTCTATTCCACAGCTGTTCTGGACTTGATGAGTACAGTCCAGTCATCTCTGTTCCCTTTTCAGCTTTCTGTGAGTGGTAAATAAGAAGAGATGGACAAAAAGGTGAATGAAGGCCCTGCCTTTATGCAGTTGAAGGAGGGTGGTGATTAGATCCTTACATTATTGTAAAAGATAAGAGTGTTTAGTGTTTGCAACTTAAGGGTATTTACTACTGCAACCAACTTTATTTCTCTCCACCCGCCCCCCCCCCCATATCATGGAGGGGAAAAAATCTAGCGCAGATTTTTCATGGGCTATGACTTTAAGCCCCCACTTAGTTAGAAGCTCAATTGAATTGAAACTCTGTACACATCCTGGAATGACAGTGGTACCTCGGGTTACATACGCTTCAGGTTACAGACTCCGCTAACCCAGAAATAGTACCTCGGGTTAAGAACTTTGCTTCAGGCGACTTCCGGGTTAGCGCCTCCGGCAATGGCGGAGCTCCTCCGATCGGGAGGAACTTGCTCCGTGGAAAGCAGGGTCTGAACCGCCACGGCGAAGGCGGAGACCCTTGGAAATCACAGGCGGAAGAAGCCTGTGAACTTGGGATTCGGCTGGCACCTTTTGCGCCCCCCTACTCACGGGGAGACCTGGTATCGGGAATCCGGAGCGACGTGGGGTGAGCGGCGCGGTGCTTTGAATCGACCGCTTCTTTCACAGAGTGAAGCCGCATTGCTGCGGTCGGAGAGCGCTGACTTTTTCCTGTAGACAATTGGATTTTAAACAACAACCCGTGAGTAGGACGGAAAATTGGATTTCTAAATATCTTAATTCGGCATCGAACGGGGAAGGCTCAAAACAGGAAGTCCACCTCCCCTTTTTGTAAATAGACTGAAGCAAAGTAGTCGTAAGTTAAGGTTTTGGAAAGCTTCATGTAAAGGATCAAACTTCCATGGATTGAAACTATTAAACCCCCCTTGGAAGCAGGGGAAGAGGGGGAAAATTTTGACCAAGCGTGCCTGCAGGAGAGAGTGAAAAACTAAATTACCACGTCTCTGAACCTGGGAACGGGCTGCAAAAAAAAAAAAAAAGAAAGAAAAAAAAAAAGGAAAAAGTCCATTGACGGTGAACAGTACATATTTGACAGCTAGCTATAAGAGAAAGATACTGTTTCCATTGTCCGCTTCTGCGTTTTAAAAGAAGAAAAAGTAACTGAAAATTGATACTATTTTTCATCTTTGGAATTGTGTTGGAAAGGACTGAGTTTTTGAAACTGTTACAAGAGTGGAGCGGAGGTATCCAGCTGTAAGATAAGGACTGTGAGAAACCAGAACATCCCAAGAATGTCGGTTAGGGAAGATTTAGTGTCTGCATTTTATAAGACAAACTATTTGTTGGAAAAGCTTCATAAACAGATAGATGCTATGGCTACTAAAATTGACATCTTGGGATCAAAAGTGGGTATCAACACAGAAGTTGTCCAGGATCCGGCACAGGAATCTACCTTAACTGAACAAATAGTTGAAAAGGAGAAGGAGAAAGTTGCTGTGGTCGACCTAAAGTAATACAAGGGGGAGCCTTAACCTTACAGATGCAAATTGAGGATTACAAGTTGAGGCCCTTTATGATTGAAACTAGAAAAAGCCAGATCTTGAAGATTGGAGCCTGGCCTGGTCTGGAAAAGGAAAGTTGGAGAGATTCCTCAATGCAGGGATCAATTGACTTTTGGAATATGGATTTGGGTCAGGAGGAGATTGGAGCTTTTGGGCCTTTGGATTTGGAGGAACTTTGAAACAAGATTTGGAATGCTTTATGGATCCTAGCTTTAACTATGGAAATCTGGCTGTCCTGTTAAGAAGGAATAAAGGCATTGTTGGGATGGAGCTCCCCCGAGATCTGCTTTTTAGCACTAAAGACTATGAAGAAGATCGGCAGAAGGGACGTGAAGAAGAGTTAAGAGCCTCGGATATAAGATCTCCAGGTTGATGGACTGTCTGGAGTTGACAGAAGGGACGGCAGAGGCCGAGACCAGGGAGAGGAGACGGTGGAAGAAGATTGGGAATTTAAAGTTTATATTTGGAAATTTTGTAAAAATTCCTCTTCTCTGCACATGCATAGTTTTACACACTGCTATCACTTCCAACAAGTTTTTCCTAAAGTGAAAATCCTTAAATGTTGTAACCTTTGCTCATGAGTGTTGGTCCATCCCATTGATCATTTTTGCTGCCTGTCTCTGAAACCTTCCCACCCTCACAATACCCCTTTTGAGGTATTGCCACCAGAACTGAACACAATACAGTGGTGCCCCGCAAGACGAATGCCTTGCAAGACGGAAAACCCGCTAGACGAAAGGGTTTTCCGTTTTGGAGGTGCTTCGCAAAACGAATTTCCTATGGGCTTGCTTCGCAAGACGAAAATATCTTGCGAGTTCCTGCGGTTTTCCCCCCCTTCCTCCCTTTTTCTAAGCCGCTAAGCCGCTTATCAGCTGATCCGCTAAGCCGCTTATCAGCTGATCTGCTAAGCCGCTTAACAGCTGATCCGCTAAGCCGCTTATCAGCTGATCTGCTAAGCCGCTAATAGCGCTAATCCGCTAAGCCGCTAATGGGCTTGCTTCGCAAGATGAAAAAACCGCAAGACGAAGAGACTCGCGGAACGGATTCTTTTCGTCTTGCGAGGCACCACTGTATTCCAAGTGTGTTCACACCATCAATTTTTTTGATGGCTTTATAATATTGACCGTTTTATTTTCAATTGCTCCAGTGTACATAACTTTTCATTTGCATACATTGAAATGCATTTGCCATTTTAATGTCCTTATACTCACTCTGGATAGATCCTTTTGGAACTCTGTTCAAATCCCCTTTTGCTTTTTGCCATCCTGAACAATTTGATATCACCAGAAAACTTTGGCACTTCACTACTTTCCCTGCAGCTCAAATAATTTTGAAAATGTTAAAAGCTTCAGTCCTAATACAGCCCTTGGGGCACTCACTTGGCGAACAGTTTACTCCTAGTCTACACACCCTGTAGTGTGTAAGGCTTGTCCCCTTATCCCGTAGCTTCTAAGTTTACTCAAGAGCCTTTGGTGAGGGACCTTATCAAAAGCTTTTTGAAAGTATGCAACACATTCTGGATTATCCCTCTCCACATGCTTGTTGACACTTTCAAATAACTCTAAAAGGTTGTTTTGAGAGGACTTGCCTTTCTTGAAGCCATGCTGGTTCTTCTTCAGCGTCTTATTATTGTGCATGCTGGGTAATGCCTTTAATAAAGCTGCTTGGTTTTCCCAGAGTAGGCATTAAGCTTCCTGGCCTGTACTTTCCTAGATGCCCTTGGATCCCATTTTTAAAAACTGGTGTTACATTGTCCATGTCCTGGTCTTGGTATGACAAGACCAGGTAGGACAACTGATCTTTGTGACATGTTACATGTTTTTCTTAGGAGATCAGCAATTTCACATTTGAATTCTTTAGCATCTCTGAGGTGGATGCAAGGCCTAGAATATCGTCTTTCGTCAGCAAGGCCTAGAATATCATCTTTTGTCACCTTTCTTTGCCTCAGTTCCTCAGACTCTCTTCCTGTAATATTCATGCACAGGGATCTGCATTACATTCTTCGAAGTGAAGACAAATTCAAAGAATTCATCTTCTCTGCAATCTCAGTTTTTCTTCCCTTATCTCACCTTTGACTCCTTTTTGCCCAGAGGTCTGTCTCCATTGCTAGTTCCCTGCTTCTAATGTGTTTGAACACTATTTTGTTGGTATTAATGTTTTTCATGATATGTTGATCAATTCTTTTCCTCTCTTATTGTCTACTTTGCTTTGTTTTTGCCACTTTTTGGCCCTCCTTTTTGTTTCATTTGGGCAAGACTTTCATTTGCAGAAGGAACTCTTCCTGCCTCTAACTTCTTCATTGACTCTGCTCATTAAGCATGTTGGTATCCTAGTGGCCTTTGTGGAAACTTTTAATGGTATACATTACTACTGAGCTTCTACTATTGTAGTTTTGAATAATCCCCAATCATCCTGGAGAGAGTTAACCCTCTTGACTTCCCTTTTCAACTTCCGTTTTATGCGTCCTCTCGTTTTTGAGATTTTTCTTCTTTCAAATTCAGTTTTTGGGTTTTTCTATGCTGTTTTCAATAATGCATGCATTTTTGTGTACACTTTCACCAGATATATTCATTTTGTACACATTATTTGATTGAAGAAGTGGACCACAAAATTCAGAGTAGTGTGAGTTGAAGGATAGCTGTATTTTGTGGCTTGTGTGTTATTTTGAAATGTGCCACTTAGGAAGTTTTGTATTTAAAATGTGAAGCAAAGAGAATTCCTCTCCATCCCTACTCAGAAGTGTCGCCATAGCCCTCAAATTAGCACTTTCCAAATACACGCGGGTGGCGCTGTGGGTTAAACCACAGAGCCTAGGACTTGCCGATCAGAAGGTCGGCGCTTCGAATCCCCACGACGGGGTGAGCTCCCGTTGCTTGGTCCCTGTTCCTGCCAACCTAGCAGTTCGAAAGCACATCATGTGCAAGTAGATAAATAGGTACCGCTCCGGCGGGAAGGTAAACGGCGTTTCCGTGCACTGCTCTGGTTCACCAGAAGCAGCTTAGTCATGCTGGCCACATGACCCGGAAGCTGTCTGCGGACAAACGCCGGCTCCCTTGGCCTATAGAGCAAGATGAGCGCGCAACCCCAGAGTCGGTCACGACTGGACCGAATGGTCAGGGTTCCTTTACCTTTTTAATATATGGGTTCATAGAAGCAGATCTGGCACCTCTGTGGATAATATGGCTGGTGATCCATATTTGATGTCCTCCCATTTGAATTATTGGACTGCATTGTACACGAGGCTGCATTTGAAGATGGTCCAGAAACTTTAGCAGGTACAAAATACAGTAGTGTGGGCTACTGGAGTGTTAACAAAGCATTATGAATACATTATGCTGATCATTTCTCACCTGCACTGGCTTTCAATTCATTTCCAGCACTGATTTTGATCTATAAAATCCTACCTGGCTTGGGATTTGCTACCTGGTGGAACATCTGCTCCCAGATGTACTTGTCCATAATTTAAAGTCCTCTGTGGAGGCCCTTCTGCAAATGTAAGAGAGGACCTTTTTGGGGGTCTCCTCTCACACCCCAGGCTATGCAATGTATCTTAGCCTAACACCAGAAAGACTTCCCTATTCCCCCAGGAATGCTTCACTCCCTGAGGTACGGTTGGTGTTTTTAGTTTCTGCATTTTGATGGTTGCTTTTATTTCTTTTTAGGTCCTGTGATTTATATTGTATTTTGCTTATGGTTTTGTAATTGGGGTATTTATGCTTGATTGGATTTTTTGGTCTTATTGCAGATTTTTATTGTATTATTGTGGCTTTAAATCCACTATCATGCCTGGAATATTTTTTTAAATACAACACCTAATAAGCATTAAATAAATATGTTAAGCTTTGCAGCTCTATAAGATAATTGATTTAAAGTAAAGTTCTTCAGACATCCAAACTTTGTCAAGTTATAGTGCTATGGTGCAGGTAAGGATGGCCTCATGATCTTTAGATGAAGCACGGTATGCAGGTTTCATATAGAAATAAATAAACAAAACAAAAAACTAAGACCTTTGGCACAAAAAGCCCGTCTTCTTATGAATAGACAAGGGGTATGGTCTCTTGTGTAGCTCCTGCTAGTTTCAGTGGGGCTTGAGCATTAGATTGCATATTTACTTTGCTGCCTTTAATTCTACTCAAAATCTGTCTGAAGATTACTATGTCACCGTTCCTTGTAGTGAAGCTTTTTCAGGGCCCATAATTTTCAGAATATCCTTTAACAGTTGAGCACTGAGTTCAGAAATTTTCAGCTTGATTATGCTGTGTATATTTGAACTTAAAAAAACAAACAAACCCAAACTTCAATAGCAGCAATAGTGTACACACACATTGTGAGGCATATTCCATTTGACCTGTGCACTCCACGTGGGAGCAAATTTAGGGAACTGTGAGAAGGCATGCGTCCATCAAGCCCAGGAGAGGTGGTAGGAAACCCCAGGTCCATTTACACACAAGATAAACTGGCACACATCTAAAGGTAATAGGACTGCATTCTCTGCCCCTACCCATCCCCTCTACCTCTGTGAGCTCATAATAATGTTTGAATATTGTGCACATTGAGAAAATACCCATATGTGTGCCATTTAGACTAATAGAGACTAGGAGTGGATGTGATCAGAAGTTTACTGCATGTCTGAACACGTATAAACATGAACCTTTTTCTGAATGTGGGGTGTTCCTCACAAGGGGGGATACCTGAGATCATGCCCACATATTCTCTCTCTCTCTGTGTCTCCCTCCCTCCCTCCCTCTCTGTTACACATCCACCCACCCACAAAACAACCACACATTCTCACAAATCTTTCCCTTGAGAATCATTCTGCTATGAAGTATTATGATTTATTTATTTTGAATGGCCTGGCAATGCGCCTAGTGTTGTACAAACAATACATCTTGAAAGGGTCTTGCCAGAAAGGGACTGACAATCTAGGTTTTGGTAGAGAGTATCACCGAATGAAAGAAACAGGTTACATTTATAATTGCAGTAAAGACTCCTAAAGGGCTGGATAATCTTGGGAGAAAAGGAGCTTATGGAAAAGCTACACGGAAAAAAGATAGGCTTTAAAAAAAGATTTGAAGATAGAAATTGAGGAGGCGTTGCAGATGTGATCTAGAAGGGAGTTCAATTGTAAGAGAGTATTTCAGCCTCTTTGTACACTTGTGAAATTAAAGAATGAGCACAACTGGAAATGCAGTGTGTTCAGTACATGAGACTATTAAATTTAGGGGATATATTATCCGATAAAACGTTTCTAACTCAGTTTGGGGACCTTTCCTCTACATAATGTTAATTTGCACCCCGACACTGTTGTCATCGGTGGCCATGTTTCTGTTCCCATATGAGAATTCATGATTATAAGCTAGTATACATGTAACTTGTTTGTTTCTTGAAATTCAGCAAGAATATCTATCATTCCCCGTTCTCATATAGCAGTCAGTATGAGTATCAGGTTCAGTGCCTGAATGTTTCCCATTCGTTTCTTAGTCTACATTTCCCCCTATTTTTCTTTCATAGCCACAACTATTTAAAACTGTTCTGGGAAAGAAAAGCAAAATATAAGCTCCCCACCCCTAGAATTATCAAGGTGTGAAAATAAAAGATAGTGAAGGCATTGTGTATTTACAATCCACAGAGTGCCAAAAAAGTATTAGAAATTACTGATAAGTTGAAAATCCATTACAAAGAAGAATATGCGTCTATACATTCTAATATTGTTCATTCAGATAGTATAGACTGGCTGTAAGGTGCAAAATGTTTGTACAATACTCAAGCACCTCATATAAATAAAGTTCAATGTTTGCTATCTAACCCACTGTGATAATTTTGATTCATATGCTCATGATGGGCTGGGAATCTGGTTTGTGAATGCCTTCTTGTGTCTATATTCTGAAAGTGCTTCGTTTAAGAATATCTCCATAAAAGGTAAACATTCATAAGGCCAGAATGAAGAAGCCTTCCTAGAAACTTTGCTTCTTACAGTAAAGCAAATTTTACAGCCAGATCATTTGCATGCTTGCTTGGAAAATAAGCCCCATTGATTTCAACAGATCTTATTTCCATGTGTAAGATAGGGGGCACTAATCACTCTAGAGTTTGTTTATAAGGCCTACAGGTCCGTTTTGCTACCAGAAAGAAAAGTTACAGTCAGTTTCAGCAAACTCTTAGAAGGGACAAAAATGAGTCATCAGAGTACATGGGAAGCCAGACACACAGTCAATGGGTCTATGGCTCTATTACATAATTCAAAAGTGAAGTACCTGATTTCCAAAATGTAGGCCTCTTCTTACATGCAGGAAAATTATTCCCCATTAGTTGTATATTATTCTATTAAGCATTTTAGCACTGAAGTCTTGGGGGGCGGGGGAGGCAAGGATGAACATCTCTCATAAGTGCTACTTTGCTAGGAGAGACTGCTATTCTGCCTTCATTTGGATAATTTAATGATGGTGAGTTTCCTTAGTAAACTAAATTTAGAGAACTAGAATGCTTATCTTATATCCAGACCTTGAACATAAAAGGCATTTTATACCAGCAATTGTTCATTTAATGAGCAATTGCTGAGTGCAGGCCGGTGAAGGGATTGAGCTATATGCACCATTATTGCAAGAAGTATTCCGAAATACCAGAAATAGGACGTAAGCTCTGATCAGGGAGACTGTGAGCACAATTACCTTCTTTTCAAATCCTTCTGTGACACTGCGGGAGGAAAAAGGACTTTGAAACTTGAAAGGATAGAGCTTGCTTTCAACCTCAAAAGCTAGGAGGAAAGGGCTCTGAAATTTGCTCAGTATTCCCAATTCACCATTAGCCTGTTTCTTCCTTTAGCCTCAAGGCATTCTCCGCTTTTTGAAAAGATGTTAAGAAATTCAGTCACAATAGAGAGCCTAGTTTTGAACATGTTTCACTCGGTCCATTGAGGTCTGGTCTTCAGCCTTTGTGTGGGGTGAATTGAGCTGAGCAGCAAGCTGCATGGGGAGAGGTGAATGAGCAGTCTCTACGCAAGTCACCAATTCTGGCAAAAGAAAAGATTACCCTTTCCTTAAGAAGATGATGATGAAGAAGAAATTTACAATATGCATTCCTGTACAAGCCTGCCGGTGGCAATCTGCGGAGCAGAGCTTGCGCTTAAGTCAATACGGAGCACTTTGGTTTATAGCAACTCTTGTTAAGTTTGCCTTGTAATTGAAGATGCTGTTGACCTTGCTCGAAGACCGTTTGTAAAACCGTTTATTTAGCATAAACTGAAATAATAAACCCTCCTTCTCTTAGGGCTGATTGTGATAGGGTGACATTAGTTTGATTTAATGATTAGCCGCCTGACCCCTCAGCTTGAGAGGGCGGCTTGAATAGGGAGAGTTCACTACCAAGCACACAGGAAGAATACTAATGAGCTTGTTAAATTTAGCATGGCACCAACCAATTTTAATTCCTCTAATGGGAGAAGCGCTGCCTCTGAGAGAGAGAGAGAGAGAGGGTGGGAGACTGAGAGAGAGAGAGAGGGAGGCAAGGGGGGAGAAGAAGAGGGAAAAAGTGAGGAGAGAGGAATGTCCACACACCAGTAGCTAGAGAATTTCAGTCAAGATGAGAGGTTCCAGAGAGCAAGCCAAGATCTTTTCGATTGAGTTGTAAGTACCTTGTCTGTTTCTGTTTTTTTAAAAATACAGGTAAAACAGCCTCCTTAAGTGCCTGCAATGCAATAATGTGAATAAATATATTATCCTGTACTCTAAGGCTTAGTAGATGGCTTGTTCATTTGACTTGAACTTTGGAGCATCCCCTCCCAGCCAAGTAACTTGAGAGACACCTTCTTGAACTTATTTTTTAATCTGTGCCTTGGGGAAATGAGGAAGTTTTCGTTGTTTGAAATTGGGTTTTCCATGATGTTTTAAAGAAGCAGAAAAGTTTATTGGAGAAGCTGACTTTAGTGCATAAACTTTAGTGTCTATGCTTCCCTTCTCTTGTAAGTGGGATAAGCAAAATTTAGACTTTCAAGGGGGTTGGGCAGGCATAGCTCTGGCGATGAATATCTCTGCTGGTAAAATTCTCCAATTCTTGGTCTGTCTGAACAGCTGTATATAATTTACACAAATGATACATTTAATATATTCCTTGAAAGAACAAACACTTCAAACTGCGAAGTTTCTAGCTCACTTGATATGTTAGCCTTGCCTCATGTTCAGGGGAGTTGATGTGGCAAAAACACTCTGCATGTGCTCTTCTCTTAATCCAGCCTGCAGGTATAGAAAAAAGTCCCGGTCAAATATATATGCTGTAGGACATCCCAGGTATTTTAAACAGCTTCCTGGATTGATCCCTGGAAACAGAGGGGGAGTACAAGTGGAATGATGGAAAGTGGTATAAAACTGAAGTTATCGCTGTATTATTTCTTTTGTCCTAGCCTAGAATAAACATGAAGAAATATGTGAAATAATTCTGCGTTTACAAATACAAAAAAAACCCACCCTGTAACTTAAATGAATCTGGCCCTTTGACATTCTGGTGGTATTTGGCCTGTTGCAACATCTCTTTTGGGGGTGGGGAAGCAAAATAGACTTTTGTCTTTTGATGGCAGACTACACAACATCTTAAACACAGGAAAAAGCAAGCAGTAACAGTTTTGTGTTTTTGGCTTCAAGTCTCGATTGGCAGATGCTGCCGAAGAAGTGGCTTGTTTGCTTACATTTTTGTTATAGACCTCCACTTGTTGCCATGGTGGACTGTCTGTTTCTGTCAATAATTTGGCCTGGCGCAGCTTGTCTGCACTGACTCTTAAATTTTATTGAACAATTCAGCTGAAATAGAACAAGATTAGACAGCTTTCACCTTTTGGCTTGCTGAAGTGGTTTTACTGTGGTTATAAGAGCATGCAGAATTATTGCACGGAAAGTTTTTCCTTTCAGCATATAGAGAGTGCAATTTCAAACCACTTGGCTATTTGTATTCTGGAGTGTGCGTACTGTCAAGTTTTTCATCTGCCCTCATTGAAAAGGAACTTTGCAGTGCAGGGCATGAAGTAAACTCTTAACGAACGGTTTGTTCGTTGGAATTTCTCATTAATACAAAAATGTTGTGTTACACAAAAGGAGGGCAGGGGGGAGCAGAGGTGGTTTGGGCTGGTAGCTGTCTGTGCATCACCAGTAAGTGGTGTTACTTTTGTGAAAGAAAAGTATTATTGACAGAATGCTATATTTTTGTTAAAATCAAATATATTTTGCTCTTTTTTTACCAACATAGTAAAGGCTTCAGATTTCATCCATAAAGTGGGCTCATCTTTTTTAAAAACCATTACAATTAAGAAGTGACTTAACACCTGAATATATTGTGAGGGACAGAACAAAACAAGCTGAACTCCCTCACATATGGTATTTTGTGGTGGCATATTTAATGTACAGTGTAATTTCGCTCCATCTGCAAGCAGATTAATTTGACAGTAAATCCACTGCTGGACTTTACTCCCAAGGAAGTGTTAGGATCACAGCCTTAAAGGCAAGATGAAATCAGTGCCAAGTTATGACCCAATGTTTTACATTGTTAAGGAAACAGCACTGGACCTAATCACATCTAATATCTAAACATCCTAGTATTTCTCACACTTGTAAATTAAACACACAGATTGTTTATCTTGTGTTCCAGCCTAAATGTGTCTATATAAAGTGGCTGGAAGCAAAACAATAATGGGATATACTTTTAACAGATAGGGTTTGCCCTGCACCTTCAAAAGATTGCAGTAGGCAGCAAGAGAATATAATTATAAAAGGTTTTACTGGAAGTAAAGTGTTAAGGGTTAGGGCTACCTGTTTCGTTTCCAAGTGTGTTTTTGGATATTTCAGTGCAATTGCACTATTCACAACTAATTTAACTGTAAAGTAGATTACAAAATGTCAGTCAAGAATATGCAACAAATACCTGTGCATAGTGAAGCAAAATAGCAGGGGAAACCATGGGATTTTGCTTTACTCTCGAGGGCTGGCTTTCCCAAAATGCTGTGAAATACAGAGTTCCGTCTTCTTTAAAACTAATGGAATTTAAAAGAAACTTGAATTTGCATTATAATATGAAGTTTGCAAGCATCTTAAGCTGCATTGCAATACTTAATGGACTTGTCACAGATCCTTTCCGTTGCTACTCCAATGTGGAACAAATTTGAAATAAATTTTAAGAATTTTACATTATAATATTTAAAGTAATGCAGAATTAGCCTATACAAAAGTGACTTCCTGATTCATTTTGCAGCAGTGTATTTAGCATGATTGCGAGGTTGTTGTAAAAGTGTGCAATTGATACAAAACCACCCCATAGTTCTCCCCAACTTCTCTTTCTCTCCTTTTTCTTTCCCAAACACGAGATGCCTAAATGTAGTTAGGCAATTTGGTTTCCTCAGTATGCCAGAAACATTATTTTTGCTTGTGTGCATACTTTAATCTTCCAATGTGAGGACTTTGTGTTTGGAAGTTTTGGCTATTACACATACTTTGAATTTATTTACAGGCCTCCTTTGATTGATTTTTACCCATTCAGAACAAATAAATGGGAGACGGGGCCATTTCATGCACGACAGAGAGTTTGCAACAGGTTGTTCTCTCATCCAGAAGCTGCAGCTTATCACAGCTCCCTGAGTGTATCTGTATGGCAGCACATGTTTGCAAATGTATTTGTTGCGTTCACACTTTTCATTTTAGTTATGTGTCTAAAACATCTTAGGTGTATATCCAAAACTATTATTTGAACTCCGCTCCTTGGGGTTGATACAAAAAGTATTCAGAACCATCAGAAATACTTTAGAAGACAGCTTTTGCAGGTCAGGACAGTATTTTACAGAAATGATGGCTGCCCACTTGCATTAATCCTCTTTCCTTAAGCTTTTCTCTGAGATGTGCTGTGGGTGGTTGGGAAGCCTTGTGAGAGGCAGGTTTCTTGTCTCAGGTATGGAAGCAATTCTTGTTTTCATTTAAATGCATGCACATTTGATTTGTCCCATTTCCTAATTGGTCTTCATCTGAGAGAATCCTCCATGAGCCCTCACCCCCATGTCAGTTCAGAGCCTTTATGTTGTGAATTTCATGGACTGGGCTGGTGGCATCTCTTGGGGTGCTACAGGCACCTGCTTTTATCCCAGAGAACGCTCTTCGTATATGGAGTGGCTGGTTGTCCATAGACTGGCTCACGGGACACTTCAGGAACAGGTCAGGTGAGAGAGAGGCCATTGTGCTTTAAAGGTGCATCCTGCTTGCTTATTCAGGTGAATGAGCTAAAACAGCTGCCTCAGCCGATTCCTTAGAGACACAGTTAAGAAGTCTGTGTTGTGCTCAGGAATTTCTGTTGTTGTACAAGTCAGCAGATAAATCTCTTCCCCTTCACATTTCTTTCTTTTCTCCCTCTTGAGTTTTGTAGTGTGGATTTGTATGGCTAAGTGAACAATCATAATGCAGTTCTTTCTGCTTCTTAACATTTTCTAAATTGGTAAATGTGTTGTATTGAAGAATGTATTTCTAAGAGAAAGAACTACACCTTGGACTGAGCCTTTTTTCAAGTACATAATCATTTTGACATTCTACTAATAATTGTATATTAAAATATCCTAAACCACTCATAAGAATCAAAACAACCACTCAAATAGATTTGTAGTTCCATTGAAATACATACACCTCTGAAAGTCTGGGCAATCACTTTTCCCCCTGCTCTTCCTTATCATGATTCTGTCATTCCCTCAGGGGCTATTCTAGGGCATTTGGGGTGCAGTTATTAGAGCTAAAAGTTTAAAATGTCAAATAGATGTGTGCATTTGATGATTCAGATAGACTATGCTGTTCATGTTGTGTACACGCAACAGATCTATAGATAACATTTTAAACTTTTGGTTCAGACTGTTTTGTACTTCTCTGCACCCAGGTATGCTCTGTGTAATTACCAGAGGCTCCAGGTCTTTTAGGGGCCCTTTGTGGCTTAATTTTAATAACTGAGATCTCCGTTTAATGGCGAGGAGCCTTCCTCTTATCAGCAGCCCATCTGTGGAGGCATAAAGGAGCATGCTAGCCAATACAAAGCACCAGTGGGTGGCTAGACTTGATTTAGTTTCTGCTAGCAGAGTTCATCTTTTTGCAATTCGTGACAAATTGTTTTTTTCCTCCCGGTCAAGCAGCCAAAACTTCCAAGCCTTCTTGTCCCAGAGGAAAGAAAATAGCAAGCCAGTGTCCATTTCTGCACGATTAATGGCCCCTCTAGTAAATGCATCAGCGAATGGGGTGATGATGATCTACTGCACAACTGCCACTCGCACTGAGTGGCTTGCGTTCCCCTCTCCCTCCTCCTTCAACCTGCATCCAGGGACATCTTTCATAACCACACATGTGTCTCTGGTCCTCTGAACTTATATTGTGGCGCAGATCGTGCTTAGCGGAAGAGGAAACTTTAAAAACTTTGATCGCTTGCAGCAGCTGAGCTTAAAATTTCTCTTCCCCCTCCCAAACCTTTCTCTCTCTTTTTTTTCCCCCTCCCTAGAGGATGAAAGTCCTGGGCAGACCTATCACAGAGAGAGAAGAAACGCAATCACAATGCAGCCACAGGGCGGGCAAGGCCTCAGTAAAATCAGCGAGGAGCCTTCGACATCCAGCGAGGAAAGGGCCTCATTAATCAAGAAGGAGATACATGGATCTATACCCCACCTTCCTGAACCATCCGTACCTTACCGTGGGACAGTCTTTGCCATGGACCCCAGGAACGGCTATATGGACCCTCCTTACCGTAAGTATTTAATTCAAGTTGATTTTTAGGAAGCAAAGTCAGGACCTTCCATAGCATTCAACATGGTTTTGAGAAGGATTGCATTAATAAGACTTTTAAAAACACTCTTCTGTTTATTGAGAAACTTGGCAGGAGCAGGGAGCTGGGAGTCAGAAAGAGAAGGAACTGTCCCTCAGAGCAGTTAACTGCATACCCTTAAAGTTAACAAAAAGCACAGCTCCCCAGAAATCCCATTGAAATTAATGGAGTTTTGATACTCCTGCTGTTACAGCACTTGTTTCCCTGAGGTTCACACAGGAGTCTTTGCAAAGAAGAACAGCCCAACTGTTGCTGCTTAGTTGCATTTTGTTACAGATAAAGTAGAATTTGGGTGTGGTGATGGGTTGGGGAGGAAGAAATGTTAAGAGAAGGAGCAGGGTGAGGAACTATTTTGCAAAATTAGAAAAGTATTCTTTGTGGTCTTATCTTTTATCACCAGTATCACAAGCAGCTGAAATAAGGCTGCAGGCATGATCATCTGCTTTGCTCCCAGATGCAATATATAGCTAGAGAGTGAGAGAACATGAATGAGTTTCAGCCTTGGAATTCCTCATCAGGCATTGATACTAAAAAGTAAAAAATCAAGTGACGCTTTGACGCAGATGTGCAAACAGATTTCTCCACAGGCAGAGTATGGGGGAGTTTCAAGCAATTTTTTCATCTGTTTCTAGTTTTTTAAAGAGGAGGGAGAAAATCACTTAGCTGTGTTTTAATGAAGCACATCTTGAGGTGTCGGTCTGTGCCTTTTGATTATAGATTTATCATCTAGTCAGGGTGTGTGCTTGCCATTTAACCTTTCAGTTTCTCATACCAGATGAGAGACTTAAGACCCCTTAAAAAGGACCACTGAGGGTCTTGCCACTCTCCTCCCCCCACACTCCTTCATTCAGAAATGTTAGTGTTTCGAGGCAAAAGGTCATTAGCCAGATGACTGATTAGTGAGGACAGCTGATTAGTGCATGGGTTTTTTGTGGTAAAGAGAGTGCAGGGGAGAAAAGCTAATTTTATCCCTTCATTAGTTGGGTTAGCAGCAAAGGAGAATGTTCACTCATCAGGGTACAGATCAAAGTGTGTCTTACATACAAACGTTAAGTCTCACCAGGATAGCCTGTCTTTAAAACAGAGTCTGACAATAAAAGATGGAAGTTGATAATATAGATGTAGGTTGGATAAAAAAAGGGACACTAGTTTTCTTTGGCATTCAAGGAAAAAGTTTAGATGCCACAGAGGTTTTCATATTATTTATCCTGGCTGTGCTCTTAGTGCACAGTGGATTTGTGAACATGCCAGAGGTATGTTTTGTTTTTTGTTTTACTTTTCAGTTCTTCCACACCAAATCTTTTCAAATGCTTTTAAAGTTGCCCCTAGTTTGAAAAGTCTTTGAGAGGATTTACCATGAAAAACTTTGAAAGCCTGAAAGTCTAGAAAACCTATGTTCTAGTATTAATACGTGATTTTAAAATTTTTGTTAGGTTGTTGTCACAATTTGCAATCCTAAATCTGGTTGTTCTTATGCAAGCAGCAATGATTTCATTGGAACATGTGTGTATATAACTAAGCATGATTAAAGACAAAGAGTTTTCACATGGTGATGTCAACATTCACCAAGTATGAGCTACAGTTCAGAAACAGGTGAATTTCCAGTCGCTAATATATACAGTGTCTTTGATATTGTTCCTGCTATGCAGATCCTAGGTGACTAGCCAAAAATTACTTGTTTTAGTGTAGTTTTCTGTGAAAACATTAAATGGCTCAATTTAATCCAGCATTATGAAATGCCAGAATGTGACTACAAAACCTGGCAATGATTCTTTTGTAACAATGCAGTGATTGAATAAGTAGAAATGAAACATAAATACTGTAGACATGACAAATACCACTTTTGACCCATTGACATCTTACCATATCTTCTCACAAGTCTACAGTGCGTGTTACAGACCCCAATCAGCACACAGTGTGTAATTCTTGGCAAGTTCACAAGTGGAGGCTGGGGGGCAATTTATGCAAGGCACTCAGTGCATGGAAATCACTTATCTGTGCAGGGTTCCATGCGGCCTGGCATCTTGTTTAATGGGTTTTAAAAAGATGTGCTGGCCTGTTGTGTACATCGTTATTGTGCCAATGCAACTTGCTTCCAGGCCACAGATCATTGCTGTGTGAACGCAGCAGCAAAAGGGCAGTCGCCTAGGTTAAGAATGGCCTTCAAATGGCACCTGTGGTCATGTAGAACCTTGGAGAAGAACTGGGTTTTCTGCATATCCCACATAGGTTTTGATCTTTACAAGTGATGGCCGCAGCCTCCACTGTTACTCCCAGCCTGGATATATGTAAAGTGGGGGTAGCTAAGCGGTGCTGTTAATTTAATATATGTAATTCGCTTTTCCAACAAGAAATGTTGAGCTCAAAGGGGCTCGCAATAATCACAACAGCACTAAAAAACAAACATTGCTTTAATATCAAATACATTAGCAGAGAGAAAGAGAAAGAGAGAGAGATGTGGATATTAGCATTCTTTCACATGAACCCTTAACTGCAGTCCAAAGCAATACAGTCTCAGGCACAGTTTTACTACCTCATCCATAGATAAGTGGGATCTGCAGCAGAATGTTGCAGTGTAGTCCCACCCCCTAAGGAGTGTGCTCCTGTTCAGTGTTTCAGGCAGCTTATAATGGGAATCTTGTAATCCTGTTTAAGTTGGCTTCAGCAGTGAGGAAGGGACCAAGGGAACCCTTTTTCCCTTCCCCCTGAAGCCTCCCCCTGCTGCAGTGCATAATGAAGCAGTGCATAGGGCTGCCAAGCTTAGTGTTATAGCTCTGTGTTGGTGAGGAAACAGTGATGGCGATGGAGGGAATCATTTCGGTGCAAAGGAAGAGCTTTACAACTTTGCTGCCTGCACCTCTCCAACTCCCCCCCCCCCCCCGCCCATGACCTACTATAAGCTGTTGGAGGCATGAGCCGTCCAACTCTCTTTCTCACCACGTCCTCCATGTTTGTTTGTTTTGGCTGTGTGTTGTTTTCAAATGGCATCTGTGTCTCAATTGCTGTCAAATGTGGGCTTAATTAATAGACCTGCACAGTCTAGTTCAGCTCTTCTCTCTCTCTCTCTCTCTCCCTCTCTCTCTCTCTCTCTCTCTGTCTGTCTCCAGCTGCTATCAGCATTCTTTGTAGGCTTACAGGTTCTTGCTAGGTAGTTTATTCCCCCCGCTATTACATTAATCGAAAAGTCTATTAATTGACAGACTTCTGTAGTTTTGCATACCTAGGGAATAAATGTAGCAACTTCTGCCTTTGGGCTTCCTCAACTGTTCAGCTTCCTCAACTGTCCAGGTAGGCTATTGGAGGGAATGGTAGAGGATTGTAGCCTTGCAGTCCTGCTATAGAGCAAATTTAGAAAGATATGCAAAGAGAGGAATGAACAATTATTTCTGATATCATCTTTCTTATTTTAGGCTTCAGTTCTGGGCTTGTGTAATTTACATTGAAATGCATGGCAACATAAAGAAACAGAGCAACAGTTGCTTCTGGTTTTGTATTAGGCTAATATTTATACCCCACTTTTTTATTCAAATACTAACAAAAGTAGCTTGCAATAGTAGTTATTTAAAGAGTAACAAACAGTGTTAGAAACTCTCATATATAGGCTAGGCGCCAAATGGCTCCTTAAACCAAGGTTATAGTTGCCAAATCGGAATGTCTAGTTGCCATTTTGGTGCAAGACGGCTCTAAAGTCTTATTTTTTAAATGATGGACTCACTGTGATTGATCATCAGTTAAACATTTGGCTAGTTCAGATGACAACCTTGAGCCAGGTTAAGAACTTTGAGAACTTAAAGAAGAGAAGTCACTTGATCCAGGGACAGGACACATATATATTGGCCTGTTACCACCTCTTTTTCTTAACGGTGACACAGACAATTTGTAACGTAAGAATATTCTTCACAACAGTGAGCAGGGCAGTGAGCTGGTATAAGCAAAGACAGATTACAACAATAACTATAATATTGTTCACAGCTTCTTCTCAGGCTGGACAGAAAAAGCATTTTGGTCCCTGAAATTGATTCTGATTGTGCAGATAGAATTCTACAAGGTGTGGCGTTAGTGTGTGAAAACAGTCCAGATCCAAGGATGCCCAGGCATGCACCTCTAAATGGTGGAGATATTAGGCCCAGGGCATCTTCACTTGGTTGCAAGTGGCCAATAGGTGCGTAATGGCAAATTCCAAACACTGGTAACAAGAAAGATGCAGTGTTATAAAACACAGCAGGTCACTGATTATACTTGAATAAGAAAGCCCTCTTTACCATCCATCGAAAGATGGGAAGAGAGGCAGTCTGGTGAATTTCCAGGAGGAAGGGGCATGGATGGGAAGAGAATTTGGCTGCTCCACTGAGTAATCCTCCTTTCCTGTTTGTCGCACCGGTTGCACCTTTCAGACCAACCTCAAGGGAACCTCCACATAGCTTGTGTTAAAACAATTCAGTCTAGAAGCTACTAGTGCATAGATCACAAGGACCAGGCTATCCCTGTCCAGGAGTTGGCACAATGCCAGATGAAGCTGAAAAAGGCTCTCCCAGCTGCTGTAGCCACTTGGGCTTTGAGTAATGAAGGTGAATGAAAAAGCTTTCCTAGACATATGGGTGGTGGTGGGGTTTGCAGTGATTTTTAGGAAGTCATTAGCTTGCACCAGGCATCCTGTTGGGAAGGTTTTATTTTGTTCTTAAGAGGAGGGGTCAGGGCTGCCAGGGAGTGGGTCCCAGCCAACAAAATGGCTGGGGCATGTTCCACAGGGGTGTGTGTGTGTGCACTGGGACAACCGATCTCAGTGATCACAGATAGGAGGAGGCGTTACACTAAGACAAGACCATGTCATTACTTGAGGCAGGTTTAGTTGTTGTTTGAGGGCTATCCCTGCCTCCAGGTCTGGTCCTGACCGGATGGATATTAGAATCAGCAAGGGATACCCACACGACCTGAAGGTGCTGCTGTGCAATGCCAGGTCAATTATTCATAAGACCACTGTCATCCATGACTTGATCATGGATGGAGGACTTGACCTGGCATGTGTAACAGAGACTTGGTTGGATGAAGCAGATGGGCCTGTTCTTGCTGCTGCTTGTCTACCAGGTTTCTCTTATGCACAGCAACCCAGGCCTTGTGGGCAGGGAGGGGGGGTTGCAGTGATTTTTAGGAAGTCATTAGTTTGCACCAGACATCCTATTGGGAAGACCCAGTTCTCTGAGTGCATGTTCTGGAAGTTGGGCAATAGGGGCAGTACAGGATTCCTTTTGGTGTACTGACCTCCCCGCTGCACCAAGGATTCCCTGCCCAAGCTGCTTCAAGTCATGGCGGATGTTCTCCTGGAGACACCTAGTTTGGTTGTCCTAGGGGATTTTAACATCATGCTGACACGACCTTCCAAGGAGCCGCTCGGGACTTCGTGGAAAGCATGGCCTCCATGGGTCTGTCCCTGAATAAGTTTGGCCCAACTCATAGCTGCGGACATGCCTTAGACTTGGTGTTTACCTCTACGGATGTTGGTGATCTGACACTAACTAAAAGTGAAACAAAAGAAGTGCCATGGTCGGATCACTTCCTGGTGCAACTGGACTTCTCCGTGACCCTTCCCCTCTGCAGGGAGGTGGGACCAATTTGGATGGTCCGCCCCCGCCACTTAATGGATCCAAATGGTTTCCAGAGAGTGGTAGGGGATGCTTTATCCCATGTTGATGGCCTTTCAGCTGATTCCCTGGTGGCCTGCTGGAATGTGGAGTTAACCAGGGCTGTTGACTGTTTGGCTCCGAAGCGCCCTCTCCGATTGCATGGAGCCTAGACAGCTCCGTGGTTTTCCACGGATCTGAGGGCAATGAAACAATCGCTGAGATGGCTAGAGCGCCGGTGGCGGAACTCATTCTGAATCAGACTGGACACAGGTTAGAGCTCAATGTCGAGCCTACCAAGTGGCAATGGCGACAGCAAAGAGGACCTTCTTCCCCGCCTCTATTGCATCTGCAGAAAACAGCAGCAGGAGGTTCCAGGTGGTTCGTAATTTAACAGAACGACAAGATCTGCAATGATTTTGTAGTTTTTTTGCAGATAAAGTCGCTCAGATTCAGAAAGAGGTAGACTCCACTGCGGGAGCAGGGCCGGGGCAGGAGAGTGCTAGAGTCCTGTCTAGTCATGGGATCTGTCTAGCATGGGATCAATTCCAATCTGTTACCTCCAAGGATGCGGACAGGCTGCTTGGACGAGTGAAACCAGCCACCTGACTCCTTGATACTTGCCCATCCTGGCTAATAAAAGTGAGCCGGGAAGGGCTGGATGATGGGCTCTGCAGAGTTGTAAATGCTTCTCTCTGAGAGGGAGCCTTCCCAGAGCCACTGAAAGAGGCAGTCATTAAATTGTTATTAAAGAAACATCTTTAGACCTGGCTAATATGGCCAACTATTGCCCAGTCTCAAATCTTCCATTCTTGGGCTAGGTGGATTAAGCACCCGTGGAACAACTCCAAGCATGCCTGGAAGATGCGGACCATTTGGATCCCTTCCAATCGGGATTCAGGCCTCATCGTGGGAGTGAAACCGCCTTGGTCACACTGGTTGATGATCTCTGGCAGGCTAGGGACAAAGGTGAAAGCTGTTTCCTAGTTCTGCTGGATTTCTCAGCAGCCTTTGATACCATTGATCATGACATCCTTCTGGACCGTCTTGAGGGGCTGGGAGCTGGGGGCACTGTTATACGGTGGTTCCGCTCCTTTCTCCTGGGCCGTGTCTGGAAAAGTGGTGTTGGGGGGTGAGTGTTCAGACCCCTGGGCTCTCACCTGTGGGGTGCCTCAGGGTTCCGTCCTCTCCCCCATGCTTTTTAATATCTATATGAAGCCGCTGAGAGAGATCAACAGGGGGTTTGGGCTGGGTGTTCATCAGTATGCGGATGATACCCAGCTCTACCCCTCTTTTAAATCAGAACCAGTGAAGGTGGTGAAGGTCCTGTGTGAGTGTCTGGAGGTGGTTGGAGGATGGATGGCAGCTAACAGATTGAGGTTGAATCCTGACAAGACAGAAGTACTGTTTTTGGGGAATAGGAGGCGAGCGGGTGTGGAGGACTCCCTGGTCCTGAATGGGGTAACTGTGCCCCTGAAGGACCAGGTGCGCAGCCTGGGAGTCATTTTGTACTCACAGCTGTTCATGGAGGCACAGGTCAATTCTGTGTCCAGGGCGGCTGTCTACCAGCTCCATCTGGTAGGCCAGCTGAGACCCTACCAACCAGCAGACTGTCTCGCCAGAGTGGTGCAGGCTCTAGTTATCTTCCACTTTGACTACTGCAATGCACTCTACCTTTGAAGGTGACCTGGAAACTACAACTAATCCAGAATGCGGCAGCTAGACTGGTGACTGGGAGTGGCTGCCGAGACCATATAACACTGGTCTTGAAAAACCTATATTGGCTCCCAGTTTATTTCTGAGCACAGTTCAAAGTGTTGGTGCTGACCTTTAAAGCCATAAATGGCCTCGCCCCAATATACCTGAAGGAGCGTCTCCACCTCCATTGTTCAGACTGAAGTCCAACGCCGAGGGCCTTCTGGCGGTTCCCCCACTGCGAGAAGCCAAGTTACAGGGAACCAGGCAGAGGGCCTTCTTGGTAGTGGCACCTGCCCTGTGGAATGCCTTCCCATCAGATGTCAAGGGAATAAACAATTACAGTGGTACCTCGGGTTAAGAACTTAATTCGTATCCAACTTTTAGAAGACATCTGAAGGCGGCCCTGTTTAGGAAAGTTTTTAATGCTTGAAGGTTTTTTCTTCTGTTTTTAATGTTCTGTTGAAAGCCGCCCAGAGTGGCTGGGGAAACCAATAAATAATTCTTCTTCCTCCTCCTCCTCTTCTTCTTCTTCTTCTCATCATATGATGTGATGTTATCACATGTATTTTCTTGCAAGTCACAGTCAGCAACTTGGCCCAGGGGTGTTAAATTTGTGGATATGTTCTGCCTGGTACAATTCAAGGAGAGAGGGGGGAACTTGGGGGCTTCCATTTTCTGCAGCCTTCCCACGTTTTCCATGATGCCTAACTTTAAGCTACTTTCTTTAATCATGTAAATCATCTACTTCTAGGAACAATGCCATACTCAAGTTTGAAGCCCAAATCTTAGCAAAAGTGTGCTTCAGTGTTATGACCTGAGAGTTTCTGTAATATCACTCACACAAACAGACCATTTCCATTTGAATCTGCCCTGTACTTTTTCTGAAGATAATTTCTCATCAAAAGGTCTTTAAGGACTTTGGCATCCAGAATGTCACAAACCACTCTGTCAAGCTGAGAAAAACAGATATTAGAAAGCAACTTGAGGCAGCTTTTCACTTTGCTGATTGTGCATTAAACAGTAAATTATGGAAACAGTATTGGAAAAACACTGCAAAGCTGCTGTGCTGTGTGAGCTTGTGCCCAACAATCCCTAAGCAATCACCTTTTAGACTGTTATCCTTTGTGGATGAAACAATGGATTCCCCAGTCTGCCATTTGAAATAGTGGGGATCACGACAAGAATTAGTACAGTCCCATGTGGCATGTGAATGTCAGATATGCTGATATCCAAAACACACTCCATCTGTGAGCATCCTTAGAAACTAAACAAGTAGGGACTTTTTGGTCCCATATTATATTTACATTTTCAAACATCTTAATTAATCTTCAGGCTTGTATTTGCTCCCAAGAGGCCACCTCTATGTTGATTAGTGTGTTCCCATTTAACTTGATTTGTTTCCTTGCGAATGGGATGTGACATTGCATGACTGAGGCTCTTAAAGCAGCAACCAGTAAGAATGTTTTACTTCGGTATGTCTCATTGGGTTTGTTGGACCATTTTGTTTGACACACACACACGCGCGCGCGCACACACACACACACACCCCTTCAGATTTCACATTTGACTTTTAAAAAGTGTATTGGAACCCTTTAGAGTACTTGAATTGGATGATCATTTTGACTGTTAAAAGTGTTTCTGCAGGGGAACAAATTTCAAAATTACTCATAATGAAAAATTGAAATCTTCTGGCTCTTCAATGCCTTTTTGTCTTATTTATATGTTGACTACTAGCCAGCCATACTATCAGAATTTTAATGCTGCATTTAGCCTCATCCTTATGCACTGTTCCAATCTGTGCAATTAATTATGGTTTTCATTGTTCAAAGTCTTGAAAAAGTTGCAAAGATTCAAGCACAAACTAATTTCTAATTCGTTCTAATTAGTTTTCAACACCCTTTTTGGACACCAGAAAGTCTGGAGATACTAAATTTGTTGAGGTCCTACCAGAGAGTTAATAAACCTCAGCCTTTGGTTAAGTAATAACACTGCATTACTTTTCTTGCCTTACATTCAAGGCTGATTTAAACAATATATTAATGTGCCTTGAAGTTATGTTTTTGTCTTACAAGCATACATGTGCCAGCATGGTCTGTATTCTTTCTGCTGCTTTGTTTATAGCAACCTACAGTGTGGATGATACAGGTTAATTAATTCAGGCATACGCGCTTATGAATTATCTATAGGGCAGATGTTGGACTAGGTCCCTTCTCTTCTTTTTTCTGGGTATGTTGAGCCAATTTGTGACTATTGTCTTTTCATCACTAATAGCTATCCCACCCCTGAAGTTATTTAATTAATATATTTTATTTATTGAATATAATTTAGCTAGCGCAACTAAAATTAAATAACTGAATACATGGTCACCAGAAAATATTTTGTGATTTTGCAACTTTCTGCTCTTCTTGAAAATATGTCTGGGAATCAGGATACAAAAATAAAAATATGTTTGGCTAGTTCAGGACTCAAACACTGACTCGGCCACTTCAACTGATTTCTTCAGATGAAGAATTAAATTGTTAATGTGTCAAGCAAAAACCATTGTGGTGTCAGGGTAGACTTTGGTAATATGGCACCCACCCTGAGCAAGGAGAAAATTTGGTGCCACCCCCCTTAAATATTTCTTATTTTCGCAATAATTCCTTTGGATGCAGTTGCTTTTTTATGGATCTTCTCAATAGGTTCACTGAAGCTTCACGTTATTATTACTTTGAGTAGGTACTCATATAAACAAAGGTTTTATCATCATCATTTTGCGTCCCCTTGGTTTGGCGCCCTGCTCAGAGGAACCACCTGCGCCGCCCTAAGTCAGGCTCTGGCGTTGTCTCAGTGCTCAAGGGGGGATCCGTTCCAGTATGCTATAACTTCTCCTTCCTTAAAAAGAATTCTTCGGGTGTTTAGATTTGAATACTAGAGTAATATTCTGAACATATGCACCAAATTTTATTCTACTGTCTCAATGTTCAAGAGAGATTTTGTAATACAAAACAGTTTACAAGTAGACAGTGCCAAACTGTGGAGTTATTCCACAATGTCTTTGGCTCAACCAACCCATTGCTTACACAGAAACCAATGTTGTATAGTAAGAAGCATGAAACATGCGTGGATTTGTTATGTATGACAATTTTGCACACACAAGCACACACAGACTCTTTTGCTTGGCTGCAGTCTGCCATCACCTCCATACCATATGCATATTTGGCATAATATAAATTTTTGTGATGGAAAAATCACCATGATTTTGATCCTCTCCCCTCCTTAATTCATGGGAAATTTTAATTGTGTAAAAAAACCATAACATTTGGATGAAACATTCTTTAGTTTATTTTCTTAATCCTTCAGACCACTTAGTCAATAAGTTAGGGTTTGTGGCTTGATGTGGCCATTTTGTTAAAGATGAGCTTAAAAATATATCTTTACAGGTTCGAATTGAGATCTGGGGTAACAGTGGCTTACAGTGTGAACCAGGAACTTTGCTTTGAAATTCTCCTCAATTCCCCTGATGCTCACACAGCTTTCCTTGCACCTAATCCGACACATCAGAACTGCTGTGTTCTGTTTTTTTTAACTCAGTATGCTGATTTTGAAACGACCAGTGCCAAATTGTTCCTTGTTAGTTTATTTTAAAGATTGCCCCGGCAACTTCTGATGAAATAATCTCCAAGGTGGTTTACAGCGAATTGAAACAGTACCAGTACATAAAGCTACCCATAACCCATGCTCATTAAGCCAGTGACAAAGTTTTCTTCTGCAGTGGCGAAGTGGGTTTCTCTAGGACAGGTGGCAGCTGGAGCCAAGTCTCTCCCGAGGCTGAGGGGTGGGGAAGGAGGTGCAGGGTTCCTGCAACTTTTCATAGCTGGAGCTAAGCTGGTCTTCACCTTCCCATGGTTCTGTTCCTGGGAGAGTAGGGATGTTGCATCCCAATGGCCCTAGGTGTGAGTTCAGTAAAGAGGTGGGAGAAGGTTGTGCTTGAGCTCACCTGCTAGTACCATGGCCAATTTCTTACTATAATAATAATAATTTAATAATAATAATTTATTATTTATACCCCACCCATCTGGCTGGGTTTCCCCAGCCACTCTGGGCAGCTCCCAACAGAATATGAAAAACATGATAAACCATCAAACGTTAAAAACTTTCCTATACAGGACTGCCTTCAGATGTCTTTTATAAGTAAGATAGTTGTTCATTTCCTTGACATGTGATGGAAGGACGTTCCACAGGGCAGGCACCACTACCGAGAAGGCCCTCTTCCTCGTTCCCTGTAACCTCACTTCTTGCAGGGAGGGAACCACCAGAAGACCCTTGAAGCTGGACCTCAGTGTCCAGGCTGAACAATGGGGGTGGAGACGATGGGGGTGGAGGCCTTCAGGTTTTCAGTTGGGCCTTAGTGACGGCTTTGATTACTTGGATATCACTGCTACATAGGCCAAGTCCACACAATGAAACCATGGCTTAATAAATCAGGGTGTGCACGAGTTTTCTCCTGGTTCGTTTCTCCTCCTGCATGAGTGTGTAACCCTGGAAGTTGCAAGGAACCATAGCTTCCTGTTGTGTGCAAGCTGGCAACTATGGTTAATGTTTTCCAGACAAGCTATGATTTGGAGACCTGCTCTGAAACAGAGATTTTATTGTGAGAATCGAGCCTTTGTCAAGGCAGCAGGTCCTAATCAGATACAGGTGAGTTAAGATTTGGAATTGGGAACAGAGGAGAGAATTTGATTAAACTGCATAAAATGAGAAGAATGAAAAAAATGAATGAGGAACACATGTTTTACCTTTTCTCATCATTCAATGAAATCGACATATGCTATGTTTTGTAAAAAGACAATTTTTATGTAAGTTTCTTATGTAACTCTTTGTGACCAGAACTGGTGGTTGAGAAGATTTTTGAATTTAGAAATATCAGTAGCAATTAGCATCAATCCCAGGGCACCTTTGCTAATGCCTTGGGCTTCCTACCTAATTTTAACTTAAAATGAAATCCTTTCTCCTGTAAAATTTTAAATAATAGATAGGCACAAGCATTACGGATATTTGCATGTAGTGAAGGAGGGTTCTATACAGTTCCTTTAATTATTTAATGATAGCCATGTGGCTTGCTATTTGGTTATTTTTCCTTTAATGTGATTCTTAATATATCTCTATAGCATGAATCTTTTTGTTTTTAAGTTATCTCTGACATGCAGCCTTCTCATCTTGGCGCCTAACAATACTGAACCCCCTATTTTCAAGTCGCCGTTGTGTAAAAGCCATCTAGTTAGAACTCTCAAAAATAAGAGGCTTGTCTCTGGAGGACAACTCCACATTGCAGATGGAGTATAATCCTGAACATTGTTCCCCCTCCTCCCTTCTGCTTTCAAATAGCTGGGGACAGTGAGTCAAGGACTGAGAACTCCCTTTGTTTCATGTAGTGTGCATTGCAGAGAAGGAATGTAACAGAGCAGAAAATGAAGAAAGACATAAAAGAATCTCAGCTCAAGGAGGTCAGATCCATCACAGACTTAGCGTTGCCTTCAAAGATGCCTGGGACAGGTGGCAGTTCAAGACAATCAGAGGAGAAGCATCCGCTAATGCTGAGATAAGGGATTCTCAGGGAATCCTGCTATCTGGTCCCTGTTTGCTTTGATGTAACTCTGCTAGAGAAGACTTCTGGGAGCAGGCTGCTGCCATGCTCGGGATGGGCTGCTGGTCTTGAGCCTTTAAAGGTCTCATTACAGTGGTCCTTGAGGACTAATCGTCTCTCAGGTTCACACAGGAATGGATTGGTCTGAAGGACCAGTGCGGGGATCTTGCCACCACCTGCACAAAACATTATTATTGTCCATTCTTCTCTTCGCCTCCTCCCTTTGTCTCCCCCATATTATTGGTATGTGATAGAAAGTTAAATCTCAATCATCTTGGCCTTTCTGCTTCCCTCTTTGGCTTTGACTGAGGTTTTTTTTGTTGAGCACAGCTTGAATGGTCACCAAACCATTAGCAGTAAACTGGACTTACTTAGCCTGCTGCTTTTGGCAGGTTTTTTGTTTTCTTTCCACTTTCTGTCCTTCTATATCACGCCTGGGCAATTGAAGACCACAAAGCTATGATGCTATATGACGGCAGTATTAAATATGTTTTCTGACCGAGCATGTTCAGGACTGGATTTAATGTTAGAACAGTTTTTAAAGCACACAGTTGTCTCAGTCCCCGTGTAGTTACACTCAACTGTTGTGTATAATTAGATGCCCAAGGCAGTGGATTGAAATGTGCATCCACATTGCTAACTATATCTCTGTCTACAACTTGCACTTCACATGAGAGTTGTATTGGATGTTTTTCTTTCAATTGCACATCACATTGCAAGTGTGCATCTGCACCCAAACTGCGAGTTTGATTTTTCTGTGCATCAAGGGAATCTGTGTGCCAAAACCACCTTCTGTACATTTGGATCTCTTTTGCTGGATCTGACCAGTTATAAGTTATTTCCTTATTCATTTTGCATGCGTAAGAAAAAAAGAACACATGGAATATTCACATGGGGCTTGCTGACTTTGATGAAAATGCAGTGTTTGTTCAATGTTGCAAATAATTGAGTGTCTATTTAATTTGTTTGTTTGTTCTCCAAGTGTTCTGATGGAATTGCCTTTTACTAGGCAGCGACATTTAAAAATGAAACCAGGTGGAAGTTCTTTGTTATATTAGTTACCCAAGACCTGCTCCTTTGGATTGCTACGCTAGAAAAGTTGTCGGTATGGACAGTGAGGACTGCTGCATCTGAGATCCACTAGGATCTACAGAGTTGTAAACTAACTGAATAGTGCTACTGCTGCTGAAATAGTGTTTTAGCAACTACAACACTGGTATACGTGCAAACTATTAGATGGAGCAGAAATCAGTGGTGATGCGGGAGGGGGGAACAGGACTAAGGATGACTGTCCTACACATATTCCTAGAGTAATTTCAGCTACTCATAACCTGAGAGTCTTAAAGGGTTGGTTTCATGATGGGATAGAAATTTGAAGCGTAATATGTAGAGAGAACTGGTAATAAAGCTACTGTAATAGAATGGGTGCACCCGTCTTCCCTTGCACAGAATAATGCTGTCTCTATTTGTGAAAGCCATTCTGTGCTTTAGGATTGGCTGTGAAGAGGTGAACATATTATCCTGCCTCATTAACGAGGCATAAAGGAATTCATACATCACCACTGTGCAGCAAACGTAATTTTAGCTCCAAACAAACACAACAACACTTAAAATATAAGAAGGCCAATGTGGTTTACAATATGTACAGAAAGGATTTGTGGGCAACACCCACCCTAAAAAAGTCATAACTTTTGCATATTTTAAATAATTCAAAGCATTCCTGTTACTGAGTAGAATAGTATTATTTTTGTGCATTTTTAGACAGACTTAAAAATCATTTGAGTTAATCAATTTCTGCCACCATCTTGCACTAATTCATCATGAGTAGGATCCAAATAGGTGCTTGGGGTGCAAAAAGGAGCTTGTATTAGTCCAGTGAATTTTATTCCCTTTTTTCTTTGATCCCCATGTACATCACAAACTGCTTTTGAATTTTCCCTTAGTTACAATAGTAGGAATATTGTTAAAGAAAGAAAAGGAAGTCTGACATCCTCTTGAGTTGTTTGCGTGCCAGATTACTATCACTTCATTTACTTGCCTTAAAACATTATATTGTTGAAAATGTGACAGAAGACATTTGCTCCTTACTGTTTAAGCAGGATTTGAGAAGCATTTGCTATAAAACATTCGGAACACATTGTAATGAATGTAGACAAAATTAGAAATCCACATTATATTTCTACTCTTCATATCCTGGGCTTACAGAGTAAACTTTCTTTTAGATAATCTGTTAATCATCTCCAACAGTTGTCTCTTGTTATCATTAATATGCATGCAACATATAAAATATTGTAGCAAATTTCAATAACTTTGGTGCTTCTACAGATTTTTGTGATGGAGAAGACTTGTCTGTCAGAAGGTCAGCGGTTTGAATCCCCATGATGGGGTGGGCTCACGTTGTTCGGTCCCGGCTCCTGCCAACCTAGCAGTTCGAAAGCACGTCAAGGTGCAAGTAGATATATAGGCAGGAAGGTAAATGGTGTTTCCGTGCGCTGCTCTGGTTCGCCAGAAGCGGCTTAGTCCTGCTGGCCACATGACCCAGAAGCTGTACGCCGGCTCCCTTGGCCAATAAAGCAAGATGAGCGCCACAACCCCAGAGTCGGTCATGACTGGACCTAATGGTCAGGGGTCCCCTTTACGTTTACCTTTATCCTTGTCTTGAGGGATGCGGGTGGTGCTGTGGTCTAAACCACTGAGTCTAGGGCTTGCTGATCAGAAGGTCAGCGGTTCGAATCCCTGCGACAGGGTGAGCTCCCATTGCTCGGTCCCTGCTCCTGCCAACCTAGCAGTTCGAAAGCATGTCAAAATGTAAGTAGATAAATAGGTACCACTCCGGCGGAAAGGTAAACGGCGTTTCTGTGCACTGTTCTGATTTCACTAGAAGTGGCTTAGTCATGCTGTACACATGGCCCAGAAAAACTGTCTGTGGACAAACGTCTGTTCCCTTGGCCTGTAAAGCGAGATGAGCGCTGCAACCCCAGAGTTGTTTGCGACGGGACTTAACTGTCAGGAGTCCTTTACCTTTATCCTTGTCTTGGTGACTCAGCTTTCAGCCCAAGGGGAAATAACCTTACAGTTTAAGTGTGAGGGACCTACAGAAGAAGAAGAAGAAGAGTTTGGATTTGATATCCCGCCTTTCACTCCCTTTAAGGAGTTTCAAAGCGGCTAACATTGTCCTTTCCCTTCCTCCCCCACAACAAACACTCTGTGAGGTGAGTGGGGCTGAGAGACTTCAGAGAAGTGTGACTGGCCCAAGGTCACCCAGCAGCTGCATTTGGAGGAGAAGACGCGAACCCGGTTCACCAGATTACGAGACTACCGCTCTTAACCACTACACCACACTGGCTCTCAAGGGTCAAGGGTAGAACCGCCATATTAATGCCATCATGTGTATGTCGCCCAACGTGAGGTCAGAAAGTGTATTTTGGATGCTGGATTGAGAGATGAATGTAAAAGGGAGACTCCTGTCCCATCTTCAGAACTGTAGAGAGTAGGAACTGGATGCTGAAGAGCAAGGGCCCTGTGACTGGTTGAGCTCCCGTTGTTCGGTCCCAGTTCCTGCCAACCTAGCAATCGAAAGCACGTCAAAGTGCAAGTAGATAAATAGGTACTGCTCCGGCGGGAAGGTAAGCAGCGTTTCCGTGCGCTGCTCTGGTTCGCCAGAAGCAGCTTAGTCATGCTGGCTACATGACCCGGAAGCTGTACGCCGGTTTTCTCGGGCCATTAAAGTGAGATGAGCATCACAACCCCAGAGTCGTCCGTGACTGGACCTAATGGTCAGGGGTCCCTTTACCTTTACTAAGTAACTTACTAAATTCCCTTTCATCTTTCTTGGTCTTCCACTTCTTTGTTTTCCACTGTGAAGAAATAAAGAATGGAGGCAAATGAGATTTTTTTCTAATGACCTGCGTGAAGAACCTGGGAGATGGATAACAAAGGCAGCACCTTGCTGATGTGTTTTAATAAACATTAGTTTCAAGTCTCTGACAACAGTGGGCAAATACACGCAATTACTTGGAAAATTTCTCCAGTGTTTGTATGTATATAAATCTCTCCCTAAATCTTCCCAGCTGGGAGTTAGGCTGGTCTTCTCTTGCAGTGGAATCCAGGCTTTGTTCTCATGTTCAGCTCAGCTCAGCTCAGTCTGGAATAATTCAGCAACGTATTAGATTGCTACTCCCCAAAGGCCTAATGGAATAACCTTCACTCCTAGCCTTTGGGAAATAAGCTCAAAATCAGGCAGATTTCTTGATTAAAGAAAGAACTAACTGTGCACAAATTGCTGCATAACAATTTGTGAAGCATTTGTGTTAGAAATGTAGTGGAAACAGAAGACTGATACACATTTTTCTGTTATTCCCTAATCAGGATTTTTTTAAAAATGTGTTTTTACATTCTTTTGGTAGCCATTGGTGGATGAGTCTTGCTGCTTATGAAAATCAATGAAATGTGATATGTAACCCATGGTTTAAGCACACACAATTTAATATCCATTGTGTAGTGCTAGAACAGCAGTATAACTATGCTGTCAATTTTTATTTTGGTATTTTTTTGAATGTGTGCAACAAAGAAATGGAAGTGATTGCACGTAATGTAGTTGCGACTACAGGTGTTTTCTAGTCAAATTATTCAATAAATCAAAATCAGGCCTCTTGCTGTAGGTATTGTTTAGAATTGGATATTTAAAAGATTGTCACTAGTTTTCCTTTGATTGAACAAGACACTCCCGTCAGGCAAAAAACATGTTGTATTTTGATGAATGGTTGTGTTAGGAGACCAAGTCTAGGGACATAGCAAATAGCAGTTCATATTGTACTTAACATCCGTTTTTTAAAAAACTTGAAAGCTTATATGCATAAATGAAAGAAGTCTTAAATATCCTTTCAAGCTCTTAACTGCTTACCCGAAACTGTAGCTCTGTAACGGCATACAGTCTCCCCTCTGTAGTAAAGAATATATGCAACTTGTGTTTGTTGGCCTGGAACTGATTATCTCTTTAGGTAATTAGTTCTCAGCCCCAAAGTAGCCTAACCACACAGGACGTAGTGCTGTATAGTTTGTCCATAATGGCTGGGAATTTTAGGTTTCAGCATTCTTGGGAATAAAATGAAATTGCAGACCATGAGCAGCTCCTTCATGTCTACCAGAAAAACTCTCCAGTCCTAATACTTTTCTAAAACCAGAGGAATTACATGGGAACAAGAGATAAGAGGATTAGGCTTTCTAGATACCCAGCAACATGTACACAAATGCATCTCCAGGGGCTTTTGTCATGTTTTCTTCTTGGGGCTTCTTGGCTAAGCGCATAAGAATGACAGGAACCTTTGGTGTCAGTGGGAACACATCTGAGCTAATCAAATATTCTACGCTTCTTCCCTCTTAAACGTGAAATAGAGACCCAGAACAAAATGTTGTGAGAGTTGCAAGGTTGATGCTGAAAATGGCAACCCCACTCTTCCCTCTCTTGCTGCTGTCTGGTAATGCAAAATCTGAAGCATAATAATTCCCCTGAGTTTCCTTATCCTCTCTTCACCACTGGGGCAGGGAAACCCAAAGGATCTTGAGACCATGTTGTGCATTTTGTATTGCCAGATAGCTCCAGAGGACAAAGGAAGTAATATTAGGCTGCCATTTTCAGTGGCAGTCACACATTTCTCATGGGTAAGCTAAAAACATGACAAAAAATCTAGATCGCAGATCTCATGAGGAAAGGAACTGAATATGTTTAATATGGACTTAAAAAAATCAAACGGCAGAGAACATTTATTGACTTACTTTTATTAAGGATGTTGTGATTACTAAGACCCAACAAGGATATCTCAAAATAAGTACAGTGGTGCCCTGCAAGACGAATGCCTCGCAAGACGAAAAACTCGCTAGACGAAAGGGTTTTCCGTTTTTTGAGGTGCTTCGCAAGACGAATCTCCCTATGGGCTTGCTTCGCAAGACGAAACCGCTAATAGCCGCTAAGCTGCTAATAGCCGCTAGGCCGCTAATAGCCGTGCTTCACAAGATGAAAAAACCGCAAGACGAAGCAACTCGCGGAACGAATTAATTTTGTCTTGCGAGGCACCACTGTAATAGTACCACTCTATTCTGCCTCGGTCAGACCACAGCTAGAATACTGTGTACAATTCTGGGCACCACAGTTTAAGAATATTGACAAGCTGGCACATGTGCAGAGGAGGGAAACCAGGATGATAAAGGGTCAGGAAACCAAGCCTAATGAAGAACGGTTGAAGGAGCTGCGTATGTTCAGCCTGGAAAAGAGGAGACTGAGAGGAAATATGATAGACATCTTCAACTATCTCAAGGGCTGTCACATAGAAGAGGGAACCAGCTTATTTTCTCCTCCTCTGGCACCAATGGCTTCAAGTTACAAGAAAGGAGATTTTGACTAAACATCAGGAAAAGCTTTCTGATAGTAAGAGTTTTTCGACAGTGGAATGGTCTCCCTTGGAGGTTTTTAAGCAGAGGTTGGGCAGTCTTCTGTAATGGATGCTTTAGCTGAGATTCCTGCATTGCAGAGGGTTGGACTGCTTGACCCTTGGGGTTCATTTCCAACTCTACAACTCTATGATTCTATTACTATTGGAGTTGTTGTTCTCATCATCATCACCCTCATTATCAAAATAATGGAAGAAATAATAGTTCTTCTAAGCCATGGGTAGGCAAACTAAGGCCCGGGGGCTGGATCTGGCCCAATCATCTTCTCAATCCGGCCCGCAGACGGTCCAGGAATCAGCGTGTTTTACATGAGTAGAATGTGCCCTTTTATTTAAAATGCATCTCTGGGTTATTTGTGGGGCACAGGAATTCCTTCATTTTTCTCTCTCCAAAATATAGTCCAGCCCCCCACAAGGTCTGAGGGATGGTGGACCGGCCCCCTGCTGAAAACGTTTGCTGACCCCTGCTCTTAGCTGTTTCTAGGAAGTGCAGTTTTTTCTGCCTCTTCCTTGCATCTGCAGCTCCCGCAACATCTCCCGCCCCACTTCCAAAGTTCCCCTAAACCCTCCAGCAGATCTTGAGGATGGGGGGGCATGGGGCAGTTGCAGAGGGGAGGGAGGGAATTCCTATTTCAGAAATAATGTGTTTTGTTCATGGAAGGGAAATTAGGATCCAAGCTATGGTGATGCTGCCTCAAATTGCTAGACTTTAAAAGTTTCACGACCTAGAATCATAGAAGCATAGAATCCTAGAGTTGGAAGAGACCACAAGGGCCATCGAGTCCAACCCCCTGCCAAGCAGGAAACACCATCAGAGCACTCCTGACATATGGTTGTCAAGCCTCTGCTTAAAGACCTCCAAAGAAGGAGACTCCACCACACTCCTTGGCAGCAAATTCCACTGTCGAACAGCTCTTACTGTCAGGAAGTTCTTCCTAATGTTTAGGTGGAATCTTCTTTCTTGTAGTTTGGATCCATTGCTCCGTGTCCGCTTCTCTGGAGCAGCAGAAAACAACCTTTCTCCCTCCTCCTTGTGCACAGTCTTGCATTATATGGATCAGAAACACATTAGGAGGAAAGGGAAAGAAAAGTAGAAATAGTTGTCTTTTTTAAAGTCAGCCAGGATAAAACAAACTGACCAGATATTTTATAAGGAGATATTTTATTTTTTAAAAAAACAACATGAAAAGAGTTTGATTCTGGGTGATGGGAAATGGAAAAGGAATTTAGACAGGAAACAGATAGGATAAACATGGCTGATCTAGAAGGCTTGTCTATACGGAGTGAAGGTCCAAGGAAGAACAGAGAGACTGAGCAGAAGAAAAGATAGATATAAAGGGGCAAGACCCTGGAGATATTTGAAAGTAAGTGCAAGAATCTTAAATTGGAGACCTAAAGTGAGAAGGAACCATTGAAGAGAGCAGCACAAAGGAGTCATATGATTGGAATGACAAGTAGAAAATATCAAATAGTATGTATTCAAAAAACCCTTGGATAAGAGGAGATACAATTGCTTATCCGCAGGCATTAACTCACTAGGTGGTTCTCTTAGGCAAACCTTTGCTCCTTGACCCAGCAGCGCTTATTTAATGACCTGTTTTTAAAATGTGCATATTGCTTTTCAATAGACTTCAAAGTGGCTGCACACAGTTTTTAAAACCAACAACTTCATATGAAAATAATAATATTGAACTGCTTTAAAGGCAGCTGTGTATGTGAAGCTCTCTGAACTCTCTAAAGACCTGTATCAGTTGTTGCCCCTAGCAGAATGCCTTCGTTTTGTGCCTGATGAGAACTTGCACGTGCCCTTATAGAGAAACATTGCCATAACTGTGGTTTAGCTGTCGTTGGGGACAGAATCTACCCAGTCTTGGGACTCAGCAATCAAAATGCATCATTTCTAAGTCTCTGAAATCATTTATCCTTATAAGCTTTTTCATTGCTGCTAATGTTTCTGAATGCTTGAAAATCTCTTGCAACTGCAGCCTCTTGCCGTACAAAGTTGCTTCTCCGAGGAAAGCTCACGCAGTGTCAGATCCTGAGGTGTTTGTTGTTTATGGAGGTTTCAATTAGCATCTGAGTGATGTCACGGGCGGACCTTTCTTCTCCATGCAGCTACCTGAGACGCTTGATGCCAACATGTAAAACTGCTTGTCGACTGAAAGGTTCTGTCATACAGTTCTGTGTGTATCGTTTGGGCGCCTCTGCAAGGCTGACAGGAAAGCCATGCATTCAAGTGTGCCCTTCAAATATGCAAGATTGTGTTCTTCTGTGAAACGTTGACACTTATTTGGTGCATAATTGGAAGTGTTGAGTAGGACAGGTACATTTCTGGTATGAGGTTTGTTTTAAACATCACGTGTAAGTTGTTTCTTTGTACTTCTCTAGTCTGAAGTTCACAGATAAAACTATATCAGTCCTTTCAGGGCTCCCATTTCTATATTTTAAAAAAGACCAAATTTTATACATGCACACCATTCAAAATTGTTGGAATGTTGTATTTGAGTATATATAGCTGCGTACCAAAATTATTAGTAAGATCGAACAACTGTGAAGAAAGTGTCACTCTGTAAAATGTCTGGAGGATGGCCTTCTCCTGGTGCCTTTGCAGCCTCAAAAATAAATGTTCCAACAGGTACTAGAGGTGGAGATCTGTGGGCAAGGTGATAGCTTTCAGTCCTTGGGCAGAATATGGCCTGTGGAAGGCAGGTTTTAGTGCCCTGCATAGCTCATTGCCTCACCCCAAGGTTAGCCAAACCAGAATAAAACACGCAGAATAAGAATTATTATGTAAATTTGCATGAATCTAGGGAGCAGAATCTAGTATCCAAAATTTTAACTGCAGGTGTAATTGCTGGTAGCTGCAGACACATCCCATGCTATGTCCAGGTTAGTTGGAAGCACTGGGAATTAAACAGGGTGAGGGGAGAGACTTACGAAATGCATTTTGAGTTGATTGAATTGAAAAATAAATACTGAAGAGAGCCCACTTCCTTCTTGGACTAAGTATTATGATAAGTAGGTTATGAATTGAAAAGGATAAGTTTCCTGGCATTTCTAAATAAGTTGTTCACAGTTAACCTTCTTTATTGGAGAAAAGTAGGTTCATGAGGCTAGAGTTGGACATCAGTGAGAAAAAAGGGTTCAAAAATCTTGTTACTATTTTAGTGTGAAATCTCAGCCCTGTGCTGCTGTCAGTTGGAACTTTCTGATTAATTTTAACTTGATCAGCATTTCACCCTTAAATAAATATGAAGGCTAAATTTCCTGTAATTAGAAAATATTTGAAAGCAACTATTGATTTTTCTCTTTACTTCTCCTGCTTCTCTTAATTCAGTTGCCTTTTCTTTCTGATCGGAATCATGCTGCTTCACAATGAAGCTTTACAGACATGTGCAAAAAACTGCAGAAAACAAATGTGTTTGAAAAAACATTTATTTATTTAAATTGCTTATTTATTTATTTATTTAGTGTAAATTACAGCACGTCATGACCTCTTCTTGAGTTGGCACCTGGTCCAAGCCCAGGTCTGTTGTTGTGCAATATGTGGCATCATCCTAAAGTTACAATCCTATCTATACCGACTTATCTGGCATTAAGTCCCACGAAACTCAAATGGACTTACTTTTGAAAAGACACCCATAAGAATGCACTGCACATCATAGGTTGGAGCTAGACTAAGGCGGCAGTCCTAGGCCGCAATTTAAATTCTGTGAATAAATTTAGGATAGTGCAGTAAACATGCTTATAGTAAACAAGTTTAGGATCATTCTGCAAGACCCTGAAGAGGTGGCCGTGTAGTAGGTATATCTTACTTTTTGCAATAGGGAAGAGAAGGCGGTACTTTCTTAGCTCCCCCCACCCCATCCTAGTTACTAAGGGAGAGGAAAGTACTGTACTGATTATATATGGATAAGTCATTGGCTTTTAAAACGGATCCTCCTGTTCTTATTTGTTTTCTAGCACAACAGATGATGCATGCAAGAAATGATGTAAACTGATTTCACTGGTGCAAAAGAGTGGCAGTTTAGGAAGCTGGTGTCCTGAACTAAATATCAGTTTTGCAGATGAAGCCAATAACTGATGGAAATAAATGCATTCAAAAATCACGATGCCTCTTTAATGAATTAGGTGCCAAGCTTTCTTTAAAAATATTGTAATGTTCTGTGTGTTTTTCTCCCCCAGATTCGGCCCCTGCTTTGAATTCTATAAAGTACTGTAAGTAAACTTTTTTTTTGTACTTGATTTGTTATAGTGAACATTCATTTTCAATGATAAAATATATTTGAAATAAAAATGTGCAAACACTCCAGGGAAATGCTCCAGTTTTAGCTAAACTGCTTGTCTCCCCCCCCAGTGCCTGAATTATTTTGTCTGAGGAGGAACTTCCCAAATTATTTTGAAATGAGCTTTAGCTGATATATCTTTGGCAGTTGTAAACTTGAAACAAATGCTAGTTGAGACATCTGATGCAGTGCCCTTTGAGGAGTGAGATGAAGGCTGTCCTGCCTGAATTCAGGAGCATCAAAACAAAAGCCTTAAGTGAATATTTTACCTTTACTGTCTCTGCTTCTTCCCATCACAAATGCTCCTGGAGAGCTTCAGCTGATCAGAGTGAAAACAATACCAGGCTTGATGTTGGATTCCATATAAGGGGGCTTTGTAGAGCTTATGACTCATGGGCAACCTCTAGATTTATTCCTGACCCTATGAAGCTGCCTTGTATAAACTTCCATCCAGACCAGGCGTTGGGATAACCAGACCCAGCGTTCTGATATGGCCCTCTTGCTTCTCTGTCTGGCCTTCAGGTCTCTGCCCAGGCCAAACCCTTCACTGTCCTTGCTCCATATTCTCCTCCAGTGTTTTTGACTGCCTGGAATGTATGTACTTCCTTCCTTCCTTCCTTTGCCAAACTTAATTAGGCATTACAAATATCAAGATAAAGGGTAAAGGGACCCCTGACCATTAGGTCCAGTCGTGACCAACTCTGGGGTTGCGGCGCTCATCTCGCTTTATTGGCCAAGGGAGCCGGTGTACAGCTTCCGGGTCATGTGGCCAGCATGACTAAGCTGCTTCTGGCGAACCAGAGCAGCGCACGGAAACGCCGTTTACCTTCCCGCCGGAGTGGTATCTCTTTATCTACTTGCACTTTGACGTGCTTTCGAACTGCTAGGTTGGCAGGAGCAAGGACTGAGCAACGGGAGCTCACCCCGTCACGGGGATTCGAACCGCCGACCTTCTGATCGCCGAGTCCTAGGCTCTGTGGTTTAACCCATAGCGCCACCTGCGTCCCTATTACAAATATGGGCCATCATAAAATATCCATATGTAAAATGGCAAAATATATACAAATAAACAGCCATGTAAAAAATGTAATAATGAGGATTTTCATTGGATTTTCTTCCCGCTAAATAGTGTCATTCGCCACTCTTAAGAGATACAGTGGTACCTCAAGTTGCAAACACCTTAGTTTACAAACACTTCAGGTTACAAACTCCACTAACCTGGAAGAATTACTTCGGGTTGAGAACTTTGCCTCAGGATGAGAACAGAAATCGTGTGCCGGCGGTGCAGTGGCAGCAAGAGGCCCCATTAGCGAAAGCACGCCTCTAGTTAAGAGCAGTTTCAGGTTAATAAGGGACCTCCAGAACGAATTAAGTTCATAACTAGAGGTACCACTGTACTATTGACAGAAACTCAGCCACCCTTGTCGTTACTTCCAGGTAAATGTCAGGTTACCCAAAAAGGGGGACAGCACACGTTTGTGTAGCTGGTTGTACAATGGACAGTAGAAAAAAATATGTTCCTTGCCTTGAATGTGTCATTGAACTGAGACAATGCCTCTTACTTACCTGGATAAAGGATGGAGATATCTGTGTAGGAATCTGTGGAAATGTCTGGCTTTTGTGTGACAACGTAGAGCAGGGGTCAGGAAACTTTTTCAGAAGGGGGCTGGTCCACTGTCCCTCAGACCTTGTGGGGGGCTAGACTATATTTTGGGGGAAAAGAAAGAAAGAACGAATTTCTATGCCCCACAAATAACCCAGAGATGCATGTTAAATAAAAGGACACATTCTACTAATGTAAAAACATGCTGATTTAGAAGGTGATTGGGCTGGATCCGGCCCCTGGGCCTTAGTTTGCCTATCCATGATGTAGAGTCACATCCATTGACCCACCCATGCTTGCCTCTTCTTCTGCCCCCTTTCGCCTCTGGCCTCATCCACTAGTGGCATGCGACATCTGAAATGTTGCCCACAAAGTCTCTTGGAGGAGACTGATTTTCTGGATCCATTTCAAGCGGGGTTTTGGCCTGGTTTTGGCAAAGAAACTGCCCTGGCCGCCTTATATGATGATGTCCGTCAATCTTTATATGATGATGTCTGTTAATCCTCCTTGACCTCTTGGCAGCTTTCAGTACCATTGATCCCTGTATCCTCATGCATGGGGAGACTATCTGAGTTGTGGCTGGGTGGGCACTGCTTTGCAGTGGTTCTGGTCCTACTAGGATGGTTGTCTTCAGCGGGTGATGCTTGGGGGCTGCTTTTCAGAACCATAGGGCTTCAATGTGGGGTCCCTTAGGGCTCAGTTCTATCCCCCATGTTGTTTAATATCTATATGAAGCTGCTGAGTGGAGTCATCCAGAGTTTTAGAGTGTGCTGGTGACGCACAGCTCTACTTCTCTTTTACACCTGTGAGTAGGGCAGTGGATGTGCTCGGCCGTTGTCTTGCCTTGGTAAAGGAATGGAGGGTCTTCTCCATGTCCCTCTTTCCCAAGAGGTTTGGAGGGTGACAACACAAGAACAGGCCTTTTGGGTTGGGGCTCCCAATCTGTGGAATGCTCTCCCCAAAGAGGCTCGCCTGGTAGCTTCATTGCATTCATCTAGGCACCAGGCAAAAACATTCTTCTTTACTCAGGCCTTTGGCCATTAAATAAACTATGGCCTTTTAAGAGTGGGGAGACTGTTATTATGGTTGTCTGATTATTATGCATTTTATTATGCTTTTATTATTGTGCTCCATATACAGTAATGTGATCTTAATGTTGTACACCGCCCTTGGATCTTTTGATACGGGATGGTATATAAATCAAATAAACAACAACAACAACAACAACAACAACAACAACAACAACAACAGGGTGGCCCTTGAGCTGTAAAATTTCCCCATCCCAATCTAGCCCGTGCTACTTTCCATGCTCTCAAGCACAGGTTTTTCTGAGATCTTATGTCTGTGATTGTTTTCAACTGGTTATGACAGGGATTGACGCTTGCAATGAAATCTGCCTGCTGCCACAGAGCTGTGGCATCTCCTCATGGGTAAGATATGACTGATAATGAAAGCCAAATAGAGGAGAGAAAATACCTATCTGATTTCTGGAACTGTTCAGGTTGTGCCCACGTCAATCCGGACTGCATTCCATCCAATTCATTCATTAAGCACACTTTTCAATCTGGAGTGTATCAGTGGTAAAAGCTAAAGACCGCCATTAACAAATCTGAATGCAGCTTTTGTCAGTTAACTTTTTCATTTGTTTACACATGTGGGAAATGGTGGAAAATGTCACATGTGAAAATTACTCAAGATAAGAGTTTCACTGAAAAGGACTTGCACTATTCTTTTAAATACACGAACATTTTGTGGCCCAAACCCAAATACTAGGCCTGCTAATACTTGATGCTGGTGCAAATTATTTATAACTGTGTATAAAGATGGAATGCCTTCAGGATATTATGGCTTTGTTCTCTTCCCCCACCCATTTCTAAAAGAACCTATGGGAAATAAATAATAATTCTATGAATATGAATAAAAAGTATGAAAAATGACCAAGTAATAGATCTGTGAAGTCGCTTTCCTGGTGTTCAGGTTGTGGCTTTCCTCCCTGGAAATCTAAGGAAGTGTCTATTTCATACCCTTCCATTCAGAAAAATGATCCTGGCAAGCAGCCAACTTCCCTCATTCTCTTTATCTAGGATTCAAGTGCCACTTTCTTTTCTCTCTTTGCTACCCTTCCTCGGCGCCTCCCCCTGTGCATTCACTGCCTGTCAGGTCTGTAACCAGTCCAGCAACAAGCGGGGATCATAAATGCTGATCATAAATGCTACCACTCCCCCCCTCCCAATTGACTTCAATGCAGTTTCAGCATTCTTGTGGTTTTTCACTTTTCCTTCTTCCTTTTTCCTTTTTGCATTGGCCACTTGATATGGCACACTTTGTCAGGAGCATCCACATGCATAAATCATGGCTTTCCCCTTGAAATTAGGGAAATGATTGAGGTCCCACTCATATGAGTTTTTATAGGAAATTCCACAAGTTTTACCTGATATCAGACACCTGAGTTTCCTACTTTTGGAATTTTTTCTTTAGTGCAAATGTATCCCAGTTATGTGCATAGAAGTTGTTGTTGTTGTTGTTTTACCGGCCTTTCACCATGAGGTCCCAGGTTAGGGCACAGTGATTTAAAATATCATGAATGCATTTATCTGCACATTCCAGAACATGAACTATTTCATAGAATCATAGAATTGTAGAGCTGGAAGGGAATTTGAGGTTCATCTTGTAATAGATGGAAATATTGTAGCTCATTTTTATTACTAATACAAAACCAAAGTGTGGGGAAAATAATGAGGTTTGAGCCCAATAACCCTGTGCTGCTTAGAACAGCCGATAGCATCCAGACTCCAATTGTCAGTCAAACAGGAAGTCTATTTAGTCCAGAGCTTTCCAAACTGTGTGTTGCGACACGTTAGTGTGTCGGCCACAGTGTGCAGGTGTGTTGCATGAATGCTCCCACACTCTTATAAAGGGTTAGTTTAACTCCCGGTTTGCTAGTAAAACTGAATTGCTGTGTCACAAAATGCTGCATGTCTAAAAAGTGTGTCACCAACATGAAAAGTTTGGAAAGCTCTGGTTTAGGCATTGCAAGGCCAGGGGGCCTCAACCAGCCTCAACCATCCAGTAAGTTGAGGAGTGACACACCAAATATGGAAGCAGTGCAAGTTTTTTGGGTTGGTATTCAATGCCAGACCTACTCAGAAAACCCCCCACTGAATTTAATAAACATCACTAAGCTAGGTTCATTAATTTCAGTGGGTTTACTCTGAGTAGGATTTAGCTCGTCTTGTGAAGCTGGAGCAAGGCAAGGTGCAAAGATTGACCTTGCAGTCATGCTATGCTTCTAAGATGCTTGGAGTACATTCAGAGCACTGAGCAACAGTGTTAAAAACTCAGATTTATAAGCCAGGCACCAAATGGCTCCTTACACCAGGGCTACAGTCGCCAAAATGGAAGGCCAGTGATCCCAGACATGCACCTCCAGATGCTGATGTCAGGTGCCATCCTGACATTTGGGCATCTTCACTTGGTCACAAGTGGCTGATAGCCAGATGGAAAATGTGCCTGGCACCTGGCAAATTCCGAACGCTGCTGTGCAATGTGGATAATTTCAGGCTCAGAAACAGGGCAAGGAATGATTCCTACAGTCATTGCTGCATTTTGTAGGCACTCCAAGCACCTCAGAAATGCTGCACAACTGTTGAGATGATCTCTGGTTCCAGCTTCAAGGTTTGGAGGATGTCTGGGTTCATCGTGCTCACCAGAGGAGTCTGGATACTCACCATGATGAACATTTAGAGTGTTCTTGTACATAGGTCTCTTGACTCAAACTTAGAGCGACACAAAGGGGCTAGTTAAACAGGGAAGTGATGCACCCGTGTTGTCAAATTCTGGCAATCTTTGATTTCTACATATTCTAACAGTTTGAGACACTATTTATTGTTACATTTTTATTACACAAGGGAGCTTCGCAGTTTTTACACAAGGGAGCTTCTTTTTTTCTTCTTCTTCTTCTTCTTGATGCTGTTGTTGATTTCCTTTTGTATGATCTTGTGGTGTTCTGTGTCACTGGCTTTTGCCGCAATAAAACTTGACTTGACTTGTTACATTTTTATTTTTGAATATTTTGCTGGTAGGCATGCACCTGCAAACTTGAACTCTCTCTAGCAGAACTGGAAGACTATCAAAGCTCATTTGTTTATGCTTTCGGACTGCCTTCAAGTTTTTCTGTGTTTTAAGGTTTGGGCAACAACTCTCTTCAGATCAATAGACTTTGACACTATGAAAATGACCAGTTACGTCTACCAAAAAGTCTTCCAGCTACAAGTACTGATATTTTGATCAAAACTTTTCTCTGTCTCTGACAGAAAGCGGTAGAAGCAGCAGGGAGTGACAGCAAGTTCACTCTTTTTGAAATGCTGTGCTCTCTTAAGAGTGAATTCTCTTTTTGGTAGGCAACTGGAACTCCCAAAAGTGTCAGTAGGAGGCCTGCATGTCTGTTTAGGGTGCAAATAGACCTCCCCCCCCACTTGTTTGGTTGTATTTTCTAACTGAAATATAGTCAGCTTAGGTTCCTTTCTCAGGTATTAATCCGTTTTTATTTAACTGCAATTTTATCCTGATTGCCAGTTTTCTGCTTTTTTCCTGGGGGAAAATATTTTGCGAATTGTGAACTGTATTAATGATTTTGAAACAAACAGACAAAAAAGCAGTGAATATGGCGTCTTTAAGGGCCCTGAAGAATAGGCTCTTGAATGACTGCATGGAAGATGTTAGTTAGCGAATGGGTCAAACCAGCAGTGTATCTGCCACTCAAGGATAGCAGCCCAGTTTGGGGGGCGGGGGGGGGGGGGAGAGCAAACTGTTCACAGTTTTTGGGGGGGGGAGTGCTTGTTTAATTGACTTTATGGATCTAATATTTTTTGTTAGTTTTCTTCTGTAAACTGAGATAGTAAACAACAGATTTCCCCTGGAGGAAATAGCGGGGCCAGCAGAAGTGAGGCTGAGCCCTAGAGTTGGAGACTTGAAAATATGTCATGGTCTGCTGGGCCATGGCTGATTTTCATTTTTAGATACATGTAGTTAATATGATTTGTATGCTGCTTTGCATTCATGTGGTGGATGCAGAGCAGCAAGAAACTGGACTTGTTGTGTTTGTTCTCTCTTTTTGTTTTGTTTTGCAGTTATTTTTAAAAAGCCTTGAGTTTCTTAGTTTTAAAAAGCATGGGATTAGCCAAATTGTAAAATGGACTTGGAAACCACAAGATTTGAAACTCTTAAGGCAATGTTACTTGGGGTTTGTAGGTTGTTGACCATGTAGGTAACATGTTTTGAAAGTTAGCATATGAGGACTTGAGGCTTTTTAAGACTCTAGTTAGAGAATGGTTCAACCAGTCTATCCCAGTCGACCAGAAAAACTAGCTTTTGACCAAGTCCATAATATTTCCTAATTGAAGACCAGGAACTAATGTCCACACTAGTACTTTTCCTTTCTATAAGACCTATGCAATTCTTTTGCAGATTAATCCATTCCATGTACTTGTAATGCCACTAATTTTATTGTTCTGCATCCAGCTAATATATGAGAGTGAACTGTCCCGATTTCCTTTCTTAGCTCACATAAAAGCACTGATAATCAGCAGAGGATTTCAGCCCCTGCAGATAATCTCTTCAGGGTTATCACTTACTTAACAAATGGATGTGTGAAGTATTTGTAAAAAGGCTTTTTGAAGTGAAGTTCCACATGGTTGCAGCTTAGAGCTGAAGACAAGGCAGTGTTTACACAGGGCAGAAGGTTTTGTCTGCCCAGTGTGGTTCTTCTCAAGTGCTAGTAGTCTAAGGCTAAACTGTTTGCCTTTCTAATGAAGTGAACTGTTTGTTTGAAATATATGGCAGAAGGTATTTAAATAGGCCCTAAAGTAAACCATAGCACTGTTCAAATATGCCCCCTGCATATCTGCTTGGGGAAGGGAAGGAAAACAATTTGGCCACAGCTTACCTCGGGGAAGAGCAGTTAAGGGAACTGTTTAAATAATAATAAACAGATAACCGCCACAGTTCCTTACAAGCCGCCTTGTAAGAATGTATATATACTAGTAGCTTTGCATTAATGTAACTGTTTTATATGTAACTGTGCATTCTTGTAATATTTTTGTTCAAGTTGTTTGTTGTTGCTTCAGTTTTCTGTACACCACTTAGATGTATTTTTAATATATTAAGTGGTGTAGAAATTAAATCACCATCATCAAATGTTCTTCATATTGGGGATTCTTCAGTGCTGTGCCTAGGATGGCAGGGCCACCACGAAAAACCTCCATAATTTCTACGGTTTAAAACAAGGATTTAAATGTCAGCTGTGGAAACACGAGCCCTACCAAAAACAGCCATTTCCCCCCTCATATGTCCACAGAAGGGAAGATGGCAGGATCCCCAAGGATGGGCTCTTTGGGGAGCTGGATTCAGTCACCAGGCTCCTTGGCAGACCAACTCTGTGTTACAAAGATGTCTGCAAACATGACATGAACTGTTCATGTCTACCTCTCCTTTAAATCTGTTCATGTCTACCTCTCCTTTAAATCAGAACCAGTGAAGGCGGTGAAGGTCCTGTGTGAGTGCCTGGAGGCGGTTGGAGGTTGGATGGCGGCTAACAGATTGAGGTTGAATCCTGACAAGACAGAAGTACTGTTTTTGGGGGACAGGAGGCGGGCAGGTGTGGAGGATTCCCTGGTCCTGAATGGGGTAATTGTGCCCCTGAAGGACCAGGTGCGCAGCCTGGGAGTCATTTTGGACTCACAGCTGTCCATGGAGGCGCAGATTAAATCTGTGTCCAGGGCAGCTGTCTACCAGCTCCACCTGGTACGCAGGCTAAGACCCTACCTCCCCGCGGACTGTCTCGCCAGAGTGGTGCATGCTCTAGTTATCTCACGCTTGGACTACTGCAATGCGCTCTACGTGGGGCTACCTTTGAAGGTGACCCGGAAACTGCAATTAATCCAGAATGCGGCAGCTAGACTGGTGACTGGGAGTGGCCGCCGGGACCACATAACACCGGTTCTGAGAGATCTGCATTGGCTCCCAGTACGTTTCCGAGCACGATTCAAAGTGTTGGTGCTGACCTTTAAAGCCCTAAACGGCCTCGGTCCTGTATACCTGAAGGAGCGTCTCCACCCCCATCGTTCAGCCCGGACACTGAGATCCAGCGCCGAGGGCCTTCTGGCGGTTCCCTCATTGCGAGAAGTGAGGCTACAGGGAACCAGACAGAGGGCCTTCTCGGTAGTGGCGCCCTGTGGAACGCCCTCCCATCAGATGTCAAAGAGATAAAGAATTACCTGACGTTCAGAAGACATCTTAAGGCAGCCCTGTTCAGGGATGTTTTTAATATGTAATGCTGTATTGTTTTTAATACTGATTGGGAGCCGCCCAGAGTGGCTGGGGAAACTCAGCCAGATGGGCGGGGTATAAATAATAAATTATTATTATTATTATTATTATGACATGAAGGCTGGCAGGATCAACCCTGCCATGTGAGAATCCCTTCCAGGCGACCGCAGTGCCTGGAGACAGCCAGGTCATGCGTCCACAGCAGTGACCAGAGGAGGAATGACCACTGGGAGGAGCGCAGAGAGAAGAAACACCACGGGGCATCTGCAGCAGCCCAACTGGATGCCTTCATCTGCCCCCACTGCAACAAAAGAGTTTGGAAGGTTACAGCGCCTTCTGTGGCTGTAGGGCATAGTTACCCTCACATTTCAACCCTCTCCATTAAGGGCCTTAGACAGACTTTCCAGATGTTCCTGTAGAGATCGGGGAAAGGACCGTAAACAATAGATACTGGAATTTCCTGGGGGCAATTATTACCAAGAGGGTTGCTGTTCAATACTGTATTGACAAAGTGTGTGTGTGTGTGTGTGTGTGTGTGTGTGTGTGTACGTGTACTATATACTTGGGGCTGGGGAAAGTTTGGATAACTGAATAATAATTCTTTTCAAGTGCCGTTCAAATTAGGAAAAAATCAGCATATAGCCTTTTGTGTGATTTTGAGACCAGGCGTTTACTATTAAGGGGGTTAATTTAAAATATGTTGCTAAATATATCATATGAAGAAAGAGTACCTAAACTGATGCAATAGACTTAACTGTAGATTTTCAGTAGGTTTTTAAAATAAGTCTTCATCTGTGCTTTGTATGCAGTTGTGAAACAAATGCAACAAGGAGTCCTTTAAAAAAAATGCTTTTAGTGTGCAATAAACACACTAGAATTTCAGTGGGTTTTCAAAAAGCTACAATAGTGGCATTAAGAAAAGACATTCTCTTTGAAGCTACTGACCAAAAAGGGAATGCTGTCATCTCTGTCATGAGCATTTAAACTTTTAACCTCCAACCTTTGTGTCAAAGCATTTTTCCATATGGATGTAAGCTTACCTCTCAAGCCCCCTCGCTGTCCCATTTCCTTCTTGACTCAGTGGGGAATGAAATACTGAAATGGTGGGGAAACCAGTTGCTTCCCATCCCCAAGATAAAAGGATCACGAGAAAGGCCTCTTCATCAGATCTGAGACATCCAGCATGCTGACACAGGGGGAGAGGTGCCCCTTTAGGTCCCAAGAATTAAGTCCCAAGTCATTTAGGGCCCTACAGGTCAGCGCTAGCACCTTGAGAACACCTCCTGGAAGCACATTGGTAACCAGTGAAGTTCTTTGAAGATTGGTGTTACATGATGCCTGCTAGTTGCACCAGACAATCTACATTCTTTACCAGTTTCAGTTTTCAGGTTGTTTTTAAAGGCAGCCTCACACATAGTACATTACAATAACCCAAATTAGAGATTATTTTAGACCATAATCTTCTTATGTTTGAAGATAGATGATATTTGTTTTGTGAATTACTTTGTGTTTATTTTTATCAACAGTGTGTGTGTGTGTGTGTGTGTGTGTGTGTGTGTGTGTGTGTGTGTTTGAATGTGTGTTTGAATGTGTGTATAATGTATGTAAACCAACAACAACAACAACAACAACAACAACAACAACAACAGGAGATAGAGTATGGATCACTCTGGCTGGGTTATCTCAGGCCAGGAAAGGCTGTAGCTGGTGAACCAGCAAGATCTGGAAAAAGACACTCTGAGCCACTGACATTACCTGTGTCTCCGCTGATAGTTCTACATCAAGAAGTATCCCCTAACTAGACACCTGCTATCTCCATCTCAAACAGGCTTCCCTCCTCCAATTCCACCGTCTAGGAGCCACCTACCCTCATCCAGCACATCACAGCCTCCAAGCACCTGCACTGCCTCATCTGACTCATAGGACAAAGAGAAATAGACCTGGAAGTCTTCAGCACACCGATGGAACTGCTCTCCAAATACCCTGATGACTTCACTTAGTGTCTTCATGTGGTTGCTAAAGAGCATGGGTGACAAGATGGAACATTGTGGGACTCCAGAGTACAAATGCCATGGGGTTGAGCAAGAACTCCTCTACTGCAGCAACCATCCCTGCAAGTTGATGTGAAGCACCTTATCGCTGTACCTCCAACTCTTACAAGCGAGCAGATTCTGCAAGATATTATGGGCAGTGGTATCAAAAGCCTCCAAGAGATGAATGAAAGTCAACAGATGCACTTTCCATTTCTGTCCCAGTAGAGGTAGATATTCAACTTTCAGGGCAACCAAGGCTGCTTCAGGGGCAGAAACAGGCATGAAAGCAAACAAAAATGGGTCTAGATAATCCACCTCCCAACATCTCTTGTGATAAACTACATATTCTGGAGGGGAGTGGGGAATGGTCCACAAAGCAGTATGTCTTTGTGCTCTAAAGGAATGTTGTGAAACACTCCAGATGCTAGTTTTGACCTATAAAGCCTTAAACAGCTGAGGACCGCAATACCACAAGGACTGCCTCTCTCTGAAGCTAGGACCTGCGTTACTTTATAAGCTGGAATAGCAGAGGTGAAATCACTAGACCAAATCATGTAGTGTACAAGTCAGTGATGAACCAATTTCACCAAACCTATGTCAGTTCCATATGTTGGAAGTGTTTGTTGCAGATCTGTGTTATGGAGTCATGCCATTCCATTACCACCAGGTAATTTATCTGAATACCAGTTGCTGGGGAGCAACAGCTGGAGAAAGCTATTACCTTCTTGTCCACCTTGTGTACTTTGTGGAGGCATCCGGTTGGCTATTGTGATGCTAGAGAGGCCTGTGGTCTCTCTGATCCAGGAAGGCTTTCCTTACATTTCTAAGAAGATGCCTGAGTGATTCTTGCATCTATTATCCTACCATCTCATATTTTGGTATTCCCATTTGCAGTTACAAAGTTGGCGTCATGGCATGCAAATTCAGATAAAAAATTCAGATAAACCACAGAGCCTAGGACTTGCCGATTGGAAGCTGGCAGTTCGAATCCCCACAACGGGGTGAGCTCCCATTGCTCGGTCCCTGCTCCTGCCAACCTAGCAGTTCGAAAGCACGTCAGAGTGCAAGTAGATAAATAGGTATCGCTCCATCGGGAAGGTAAACTGTGTTTCCGTGCGCTGCTCTGGTTTCGCCAGAAGCAGCTTAGTCATGCTGGCCACATGACCCGGAAAAACTGTCTGCAGACAAACGTCGGTTCCCTTGGCCAGTAAAGCGAGATGAGCACCACAACCCCAGAGTCGTTCGTGACTGGACTTAACTGTCAGAGGTCTTTTACTTTTACCTTTTTAAGGTGATGCTAAAAGGCAAAAGTTTTTTTTTTCATTTTATTAGCGATTTCCATGGAATCCCATGCTAAAATGATGCAGCCCTTCCTCCCTTTTAACAAGATATTCTTATGTACACCCCTTTTCATTTAAGGAACGGTGTGCATTAAATACCCCCTTAAAAGTTACCAGGCATTTTAGAACGGGTTTCTATGAAGGTTTGCATGGACTCTCCTGCTTGAACAATGGTGGAAGAGTGACACTGCAGTTCACAGCACCAACGCTGGCAGCAAAAGTAACTGCAGTGTGATAGCAGCATTAGCTTCTTGTTATAAGTAAGGGAAAATGGGTGTGTGATAACTATTTCTGAAATGTGTGAACCTACTGGAGAGGAAAGAAAGGACTGGAAAAATTAACCCTCAAAGAAGGAAGAGCAAATATGGTTTGGTAGAACTCAAAATAGTCTGTAGTAATGTAACAAAGTTATTAGGGAACACTGTATGTAAAAATATACTTGAAAGAGCAAGAGCAAGTCAGTATTAAATAACAAAATCACTCTTTGGAAAGATTTACAAAACTTTTGGGCAAAATGAATGATGTAGAAGGAGTAAAGTATGTGGCATTGGTTCAGAATTTGGTATAGTACTAAAGGCATCTTATCTGGAAAGAAAGATCAGAATGATGGAAAAGGAAAATAGTCATAGGCTTATACTCAGAGGAATGTACACACATAGTAAAAGAATGAGATTTAGGTCTGGAAAAGGGATCTGTGTTTGGATTTAATTTTCTTTAATGATTTGGCAGACAGAAAACCGCATATTGAAGGAGATGCCAGATTGGGAAGTTGTGGGTTTATGACAGTAATGACCATTTAAATGGCAAAAATAGAACTGCAGGATGTGGCTGCAATCCTGTCCTTATGCTCACTTATACCTGGGAGTAAATTCCATTTTACTGTATGGGACTTACTTCTGAGTAGACTTGTGTAGGACTGCATTGTTGCATAATTCCAGGCACAAGCCTTTCAGCACTGTGGGAGGCAAACAAGAAAAGAGAGAGGTAAAAATTATGTTTTTACTAATGATTAATTACTTTATTGTATTTTTTTGCCTAACACAGGGCAATCCGTAGGGGGCATACAATCAAGTTTACAAACACATAGAATTGTTAAAAATATTAGAAAATAGATCAGAACATAAAACATGAGCTTCCAAAGTGGCTCACTACTTCAGAGTACAAATCTATCAGCAGCTGATGGGACTTATTGCAGGGATGAGGGAACCTTTTTCAGCCCAAGGGTTGCATTTCCTCATGGGGAACCTTCCAGGGACCACGTGCATACGCCAACGTTTCACATTTCCTGACCAGTGAGCTGGTGAGCATCCCTGTGGCAACATTAGGTTAAAATGGAACTAGGGAATGGAAAATAGAAATAAGAGTAGTAACAAATCCCATGAGCTGGCTTGAGGGCTAGTGGAGAGGACTTGTGATGGGGGTTAGTCTGCAAGGTGGGTTCACTGCACATGGGTGACCTTGATACACAAATCAGCCACTTTAGATGCCTCTTGAAATTACTTCTACTTCGCAGTTGAGTGTGAGGCAGGCCACAAACGTATCTGCAACACTTGTATAATGTCCCACTAGTACCACTCTAAGAGTACATTTTGTGCTTTGTTGCGACCTACCAAACTACACACAGGCCTGTAAGATGTGTGGCAGCTATCTTGTTTTTGTATTCTGCAGATGGCAGTAAAAGCAGGGTATCCGTTGAGTCTCTGGTGGGCTATCGTACATGGTTGGTGTGCTGCATTTGGTTTGGCGAGTTGCAAGTTGTGCAACTCTACGACCGCCACGTCGTAGGTGCATAGGGCAGGTCTAGGAAATTAGTTTCAAGAGTTTTATTTAAATATAAAAGAGCCCTATTTGATCAAACCAAGTATTCCACCTAGTTCAGCATCTTGTTTGCAGTACTGGCCAAGCAGATGCCTCCAGGTAGAAGACAGCAACCTCTTCCATTGTTTATCCTCAGTTGCCTGATCCTCAGCAATGCTACCTATGAATCTCAGATTCCATTTAGCTATCGGAAGTTGACAGGCCTGTCCTCTATAAATCTGTATAATCCTTTGGAAACCAATGCTTTAAAAGTCATCTGAACCAGTGCCCATCACCCTTTCCATCTGAATTATATGATTTAGTAATTCCAGAATGTTCTTAAATTTCAAAACTTTCCCAGAGTGTGCTAACATGTAGATTGGGACATGCTATGCCTGTTTTTAGATACATCTTCACCTGCATAGTCGCAGTATTTGCAAAGGATGTGTTTATGCATAATGTATGTTTGTTTCTTTTGCCAATGTATACAGGTGAAATAGGGTATAGTAAACGTGCAGAATTTCCTTGTCCACATTGGCTACAGGGGACGCATTAGCCCCAGTTGTGAAAGCAAAAATGCTTGAATTCTGTGTGACAGAATTTAGTTGAGGTCATGCTCTCTGATTTCGGTCTTAATAAATCATCCAAATCAGGAACTCTGGTTTTTAGAGAATTCCATTTTCTCATTATTCTGGAAAGCTATGAATGCTTTTTGGGAGCTGAAAGTTTCTGTGCATTAGGGCTGATTTATATGCAGTAGTATAAACTTTCCTGGTGTTATGTATTTTATTGCTACCACCACAGAAGGAAAAAGATGTGACTGTAGGAAGATCCCATCAACATGTATGCAGCCAGGCAGGAGTCCAGAGCAGCTGGATTAAAGCACACAGCTGGAACCTAGAGATGAAACTGTTTTTGCCTAGCTTTTCTTGAATTTGCTTGTTTGCTTGTTTGGGTGTGAGCTTTATCCATGGTGTAAACACCAGTGTGCAGGGAACTTAGAGGAGCGGAAAATGCAGCCCAGAATGGTTGTTTGGGCTGGGGAGAGAGATAAATTGCTTTTTCACTTGCGACAGAGCATTTGAAGTAACAGAGGAAGGGGGTTCTTTTGTCAGTTTCTGGCAGAGTCCAATTTGTCATTTTCTTGCAGAGAGCACATTATTAAGTTTGTTAAAGAACACCACAACGACCCAGAAGTTATAAAAAAGGGCCCGTGGCAAAACAAGATCTCCACGCATTCCAGGAAAAGACTCCAATTCCAAATAACATTGTGACAGGACCAGAGTGTGCCATTTGTTTCTGTTTTGTTTTCTTGAGTTTATACACATGTACTTGTGATGTAGAACTGTAGATAATTTGAAAGGGGTGTTATACCAGTTGCCAAGAGCAGAGCTTAAGTGGAAACTGTACTCCATAGCTAGCAAATTTCTTTCGCTTCTCATATATGCACACACACGCGCGCGCACACACACACACATATATATATGAGAAAGAGAGGACGATATGTATTGTGTTGTGTATCCCAGCACTTTTGTTGTTGACAATGCTTTCCCCCTCTTACTCAAGAAATACAGTTTTGCTTTGTTTTAAAAAAGCATCCTATGGATGCATTTTTATTAAAACACATTATTGACAGGAAGTAAATAGTTTCCTTTACCACCATCTTCTTGTGCGTCTTCAATAACCACTTGGACCTGATGATTATATGGAAAAACAAACCAGGGCTGTCTAGTGTGTGGAGCCAGTTAAGGACATTCAGGGATCATAAGAGTCTGTTTGCATCTTTCTTATCACCTAACACGAGCAAAAGACTTGGATTCTCTTATTGGCCATAGTTCGGTATCTGGCCATGCAGTTGTCTTGCAAAGTAATCCTGGCGAGGCATCGCGGAGCATGTTTGGGAAGATGCATTTTCATCCAGCCTGCCTCTTTATGGGGAAAGATGAAGGCTGAACTTCTTTGCTGGGGCGTGAAAACATTCTCCTCTCAGTTTGGCTAGGCCAGTCCCCATGTGAGGTAACTTAACAGTAGAGACAAGCTAGTCATGAAAATAGTGGTTTTTTGTGACGTTTTAGTTGCTATAATAAAGGCATTGTTGCCCTAATATGGAATTCAGAAGTTTTCTTATTGGCCAACACAACTACCTTTTATATTAATAACCACACAATTCCCTCCCTTCGGATTTTGAGCCGTAACACGGAATTATCCTGAAGTTCAAAGCCAGCCCAAGGCATTTAGTTGCCAAAAGCAGACAATCCAAGTGACACGCTCTGCTTACCACTAAGTAACGTGGAGCACAGTCCATTGGGAACTCAGTGGCATGAATGAAAACTGTGCCCTGCCATGCTCTTGCTCATTTCCTGTCCATTCCAATGGGGAAATGGCTCAGATCTGTCCAGTTTCCCACCCTTAGTGACACCTTTAATCCTCCATCTGGGGCTGCAGCCTCTCCCTAAATTTGTTTTACAGCTCTTAGTAAATTCTAGGCGATCACTAAGTAAATAATATTAACTTCTGGGAGCCAATTGACATTGATAGGGGAATTTTAACAAGCTTGCTTATTAACAGGTAATAATAGGACTACTAAAATACTGGGTTTTTCTTTTTTAAAACATAGGTTTTTAAATCTGTACACAGTGGAGTTGCAATGACTGTGGAAAGCAATAAAGTGCTCTAGCTGAAAGCCAGCCAGCAGCTATTTAGCCAATACCTGCAGCAAATCTGGCCTGCTAAGGAGCTTTCAGTGGCTGCCAGTTGTTGAAAATGTTTCCAGCCTTTTTTTCCTTCCAGCTCAGATAGCTACTTCTCCAAGCATTTGGCACCCAGATTGTTGGGGAACCACCGAAAACAAATAAAGTATGTTCCCACAAGGTGTTTTGGTTTACATAAACACAAAGGTGGCAAAACAGACACCAAGTGTGTGTAATACTTGGTCCCGCTGCTTTGCTTTGCCAAGGGGGGAATTCCAGCTGGAACAATGTATTGCTCGGAACGAGCTCTGGAAACTCTGCACAGAAGTGTAATGAGTGAAACAAAATGAGAAGTAAGGGGACTCCATCAAACACAGTGCAATTTTTCTTTCTTTCTTTTTGTTTTAAAAGGTTGTCCACCACTGGAGACATATCCTCGAGGCCCCCACCAGGACCAGGCTAAGGCAATTAGTAGTTGCACCCAAATCTAGAACTGGAGGGTTTCCAGCTCAGGTTCCAGGTGTGCTGTGGCTTCAGCCAGACTGTAGCCGTCAGAACCTACTACTTTTTTGAAATGTCAGGGACAGAAGACCAATGCAGACATTTGTTTCTGCTTGCCAGGGCTTTTGTTTCATGGCACTATTCACTTTTGGCATTATTTAGTTGACATCCTGCTTGCCTTGTACATGGAGATCATAGTCAACTGTTTCTGTTGACTGTGTTGCTGAGTCTAAAGGAGAGGAGCAGAAGTGCGTAGAACTAATTGGCTTCTGAGGCAGAAAGAGAAGGAAACCACACCTCTCTGAGACAAAATTAAAATGGAGGGGAAACCTGTCTCAAACATTATAATAGTCATCTCCATCCTAGTATCCCCCAGATGCTTTGGCCTACACTCCCACCAGCCCCAGCTTGCATGGCCAACCATCAGAGATAATGGAAGGTTGTTGTCTCAAATGTCTGGAGGGTACCAAGTTGGGGAAAGCTGCACTCGAGTCATGAGTATTAATAGCAGGAACACGTTTTTGCCCAACTGCTTCTACAGCCCAATGGATAGCTAGTGTGTTTATTGCACATAAAGTCAATGACGAGATTGTCATTGACCGGCCTATCTATTTTAAATGTATTCTGAATGTTCTTATGTGACGCCAACAAAAGTTACTTGACTTGACTTGACATAAAGTCAAAATGGGCTGCAATCTGGAGTAGAGAGGGCACAAACAATATTCCCTTGCCCCATACCATAGGTCCCCAATTACAGCATGGAGTTGGGGGAACAGTCCAGACAGTGGCAAAAGCTGTGCACACTGGCATCTTTATGGGCATAGGTAAGGGGCATGTTTCCTCTGATGAGCCCCTCCCGGGGCACACCTCTTATTTTCTCACATATAGCCGAAAGGCTGCTTTCTACTCTATGGGGAAAAGCAAAACTGCAATCATCATTCTTTGGCAAGATGCCCACAGCCAGCCCCCACTTCAGGCTACCCTTCCTACACTGGCATGACCTTCACCCTAACACTGGGCAGCCTAACTTTCACTGACAGATGCAGCAGTATGTATCCTCCCCATCACTCCCTGAAAAATACTTCATCGTCAAGAGAAGAAACTGAATATTAATTGCCTTTCTCTTTATTTCCTTTTTGTTTGTTTTTCATGCTAGAATGAAAAATTAGATGTGGCTGAAGTTAGTCAGCTGTTCCCTAGGACCATGCACATAGTTTATAAAGCACTATGTGAATTTACCAGACCAATTGAACAAGAGACCAATAGGACAAAGCCTTTATGAGAACTGATATTCTAAGATCATGAAGCAGAATTGCTGAGTTATGCACTAATGGTACATCTTCAGTGTGATCATATTCTGCATTTCTTATTTCAAAGGCGGGAAGTAATGCTTCAGGAATGGGTGACTTAGCAGAGACTTCACATTGATGCAAAATGTTGATTACACATATGCAGGTAGACAAGTGATAAATAAGAAAGATACTGGAAAACCTTTAATGCCTGTCAGAGGACTCCTATTGGTCTGTATTAACCATGCCCTCAGTTCAGCAAGCCTCCCAAGAAGATTGCATTTGCTTTGATATTTTAATAGAAAATGTTATTATCATTAAAGTTTCACAGGAGATTGTGTTTTATTCATTAGGAAGGCAGAATGAAAAGTTTTGCTTTCAAGCCCAAGGGGAATATCTTGTTTGAGGAAGGGAACAGAATGCCTTTCACTTTAAGAAAGAAAAAAACCACAGAAAAACCCCTCTCCCAAACCACTGCTCAACTGCCGGAGACAAAGTCAAGACAGAAAAGAAAGGTGATAGCTGAAAGAAGAGGTCTGTCCTTGGGCTTTGGAGCCAAAGATTTTGAGGGCTTGATGGCAGAGTTAACTGTGGTTTCCTCACCTGGAGTAGTAGTTGGGTTTGTTTCTTCTTGATTCAGCAGCTCCTGGAAGGTATGGCTAGTACTTTTCTCTGTGCTCACAAATATCAGCATCCTTATCACTAGTATACCTGTGTTTAAATTGTAGTACTGCTGCAGGTGGAGGCTTACATGACTGAATGTTCTCCTTAGTTGGGGTGGGGAGGAATCCCTTTAGAGTAAAAGAAGAAAAAGGTCTTCAGGAGAAATGCTGCCATGTCTGTCACAGTTCTCAGCAACCCCCTGGCCCTTGTGTATACTTTTGAAGTTGTGCTCCTGAAACACCCTGGAGAACTAGAGTCATTGGCCTTGTAGAGAAATAGGAAAGGTCATAAAATAATAATAATAATAATAATAATAATAATAATAATAATAATAATAATTTATTTATACCCCGCCCATCTGGCTGGGCCTCCCCAGCCACTCTGGGCGGCTTCCATAGAAACAAAAAATACAGTAAAATCACACGTTAAAAACTTCCCTGAACAGGGCTGCCTTAAGATAAAAGCCTCTCATTGCCAGTATTGCTCTGCATTGTCCGTAGCTTGGGAATAACGTAGTCCTTAATTTTGAAAAAAGAAACTGCTCAGACACTGTTGATGGGTTCCAGCTCATTTTCGTTATTGTAGCATGACCCATTAAAGAAAAACATATTCCACTGTTTGGATTAGTTAGTCCTGTATATTTCCAGTGTAGCCCTATACACTGACTTTCATTTAAGAGGACTCCACTTCCATAGGCGCTATTCATATATTTTCCTCCTCTGGCACTTTGGGGATCAGACAATCCTTAGTATATTTCTTCACTGGGGAAATATTAGTTAGAGTGAAGGTAGATGAGGCAGATGTCAATTTAAGGACTGATGCCCTTTCCTCTTCTGGTAAGACTATATAAGAAGAAAAATATTGTACTAGGAGGAGCGAGCCAACAGGAAACCAAGCTGGCAGCTATAAAAGCCATACATAGATAAATCACATACACACACCAGTTACATATTTATAGGGCCCCCAGTCTGGTTCAAGTCAAGTTCTCTCTGTAGGGGCTCTTTCAAATAAGTATTTGAAGAAGATTTCTGTATGAATATTCAAAGCGTTTCTATCCACCTCCCTTTGCACCCACAGGCATGTAGAATTTACTGCTTACCTGTGAGCTGTGTGGAGTTTCAATTCCTTTGGTGCAATTGATTTCAATGGTTGAGTACATTATCCCCCCTTTCTCCCATTTCACATGTTACTTTTTTGGCAGTAGAGTACACAGCACTTAGCAGCTGGTTTGTGAAACCATCAGTCAGGAAATTGTATGATAAATAGGGGGTAGCCAGGTTTAGTGGCACTTTATTCTGCTTCAGCAGTTTTAGCTTGACTTTGGAAAAATCACCATGTGGTATTTTGTCAAGGGTTGCAACAAGAGATGGCTAGAGTGCAGCAACTTAGCATACATCCTGCTTGAGCTATGATGTTCCACAGCTGTATTGCTCATGTGTAAGGAATAAACTCTGAGCTGGATAATTATGGTGAATGCCAGTTTTTCGGATTTCTCCTCATCATGCTGGTGGCTGTAGACAGCTCTGTTACAGTGATTGACTACTTTGTCTCTGCCCTCCCCACACAATGGAAACTGCAAACAAGGTGCAATTAAGAACCGGTGAGGAGCTTAATGCAAGAGGACTCACAAAAGGGTGCTCTTTAAATTCATGGTCAAGTTTCTTGCGACATAATATTACAGTATTTAAATTGCATATAATACTATTGCATGCCCTTAGATGCTTAAGAGCACTTGCACTGCTTCACAAACTGCATTTTCTTGTATGAGTAAATGTGAAAACATAGGGGCTTTGCAGTTGTGTACAGAAAGCTAACTATCAGCAGGCGTGATCCTGAAAGTGCCTTCCATGTAGGAATTTAGTCATATGGTCCTCATTCATCTACACATGAAGAATATACATCAGGCTGCTAGGACTGATGCTTCTTTGTAAGTAAGGGTGATCTGAAAGTATCTGGGGGATTGTGCTCCAAGCCTTTTGGATTCAATGCATGTGGTCCTACTGCTGCATTATGGATTATCCCTATTAGCTAGGCTTAAGTCAGGGGTCAGCAACCTTTTTCAGCCGTGGGCCGGTCCACTGTCCCTCAGACCGTGTGGTGGGCCGGACTATATTTTGAAGAAAAAAAATGAACAAATTCCTATGCCCCACAAATAACCCAGAGATGCATTTTAAATAAAAGGACACATTCTACTCATGTAAAAACATTGATTCCTGGACTGTCCGCGGGCCAGATTTAGGAGGCGATTGGGCTGGCCCATGGACCCTAGGTTGCCTATCCCTGGATTAAGTGAATGGAGTCTTTAGTTGAGCTGGTATCAAATAGGAATTCTGCATCTGGAACAGGCTCAGGGTTTGTTGTGTTGAAGCTCTAGTCAATATAAACATTTTAGGATTTTGCCTTTGTACCACAGGCAGCTTTCACCTTCTATATGCTCCAACATGTCTCTTAACAAAGAAGATAAAGTGTGGGTAGAATTGGTGGCATTATTTCAGGATAGGTGCAAAGGATTGGCCGCTTTTTAAGGATTTCCTCACTCCAAGAAACCCACACCGAAAGCTGTTTAATGTGCCTGTTTCAGAAATACGATCTTGGCAGCCTGGGTCTCAAGCAATGTGAAGGGATGTTTGTCTTGGAGGAGATGAATACAAACAATCTTTTATGAGGTATCACAGCATTTATGGTTAATGTTTTCTACTGGAGAATCCAAACGCAAGTTCTTAAGTAAGATTCGCTGTTTGTCACAGAGGTTGCTCCACATGAACTGAAATGTGTGTCAGCTCCATGCCCTGTGAGTCCCTATAATTCATGCTAAGCCTTGTGGAAGTTGGTGGGGGTTGCAGAGAACTTTCCCATACGAATCAAGGCCTATATCTTTGTGTTTAAGAGGGAGGACAGAAGTTGAGGCGCTAGAAATTATTGTTTTAAGTGGTACTTTATCGTTTACATTAGCAATCCATTACAGTTCCCCAAGGTTCAGGATCAATTCAGACTTGCTGGTAAGAAAGCAATTTAAGAGTCAGAATCTAAAGTTTTTTTTATGGCAACTGTGATCTGAATATGATCTGATATATGTGAACTTATATGAGGTCTCTGTTCATGTGGATGGTGTCTGAGGAGCTTACTCATTAGATTTCCACATGTTGGGAACCGCCCTGAGAACTTTCGATGAAGGGCAGTATAGTAGTAAAAGGGAAAAGGACCCCTGACCCATTAGGTCCAGTCATGACCGACTCTGGGGTTGTGGCGCTCCTCTCACTTTATTGGCCAAGGGAGCCGGCGTACAGCTTCTGGGTCATGTGGGCAGCAGGACTAAGCCGCTTCTGACGAACCAGAGCAGCGCACGGAAACGCCATTTACCTTCCTGCCGCAGCGGTACCTATTTGTCTACTTGCACTTTGATGTGCTTTCGAACTGCTAGGTTGGCAGGAGCAGGGACTGAGCAACGGGAGCTCACCCCATTGTGGGATTTGAACCGCCGGCCTTCTGATTGGCAAGTCCTAGGCTCTGTGGTTTAACCCACAGCGCCACCCGCGTCCCTAGTAGTAGTAGTAGTAGTAAACACTTTATCCATTAGGAATGAATTATTATCTGTTTTGCTTACTATAAACAGCTGTCTTTTGTCAGGCTGCATGTTTTAAATAGTGTACTTACATCGGGGATTTTTCAGCCTTTCTGTATTGTGACCCAGGTTCTGGTTTGCATGTTCTTTGTGGGCCACTGCATATTTGCTTCTTACAGCTTCCTATGGGAGGCTGGTGGAAGAGCTTCCAAGTGAAACCTCAGTTTCTTCTGCATTCCCCTAATGCTGTTGTGAACATGTGAGGGAGAATGGAAAGAGGAGGAAATGTTCCTGTATTTGCGTAGGCTCTGTCATTTCACCCAAGACACTGCAACAAATTGTGGCCAACAAGACGTTATGAGAGATAATGTGGCTGCAGCTTCTCTATATTTCGCCACGCTAACATGTGGTAGAATAAACACAGGACGCAGTGAAGTAAACATTCCCCCCCCCTCCAGTTAATTGTCTGCTGTTTGCAGGGGGTGGAGAAGCACTAATCCTGATGATGTTGCATCATCATGCACTTCATTTATGAAACATTACTAGGGAGGTATGTGGGGGGGGGGGGGCAGCTCCAGTAGTACTTTGCAGTGGACTTTGCTACACTATATTTTTACAAGTACTTTAAAAAAAGAAAGAAACACATGCTAATAATAATAAATATTGGGGTGTGCTTATGAAAGGCTAGCTGATCTCTTTCATCTGACACTTCACATATGCGCACTGCAATTATTTATTAAAGACTTCTTTATGTAATTTTCCACTAAAGTGATGAAAAGAGAATATTAAAATTAAGACATGAATATTCATGTGTGCCAAGCAAATTGGATGAGCCAAACTCTGTATCTTACACATTTGGCTTGGGTACATGTAAATGCAAAGGTATATTCAGTGCTGTGCAATATTATTGTTGCTGTGTGCCTCTTCATGCTTCTTGGCAGGTTTGTGTCTTCAGGGGTGCGGAAAAATTCAAAATGTGATGTGATTCTCTGAGAATCTCTGTATTCTTTCTTTTCTTTTTTTAAGCCTTATGGCTGCTTGTGGTAGGCCGTAGCTCAGTGGTAGAGCTCATGCTTTGCATAGCAGAAGGTCTCCGGTTCAGTACCTGGCACCTCCAGCCAGACAGAAATATGTAGCAAGTGATATGAAAGAGCCACCTCTGCCACTGCCAGCCAATGTAGAACAAATTGGGCTAGATGGACAAATAGTCTGTCCAGCTACAAGGCCTCTTGCTGTGTTCCTAAGCCATGTTTGGTAGTGGGCAGTGCACTTCGAAACCAGAAAAGTCAACAGGATTGCTCAGTGAGGTTTTCGGTGGCCAGAGGTTTGACCCCCGAAGGCTCACTCATCCATTGCCTCCCGAGACAGACGGATGCCAACCACAGGCCAGAGGGTAGAGCTTCCATGCCATGCAGAGATTCTTATCCTTCCCCGCAAATAGCAGAATTAGGCAAAATAGTTTAACAGTGCAAAATAAGAGAAAATATTCAAATGTTCATAATTCGTATTATCCGTGTAGATACAACTCATATTTTCTTTTCACAGCGTTTGGGGCTGTCTGGGTGCAGATTTCTTACATATTTCTTTGGGGTTTTTTGGCAGTGTGTACACACAGACTTGTTTATTGGATCTTTTAAATATTATATACTGCTAAGGTACAATAACAATGAGATTTGGAAACCCATGTTTCTTTTTTCAGATCCGCCTCACCTTTTCCCAGCATTCCACCCTCCTGTTCCAATTGACGCAAGACACCATGAAGGGCGTTATCATTACGAACCATCTCCCATTCCTCCGCTACATGTGTAAGTATGAACTCTTGCAGCACCTTGGCTTACTAAAGAACAGCTGAAGAAAAACATCACAGGTCACTGCATCTTTTGTGCTGCTTGAGCAACCTATAGCAGCAGGAGACCAACTTCCTTTAGCAGACCCCTTTAAGAGGTCTCCCCATAGTTTAAAAGCAACGCCCTCCTCCTCTAAATGTGGATGGGTTGATTGCAATGAGCACACACTGTGCATGTTTAGAGGTGCTTTTATGCTACCACCTTCTATGCGTAATGGAAATTGGCTCCAGATGACGTGATAACTTTGTGGTGTTGGTTCAGTGCCTTTCACACGACTGGAAGAATCCACACGAAAGCCAAACAAATTTTCTTACAACATGCCTTTTCCGACTCTGGTTCCTATCTGTATTTCATTTCTACTTCGTTTTGCAAAGTATCCGAGAAATTGGGATTGATAGGCGCAGGGTAGCCAAATTAGTGTCAGACTTGGCTGGACTGAAGCATGATTACACACACACGTGTATAATTCCCCACAATGGACTCAAGATATCATGCCACCAGGAGGTTTTGGGGTGTCATAGCTTTCCTATCTGTGCTACCAGAAAAACACAGGGAAAGCTGCATGTGTTTTACAGGAGCCGCCTGTCTGATGGTGTGGAGCCAAGGTGGCAGTGAGGTCAAGGTTATATGGACTCACTCATGGGAATGTTGAGTTGGCTCCATCAGTGCATCAGCACTAGGGTGGCTGTCCTGTTTTGCCACCTGAGACACTCTGTGCCCATCCCCACCAAAGCTTTGTTTACTGGGGTTGCAATGTAACCGCTTCTGGGTTCCAGCAAGACCTTGAGAGCCCCACAAGATTTCACAGGAACCCAGAAGCTATTTATTCTCACTTCTGCAGCAGTGTCCCTTGGATTCCACTGTCCAAGGCAGCTGCCTCAGTCCGCCTCATGGACGGTCCGGCCCTGATCATCACAGCCCTTCCTGATAAACAGCCACATGACTTCTGCACTGATGCTAAATATGACTAATGCTAAATAGGTTCCCTTTTAAACTGGGTTTGCAAACCTATTGGAACCCCTGATTAAGAGAGGCCAACCTGATTAACAGAATCCATCGTCTGCAGTGTTGCATGTTGCAAGAAATACATTATGGTTAAGGCAGGCAAAGAAAAGCTAGAGAGGGAATGAGAGAGAAAGTGTGCATCCCTGAAGGTGCTTGCTGATTTGCAAACTGCTTAAATGTTCCATTGTGCCTTTGGAAAGGTTTTGTGTTGCAGCAAAAGGGCAAGATTTACTCTTGGAATGCCTGGGGTTTATCTGTCTGTGGGTTCACTGAAGCAAAACAATCCTGCTGCCTTAGCAGTGAAACTTATAATAGGTAGCTACCAACTATTACCTATATATTTTGTTGACATTTATTCTGTGAGTTGTCACAGAATACTAAATTAATACTAAATTAAAAAGTACCAAACACTGTAAAATATCATGATAGAAACTGGGACTGGGTGTCCCCTTCCTGGAAGCCCCCGCCCCCCCCTTTTCAGTTTTTGGATTAGGTTGGAATTCTTTCTTGCTAAAAATATCCCATGGTGTCAAAAGCTTTTCACAAGTGACTGCTATGAAAGGGGATGAATTTTTTTTTTTTGGGGGGGGGGGTAGATTGTCATAGTCTACAATTGTTGCATGCATGTACACCCAGTCATTTGATTGATGGATTTGTAATCCAAACAAAATTGCAAGTGTGGCAGTTTACACTAAGTTAACAAAAAATACTAGTGAAAGCATGTATTAGGGGGGGAGCCTTTATTCAAAATCAAACACTGCTTTATTATGGATGGGAAAGGTATGTCAACATAGAAGGGAAGGGCAGGGGGGGGGAGGGTTTCCAGTGTCTTCTTTTCAACTATAAAATCCAGAAGAACTACTATAATCCATAAAAACCCAAATCCACAAAGCAGTTTCAGTCCTTTGCTAAAAGGCTTGATATATACATTTAATCATCTCTAATAATCTCTCTCACAGTGTGGAAATAAAGGAAGAAAAGCACAAGTAATACTTTGAAGAATAATGCTAGTTGTTTAGATGGCAGATTGCTTCTCCATGGCTATTAGTTACAGCTGTGTAATTACATATATACTGCAGGGAAAAAATGAATTTGTTTTAAAACAAGTCGTCTTCTGTGAGCAGAATTAATTGATATTAACAATCCTAACTATATGCCCAAGAACATACACAATATTTTACCAGCAGTTATTTTGGATCAGTCTCTTATTAGCAAAATTGTAATTTCAGAAGAAATTGGCCTGAAGGCTAGCAATAAATCTGTGTTGCATTCTTCCTTGGGCTTGAAAAGCGGGGGACCCTGTATTTACAGTTGGAGTAGTAGGAGTGGAGAGAAGACTTCCAGGAACTGTGATTTATTTTTCCATTGAGGTTATTTGCATCTGTTATTATTTGGATTGTACTCGGTTGTGCAGTAAAATGCATTTGAATGGTCTGAATTAAACTAGCTCAAAGGCTTTTCCTTTTTCTTTTTGAGGACACCCCCATGCACTCATTGCTGAAAATTCAACACTCCATGAGAATAATAGCATGCAGAACTTGCTTGGAAATAAGGCCTATGAATTGCTGTGCCTTTTCTTAACCTTACAAGATGAGCCTAACTAATCATGTTTACTTTAGAAATAAGTCCTGTAGGGTTCAGTGGGACTTAATCCATAGTTGAGGGCTGCAGACTCTTCTTAGGTCTGCAGACCAAAGCGAACGTGTAATGTGGCTTTCAGGTTACGCTTAACATTGTCCTCCAGCTTGGGTGTGACTTGTTAGGTTCTATTCATCTCTGAGACATTCAGACATTCTATCTAACAGTAAAGCTTTTGTTGGGATGTACCCTTTCAGAGTGAAGGTGGGAGATAACATTTTTTAATATTGCCCCATTGAAAAAACTCCTTTCTAGAAAGCAAATTAGCATCTCAAGGAGAAGTGTTCAGCCTTTTATCTCACATGCTGTTCTTCTATGTGCAGGGAAGTTTTATTTGGAGCAGAGGATGTTCAGATTGCTTTTCCTTACAGGAAAAGCCTTTAACATTTTATTCTGCTGAATGTATGCATTGGCCTAAAAGATCTTCTATCTTTGTTTGAAAGTTAATTATTTCCCCTCGTAAAAATCACAATAAACACACATCAGAAGTAAAAGGGAAAGGAGGGTTGTACCTAATTCTCGTCCTACTCAGAGCAGACCAGTTGGAGTTAATGGGCCTGGCTAACTTAAGAATCATTAATTTCAGTGGTCTTCTCTGAGTAAAAGTAAAGGTAAAGCACCCCTGGACAGTTAAGTCCAGTCAAAGGCGACTAAGGGGTGTGACGCTCATCTCGCTTCAGAACGAGGGAGCCGGTGTTTGTCCACAGACAGCTTTCTGGGTCATGTGGCCGGCATGACTAAACTGCTTCTGGCGCAACGGAACACTGTGACAGAAGCCAGAGCACACGGAAATACAATTTACCTTCCTGCTGCGGTGGTACCTTTTTATCTACTTACACTGGCATGCTTTAGAACTGCTAGATTGGCAGGAGTTGGGACAGAGGAACGGGAGCACACACCGTTGTGGGGATTCTAATTGCCAGCCTTCTGATCAGCAAGCCCAAGAGGCTCAGTGGTTTAGACCACAGCACCACCCACATCCCGCTTCTCTGAGCATTGGATATAACCCCAGCAAGACTTTTTGCATCTTCTGTCAAGGTCAAAATACCATTTTCTGTCTGCTTACTACTACTTCTGCAGATACTTGGTATCTGAAGAAGTGTGCATGCACACGAAAGCTCATACCTAGAACTAACTCAGTTGGTCTTTAAGGTGCTACTGGAAGGAATTTTTTTATTTTGTTTTGACCATGGCAGACCAACACGGCTACCTATCTGTAACTACTACTTCTGCAGTAAGTAGACAGCCTCTGATTCTGAACTGCCCTCTGCCACAGCCTCTTCCTGCTCACTAAACCCTGTCTCCTCTTCTGCTTCCGACACCTCCTCCTCCCAGTCTGCTCTCTTCACCCTCTGACCACTCGTTGTCATTCCACCCCCCATTCCCTGGCTCTGAGTCTTCTTCCCTTGGGGTTCCCTAGCTGGTGCCGCTCCCCATTCCTTGACATCCAGCCAGTCCATGACATCAAACCACTCCTGGTTAGCATTTGAAACCCTTCTCTGATTCTTGTACTGAGAAAGGGGAAATAAAAGTGGCAGGTGGGAGAAATTCTATGTAGAGAACGGAGCTGGAGTTTTTGGGAGGGAGGACTTGGCATTTTGTCTTGTGTTCAGTGATAGAGCAGGAGGTTAGGCAAACAAGGCTTGATTGGTAGTTGTGCTACAAAATTCTTTGTGTCGGCTACGTACCATTTTTTGGTCATTCTCCCAAGTTAATTGTTACTTAGCCAGCTTCTTTCTCTCTTTCTTCTTTGAATGGATGGTAAGCATTATTGTCAGTGAAACCGGGTGAAGAAATAAATAAAGCCTTAGCATTTCTGGGGATTCAGAAGAGGACAAGAGTAAAAGAAAAGAAAAATGGAACAAGGGGTTTTCTTAATAGATGTTCCCATTGAGAAAGATAAATGGTATCTTAGCAAGTTACTTTAATTACTTGAGGACAGAAATTATTTATCCCATTTAACTCTGGAGCAAAATTACATACACAAGAGAGTCAAGAAGCCCTTCAGAATAAAGGGTTAGCTTGGCAATGGAATTGCTGTCAGATGCTGTAGTGTACTTTAGGACAAGCAGCCACTGCTATAATTATGCTATCATATCCTATCATTAAAGATTCCGTTGAAAAAAGGTTTATAAATTACTCCTCTTTCAGATAAACCACCCCATATTAAGGCATCAACGATATGGTGCAGAATTAAATTAGAATCTCATAAAATGAAATATGTTCCGTATTAGCTGTTTGACACTTAATTTGCCTCCAAATGAGTAGAGGAAATCACAAATTAACCTGCCTTTGTTTTTCCAGCCATAGCTTATTAGGTGTTAGAACAACTGCAATTACAGCCAGATAATAACCCCCTCCCCAACCTTATGAATATGTACTGAAATGTGTCACTTTGAGTTAATGAAACCTGTTTGTTAGGACTTGTTTAGATTTCTTAGTATTCCTATTGTACATCTTCAATTTACAGCTTAGCATGAATAAACGTAAAACTTAAACTGTTTTTCAGTAGCAGCATTTAAAGAGCATTAGAATTTGTGCGTGTCTTGCCTTCTGAAAACAAGACACATTTCTGTTTTGGGATGAGTACTATTAAAACAGCTTGGTTTATTTAAAACATTTATATCCTGCCTTCCTGTGGGCTCATGGCAATCTGCAATAAGAAATAATTTCACAACATCTGTAGCAGCTCTAAAAACAACAGCTATAAAACAAAATAAATTTAAAGCACAATTATATTAGTAGCACAAATAAACTAACTTACTCTACATCAGTAATATGCACCAGCTGAACCTTTGCAGCCCCAACATCCTGCAAAAGAAGTAAGTTTGGAATGATCCAGTTCTACCATGGGTGCAGTGCCAATGTCTAGAAGTTTCTTACAGGACTCTACAGAGAACTGTTAACCACTTCCTTCTGTGCGATGCAGTTCTGTGTTTGCAAACATGCAGAAGTCCCACTATGCTTATTGGAGCTTACTCTCAAGTAAGTGAGTGCAGAATTGCAACTTTTGTATGCGTGCAGTACTGCACATGCAGGAAGCAAACAGATTGTTTTCATAGTTATAGTTATGTTTTAATATTTATTTTATTAAATTTATATTCCACATTTCTTTGATCATGGAAGAAATAATGCAGAAACTATGGGTTAGATTTAATTAGATTAAATGTAACGGGGTGGAAGAAAGCAAAAAGAAGATAGTGTATTTTTCAATTCTAATTTCATTGGCCTTAACAGTTAACTCCTTCAGCTATTTTATTTCCCAGTTTAGTCCTGTGTAAATTACAGTCTTCTTCTGTTGTTATAAATAACAGCTACTTACCACTGGCTGATTGCATGTACATAAAATATTTGAATGCCTTAAATACAAGTAATGCTCAGAGCTTAATATTTAAAATAGTTTTAGTTGCTTAGAAGTAAATCATGTCCATGTTACAGTTTGCATTTGGCATTAGACGATTTTGATAAAATAGCTTTCAATAAAATGAATACATTTAAAACGAAACACCTGTAGCATCTCCAGGGAATTTCATTTGTTACAACCTTGCTGTCCACAATGAAATGGCTGTAGGGCAACCTCAAATACATGGCTACCTGTGAGCAGCAGGATTGAATATTGGGTTTGCAATGAATATGTAGACATTCCACGCAGAGAGGTGTAACCATGACAGTCATAAACCAGCCATGTGATTCGCACTACCTTGATCATATAATGCATCTTTAGAATGAACACTGTATTGGGCAGAATATAGAACAATGGGACATGGAGCACAATGTTAGCAAGCAGTGAACTGGGACTGCTATCCCATCTGTCTAATAAACAAACTCTATTTGTGGGCTGGTTTCAGTTTGTTATTTATAAATATTTGTAATTCCACCATGATTGTCTATTATATACATTTTTGTTTCTTTGGCAAAAGAAATTGGGGCTGTATAATAGAATTCATAGTACATGCAAGTCCTGCTACCCAAATGCTCGTTTATGAAAATTCACTTATCCAAATACAAGGAATTTGTGCCCAAACCTTGCTTATATGCATCACAGATTCAGATATTCAAACAGACAGCGCTGTGTGTAGTACAGAAAACATGGTGGGAGGGAAGAGGGGAAGATCCGACAAATAAAAGAGCATTTTTCCTTCCTTGTTTTTGTGCTCACTCCGGCAGTCCATATGCTAAAATTGGAACAATACAGAGAAGATTAGCATGGCCCCTGCTGCTTTTGCCGGGTTTTGAGGGGTTTCCATCACTTGGGGGGGGGTCAGCATTCTGTGCTTGGAAAAAACATTAAAACTTTCCCCATAGGAATCAGTGGAAATTGTTGACTCATTATGCAAATGCTTGTCTAACAAACGATTTCCTGAAAACACTTTGTGTTCGGATAGCGAGACCTGCATGTACAGAAAAGTTCTTCCACTGTTAAATTCCAGAGGTCTAGGATAGGATCTGTGTGCTTTTGGTATACTTTATTAGCATGCAGTACAACACACTGTTATACTATATCCATTACAAGATGTATTTCTACATACTTAAAATAAGAATCACTTTTATTTTGCATAGCATTTGTTTCACAGGTCTCTCAGTTCAGTTGTGCTGTTCTGCATTGTCCATGCAGGGATTAACTTAGAAAGTGCGGTATCAAAAGGGAATGCCTGTGATGGAAAGGCGTCTGCCAGCGGAATGGTGTGAGAGGAAATTCTCAGCAAACCCAGAGGGAGCAGATAGTTCATAGGGTCTAAGTGGACTGTAGATTTTGTTTCTAAGATATATTGAGTCAGATTCCGACTAAACATCAGGAAGAACTTTCTGACGGTAAGAGCTGCCTTGTGAAGTGATGGATTCTTCTTCCTTGGAGGTTTCTAAGCAGAGATTGGATGGTCATCTGTTAGGGATGCTTTAGTTGTGAATCCTCCATTGCAGGGGGTTGGACTGGATGACCCTGGGGGTCCCTCCCAACTCTACAACTCTATGATTCTGTGAAGGCAAAAGAGGCAAACAGGCCCTTCTTACCTTGGACGTTCCATGGCTACATGGGGCCATTGGTGTGATACATGGAATGAAATCCTGTTTCTGATACTGATGCCTCCAGAAGAAGTACAGTAGTACTAAACAAAGAAAATACTAGCATGGAACCCTCGGTAAGAGAAAGAAAATGGTTCTTAGAAAGTGCTAGGCATTATGTGTTGAGTGTAGCTCAGAAGATGCTTTTGCTGGATCAGTCAGCTGGAAAGAGTTTTTTTCCAGTAACTGACCTCTTACAAGCCAGGAAAGAGGAAGCCTGGAGTCTAGACCAGAGCTGTGGTCTCCTGCTTTAGGTATGGAGTGATATTGCATCATTTATAAAACTCAATGGGAGTTTTGTATAGATTTAGTGACCTTTTTGGCACTGTATGTGGATCCTTCTATCTGGAATTCATCAATCTTCATTTGGAAATATATCTGCAAAACTGGTCAAAAATTAGTTTGTGTTCCTGAGACTCAATGAGGGGGGCTGTGAAAAACTTGCAAGTAACCCAGTATAGCATGGTGCTGCTTCCCCTTAAGGTGGGATTTCAGCTTCCTCGGATAGAGCAAATAGGGGCAGCCTGATATGTACGGCAAGGGATTCCCTTAAGGGCAGAATACATTGGACCTGAGGCCAGATCAGCCTTCCTTCAAGTCAGGCCAGCAGGTACAAGACTGTTTCATTTTGCAGAGAAGGCAGTGACTTGCCTGAGGCCACCCTGTGAGTTCCATGCCTTAGTGGGGCTTTCAAGACAGCACTTCCCACTGCAGGTCCTCCGCTCTTTGCCTGCCTGAGTTGTCTGCATCAAGTCTCTGAGATACATCTGACTTCAGCTGCACAGCATGCCAGATGAAATCCAGGCACAGGCTTAGAGAAAAAAGGTCTGTGTGGGTGGAGCGTTAGGCTCCTTTTAGAATTTGAAATTTGCAGCTGAACCACTTCTTCATCCCCCCCCCAAAAAAATGTAGCTTAATTTTTATAGAGTGCTTAATTTGGAAAAGCCCAGAGCAGTTCACAAATCAAAATGTCAAAGACGTAAAAAATCAAAATAAAGCCATAAAATCCTCTTCAACCTTAAATAGCCCACTGACTTTCACAGTTACACAAAAAATCCTAAATATAATATAATAGGCAGCTATTAATACCCCTCCCCAAAAATGAAATGCATACATACTGAAGTATTTTATTTAAAATATTTCTTAACCGCCCTTCTTCAAAAGATTTGAGGGCCATGTAGAAAGTACTGAAGAATGTATATTAAATTGTTCTCAGGGCAGAGAACAGTACCACCAATAAAACAGAGCAGATAAAGCAATGATTACCATAATCTTAAAAAACAAAATGGTGGACTACGCTGATAAACTACAAAAATAACAATTCTTTAATCTCCGAGAAACAACCAGGTCTTAAACTGGCACTAAAGAGAAACCACCGTTGGCGCCAGGCAGACATCAAAGGGAGTTAAACAATTGGTGCTACCACAGAGATGACCCCCATAATGTATAGCTCCCATAGGTGGGGTATGGAGCCTAATTGCCCTTTCAGTGTAGTTCTCGTGATTATATAAAGTTTGAAATGTGGAGGGATGATTAGTACACTTGTTGGATAAAATACCGTATTGTTGAACTGAGTGTGCTTCAATATTTATGTTGTATATAAAATTCAGGACATCATTGACCTATCTGTGGCAAAGAATGAACAAGTGGGATATTTTTTGCTTCTGGAGTTTCTTGAACAAAGTTCCTGTGCTTTTCTTTGTGCTGTAGTCAGCATTATTAGGCAGTGAGCAGATACTGACTGAGGTATTCAAATTCAGTGAACTGGAAGGAAGGCAGCTCTATAGAGGCTTCTGTCAAACCTGTTGCACTGGCCTGTGAGGCAGTGGAAGTGGGACAGACTTTTTTTTTTTAAAAAAAGTATAATACTGTACTTCCATTCTTGTTAAGTCTTGGTTCAAAGATGACTAAAATTTACAGTCTTGGTTTTTATTGTTTTTAAAGAGAACTAAAATTTACAAGCTTAAGGTTGTTGTTGTTGTTTTTTAATTGTTCAAGACTAATATCAAAATGTCCATGTTGCACAGCAATGGTCTGTGTGAGGATAAAGATAAATCATACCTTTGTGAAAGTGACACTAATGTACATATATCGTCTGTGAAACGAAAGTAATGTCTTCCTCAACCACCCTTCAACATAGTGCTCATCCATTTTGATTAGTGCACGTCACCCTCTCACTAAGAAAAGACAAAACTCTCCCAAATTCAAACTAGAGGCGCCAGGAAACTTCACTGGAGTCAGGCATGGAAATGAGCATCAGGGACTTGGTAATGCTCACCTCAGAGGAGAGGCCAGCATTGAAAATCCACAAATTCTTCCCCAACTAGATTAACTGGAGCTGGAGAAGACCTCCCTGCTGGGAAAACTGGAGCCCAGTGGCATGGTCTCTCCCCACCACTGTCTGAGCTTTGGTAGGGGTCGCTCTTCATATCAGCCCTCCAGCAAACCATGGCTCTGGGGGAACTGGGAGGAGAGGCAAACATTTCTTCTCATGGGGCTCCCTGTGGGCCATTGCCATTGGCTTTCTCCCCAATGGTTTCAGGGGCAGCTCCTCACAAACTCCTCCTAGCAAAACTGGTGATGCTTTGAAGCTGCTCCTTACTGGTCACCCTCTTGCCTTAGAGCTGGATTTTAGCCCCCACACCCTTTAGCACAGGGTGATCAAATGAGTAGGCTCATGACACTAACGTGGACTGACTGTACGATGCATAGCAGGGCATCCTAATCAGGGCTGGATTTCGATGAAGAGCGGCCCTAGACTGCTCCCCCACCCTCACGACTAGAAGAAAATGGAAGAGTGTTATAAACAAATCTGAGTGAAGCCAAGGATGATGACGGGTGTTAAATTTTTTTGCAATTCACTATTTTCTCCTCTAAAGGACATAAGATGTTATTATTAAATACCATGGTGATTTTAAAAAATGCATGAATGTTAAAATTAACACTGAAAAACTTTTGCAATGACTGAACTTTGTAAACCTTTTGTGGAATAAGCATTACTTTTTAGGAAAATGAAATTGTAATGTACTTTTTAAAAAACCTTGAGTTTACAAATTATATTGCCTGAGAGGTGTAAACAATATGATCATGATTACCTGACAGTGTGGCACTTTTAGAATCTACTTTATGTTCTCATTAAACAGTCAGATTTAAAATACATATTAAGAAGTAAACTACAACCATCAAATAAAGTAAGACTACAAATTTTTTTTTCTAGCCTTCCTCATAGCAAAAATCATCCAAAACTTCGTCAAAATTTGTTTGTCTAAGTTTGTCACTTTCAAAAGGCAATTGGGCCAAATTGGATCCTGTGGGCCGCTCCTAGGGCCCCCCCCCCACACCAAGGCAATCTAGATAGGTTTTATTTATAGCTCTTAAGATTTTGTAGAATTTGGCTGAACTAGGGCCCCACAAAAAAACTTCAAGTTGGGCCCCAGAGTTTCAAATTGGGTCCCACTGGCTGGCCCTGAGTCTCATAGTTGCTGGGCCCGAGTTGCCCTGCCCTTGCATGGTCTTGGGTTTGCAATTTGGGGAGAGGGGAGACTACTCACTGGGGAGGCCCCCTAGATTTAGAGGCCCTAGGATTGAGCCTACTTAGCCTATACAGAAACCCGGCCCTGATCCCAATGCTTAAACAGAAAGGTGATGGGTGGAGTCACCAGTGACTTTAAAACACATTTGACATACATTTTGTGTCTGCATAACAACGTTTAATAGGGATCCTGCTGATAGTCAACACAGTTGCTAATCTGTAGCATGGTATAGTGCATGTTAGTTTTGAATTTCCAGGGCAGAAATGAAAAGCATGCAGGATAATTAACATTACCAGCCATTATTAAGGACAATTACGAACCTGTAAATGATATTTTTAAACCACAGCATTATTCACACTTTCAGAATCTTAGCAGCAAACATACGGTCAGTGATACATTTACTGTTTTGAGAAGTGAATTTGCCTTAAAAATTTACAGTCACCCTCTCTCATTTATTTTCCTTTAATTCACAAGCTCACGTTACAGCATGTAAAATCGTAATTAAAACAGAAGTCCCAGAGGGTTGTTGCTTAATATTGCGAACATGACTTATTTTAGGTGTTTGAAATGGAATGGATTTTTTCCCCCTTTTAATGATTGAAAATATGTTAGAATCACAAAGCAGACATTGAGAACATGGAGGGTAATCTGAGAGCCTTTGTAGGCAGCTAGCCAGGATAAAGAAGTCCTTCATAGCTGCCAAGAGTACATAGGGCAAGCCAGAGAGGTTGAAACCTGTTGAAATAATAACCACTCTGGCATTTTCAAAGGATAGCTACTGCTGCTTCTTAATTATCAATGATACAGAGGGAGGAGAGGATTTAGTAATGCACTTAAGGGGGCAATGCAGTGGAGATAATATCCAAATCTTTTAAAGAAACACAAAATACAAATGGATCAAAGCAGATCTACTTGTTGGGGAGCTGATATACTGCTGTTTGTGGGCTGACGCCAAAAGTCTTTGCTTTGACAATTGTTGGTTAACATTTCCTGCCAGTCAAAAGTATCACCTGAGGAACTGTTACTAAGCTGGCTTCAGTGTTTTATTATTTTCTTTTAGCTCATTCTGTCCATACCGTCTTATGTAAAGCATCCTACACAAACACCAATAGGGGCAAAATCTGAAATTAAGTGTCATCAGAATTTTGCCTGAGAGAATTAGGATTGAGTCTAAAGTTTGTATAGCACATGCATGCATACACTTTTTTGCCTTTGTGATACGTGGTCAGGACCAGCTAGACTCGTCTGCTGGTGTCATTTTTACATGATATATGAAGGACAGAAAAAAGAAAAACCAGAAGTAATTATCAAGACTTGACTTCAGCTTGCTTATATTATAACAATGGCTCACTGTTGGGTTATCTGTGCTCCATCTGGCTCTTGTGCACCCAAACACACACACACACACACACACACACACAAGCTTTAAACAAAAATACCTTAGGGAATTTTTGTGGCTCTTTTTTGACCTAGGACATCATTTTGCTGGTGTCTTTGCTCACAGAGAGGTTTGCGTTTGATGGGGGTTTTGTCATAGGCACCCTCTGAAGTTTCAGTGTACTCAAGCACTGGAAAAGCCCTTATTGCAGAGGCTTTGTTTTCTTTGTTGGACTGTTTATTTTGTTTTCTTCCCACGCGGTTCCCTAGCCTCACTCTGGCAACTGCTTTTCCGCATGAATTGCATTCCTCGGGGGCCGCAAGTCTCCTAATTCTTCCAGTCGATTTGGTTGCTGCCTGCATGATTATGCCTCAACTCCAACTCTCTATTGGTCTGTGCCAAGGAAGCGAACGGCTTGTTAAGTGTCTTGCACATGAAGACCTAAGTACATTTTTAAACCTCATTAGTGCACAGGGCTCTACTTTACTCCATTTTAATAGCATGTGAATTTCTTGAACCACCATTTGCTTTAGGAATGGGTTGTAGACTGATTTTACTTATTTCCCTCCAACCTAGAGAGACTTTAGATCAGTTAACTTAAGACAGGGTCTCTGCAAACCCATTATTGTAAAGGGATTCACCAGGCTAGTAGCTCCACCAACTCTTACGCCTGCCCCCCCCCCCCCCCGCCCAGCCACTTGAAAACAGCAGTTACAGGGGAAGGCTCCTCTCCATATTCCTGCCTCCTCCAAGAATGTGTTCTGCATAGATGTGGATTGAGATAAATTAATGTTAGGAAGAATTGCAACGATACACTGAGAAAGTTCATTGAAGTTAAAGAAAAGGGAGTGAATAGCAACTTCACCCACTTACATGGTGCATTTAAGGACACGACTGAAATGGATGTTAAATTTGCTTTCTGAAACAGTGACCTTCATCTGAGGATCACAGAGCAGTTTAGTCCCACCCTTTCAGAACTTCATCACTGTCTTCATTTTTGGTCATTCTAGAATGATAAAACTTGTGTATTGGCTTTTATACTTCTAGAAGATTCACAACATCAACAGGCTTGAATTTCTGGGTCACCTGGGCAATTAGGTGTGAGGGTGCATGGACACAGTGAAGCAAAGTTGACATAATGTGAATATTGTTGTAAATATATTTTAGACATGGAGATAAATAGATTAAAAAGGCTTCTGTAGCAGTTCATTTAAACTGAAGTCCCCTGATTGTTGATTCCTAGAATAAAGTAATTGAGAGGACTGTGCTTTGCATCTTAACATTCTGATATAATGTCATGGGTGCATTTGTTCGTTTTTTTTTGGGGGGGGGGAGTTAGGGGCACCAAACATGGTGGAAGTGAAACCTGATGACAACTCACATATAAGGTCATAGACAATTTAAATGGAGAACATTGGGGAAAATTGGAAAGCTTTGAATAACTCTTGTTCAGCCTTGGATATAAACTGCTTAGAAGCCCCCTTGGCATTAAGCGATATAGAATAGAAGAGAATAGAAGCAAATACATTTGCAAACTGATGTGCCGTTTTGCCAGTTAGAATGAAAAAATTGCATTTGGGATGCTACAGTTATTCAGGTCTCTGTCATACATCTTAGAAAGAGGTGTTTTCTTTTGATCATGAGCATGAAGCACAATTAAGTCAGTTGCAGATAACAATAACACACACACGATGCTTAGATGAGCCCATTGCAAAAACAAACAAACATGTATGTCTGCAGATTGGTACCCCAGACACCGGCAGGTGGGCAAGCGGGATATATACACCAGAAAGAACAAGCGTGCAGATTCCCTAAGCAAACAAGGGGGAGAAGAGGAAGTAGTTTCATGCCACTTGCAAGGGTGTATTTGTGCAGAGGCAGAGCACAGCCACTCTTGAGGGTGAGACTTTATGATTAATGGTGTTTATTCTTGACAGAAGCCTCCTTTATTTATCTCCAATACAGTTTAGTGATTTTATCAGTCACCTGAATGAAAAATATTCAGTCATACCAATATTGCAGTGTAAATTGAGTAGAGTCACTTTTTATTATATCTTTCAGCCTTATCATCTGCACAGTAATTTTCTAGCACGGGGTTTTGATATAGAAAGGCAGGATTTAGCTGTAGTTGACAGAAAGCCTCTTCAATTTCCCCTAAAAGTTCAGACTGCTCTTAGAAATGTATGTATTAAAAAAAAAAAAGCCTCAACTCTTATCCAAGCAATTTCAGGATTTGAAAGAATAAAGAAGATAAAATGCAGAGACCTGGATATGAGAAATGCTGTTAATTTGGAAGCTTCTAATGGTTGTGAAGTCAACGGTGAAAGGTTCTTTAGCATTTAAATATGTGGCTTAGTGTAGCTGTGTGTGTGTGTGTGTGTGTGTGTGTGTGTGTGTGTGTGTTTGCATGGCTACATAGTTCTGCTTTCTTCTAATCAATCAGCGTCCAGGCAGACGCTATCGCCATCCAGGGTGTGATTTCAGAGCAGAGGACTCTTAATGACCACATGCAGCTCATCAGTTGCTCAGATAGCGGCCAGGGCGTCTTCCAAAACTGGTTGGGGTGGAATTTTTTTCTTTCTCTCAGTGCATCAATGAAACAAGAGGGCATCTTTAACAAATGCATATTACGTTAGCATAGTTAGGAGCATTAAGTGAGAGAAGGTTAGAGACATTTCTTTGACCCTCCCTTTTTGCGGGTGGTGTTATATGGATATCTGCACACTAATGGTAGTCTTGACAGGCTGCTTAAATCCAGCAAGAGATGTCAGCAGGAGAAAACAACGAACACACATATTTCAGAAAAACGCATCGCACATATGCACTAATTTCAACATATATTCTGTCATATAAGGTGCCGTTCTTGAACTGGTTAACAAAGAAGCTTTTCAACCCTGATATTGTTGTGATTGAGTCATGGTGAATTGAATAAATAGTGCAAAGTTTAGCCCACTGGAGGGGGCAAGTGTGAATTATGTCAGTTCTTTTGAGCTCACTGCAGAAGACATTTGAGCCTTTGACACCATATAATTTGCGGCTGAGTGATTGGAAATAATTAATAGATATGAATTACTCAGAATCATTTACATATGTGTGCATTTACATATATCATCTCCTATCCAGACATCATATAGCGTTAGGCCTATTAAGTTTCGGTATCAGTAATGTGTCCTATGGCTTCACGTTGTAGGTTGGAAATCAAAAGAGGTATAATGTAATGGGGGGGGGGGTTCAAAACGAGGTTTGATCATTCATATAAAGACTTTTATCTTGACTTGATTCGCCAACATTTCAGTGCTTTCAAGTCACACTGATTTTATTACAAGAGTTGAGTCAGGGCAATTCATATGTTTGTGTTTTGGTTGGATGATGCCCCTCTCATAGTTGCTGCCTTACAGTTTGGCTTCTTTAACCCTTTTGCCAGGACATCATAAACTGATAGAATTACATCTGCTTCACACATACCTCTTCCGGTGTGATTGGCCCATTTCAGTGGCTGCTCCTATACAAATCTATCCAAAGAGTTTTTCAGTATAATTCTTCCTAGTTGCTGTTTACATAATGCTCAAGTGACAGCTGGCCCCTTAAGAAGTTATTGCATGTTGCATAGACACAATGCCAGGATAAATCTCATGTGCGGAAGCCTTCAGAAGTAGGTGGCTTGCTAGGGCAGCATCTAGCGATACAGGGACAGGTATATGGGAATAGGTCTCTGACACAAAAGTTTTTCTTAAATTTATATACTGTTCTTCTTCCAAGGATCACAGGGCAGTTTACTGTATAAAATCAGGAAAAAGACATAGCATAATAACAAACGTAACAATAACCACCACCCTGCACCAGTTCAAAAGGCCATATATTGTTTAATTAGCCAAAGGCCTGGGAGAAGAGGAATGTTTTCGCTTTGCACCGAAAGAGATGGAATGAAGGTGCCAGGCAAGCCTCCTTGGGGAGATCATTCCCTCACAGAATAGGCCCATTCTCATGTTGCCACCCTCCCGACCTCTCTTGGAGGAGGGGACACAAAGAAGAGCCTCAAATGAAGAGTGCAGGGTCCAGGTCGGCTCATATGGAAAGAGGCAGTCCTTGAGGTATTGCAGTCCTGAACCATTTAAGGCGTTATAGGTCAAAACCAGTACTTTGAATTGGGCCCAGAAACTAATTAGCAGCCAGGCCAGGATCGGCGTTATCTGCTCAGACCTTCTTGCCCCAGTGAAGCAATCTGGCCGCTGAATTCTGCACCGTCTTCAGAAGCAGCCCCATGTATAAAGCGTTGCAGTAACCTACAGTTTTAGTTAGTGCTTGTATCTTGGTTCACTTCCTGTCTTGACTTGGCTCAATTATTTGAATTATTTCTTCAGCAAAATCATTTTAATGATGCATCTTTATTTACAAACGGTGGTCCCAATCGCCTACACTGATCTGCAGGGTGGGTTGAGTCTGTCAGAGAGCTAGGGTGTTAAAATAGATTCTCTTCCTCTGCATAGCCTTACTCTGTTGAAAGGAGTTTTTGATAGGAAATTATAGAGCTTTGCTTCCCATTAAGAGGAAGAGTTAGCTTTTAACCACAGAGGGGGACAGCAGGACCTGAGCCCCATGTTTCATCAAAGGAGGAAAGAATTGATATCTTCTCTAGTTTGGCTTCAATGATGGTATGGTAGATATTCTCCTGCTAAGTTGTTGACTAAGAGACTTGGGCATTATTGGTCTTCACTCCCATGTGTGAGGTTATGGAGCCTAGCTGAGGTTAATGGACTGAGAATGTTGGAGGAGGATCATAGAGCAAGGCTTAGTCAGGCATTTGCCCGGGAATGCATGGAAGGAGATGCAAGACTCTTCTTCTTACCATCCTCTTGGCTGCAGTCTCACATCTTTGTATGCTAATCTGAAGGCCTGGAAAGGGATTCTTTGTGTTTTCTGCTGAATGCACTTAGAATCCTCCCTGTGGTTGGGAGACACAGTTGCACAGGATTCCTGATAGTGGGGCAGATTAGCAGAACTCTCAAAGAAGCCCCCTCAGACTTTCCTGCTCAACACTTAAAGGTTGGATCTGGAACTAGCAGGGATGGAGATGTTGGGTGCAGGTTTGGGTTGCCCTGCTCCAATTCCTTAATATGTGTGGTGATAACACTTGAGTAGGGCTAAGGATCAGAATGACCAGAACAGAGGGTAATGCTAGGGAAGGCAGGAGGTTTGAGAAGGGATAATTTTGCATGTTAGTTGGAGTAGCTAAAGGGGGGATTACACATACCTTATAATGTCTTGAAATACCATTATGCATTTGTGGGAGCTGATACATTGACTACAGCTGAACCAAGTGCTTCCCCAGACCCAAAAACGTGAGCCACTATTTAGAAACACACAGCACTTTATCATGTCCCTAGAGACTCTTGATAAAATCATGCATATTTCAGCTTTCCTTTAAAAACATTTTGCTCACCTTCGTGTTTGCAGAAAATACCTTGTAAACATGGCATCAGCATATTGCAATAGAAAACCCCAAATGAAAAATTAGGAGAAAAATAAAATTAATTCCTACTTTAATTATTTATAAAAATAAGGATATTGGGAGTCATTCTCATTATTTTCACGAGCCCGACGTAAATCTCTCAACACAGCAGTTGCAGGAGTCATGGTTAACTTGTCTGAGAGGCAATGGGTACCAGCCTCAACAGAGAACTCCTCCTGTGGTTTAGCTGTATATGATCCCTTCAGATCTTCGTTTAGTTAACTGGCTACTGCCTTGATAAATGTTTGCGATGACCAGAATATTTAGCATTTCTGTTCTGTTGAGGAGCTCCTAAGAGTGGTACCCCACCATATGCCACCCCTCAGCCACTGCAAATATGCACAAATTAAACTGATTTGCATATATCTGCAAATTTAATTTTATTCTAACCATCACACCGTCAAAGACTTTACCATTTTTTGGCAAGTGTTGAAATACTATGCCAAGAAGGAGGTGGTCACAGAAGCAGAGAAGAATAGACATTTGACTGGCTGGATGATGAGTGGTGGGATGCACCTTCTGGGAAACCCCCAGGGGAAACCCCAGAGGAGGAAGGCTCAGAGCCTGGGGATCGGTGGTGGGACACCAAGGAGAGATCAGGGGAGAAGACTGGGGAGGACTTGTTGGATGCTGAAGGGGCAACAGGATTTAGTGAACAGGGGGAGCGTGTGACGGAGCAGTTCCAACTTGGAGGCTGAAGCAAAAGAGGATGGACAAGAGACTGCAGAAGGACACAGAGAGCCTGCTTGTCTCCAAGGACACCCAGAGTGATGTGTAGAGCAGAATAGAGATTAGAGATGCCCAGAGCAGTTTGAGACTGCTTGGGAAACATCGGGCAGAGGAGGAGCCTTTGAGGGGGTTGAAGGTGAGGATAAGACTTACTTGTATGCCATTTCTTTGAATAAAGAGTTACCGTATTTTTCTGTGTATAAGACAAGGTTTTCCCCCTAAAAAATTAGGGGCGTCTTATACATGAATACATCTTCCCCAATTTTCTTAAATCAGAATCCCCCAAAATAGGGGGCGTCTTATACATGGGGGCGTCATATAGACGGAAAAATACCGTAACTTCTCTGACAGACTGCTCCTTGCTTGCTGACTGGCATCTGACTCCAGGCCTGACAGCAGGGAGAGAAACAGGGTGCTGAAATCTGTTGTGAGAAAGTGAAACACCCGCCCAGCCAATTTTCTTTTTGGAAGCTCTTTGTCCAAAGAGACTGACATATCAGTCATTTTTTACATGGCATCAGGAACACACAAGGTTCTGGATGTTGGTTCTCCATAAACCTGTACATACTTAGCATTGCATGAGGGCATGAGAGGAGCGATGCTTGCCAACATTCCTCCTCACTATTCCAGACCCCCTGCGTTCCACACATTATGGGAAGGGGTCGTGAGAGGGGATACTTCAGAAATTGGAAGTTTTTTGTTTTTGTTTGTTACTGTGTTATGTATTGTTCTGTCTTTATATTGTAAATTGCCCTGTGATCCTCAGATGAAGGGCGGTATAGAAATTTATTTATTTATTTAATGAACAAATTCAAAGCTGCAGGTTATAATTGCCATTACCGTATTTACCCAAGTCTAATGCGCCATCGAGTCTTAATGCACACCTAAATTTTCAGAACCCTGGAACCAAAAAAAGCGTTTGCTGGCAAATGTAAATGTGCCATCAAATCTAATGCACACCTTAATTTTTGCGATGTAATTTGGCCAAAAAAGTTGAGAATTAGATTCAAGTAAAATAAGGTAATTTTTCTTAACCTTTTTGTTTCAACCTTTTAGTTTATAACCTTTACATTTCACAAACATAACATTGAGTCTGGTGCTTTCTGCTCTAAAGAAAGCAAGACCATATGTCAATGGTCTTTGACCATATGTCAAAGAAAACAAATTTCTTGCCTGATCATTTTAGCAAGTTTACAAAAGCTTCTCTGTCCAGCTGCCTGGAGGAAAGTCTAACTCACTATAGATGACCAGGTGAATGACTCTACCAGGTTGGGTTATGAACTAATGGATTTTATTTTTGCCTCGTCTAGCTACTATACTTTCAGATAGAACTCGTATTTTTTTTTACGTACAAACCTAGTATTGTGGAAGCTGTAAAAACGAATATAATGCTTTTTTCCGAATGGGAGTTGAAGAAAACTCATCCTTAATGCAGCCAGTTTGCTTGTTGAGTGGTGAGAAACCCACATTGGGATTCTTCAGTTTCTTTTCAAACTTGTACTTATTTTCTTTTCCTTAGAAATAATACTTAAAGTCAGCAACATCAAAAGAACTTGCTGCCCTTGGTGGTTCTCTTGGCTGCTGCCTGTGACTCTACTGTGTCTGTCCTAAATTAATTGGGGGAAACTGGGCCAAAAACTGTTTAGCTGAGGTCAGCCAGTTGGGGTGCTGCACGTTCGTGACAAGCTTAATGACAAGCCTTTGCCAAAGAGCGAGCAAGTTGGCTGAGACAGGCAGCCTAGCAAAATGGCTTCTCTGTACACCTTTCCATTTGCTGGCATCCCAGAGTATCCCGTCACTGAAGTATCATGTCAGGGGCCATCGCCAGGCAGGTGGTTTCCTTCTCGAAATCTTCCTCATTACGTTTGGGCAGCACCTGGGTTTAGGGCTTCTTTCTTGCTTTCTCACAGTTCCATGTTTGCTGTTAAAAATGTCCCATTTCACCTGGCAATCATTGTGTGGTTAATTGAATTACTGGATTGTCAGTCTGGCTCCACAATGCTTTGCTTTGCCCTGCTGAAGAAAAACAAACATATGGCGCATCTTTGATCTATTGTCAGCTGGTTGTGAAATTGCCCAATCAAAAAACCATCCTCAAAAGCTGTCTTGTAATAGTTAGCAAACTCAGGATCAGCTGGATATAATTTGTTCCTAATTGAAGTGGGACAGTTGCAATAAGGATGGGCTAGCAAGCCAAGGAAAGAGGTAATAATTGCATTACTGTCATAATTTAAACAGTTTTTGCTCTGCCCTTCAACGGAAAAGCGGATTATATTCCATCAATAAAAACAAAATGTTCCAATCAACAGACTTAAAATATGCAGTTATGTAATACGCAACACAAAGGAAAAAAGAATTAGAAGGGAAGGAAAAAAGCAGTTTTGGCTGCCATTTCTTAAAGTTGCATAGTACTTCTTCTAATGACTAGCTGGAGTGAATTCAGTTCTGAGAGAGGAGATGCCAAATGGAGCTGATCTCTCCACTGATCTGATTGAATTATTGTGCTCCCCTTCTCTCCCTCTGCTGCATCCTGATGGAATGCCTCCTCTTAGGTGGCATTTGATGGAATGGAGATGGCTGCCATCTTTCTCCCTGCAATGCAGTCCTGTTCCATTACTGCCCTGATGAGCAAATGTTATGTTATGTTATGTTACATATCTGCCAGGGACTTCAGGGCTCAGATCAGGAAGCTAAAGGTTGGCACCTAGCCTAGTGAGCACCTGACCCATAGACTGTGTTCCTCAGAGTCCTTTTGAGGCACAAAAAGAAAAGGAGTTGTGCAACACTGCTATGATTGGTATGGGCCCCTTGAGTGTGCAAGGATACTTGAGTGTGCAAGGAAACCTGAGTGTGCAAGGATAACTCTACCACTCCTTCCTTCCCTCCCCAGCTTTTTAATTTTTATTTTAAGTAAGCCCTGACATGGGGTAAAGGAGGCACCTCCTCTGGCTAGCAGGCAGCGGTGGCAGTCTGAGCAGAGGTGAATGGTACTCCATTCCGGAATGTTCCACGAGAAAAGAAGCACAGGGTGGGGTGGGGGAGAGACTCCATCCAAAGCTCTACATCAGGTATCCCCAAACTCGGCCCTCCAGCTGTTCTGGGACTACAACTCCCATCATCCCTAGCTAGCAGGACTAGTGGTCAGGGATGATGGGAACTGTAGTCCCAAAACAGCTGGAGGGCTGAGTTTGGGGATACCTGCTCTACATGTTGGGACTGGTAGCTCAGAAGGGTCAAGGTAAAGCAAGCTCTGCTCCCTCTTATAAAGGCATTTCTCTTCTACAGGCTACTGAGGCTCCTCTCACACTGCTAGTGAATACTTTAATTTTGACAAACAGCTTTTTCATTTAAAAGTGTTGGTGACACACTCGCTAGCACTTTCAAAGGAGAAGGAAAAACATATTTCCTCCAGCTTTTCTATCTGTGCAATGGGAAATATGCCTTGAATCAACTAGTTGAACTTGGGTCCTATAGACAATCTTTGGGACAAATTAGTCACAACCCAACTCAGGTCCCATTGATTTCAACCAGCTTAGTCTGGATTCAACATGGTGTGTGTGTTGATCTTCGTTGTGGATAACAGTTAACTTTAAGTGAGGGTAGGCTATATTTTTTTAAAAAAAAAACCACACCGAACATACTGTATATTTTGTTCTCTTTCTGTTCTAGGCCTTCTGCTCTATCTGGTAGCCCAACATATTCGGAATTGCCGTTCATCAGAATATCACCCCACAGAAACCCTGCTTCAGCATCGGAATCTCCCTTTAGCCCCCCTCATCCCTACATTAACCCTTACATGGACTATATCCGATCACTGCACAGCAGCCCTTCTCTGTCTATGATCTCAGCGGCTCGGGGCCTCAGCCCTACAGATGGTGAGTTTCAGACCGGCTTCCTGTTTGCTCTCATTTTGGCAGCAGTTAATTAATCTTGTCAAAGGATCTCTTCAGCTCCTTCCAATCAGCTGCAGCAGGTTTGTCAAACATTTATTATGTCATAAATGTTTCAATACTTCATCAGCCTATAGCTGGTCATTTGTACATTTCATTGAAACATCAACTAAAGGTACCATCTTGTTTGAAATTTTAAATAAGGAAATATATTTATTGCTTCTAACTCCTGCCGCCATGGACTGCCTTTCTTCTTGCTTACCCCAGTGTAAAATAGGCAAGATAGCAATACAATGTGTTGGAATCAGTTCGTGGCATTTAGCCATAGTCTCTTCCCAGAACTTTTTAAAAGGAGACAAACGTTTTGTCTTCATTCCATGGGACTGTGATTGTTTGTATTAAATTTAATTTGGAAAAAAATGTAATTCTTGCCAAATTTTTGGTAGGCAAAACATTATGAAGACAGATCCCCCCTTGAATTCAGAGTTATAAACCAAGAGTTTCTTTATATTTAAAAAGCATAAATTATCTTAATCCATCTAAAGTTAGTCATTGATAGTTTCCATTGAAACCAGTGGAACAAGTTAGTTGTAACTAGTGTTCCCCATTGCTTTTAGTTGAAGCATCTTAATATTAAGCCAGCTTTAAACTAGAGAGGGGCCATGTTATCAGCATCGTTTTATTTATCTGAATCAATTAGCCTTGCTTTCAAGGTTTGGATTTTATAATTATGAGTTGTATTTTCGCCCAACCCATGCTTGGATAAGAATACAGAAATCCAGCCTTGAGAATGGTTTCGCATATATGCAGATTGATGGGAAAAACAACACAAGTGAATGCAAGAAAGATTTTTTTGCAAACCTGTTTTGCAAATTTCACATGTTCTAAAATATGTGTTCATCATCAGGGGCAGCTACGAAAATTACATAAATGTAACAAAACTCCAGAAACATTTAATAATTTCATATAAAAAGTATATGCATATGCTCCTCCCCAGCTGGTTTTGCCTTTTTGTCTCCTGCTGTGTGGTGCAACCCTTCTTCCAGTTTCAGGTCCATATATATTGTCATGGAGTGGTTAGACACAAGGAATGGTGGGAGGAACCAGCTGGGGAGTCACCAAGCAAAGAAGGCTCAAAGCCTGGGCAATAGTGGTGGGATAACGATGAGTGGTCAGAGGGAGAAGACAGGGAAGTGGAGGTGTCAGAAGCTGAAGGGATAACAGGGCTCAGTGAGTTGGGAGAGTCTGTGGCAGAGAGAAGTTCGGAATCAGAGGCAGAAGCTGAAGCAGGCAAATAGGAGGGGGGAGGTCAAGAGGCAGATATGAGTCAGGCTAGCGAAGTCACGGGTGCCCCCCCCCCCCGCTGCTACGACAAGCTCCTCTCCCTGCCCTGACTTCCGAAGAGGTATGAAACAGGAGGAGCAAAGATAGTCTGCATGCAGGCAGCGTCTCCAATTGCTTGCAAGAAGTCCTGAAGGGATTTCATAGTGTAGGACCTACGGGGCATGAGCAACTCTGCTCGTAGGCCCGAAACTCAGCCAAGGCTGTAAAGATTGTGTTTCACTAATAAAAAGTTAACTCCGACTTTGAACTGTGGGATTTACAGACCAGATTGCTCTGTGACATATATGCAAGCTGTGTGCTAGCATGTTCAGAAAGGGCCACCTTGGATAGTTCATGATTTGGCCACGTCCTGAGCCATTTGCAAGACCAAGAAATCTAGAATAAACTTTCTTAACTGACTGAAAAAGTCTACTCATGTTGAGGAAAATAGAAAAATAATGATTGTGTGAACCCACCCAAAGTTAATGTTATAAAATAATGCTAACGTAGGAACATCTAAAATTCCTATGGAGAGAAAAGAAAACCAAGGTAGGTATTTCATCTGAGTAACAGGGGGGGAAATATGTATGCTGGGCTCTGTTAACTGTACAGTAATAATACTGTAATTTGAGTATTTAAAATGGTAATTGCTGCTAAATTGAGCTATAATGGGTCAAATTAGCTAGCTAGTGTGTATGGAAGACAATTAGAATACTATTTTAATTAAGGGAAAAGTGCTTCCCACCACATATGAAAATGGCAGATTTACAAAAGCGACAGTCTGCCTTTAGCTGAATTTGAAAAATGAGCTGTTCTCGCTGCCCAAATGGATAATACCGTAACTAATTAATCCTCACATATAAGAACATATACCTTTACAGATAATCCATTACTTATGGGTGCTTGTTCTTATGAGAATAAATTTTAATGACCTGTTGTCAATCAGAATTTATATTACATATGCAGGGCATTTGTAATAGTGAAAAAGAAAGTTTAGCTTTTCGTCTAAAACATTTAGTTAATCCCTCAAAACTTATAGGGCGTGTGTGTATGTCAATACCTTGGTATTTGTTGAAAAATCCTTTTTGGATATCAGTTATATATTGTTGGTCTCTAGATCTCCCTTGATCTACAGCTTCATATTTATATAGCAAGTATGTAATTTCTAATAATTTTTGTAAGAATTGCCATTAGGAACATAGCTCAGTTTGTCTACACCAGGTGTGGGGAACCTTTGACACTCCAGGTGTTGCTGGTCTACAATTCCCATCATCCCTGGCCATTGGCCATACTTGCTAGGCTGATGGGAGTGCAGTTCAGCAACACCTGCAGGGCCAAAAGTTCCCCACACTTTGTGTACATTGACTGGCCGCTGCTCTCCAGAGCTTCAGCAAAGGTCCTTCACTGGCCTGCTTGGAGATGCTGGGGATCAAATGTGTACATGCTGGGCAACCATATTAAAAAAGACCTTTTCTATGTCCCAGGTGAGAATGAAGAGAAATAACTCCAGTACTACAAAACTTAACTTTCCAAATAATGAAGTTTAGCAAGTTGCGTGCTGGTTTCCTTTTTCACCATCTCCTGATCATTGCCTTTAGGGCAATCAGCTTAGGTTTCCCTTATGATCAGAAGAACACAGTTGCCCCTTCCCTGAGGCTATGGATTGCAGGGAAGATTGGTAGTCAGGTCTTTTCAAGAGGGCTTCTCTGAGCTGCTTGCTGTGGAACTGGGAAGCATTGTTTGAAAAGCACCTCGCTACAGAATTCAGCTAGCTCTTAGTACAGTAATTCTGTGAATCACCCTGCTCAGTAAAGCTAACTTCTTACCCATGTGCTCCTGTTTGGCTCTGTTCTTTGAGCAAGAAAGGAAAGTGAAGGCATTTCTTCATTTCAGAAGTAAAGCATCTTTCAGGAAAAAGAATGCCAGCAGTGTAATTTATCTTTATGTGCTCATTTCATGCCCTTGCAGGTTCTCCAGTCTTGCCTTTTAAAGTTTTCAGCTAATGTTATTGTTAGTTAACTCAGACACTTATGTCAGAAAGCTCAGGAAGTATTTTAAGTGTGTCTGGAAAGATACTGCTGTTGTCTAATACTGTAAAACTTTAAAATCAATGATTTCCTGGAAGGATTTTTGCCCCACTGTTTTTCTCCAACATTTTATAGATGGTGAAGTGGTATAAGAAGGGTTTTATGCTGAAAATCCAACTAGTAATTCAAAAATACATTAAACATTCTTAGTTTGCTTTTCATTTCTAAGAAGTATAAATTTCTGAAAACTGGATTTTGAATAGATTTACTTTCATAATGTTAAGGCATAATCTCACAATGACATAGGCTGGGGTCCAAAGAAGGGCTGTGTATGAGGAAGAACTGTGCACACACTCGGAACGTCGCTTGCTGTTTTTGTTGAACCAGTTCCGATTCCTAAAGAGGCAAGCCACATTTAAAATTGCCCTGAGGTTTGCCTCTTTAGCCTCCTGCTCAGAAACTGCTTTTCGCTCAGCTCCATTCTTTCCAGACACCTTCTTTCTTGTAAGTGGCATCCTTTTTGACATCCTTAGTAGACCACCTTAGTTTGTGCCTAAGGCAGGAAGCTGAAACCCCGATTCATTGGGCATGTGGCGCTTGGGGTTTCAACAGCTCCACCAGTCTCTGCCTCCCGATTGGTGCAAGCACCACTCCTCCAGCACCAAAGGTACGGGTGTGTGGAAGTGTCTGCTAGTGGGACTCCCACCAATAGTGGCCTATGGGAAGTCTCCAAATGGAGCAGGAGAGGGAAGGACTGAGCCAGCCTGGGTTTCACTGGATCCCAAGTTGGCCCCTGAGTCGTCAGGTGAGGACATTGGGCATGATCACTACACCAGATCCAGGCTAGCATTGAGTCTGTCTGGGATTTGCCTGACCTTCTGACCTAGCTTGGGTGAGCGGCAAGGCTGCAGATGCCAGTGGTACCTCTTGCTGCTGCCCAGCCAGGGTGAAACTTGCTATTCCAACTTTTCAGTAACAAGCTGAAGGACATTTGTTCCCACTTCTGCTATTCACTCCATTGAAATTCATTTTACAAATGCATATAGCAATAAAATTACTGTGTTTGATCCAGAGCAAGATCCACTTAGGTCCTTCTGAAATCAGTGGGAAACGAATTAGACACAGCTAACTTTTCAAATAGATTTCAAAAGAACCTAAATGCCAAAAGGACCTGGAACTCTCTCCTACCCTAGGGAGGCTAGACTGGCTCCCTCCTTGTTGTCCTTCTGCCAACGGGCTTTTGGGAACTGACTGCTTTTAATGAGGGGGCTAGTGCCATGCTGTTTTTGTTGTGAGTGTATGTTTTTTGTAAGTTTTAATTCTTTTAATGTTTAATTGCTTTTTAATTATTTTTCAATGTTTTTAGCTATTCTTATTTTATCACTAAGCCACTTTGAGTCCCTGCCAGGAAACAATGGTGGGAGAAATATAAATATATACAGCCACTAACCTGCTTTGGATCCCAACCTGACTATGTGCCAGCAAACATATTGGTGAATTCTTCACATTACCACTTTGCAGGGTGTTTTGAAAACAAATACCTTATCACAGCTTGCATGATATTAAAAGGGGGGGGACCACACAAATTGCTATCATTATAGGCAAGAGAAAGAAGAAAATGAAACTCTGCATCCTGTTTGCCACATGTCATTTAATGAAGCTTTTTATGTCCTGTTTTCAGCTCCGCATGCTGGAGTTAGTCCCGCTGAATATTACCATCAGATGGCTCTCCTGGCAGGGCAGCGCAGCCCATATGCCGACATCCTTCCATCAGCTGCCACGGCAGGAGCCAGTGCTCTTCATATGGAGTATCTCCATGCTATGGATAGTAAGTGATGTTGCTACCAAAGAGGTGAATTGAAAATTATGAACTCTGTGAAAACGCCGGATCGGCAAATAATTTGAATGATGGGATGGAGCTGTTGTCAGTGGAGACACGAGACCTGTTAGTATTGTCTCAGAGTACTGGCCTTCAACTGGTGGTTTGAGACCATGGGAGCTCTTCTGCCATGCAAAATACATGGTAAAAGGTTAAGAAATGAGCCCCCAAAGGCCCTTGGGGGCTCTGGGTCTGAAAAGGCTGAAAATTCCTGGTCTGGAGGTTTAAATGGAAAGCAATTTTGGGGTGACTTCACTATTTTCGTAGTGGCAGCATATTAGCCTGTGATCCAAAATAACCAGTGAGAGACCTATCATCACATGCCTGCTCTGATTCTTCCCACTTTTCTTTCTCTTGGCCCCTGAATCTGTGACACTGGCAATACTATTACAGTAATGTAAATGGCACTCCTCAAGGTTTCATGAACGGGGAGCTCCTCCCCCAGGAAAAAAGGAGAGAAGTCTGTCTCAGAAGAACTTACATTCTGAATTTTTGCAGAGGAGAAGTCCCAACAGTGGCATGTGTGTTTTAGGACAGAGCCTCCCTCCTGACATTGGCTTTGCTGCTGCTTACTTAGACGTGGCTGGGGTGTGGCAGGGCAGTGACCAGCGTGGGGCTGTGTGGGTGAACTGGTGGCCACAGTGGGGCACCCACATGACCCCAACCTTGCAACTGCCCTGTTGCTACCACCTCCAGATAAGCGACATCTACACCAATGTCGGGAGGGTGGTTCTGTGGCTCCACCCCACCGCAGGCACTGCTGCTGAAGAAGACAACAGAGGGTGGGGAGCTTTTACAGTCAGAAACACCCAGATGTGAATTGTCTACATGGAGGTGTTTGTCTGCAACAGCTAGTGCTGGCCTAAGACATTTTGCTGCCTGAAGCAGAGCACAAGATGACAGCTCTCCCATTCCATGTACAGGACTGGCAGCGGAATCTTATTGCAGCACTGGTGAGGGGACTGCATCCTTCACCACACCTGAGGGCCCCAGGTTATCAGACAGGCCATATCACACACAAAGATCTGTTCTTCAGCAGCTCAGTGCTGCCCTATACCTCCCAGCACCTGCTACCGTAGGTGGGTAGAGCCATTCCTGGAATCATAAAAGAGCTCCAAAACATTCTTCATCTTACTCTCATGTGAAAACCTTTGCTGTATGTAGAATTGTGACCCTTCAAAAGTAAAGATAGAGATTTGGCAAAGTCTTGAAAAGGGAAATCCACAAGAAGCCATTTTTATCTGTGGCTCAATTGGAAAATAGAAAACGTTCTTCAGTTTGCTGTTTGCCAAATTCATTTTTTACTGACTTAAAGTGAATTTTCCCCAAAGGCAATTTTGTAGCATTTAAATAGTTGTTATTTGTGCCATTATTCATTTTCCTTGTAAACATTATTTTTAAAGTTCTGTATCATTTTACACATTGCATAGAAGCTAGCACTGATAGGCCAGTGGACTTGCTATTGAGTTTGTACAGAGAGTTACAGCCATTTCTGCTCTCTGAAGGGTCCATGTCGCTGTCATACATTTTTACATGTATACTTATGACATTTTAGGCATATCCTTGCAATGTAATTGCTCTCAACTCCTGGAGTTGGAAAGGGTTGAGAAACAATATGGGCATTCTGCTGCCATAAGAGCTGGCTCATCTTTAGAATTGCCGCTGAAGACTGACCCAGGTATCACCAAAACCGTTATGGAGCTAAAAGAAGACACACGTGAATTAGATTTTTGGAACTGAAAGTAACACTGTTTCATTCAAAACAAAACAAATTCCTTCCAGTAGCACCTTAAAGACCAACTAAGTCAGTTCTTGGTATGAGCTTTCATGTGCATGCACACTTCTTCAGATACACTGAAACACTGAAACCTAGGGTCTGGAAACCTAGATACACTGAAACCTAGGGTCTGGAAACTTCTGTTTCAGTGTATCTGAAGAAGTGTGCATGCACATGAAAGCTCATACCAAGAACTGACTTAGTTGGTCTTTAAGGTGCTACTGGAAGGAATTTGTTTTGTTTTGACTATGGCAGACCAACACGGCTACCTATCTGTAACTGTTTCATTCAGTCCATGGAGAAGATCCAAGTATAATTTGGTCTGTTTATATTTAGTTATAATTGCTTTGCTGCTAATGGCTGATGATGAATACAATACTTAAATCTTATTTTGAAGGAAGTGGTACTAGACAAGTTCATACAAAGATAAACCAACTATAATATATGGGTATTGCTGAGATTCACAGAAAACCACTTTGTAGGATTTGGGAGATGGTAGGGGAGTGTGCGTTGCTACTATCGGTCTGCATTGCAGATGGTTTTGTTATATATATGTCAGTATAATGAGAGATTCCAGCCCCTCCCACACCTTTCAAAGGGCTACTTGAAGGCATGTGTGCTCCAAAGGGAAGGCAAAGGAGGAGATACACAAGCCAGGAGCTTATCTGTGCCTAATAACAATAAGTTCTTGTGTATTACGTATTTTATATTGCTTGAAAATACTGTTTCAGTTCTGAGAAAACTGCTTTGAGCTTCAGAAGAACGGCATACAAATGCCATAAGGAAGGAAGGACTGGGATTACATCCAGATTCAATACAGTTCATGTTAATGGCTTCTGGGTAGCTAGTTTGCTTTGTTTGCTATGTTTCATTAGGCACATGTCAGAGACAGCTGGGGTGGCACTTACCAAGGCGACTGTTGCATGCACTGAATAGACTTAGCCCTTGGTGTCTTCTAAGTGAATCTGCAGAGACAACCAGAAGCTTGGTTGTTTCTCAAAGGGATCTGGTTGGCCACAGTGAGAACAAGATGCCTGACTGGATGGGCCATTGGCCTGATCCAGCAGGTACTTCTGGCCTTCTTAGGTTTATGAGTTGGAGGTATAACTTCTAAAGCAGGGACCCTTCTCTACCTGTGCAGCTTCCCAGCGTGTTAGAACCCTGGAGCATCTTAATTGTGCAGGGGAGCTACCTGAGTAGGAAAGGTTCCTTGCTGGTGAACTGATCCCTCTAGCTCATGGAAGGGACAGGGACAGGGAGGAAGCAGAGCTAGCCTGCGCATCCTTGCTCTCCGTCATTGCATGAGGGATTTGGAATGCCTGAATATGGTTTCGGTCTCTTGTGCTTATCAAGCTCATCATACAACGCTGACATTAGGAATCGAATCCACACATGTTAGGGAGTCTAATTTGAAGACCCATGCATATTGCCCAATCCCTCTCTGCGGCAATAGAGGGGCATCTCTGAATGTGTGCATTTCAAAGATGCTAATGTACCGTCCTCCTATCCGTCACAGCAGGACAAATGCCTTCATTCCCATGCTGCATCCAGGGCAGGGGGCATGTTCAAAAGGTCTGTGTGTGAGCAAGGGCAGTCTTATGTACAGGAACTCTGCATAAAGGGGGTGTCCAGGCCCCTTAGCTTCTCTCTTTCAAGCATCTGTACACGTACAATTTGCAGCTCCTGAAGACATCATTTGAAATATCATGTTAAGGAGCACTTTTTATAACTGGATGGACTTCGCTATCCACCTGTGTGCCTATACGTGCATATGACTCAAGACGATTTCTTTTTCCCCCTCCTTCTGCAGCAGAGTGATTAGTGACTGCAGTCAGAGAGCCTAGTGGTAGGAGCTGGGCCAGTGTGCAGTGCTTTGCTCCTTCTCCCTCTCCTTTCACTGAGTGTAGACTTTAGTTTGGGATGCTTCTTAAGGCGATACCATTTACTTGAGCTTCATTACAGCATCAACTCTTTATATTGTTATTAACGACTGTTTCCTGTATTAAAAACGTACACAAATGCACAGCAGCATTATGCAAATTGCTTGTTTTTAAACTGTAAATATTGAATTAAATTAAGAGTGAATCGTGGGAAGGTCATATAGCCTCACCTTCCCTATTTGATGAGAATTTGTTTAGTCAGGCAATAGGTTCTTTTATCTAAACAGAGGATGAAGCTAGCCTTTTACTTTGTAAGAACTAATTAAAACTATCTTAACTTGCATGGGTGTACAGTAAATTAATTGTCATTAAATAGGAATCTGAATGTCCTACCATTCATCATGCCAAAGAAACTCCTTTCTTCCTTGTCAGAATTTTAGATGAGAAAAGGAAAAACAAAACAATTAGCAAGAAGCCAAGATTAAGATGCTAAAAACAGCAACGAGAATGCCCATGTTTGCATTTCATAGCTAAGTTCTACAATCAGTGCTATGCAGTGCTGTCCTACAAGTCAGATGCACTCTGCTTCATTTTGTCAAGAAAAATTGCATTTCGTAGTTTTCCTAATTATATGTTTTCAGGTTACTGTGAGCCAGCCTCTTGGATACTTCCTGCTGATCTTGGATAACCCCTGTTGATCACCAAATTTAGGATTGTGAGTGCCTCGTGGCAGGGACTGGTCTCTTTTTGATGCTGCAGATATGTAAATTAGTATTAATAATCTTCTTTAAGAATGTTCCAGGTGCCCATACATAAATCTGTCTGTCCTGAGCTGCTTCATCATTGTGGACAGGAAAGATAACCGGAAGAAATCTGAGAGGGGCAGGAAAGTGGGAAGGGTGAAGCCCCAGCTTCATCTAGATGCACAGTCCTCTTGGAACACCATTAAGGAACAACACCACAGTGAACAAGAAGTTTATTTTGCAACACCATCAGCCAGGACACTGTCCTCAGCTATCCACTGCCACCTTAACACTTTGCATGCTGAAAATTTGAGCTCTAGCTGCCAGGAAAAAGTTTCCTTTCCTACTACAGTGGTACCTCGGGTTAAGTACTTAATTCGTTCTGGAGGTCCGTTCTTAACCTGAAACTGTTCTTAACCTGAAGCACCACTTTAGCTAATGGGGCCTCCTGCTGCTGCCGCCGCTGCGTGATTTCTGTTCTCATCCTAAAGCAAAGTTCTTAACCCGAAGTACTATTTCTGGGTTAGCGGAGTCTGTAACCTGAAGCGTCTGTAACCCGAGGTACCACTGTATAGCAGGAAAATTGTGTAAAGATAAAGAAAGGTGAAGCAAAGGCAGATAATGAAATAGACAGAAATTTTGGCTGGCATTAACCCACCCAGCCATCAACTTACCCTTCTTAATAGCCTCTGAATAAGAGGAGGAGGAGGCAAAGGTCTGAGGTCGGGGTCTGAAGCAACAGCAAAGATGGATGCAGAGGCTGAGGGAAGGGAAGGTAGAGGAAAAATCAGATGGCAATGGAAGACAGTTGGTGTAGTGCCTGGTACTTGTTACCAGTAATAGTAACAAGTAGTATCTGCAACAAAAAGTTGCAGTGTTATTTCTAGAACTTCAGCCCAGAACCTCAGCATTTTGTATCAATATAGGAAGGTGTGTAAGGGTGTGTGTTGCTTTAAGGGTGTATGTTGCTAGATAGTGCTGGGGGTGGGTGAGTTTTTTAACCTTGTGACACACTTCCCCCAAACATTTAAGTTCAGCATACTTTCGTATAATCAATTCCAATATAATCATCTTATGGTCCACCAACCATGAACACATAGATTATACTCAGTTAGGAGCTTGACCAGGCCCATTTCCATTCTTCCTGCCCCCCCTCCCAATTTTCCATTCTGCTCCCCAAACTAATCCCGTATCATTCTGTATCTTAGCTGTTCTCAGTTGTATAGTTAAAATTTACCTGGTTTATGATTCCTTTAGAACCTCTCTGTCTTTCTCGGTTCAACAGCCGCCACCATTCCTTAAATCCTTGGACCTCAATGTTGCTTCTTCGGCTAGGTGTGTTTTTTAAATAAAAAACCCCCCAAATCTTTAAATTTATATAGTCTTGCGTGCTTCTGCATGTTTAGTGTTCCCGCTGAGCATGCTAGAACCACTGATGAATTTTTGGTTGGCCCCAGTTCATTTCCAGCCTTATAAGCCATGCTGTTAGGAAGAATAATGCCAGCAGCAGTGGCCTTCATGCCTAGGATGGAACAGATCAATCTCTCCAACTTTTTATCAAGAACATTGTTATTTTGTGAGAGGTTTACCCCAGATGCTTGGTGCAGCTCCTAACCCAGAAGTCAAAGGTCCCTTACAAATGCTTCCTAGTTCACATAGAACTCATCTAGTTATATTCACAATAGGAAGCATTTATTTTAGGGTTCAGGTCAATACGCTTAAATGAACTATGCATTTTAAACACACACACCCTTCCGATTTCTGTTTTAATACCATTCCAAAATGATACATACCTGATTGCAACAAAACGTGGCATCACCCCTAAGAATGCTCAGAGCCCTGAACATCTGAAGTAGGAAGCCAGTGAGGTCTAGTGGTTAGAGAGTGTCAGACATCTGGGAGAGCAGGGTTCGAATCCCCACTCAGCCATGGAGCTCACTGGGCAGCCTTGCATCAGTCACTCACTCTCAGCCTAACCTACCTCAAAGGGTTATTGTGAGGATAAAAGGTGGGGGGGGGGAGAAGTGTGCCCCCCTTGAGTCCCTTGAAGGAAGGGTGGGATGTAAATGCATTAAATAAATCGGCATCAGACATGATCACCCTGCTGCCACTGGGTGCTCTCTGGAGACCATTGCTCTTGCTGGCACTGCATGGCGGTGTTGGCATCTTCCTCGTTCGTTGTCTATTTAAAAAGAAACCATTTAAATGCCACTTCTGCACTTCTTTGTGTCCTTAATTAGATGGCCTTTACTTGTAAGCTTTAATAACTTTTTAAATCTAAGGCAAATAAAAAACACCGCCATTCTCAAGTATCAAAGCGCTGTATTGAATTGAAGTATCAGGCAAGCACATAGTAACCGCCAGGCCTGTAAAATAGAGATGAAAAAGGTTAAATTATAAGGAGCCTGAGGAATAAAAAAATCTTTACATTCACTTTTAAATGCTGACTCGTCAACGCGGTATCCGGAGCAAGATTGGAACAACATGGAGGCCTGCTGGTTATACAGATGTAGAAGAAGCAAGAAGAGAACCACAGTCCAGATGGCAGATAACTGACACTCTTGCTGGCAGCCTTATCTGTGGGGTTATGGCCAGAGAAAGTCCCAAAATGAGGCGCAGATGGGAACGTAACTAGAGATCAGATCATGTAGTGATAGAAGCAATAAAGCAAGCATTCAAATACCAAGTTTAAGACTTTGAACAAATGCACAGCAGGGGGAGATCAGGAGAGTCAGCACTTTGTTGGTGCTCTGTCATGTTTATGCAATCGCCGCCCCACAGTCTTCTTGGTCCAGACATCATTAGAGGCAGCATACTGGGCTGGGGGGGGGAGCGTTATGTGTTCCAACCAATAGGACTAGTCTTTTCTTGAGGTAAGGAGAGGAGTAGTATTAGTAGAAATACTAGTGAAGAGTGGAAAAAATAGAACATTAAAGTGGGGATTTTGAATCCCTTGAATGAAAAGAATTACCAAGGTGGTTGGTAGAATAGATATGCCACTTTGGGAGTGTCAGCCAAATGTAAATGCAGACCCTCAAGGGTTAACCGCATCCTTCAATCTTCCCCACTGAACTGAACATAAAATCCCTTGGCTGGATCATAACCTGCATTTATTAGTGGAAAGGGAATTCCACTGTTGTTGCTCTGAGAACTTCCAACCTTTAATTTTAAAAACCTGCAAAATACTTTCATATCCACTTTTCAAATGGTGAATAATAAAATACCAGAGGTGTTTTACAAATTGTGTAATGAAGTCTTACAGCTGATAAGCCCAGTCACGTGAATAAATAGTGAAAGAGCTGTTCACAATCAATGAAAGAGCTGGTTTGAAAATAGTGTTTAAAGCAGGGCTACAAAATGCCAGATCTGGGGCGGTGAATGTGCCCCTCCAGGAGACTCTGTTAGACTCCCAGGACTCGCCATAGGTCACGCCTTGTCACCAGCCCTACTCTGCTCCCTCTCTGAGTGATTCTGCCTGACTGGAATGTGTCACTGGACTGAGATAATGCAGGAGCCTAGATGGGGATGAGGGGGGACCCGGACAAGGAATGGTCTTCTGGCTTTTGTCTGGCTGGAATGAAACAAACACACCCATTGCTTTGCTTGCTGTGACTGTTTCCATCCCTGCTATGTGGCGCCTGGAAAACTGCCCATGCCCTTGGGCTGAAAAAGGTCCCCAGTCTGTCCGTTTGGGTTTGGCCATGGCTTTGGGAAAATCACTCTCCCAGCCTGTTGCTGGGAAACTTTAAAACCATTGGGAGCTCCTGGGAGTAAAGGTGAGATAGATATGTCCTAAATGCTTTCAAAACGATATTCTTTTATTCACGCTTATCTTGAATTCAGCATTGTTTGAACAAAAATTATGAACAAACTGAAAACAGAATCTTGATCTCCATTTGTGTTTTAGAAGTCCTTGTTGGCTTTTTTCATTAATGTGGTAGGGCTTTGGGTTCGCCGGTAGCTCAGATTTGAACCACTCCGTCTCCTTGCTTCTAGTGAATTAATGATGTGAATGTCTAAGCAGCCATCAGATTCATAAATCACCAGAAATGAGAAGGATAACACATAAAAGTCTTTCCCTTTTGTTTAGCAATTTATCATTTTGCTTGCACATTAATAAACAGAGCTCCCCTGAGGTAAGCAATGGAAAGATAAATTTTTCTTCCTAATTTTCTTAAATCGTAGCCAGTAGATCATAAGTGGAAAGAGTGGGCTTGTCAAAAGCACGTCGTACTGCTGTGGCGACTCTCTATATCCATAGCCAGTAGTAATAAATAAAGAGGCTCAGGTACTTGGGTAGATAATTGTTTTTGTTTACATAACAGGCGCCAGGTTTCCAAGTCCCAGGCTGCCATCTAGACCAAGCCGAAAGCGAACACTGTCCCTATCGCCTCTGTCTGATCATAGCTTTGACCTTCAGACCATGATCCGGACATCTCCAAACTCCTTGGTCACAATTCTCAACAATTCCCGTAGCAGTTCTTCAGCAAGTGGTTCCTACGGCCATTTATCTGCAAGTGCAATAAGGTAAGGGCTGACAACATACAGGGATGATTGATGTATATAAATCGTGCAAGAGTGAAACACCTTATATGGTGTTTTAGATACTTTTATTAACCACTGTTTATCGTGTCCCATCAAAAGGAAATTAAATTAAAATTTCTAAATGAGGTTGCAGTTTTGAAAAGCTGATTTCTAAGGTGCATTTAGTATAGCACAGCTTTCCAGAAAAACAAAAGACCCACAGCAAGCAAAGGTGTTTGGATAAAATGCTTTGCGCACAACTTTTGAAGAGCATTCTAGTTGTGCAACACATTTCTGGTTATGTTTGCACGGATGCATGTGGCCCTCAGTTCAACAGCATGTACCACTTACTAACTGCTTTGGAGGTAGTAGTTTTGGTGAAATATAAGGATGTTAGGAGGTTGCTGGATTTGAAAGGTTAGACTTGATCTGCAAAACCCACTAAAATCACCTGTTGCAATGGCCTGGTTATCACACAGAGCTAAACCGTGTGTGTGTGTGTGTGTGTGTGTGTGTGTGTGTGTGTGTAATGTATCCCTCCTGTTTTAAAGTGTTCTATTGCACAATTTCATAACAAATTTTAAAAATGGGGTGGAAGAAATAAACTGTTCTTTCCAATTCTTTTGCTCTTTAGTTTCCTTGGAGGAAATTCCAAAAGGGCTGTTCTGAAATTCAGCCCCAAAATTATTTCAGTTTGGAATCTTTGCTGGAAATATGGTACAGAATAATATGTGGTAGAATCTGGTTAAGATAGATTCAATAACCATCTGTAGATAACCATCCATAGATTATGGTTAATCTAGATATGTCCTGTACTTGACCATATGCTCATTTAATATTGTTAAGCTACAACCTTTATGTATGATCCTCATGTTTTGATTCAGGTAGGTATCTGTGTTGGTCTGACGCAGTCGAAATAAAAAAATAAAAAAATTGTCCAGTGGCACCTTAGAGACCAACTAAGTTTGCTCTAGGTATAAGCTTTTGTGTGCATGCACACTTCTTCAGATACTCTGAAACAGAAGTCACCAGACCCTTATATATAGTGGGAGGGTGGGTGGGGTTTTTCTCAGAAGGGTAGTAGGAGATGGGTGACTGACTCAATGGGTATGGTAAACCTGTTGACGACTGCAATTAGTCCTACAGGAAAAAGCAAGGGATAGTATGCAGATGACCAAAAATAGCTTTAGCATATGTAATGAGACAAGAATCCAATATCTCTGTTCAGGCCAGGTCTCTCCATAGTTTTCAGTTTAGTAATAAGTTGTAATTCAGCAACTTCTCTTTCAAGTCTATTTCTGAAATTCTTTTGTAATAAGACAGCTGCTTGGAGATCTTGTATTGAATGTCCTGGGAGATTGAAGTGTTCTCCTACTGGCTTCTCTGTCTTGTGATTCCTGATGTCAGACATATTGATTTGTTGGATGTATGGATGATTTGTGTGTCTTCATTCTTTCTATCTGAAAAGTGAAGGATTTCCACATGCTTGTGTCATGTGTGTCAGTGCAGGTGAAATTCACACACATCCCCTTCGCATATTGCACAGGCAGTGTGAGCTAAGATTTTGCACGAGTCACACATGTTCTGTTGACTTTTTTTGAGGTAGACCTAAAACCATTCTCAAGGTGAAGATACACATGACACATGGAACCAACCTCACTGTGTTTAATTCCAATGTACTTTTCCTCTCTAGGATCAAGCTCTGAAAATAACTATCACTTTTTTCTTATATCTTGATCCATTTTGGGCTACCTGAGCAGAAATGTGACATTAATAAGGTCTTGTTAATTGCAGGCTGATTTTTGCAATATCTAGTTTCCTTCACTTTGCTTCTTGGCTCAGATTAAGCTAAACAAAGTTGGGAAGAGATTAAGCAGTTGGGGGCCCAGAGGTTGAGGCAAGTTTAAACAGCAGGAGGAAGAACTAGAACACTCACTCCTGAAGGGGTTGGATGCAGGGAAAGAAAAATCAACTTGGTTTGCTTTGCTTTCCTAACCTGCTGTTTATAAGAGGGGCATTGCTACAATTGACTTGTGATATTGAGAGTGACTTGATTTACATGAAGAAATTAGTTTACCTTTCTTGGATATTTTTATTTTAGAAAACCATGAAGCTGAGGGGCAGCTTCCTATTGCAAGAGTATAGGCCCAAGTCCTTTGCTATGTTTCTCAGGCTTATGCCCTTCACTGGAATCCCAGTGAAACCAATGGGACTTGCTCTCAAGTAAATGGGTTTAGCACACAAGGTGTTGCTCATGGATAACAGAGTTGTTCCTAAATGTGAAAAACTACAAAAATAAAATAAAATGACCATATTACCAGATGAATTCTTTCAGTAACTGTGGTTTTTTAAATGTCATTTGATCTATATGCACTGAATGTATAGCAATACATAGTTGGAATAAGATTCAAAATGATACCAAAAAATCAAATTGTCCCAACTATAAAAAGGACTGTGGGAGTTGGACACACACAGAGAGAGACCCCATCATGTGTTAGTATACCGTGCATGTATAGGAAAGCTGATAGGAAATTGGGCCACTTTTAATGAATTGCACCAATTTCTAACTTCTTGAGGTGTGGATGGCGCAAGGACTTCTGTAACTATAAATGTTGCATTAAAAATATCAGAGTTTTACCAAATAGACCTTTCTGCACCCCATTGCTACAGTGATGCAGTAAGCCACACTGGCAAAATTCTCTTCTATGCAATCCTTAAAAGTACGTCAGCCCTCTGAATCTGAATTGGCAACCATACCAAAGGGTGCAGAGCCACACTTAATTGGGCAATTTAGTGGCTTAATAAAATGTCAGTTTCATTTCCCAGAAGATGGAAAAAGCAACAAGGGAGCCATCTATCTAGGAGCTAAAGGACTGTCACATGGAAGATGGAACAAGCTTATTTTTCCTGCTCCAGAGGGTAGGCCCAAACATTGGCCTTAAGTTACAAGAAAGGAGATTCTGACTAAACATCAGGAAGGACAGTGGAATGGACTTCCTTGGAAGGTGGTGGACTCTCCTTCATTGAAGGTTTTTAAGCAGATGTTGGATGACCATCTGTCATGGGTGCTTTAGTTGAGATTCCTGCATTCCAGGGGGTTGGACTAGAGGACCCTTGGAGTCCCTTCCAACTCTACAGTTCCATGGAAATCTTGTGGGGAATATTGAACAGCAACAAACCAATTTTATCTTTTCATTCCTATTCCGATAACGGAAGCTCAGATTTGCCACGTTAGGTTTGAGTGGGAAAGGGTGGGTCACACGTTAGAGAAGGGTGACTCATCACAGTATTATAATAGGATGGCCACATACATTTCTTAATTTATGCCTTTAATGAGTAATTTATAATCCTGAACAATATTTATATGCCATAGAGCTCCGAGTAATGGGCTTTCCCCTAATTATTCCTATTTCCCCCCCTATTTTGGGTTGAAATGTTGCTGAGCTCAAAAGTATTTGGTTGCACTTGTACTAGCATTGAAAACAGTAGTTTTCCATGTGCTCTTTGAGTTCTCCTTGTACATTTTCTTTCAAATCTTCCATACCAGATGGAGCTATGCAAAAAAGCCCCCCCCCCCCGACTTTTAAGGCTTTAGAAAGTCTTGCATTCCCTCAGCTACCCAAGAAGCAACAGGTCATCAATACTTCTGAGACTTGGGGGGCAAGAGACTGCACAAGTCATTGCTGTGTGATTTGTTTTGCTTTTCAGCAAAGGTTTCCACTCATTGAATATGCAAAATTTTACACAAGCTCTACATATTTAGTAATACTTTGCCCTAGAAATAAGGTAGCCATTTAAAAATACAAAGAGCATAAAGAAGAACCAGATGTCTCTCAGCATCAGATCCCCCCATAAGCCTTAAATAATGCCATATCAACCTATTGTTTTTGTTCATTTGAAGATTTGAGATTTCATAGATGCTCCAAACTAAGCTTCATGAGATGAATTCTGTGCATAGGTTGACCTGTGCATCGCACTTTGCACATGTGAATGCTCTCCTGGTTATTCACAAGGGGGATCATTCAAAGTGTCATCCCCTGTCCGAGTGTGACAGATCTCAAAAGAGCTGTGATATGTGAACCTTCTTACTGTGTGTCTCAACTGCAGGTGGCCAGTGAGGATCACCAGCAGTGATGCTTGTTCAGGATCACCAGCAGTGATGCTTGCTCAGCCTTATACAATTTGATGCTATGTCTGCCTGGTGGATGAGGCACCCAGAAAGAGCATGCAATGTCCCCCACCAGAGATACTGCCCCTCCCCTAAAATCCCAGCAAAATTCCATTAGAGCATTACAAATTTTAAAAACACTCTTTATATAAGAGCATACCAATATACAAATAAATAAAAAGCAGCAATTAAACATATCAGCATGCAGCAAACCATATTTGCAGATCAGACCAGGTGAGCAGTACGGTCGTACCTTGGAAATCAAACGGAATCTGTTCCAGAGGTCTGTTCAACTTCCAAAACATTTGGAAACCAAAGTGCAGCTTCTGCAGCCAATCGGAAGCCGCGGACGTTCAGCTTCCACAAATAGTTTGCAAACTGGAACAGCTGAAACATTCGAGAACTAAGCTGTTCAAAAACCAAGGTATGACTGTATTGTTAATAATATTGTTAAGCCAAATCCTACAGTAAATTAAATTTAACCACCAAAACTTAATTATAAAAAGCCCAATCAAACAGGGCATGCTTTACCTTTCTTCCAGTGAAAGTTGTCAGCTAGAACAACCAAAGTGGCTTCTGTTCTAAAACTAGTCTGAAAGTCGGATTAAAATAGGTCTAAATCCTCAATGTTATCTAGCAACTTGCTGAATAAGGGAAGAAAATCAACAAAGAAAACTGGCATGGCGTCAACACCAACTCCTTCAGGGAGGCAGGGAAAATGAATAAAAATGCTTCTGTCATTTCAAAACTATAATCTCTAAAAACTTCTGCTTAAAGGAGATTCTAGTGGTTATAATTTGGAAATGACAAAAGTTCATCCGTCTTCAGTACTGCACCAACAACCTGTGTTAACAATGGTTTATGTATAGCAATACTCTTTTTCAGGAAGAGAAATACAGTTTGTTATAAAAGATAAAATAAAACAGATAATGGGTAAGCACTGGTGGAAATTGTAAAGAAACCATTATTGCCTCTTATTCAGTAAGAAAACTAAAACTACAATGGAAGTGCAATGAAAGGAAAATTTAAATAAAGTAGAAAACATCAACTTCATCCAATGGAAGTTAGCTGAAGAACACTTAAGACTTCAGGAGTAAAAATACTCTGAGTGTTAAACACAGTGCAAACATGATGAGTCAAGAGCACACAATTTTTGTTAATAGTTTAGTAGGAGACTGCCAGAATAAATATTGCATATATAATAGAACAAAGCACATTTCAGAGCTATATATTAAATATATCGATGCTACGCAGAATGCCTCTAAATAAATTTGTTGAAATGAAACAAATGTTACAAACTGGTAGGCATTTGTCAAATGAAGCAGCTGAATAAAACAATGCATGTATCTAAAAACGCAAAGAAATAAAATTTATCCAGCGAGAAAACTGCTTGGCTGATGCTGCCGTGGCATTTGGAAAACTATTAGACCAGAATTCAGCAGGATGAGCAGATGAAACAAAACATTACGATGCTGATCCCGGTTTAACGTTGTGCTGCATGTGGCTAGAGAACATATACACCTTGTGCATCCATCAACTTGAATGGTGACTGGCTGAGGATCGTGATACACCTCGACATCAAAAGAGCATTCATGTCAACTTCACAGCTGATTCCTTTCCTTTCCATTCCTAAGAGAGCTCTACTGGCCGCAGTTCAGCAGTCGGCACACAAGAGGCAGGCAGCTGCTAGCGCTGGTTAAGGAAAACGAAAGCAGCCCTTAGGCCATTGGAGCTGTCCCGCCCTCGGCTTTGGCTTGCAGGTGGTTTTTATTCCTGAGGCTTCTTGAACAAGGACAGTGGTTCTCCAAAGGGTGTGATGCGCCAGCCTGGTGTGGCAGGAGAGGATGGCAAGTGTGGCGGAAAGATTCAAGGACAAGGAAACATTTAAATATTTCACTGTAGTGTCTGTGTGTGTGTGTGTGTGTGTGTGACACACATATGCAGAATATGGATAGATATTCAAAAGCCCTGGCTGTTCTTCTACAGTTCTCCACGACATATTGCTGTAATCCGGGATTTTCAACTTTGACAAATGTGAAAGATCAGAAAAGAGAAAAGCTTCTTGATGTTGATGAGGAGATAAGAGCTTGTCTCAAATTAGACCTAATATAAATGAGATGACCCAGCAAAAGCCATCTCACACATCTCGTTGAGTTTGCATAGATACTTAAGGTACATTTATAATTACGTTTTTGGGAGTGATTCCTGTTCTTATGTAGCTGCATTGTTTAATACTTTCTGGGTGTCCCATGATCATAAAGTAGCTGTGTTCTGTGTTATAAATCAAGCAATGCTAGGAGTTGTTACTTTTTGTTTCCCACTGTATTTCTTATCAATAAAAAATTCGGTGTGGCACGAGCAAATTTTTATACTGAAAGTACGGCCCAGAAAAAGAAGTTTGAGAACCACTGGACCAGGGCATTTAAGCTTTTGAGGAATGAAATTTTGTGCACAGTTATGTACCCACTGGCATTGGTTAAAAAACCTGCACAAATACTTTCATGTGTCCTTGGGCCCCTTGGAGTTGGGTTTCTCAAACAACACCCCAACCCCCAACAAAAACCCATGCTATGTGGAATCTTCTTTTGCAACTAAGAGAGCAGAGAGGAAGTCAAAAGTAACAATAACACAACTAAGCTCTCAGATACATGTCATATAGTTCGCATGTACAACTGAAATTGAAAAGACTTCAAACTACATGGTGGTGGCTCGCCACCTAAATTTAAAAATAAATGTTAATTTAAATAAATTGCAACTTATCAAGGAGAATTTGGTGAGGGAAACCTGAACAATTTATCAAAGGATATAAAAATGCCATGGTAGTTCCATCCTAGAAAACTTCCCACCCAACCTTACTATGCTGTAGAAATTGACTGAGACATGAAAATCAGAAAGAGGTTCTTCATTTCCAACAGCCATTTTCCAACAGCCAGATTTTATGGATCTTTTTTGGTGCTTTCACAGTTTTCTTAAAACCGGGGCTTGTATATCTGTTATGGACTCTTTTGACAAATGTGCACGAAAGAGAATACTGTATATCTTAACAATTAACAGCAGCTGTTTTGAGGTAAATTCCACAACTGTGACCAGCAACAATGTGACCTACTTAGGAGGACAGCCACAAAATAGCCACAATGTTTGGTTTTGATTATAAGGTCTGCTTTTCTTCTTCTTGAAGTCAGTTCCATAAAATATGATGCCCTCATGTAATCGAAATGTAATTTGCTGACCTGTTTTACCTCCAGTTTTAAAATTTTAGAGAATGGGGATTAGAGGCAAAGAAGGTTGCAGCCGTAGGAGCAGAGAGTTCACGGGAAATGAAAAAAGGAATAAAATATAAAGCCAGTCCATGCTGGCACATTCCTTCTGAAATCTGTTACAATATTGGAAATGGAATAAAAAACTGAGTTGTTGTTTTTCGTTAAAGCCTTCTAATCCTTGAACACAAACACATTAATGGTGTTCTCCCTTAGTTTTTAAAACCCCTGGTCCGTCCCTCTTCTTGCAGAGTTTTAGAAACACACTGTAAAATGTGAAACAAACATAAGGACAGATTAATAAGGGTGGGTGTGTTTGCCTTCCTGGTTTTGCTGTACATAGGACTTCTCCGCAATCCAACAGAATTAGGCCCATGGAGAACAATAGGCACCTAACTCTTCTCTAGTGCATATTACCTGGAGTGTTCATGATGTGAAAGAGCAGCATAAATTATGAGACAGAGCCTCCATGAAAATCCCCAGTTCTGTGGAACCCTGGGAATTGAAATGGGCTGTGTGTGAAATACTCTTTTTTGGACAGGCTTATTTACTATCAGCTTCTCTTGCTATACAGATGTGAGTGATCTTTACAGCTGGGCCAATGCTGTATGGGTACTGGCCATAGAAATCACTGTATCTGGACTATGGATAATGGCTTTGCAGTTCAGTTCTGCATTGCTGATCCGCAGGCCCTCTTTGCTCCTTAGCATCAAACAACAGCGCCCTACACAAACACGCTCTTACGTGCATTAGTGTAGCCAATGGAATGCCTTCAGAGGTTACGTGTGCCCAACTCTCATCAGCCCATCCAGCATGGCCAACAGTCAGGGATGGTGGGAGCTGTACTCCAAAAACATGGACTGCCTGGTCTATGTAGATATATTGTTTTTGTTGTTATTTTATTAAAATTATTACCTTCCCTTCACCAGTGGGTCCCAGGGCGAGTTACATCAATTTAAGATTCAGTATTAAATACCAACTGGGGTTTAAACACAGAGGTTTGCAGCCATAAGGTTTCAGTGTTAGCTTGCTTAAGGAATAAGTCCCATTGATCTTGGTGGGATTTATTTCTGAGTAAGCAAGTTTAGGATCCCACTGCATATTGTTGCATTCCATTTTGCACCTGAGAAAAACTATGCCTGCCTCCCGTTATGACTTTTAGGAATATTGCAAGTTAGTCACTTCTGCAAAAGCAAAGAGAAAGCACAATAACAAAAATGGTTTGCTCAGTATTTTTTAAGAGTAGATTGAAACCTGCCTGTACTAAAATTTGGAAAAGCTGTAGGAAAAGGCAAACTGTTCAATAACAGCTATTTATTGCAATAACAAACTTTAGATAAAGAAAAAGAATGGATGACATGGTGTTTTACAGTAGTTTTATTGATAATCTTGCAGTGTTATGTTCCTCTGTGTGAAGCAATTTCTTTAATCTTGGCTCATGGTCCACTCTTTCATATGTCTCTAGATCTTATTACAAGGGGGAGAGAAAATCAATTGGTTAAATGTGTTTTGAACACCATGCTTGTCATATCACTCATTTGTTTGCAAAGATGGAAAGCTCAGACCATCCAGAATGTCACCTAAAGAATTTCTATCAGTGCCGTTTGGTTGCAGAAACTGATGGATTAACCTCTTTCCCCTCTGAAATTAGTGATCAATGAGCCTCAATGTAGAAATATTCCGGTGGGAAAGCCCTGCTCCCCCTTCCAGTTAAACAACAATAAATGTCTATTAAAGCCCATTATGCATGCTAATACCTGTCATCACTTCATTACTCTACTGTATTTCCCAGAGTATGCTCTAGCCTAAACAGCCAGGCTCTGGCAAAATGGTACTGGGAAACCGCTCTCTAGGTCTTGTAATGTAGAAATGAATAGATTGGATCAAAGCCTCTGAAAAATATAATGGAGCATTGCAAGGTGTGTTGTTGTTTTTTGCCAGTGGCTTACCATCAAAATTAAGATCCAATGGTCTTTTTTAAATTTAATAAATGACTGTAATTTATTTAATTGCCTACAAAAATGTGCACACGTATCATATTTGCAGGAATCAAAGTTCGTTGTAATGTCAGTGGTGGGTTTAATGCAAATTTAGAGTCTGCCATCATAATTATTGCTATGATTAAGCACATTAGCTGAAAACATTACTCTGAAATAGGTGAAAGAATTTGAATTCCTTCTGAAGAACAATTCTCGCTCCTGACGATGCACTTTTGTCCAATTGACTACAGCTCATAAAGAGGTGGCGAGAGGAGGTTCGATGCGAATAGGTTACTGTTATTGCTGTGAGGATCTCCCAGTTGCAATAGTTTGCCAGTTTAAAAACACCAGGGAAATTTTTAGAAGCCTTTGAGGAACTTCCTTTTCATTCCACATTGTATCCTTTTAATAAAAGGAGGCAGAAATGTCCCCCAAACAGTAATTGTTCACTGTAAGAGTCAGAGGGAAATTGGTAATAATATTCAGTTATTGCAGCCCCTTAGTCCTTGCCTATGTTCCCTGTAAGCAACCATGAATGATTACAGCACGACTTAGCTAAGGTAGCCTCTATGGATGATTGATAGGACATTAATCAAAAGATGCATATCAGCTTCAGAATTTGTTCACAAGCTTTCTTCTAATAGCTGATTTCATGTTCACTGAGCTCTATGCCAGTTTGTTCAATTTATTCTTCAGTGTACAAGCCATTCATCACGGAACACAATGATTTCACACACACACACACACACACACCCTTTCAGAAACCTGAGATTGGAGTGGTACAACTACTCTCTCTGGTTCATTAATATACTATACAAACTCATGCATGCCTATGTTCTATCATTTTAACCCTCTTGTACTTGTAAAAAAACACCACTAATATGATTTTAGGGACAGATAGATCCAAATTAAGTCATTTAAAAAACAAACAAATACATACATTACATTTTTTTTTTTCATTTCCCCCAAGGAGGTCAGGGGGCATGCACACCCACCCACACATAGTCTACCCACCCACAACAACACGGTAGAGAGGATCAAATGCAACTGTTGAAAAAGCAAGGAGTAAAATAATACAGTTGCACAGACAGAGTTGGTTCCCAGCATGTTTTGAGGAATCTCTTTACTAAGGGAAATCTGATGTTTCCTACTAAAATTGTTTGGGACTCCTTTGCTTCTGCTTCCTATCCTGTGAGATGGGTCAGGCAGTGGGAAATGGTGACTTTCGCAAAATTATCCACTGAGCCCCATGACTAAGCGGGGATTTGAACCCAGTTATTCCCCATGCTAGTCCCTGCAACACACGGTCTCTCAAGGGGATGTGATTCCAATTTAATATGAAAATAGGAAACTTGACCGTTGCTTTCTATAATACAGCAGCACAGTTACATACAGATGGTATCTGAAGTCTGTCATCACTTGCAATCTTAAATGCTGCGGAACAGGAATGGGGAATCTGTGGCCCTCCAGATATTGTTGGATTCCAGCTATCATCCCCCATCAGCATGGCCAGTGGCCCTGAATACGGGAGTTGCAGGTCAACAACACCTGAAAGGCTGCAGGTTCTCCATCCCTGCTACCCTTCTTTGTAGGAGAATACATACTGTATGAAGTAAACCAGGCTATTCTGCATATTTTTCATACCCCAGACATTTGGGCATGATGGCACCGAGGTAGGACGTGCTTATCAGATGACATTGTTGGGGGAAGAAAGGAGGTCATGCACACAAATGTAAGATTTTATTTCCCCTCAGAGAGGAAAGTCTTTTTTTATCTAGGGAATATTAATTTGGTCTGGAATAACAGAGTGCCCATAACAGAAGGTGTTCAGGCTTTATTCTAGTTGAGGAAATCATGCATGTCCAGTATATGGAGGGACCGTTATTGTATATGGGATGTATGAATAAATGAAATCATACCTTGCCTCAAACCATGGACATGAATCCAAAGATAGAGGCCTATTTCTTTTGGATTAATAGAATCAAAAATTTGGTAGAGAAGCAGCAGGTAATCTAGCACTCCTTGTATGACCCACCTTCTCCTAACTTCTGCTGCAGGAATAAGATTGGTATTTAAGTCCCTTTAATTCTAGTAAGACTCTGAGCTACGCATGCAGCTGTTGTAGTGGTGAACTGACTTTCTGCCTTGCTCAGGCCCTGCTTCTGTCTCCCAACCCCAAATGAGTAGCAGCCCATCAAGGCTGAGAGGAGTGGAACTTGCTTGGCTGACTGCATCCTCAGCCAAACACACGCTACACTGAAATCCTACAAACGTTCACTGGATCTTGTCCCACTGCATTTAATGAGACTGACGTGGTGAAAATTGTGTTTAGGACTGTGACCTTAGTAGAAGAGGGAGAAATGTAACTGTATTCAGTTATCATAGCAGTCATTGTGGAGAGAGGAGAGAGAGGAATGGCGTGAATGGAGGGAGGTGAAGGAGCATCAGAGCAATTGGCAGTTGTCCAGTCAATAATTAGTTGCCAAAAATCAGTATTATCCATCAGTATCAAAGCTACGTTGTTCTTGATATTGAATAACTTATTTGTGCTTAATACTTGATAATAGTATTAATAGTGTTTTTGTATATATGTTTGCATCTACCAAAATAGTGTCATTCAGCAGCCAAACTATATTTCGTCATGAAACTAGGTAAACAAATGTCATATTTCAGTTAAAACACCATGATATGCATGAGCCTCTTTCTTGCATGCAAAGATCTTCTCTCTACCCTTATTGGTGCACTGCAGTTAAACCCAGAGAGTTTTTAATTAACTACATTGTTTCCTGTTTCATCCAAACTGGGAAGCTGTGGTTTCATGGGTGGAATCTACACACATATAAAATAGTGTTCTGAAAATGCTTTTTTAAAAAGCATCTTTAAAAAGACATCGAATTTTCCATAAGGCTCACCGCCGCCATCTAATGTCACATTGTATATTGCACTTAAAGCACACTTAAAATGTTTTATTTGCAGCTGTATAGCTGAGTCCATGGTTTGGAACAACTAATGATCCTCAACCATATTTTGAAGTTGCTAAAATGTCACGTGTCTTTGCTTGATTCTGTGGCTAATTTTACTTACTCCCCTTTCCCTTCCTCGCAACGCAGCCCTGCTCTGAGTTTCGCGTACCCTCCCACCCCAGTATCCCTTCAACAGATGCATCAACAAATCCTCAGTCGTCAGCAGAGCCTGGGCTCAGCCTTCGGACACAGCCCTCCACTTATCCATCCTGCGCCAACCTTTCCTACGCAGAGGCCTATTCCTGGCATTCCTAGCGTCTTGAATCCTGTCCAGATCAGTTCAGGTCCATCGGAATCCACACAGGTAAGGGAATATAGAAGAGAAGCTTTTGCACACTGCTAATTTGTCTGGGTCCTTTTTGTAAGCCAACCACATTGTCATGTTAGCGATTAATCACCACAGCCACTGAGCAGATTGGCTAACAAGTACCTTGGGGCAGCAGTATATGCAATCTTTTATTATAAATTACCCAGAGTGTATCATGGTTTCAGATTGATAGAGTGCTTTCCATCCCTTATAAATATTTCAGTTTCTGTGTTTTGGATCTGACAGTTTTAGAATGTTCAAGCAAAGGGTGCAGGAAGCAGTAATAAGCTAAAGTAAAATGAGTACAATTCATATCCCACAGAAGTTAGTGGCAAAACTCCCCCTGCTGATCCTGCTTTGTAAGCAGAGCGGCCACGTGCAAAATGCTAACAGGGAAATTTAACTTGTGTATATGAAAACCTCACCTGACTCATCGCTATGGGCCTTGCGGTTTGGGAAGTGCACAAACCTAATGCACACCTCTAAGACACACACATGCCCACACCTGTATGTCTATATACCTGTGTGTGTGTGTGTGTACACATACACCCCCCCCGAAAGACATGTTATCATCTGATTAAATCATCTGTAGTTTATAAAATTTATGCTATAATAAATTTGTTGGTCTTTAAGGTGCTATGAGACTTGGTTGTTTTTGCTAAAGAGGCAAATATTGCTCCCCTTCTGGAAATTGTCCAAATAAATCTGCTCAGAAGGGTCTGCTTGTATCTGTTTGAAATCATGTATTTGTATCTTTTGGGACGTAAATATGTACAGCAGAGCAAACCCACGAGCGAGTCTGCAGTGAGCAGCACAGGTGACCCGATGCATAACAAGCGTTCAAAGATAAAACCAGATGACGACCTCCCCAGCCCAGGTGCAGGAAGCATGCAGGTAAAACAATGAGGGTCCACAAATACCCTTTTTCTCTTAGCTATTCAACATCCACAAATTATTGGCACATTTTGGCTCTGAGGCTATGGCCTCAATGTACATACCGTGTACCTATCCCTAATCCTGGGGTGTTAGGGGAGGAGTAGTGTGTGGGGGGGCGGCGAAAATCACGCTGCTTCTGGTGTAGCTTGTCCACCTTTGGTCCCCACCCTGCACTCAGCTTTCACCTGTGACTTCTAGAAGCTGTCAGAATGCAACAGCGACCACACCCTGGGAACAGCTAAACCTAGTGAGGGTTGTCAATGGGTCTCAAACCTTGGTGAGTTAGGGACTTCCCCTGCATGCAAAAACAAGCTCTGGCAGATTGAGCAGATGAGACCAATAGTGGGTTCAGTGGTCAAGAAGGTGATTTCTGCACATGCTGTAGAGGGAAGTGAGGGGCAGATGGGGCACGTCAACCTGGGAAGGTAGCCCTCCTAAGAAAGCTCTGATCCTAAACCTCCACTGCCTTGTGGGATATCTTTGGGAGAAGAAAAGGCTGAAGAGTAAACACAAACCTGGAGTGGAGTCCCTAACGCAGTTGGATAGTGCCTTGTGCACCTCCTTCTGGCAACTCCTGCAGCCAAGCTGCTGCCAAATGTATTTTCCTTTCCTTCCTGCTTTTCTTTTGGAGCACATCAATGAGGTCGAGGGGGGGGGTCTTGTTGCCTGGGCAGCCCAGCACCTCTATACACACTGCCCAGGCTTGTGCCCTGGGGAGGTCACTTCGGTGCTGCTAATGCAGCGGTTTGACTTCACCCCGGAGGCGTGCTTCATTGTCTCTCAAGACAGATGTTTGCCAACAACCCCTAACCTGCTTGGCTATGCATAGAATTTCACACACATCAAATTGTTTCTCTGTCTATTTTTTTTTTAAAATAATTTTTATTACATTTTCAATTTTTGTGATCACAATATCCATACATACATCAATAAACTCAAACCTCGCTCTTACCAGAGCATCAACCTCCTCCCGCCCCTCTTCCTGACTTCCATATATATTTACTTTAATCTTAGCATTTCTATAACCACTTTTTTTGCCTTCTCTCTTATTTTTATATTTGCCCTTGTTAAATGTAAATCAGTTCCTTATATTGCCATTACAAAACATTTCAACTCAAAGCTACAAACGTTTTCAGATGTTTACAATACTCTTTCATATATAATATAAATTTGCTCCAGTTCTTTTGAAACAGTTCGTCACGCTGATTCTGGATCTTCCCCGTCAGCTTTGCTAACTCAACGTATTTCTCTGTCTAAGAAGAGTTGAATGCTGAAGTTTTACACCCTGATGCATAGCAGTCCATAATACTACAATGATATAAAATGACTGCTCTACTTTTGTGTGGCTGCATATGTGTGTGCAGTCATGAATCACTACAATAAGTCTTCTTGTTTTCATTGTTAGAAAGGAAGGACCAAAAAAATGTATAGGTAAGGAAACTCCAAAGTTGCTCAGTCATGGTAAAATGAACATCTGCTGTGGAAAGGTTGCAGTTTCCAGGTAGTTCAAAGGCCATGACTCAGAGGATGTAATCCATTTTTGACCAGCCACCTGAACACCATGTTGCCTAGCCAACACCTGCATTTTGCTGATGATTGTTGAACACCATTCTTACGGCACCTGTGCCTGAGAGGACTGCCCTGTTTAAAATTGGGGCTTGATTGATAGTCCTCCCAATCAATCTGGCTTAGACTGGTTAACAGCATCTCCATATCCCACTGGTTTCCCAAACAATTCTGTCTTTTGCCATCCTCATTTCACAAGTTGAGAACTTAGGCTTTGCACCCATGACAGACAGGACCTTAGCCAAAAGTCTTAGAAGCAAATGGCAAGTCCATAGGACACAGCCACATATCTTCGGGTTTTCTCAAAATAGGGAGCACATGACACAGCTGTGCAGAAATTGTCCATTTCTCATTCTTTGCTTTACAAGATTAACTCTGGGCTTTGGGGTTTTGCTGAAAGGCAGTGAATGAGGTTTCCTTCCCACACCCTTCTGGTACTTTTGAAGCTGGGGGATTCTGCCCCTCTTTCTTACGCCCTTTCCCTCTTCTCTTCATCCCCACTCCCCCAGGAGCCACCGGAAGGCATGACGTTAGTTAAAGAAGAAGGGGACAAAGACGAAAGCAAGCAAGAGCCTGAAGTGGTCTACGAGACAAACTGCCATTGGGAAGGCTGTTCGCGAGAGTTTGACACGCAGGAGCAGCTAGTGCATGTAAGTTAATGGCATTCAGGAGCTGGTTTTGAAAAGTATGTGACCTTTTCTGCAGGGGCAGGTTCTGTGACCCTTTGCTGAGTCAAGTTTCTTTGCAAACAGCATTGCCGACTGGAGAGGAGTTTGCGTTTCTGCGAATAAAGCAAAACTCTTGAGCTATAGCGTTTGACCTGTTCAGTCAGCTAAAGCTTAGTGTAAAATTCAATAAAGTCTTCAATAGAGAGTGTAATGGCTCTGATCCTGTAAGCCACAAAATACTATTTTGAATCAGAGGCTTTGATAGTTATTGAGTAATAGTAAGCTGGACATGAGTTATTATTAACCTCTTGCCAAGTTTGATTCCCCTCCCTTTCAAATGGGACTGTAACAATAGAAGGGGGGGACTGAGAAATGCCCCCCCCCAACCCTAAAGGATTTGTGGTGCATTTTATGTATCAATTTTCTGTTGTGTGTGTAAGCTGAAGTGGATTACTTGGTAAAATAAGAGTACATTGTGTTATTGTAGTTCCCTTGGATGAAGGCAAAAGCCTATAGCATTAGTGGCAGGAGACTTAATACTCGCTACTTAAAAGTAAATATGTATTAATGAATCTTATTGTTTCTGCTTTCTTAACATACCTCCTATGATATCTACATTACAAGTGACATCCAAAAGTATGTAAAAGATGACATTCACACTTGAAAGTTGACAACCCAGGTGTTTCTTTAAAAAAATGTTCAAACATAATTTCCCCACTTTAGCCAACTGTCACTGTTCAATACTGTGTCTCTGGGTTTTTGAGCGCTCAGCAAGCACGCCATGGAGTATAGGTGATTTCATAGGCATGTCAACATTTTACCAAAAGTCACTGTAACATGCTGTATCTGAGTTTCCAGGTGAGAGTTACATAAGAACTAAATAAGTGATATTTATCTGGCCTCAGGTGTTATTCACTCATTCGTCAAAAGCATTAGGTGAATTTTATATAACGTAGAAGCCAGGTAATATAATACTTTTTATCTCAAAAAATGACATTTGTTTACCTGGCTTGCTGGAATGTGTCAGTTTGTTCTGTTTGCATCCTTTACTTTCTTCCAAAGAACTGAAAGCAGCACCTTAGATTCATAGAAATTTATAGACATGTAAGGTTTTTTTTTACAGAGATCTATTTTATTCCATTTGTAACTTTCTTTTCCAAGCTACGAGAGCTTAGTGTGTGGCTAGAGTTGCTGCCATTTTATCCTCCTTGCAGCCCTGTTAGTGTATGAAGGGCAAAGTGCACAACCCTTTTCTTGCCTGTTGCTTCTCTGCTCCAGATTCCTCCTCCAAGTATCTTCCTTTCTTCTACAAATCAGAGAGGCAAGTCCTACACGAGTGTGAGCCTATTAAAGCCAATGCTATTGCATCATGTTTTGTTCACTATAGCACAGGTATCTTCAACATTTTCAAACCCAGGATCCACTTTTAACTCAAACATGCATTCGGAGACCTACTTCTTAATGTTCTACTATATATTTGCCTGGTGGTTGTGACCCACCTTGGATCAGGCCACGACCCACAAGTCACAGACCAGCATTGTAGCATATCACATTTATTTATCTGACTCCTGCACTGCCCTCCCATACAGGAGCCCAGGGTAGGGAGGTATAATACCATTAGAACACCATTGCAAAGTGTTCCAAAAGAACAGTAAATAGCTAAGCACACAAGCATTAAAATGATTACAATTTGGCTCCCTGGGACACCTAAAGCCCCAAGTAAATAAATAGGTTTTTAGCTGGCTCTGAAAGACCCATCAATGGCCAATGGAAACGTATTTCCCCAAGAAGAGAGTGTCAAAGTCTCCTAGAGCAGTCAAACTCACTAGAGCAGTTGTTTTCTAACTGTGTTCCATGGAAGCTCATAAGGCTTTCTTTGATATAAAGCATGATAATAGCATTCTACTCTTCTAGGATGTTCTTTCTGTGGGCCTATTCAGTGCACTCTACAAATTTAGTGGGTGCTTATGGGTGCTTCCCTGGTTTCCTCAATCTCCAAGTGTTCTGCAGCAGGTGACCAAATATATGAAGGTTTCTGCAAGGCCGAAAGTTTTGAAAATCACAGCTTTAGAGTTTGCCGCACCAGCAAATAAGTGGGATGTGCCAACTGCCATCTCAATGCTGAATACCATGCTGATAGCGAATGCTGTGATGTTGTCATTTTTTCCTGCTGTTACCGGAATCTTTCAGTAGCATTTCAGGTAATGCCATAGCTTAGATGTTAAAGGTCACATAGCTGGCAGTGGTCATCCTAGGCGGAAGGAAATGATATTTTTATTCATTGCTGTCTCAATATTCTTAAACAGCATTTAAAAATGCAGCGTGGAGCCACCAATTTCCAGTTCATATCCAGACTGTCCCATCCTGTGAGTGGATAAACAAAATAAATATACAGAGCAATACAATAATGATCAAACCACTTAGGCATTTTTTGATGCTGAAGCAATTTTCACTAGTTGGAGAGAATTTTCAAGTTCCATGTGCTGTTTAGAACTGAAATTTCTTAAAATGTTTGTGATGCATGTTCTAACAGGCAGTGTGTTAAACTATTCAGAGGGTCTGCCTTATTTATAGCACCTATCCATCCTTTCCCTCTACCACCACCCCCGCCCCTGCCACCAGCCTCCCTCTCCTTTACAGTTAATAGAAAGATTCATGATTCTTCATGGTTGTCTATCTAGTGTCTGACAGCACTGACTCCCCTTGCTAAAGCAACTCACTATCTATAATTGATATCCTTCTAAGGAATGGGGTGCTGACTGCAATTGAAGGGCTTTGCTGAAAGCTCTTAAATCCTGACAAGTTCTGCCCTTGTTCTGGTTCAGTCACTGAGCTGCACTCTTGGAATTCCAGGGTTATTTGAACTCTGTGCAAAAGGGATGCATGTGTTTCACATTAGCAAATCACAAAGTTGGAGAGCAGAACTATGACCTGGACTGCTGGGTTTCCTGCCAGTCTCATTTACAATGCACGGAACCCCTAAAAAGATTACTTACTTATATTACCAGTTGAATTTCTTTCTTTCTTTCTTTCTTTCTTTCTTTCTTTCTTTCTTTCTTTCCTTTTGAGAAAACCCTAACAAAAAGACCTTATTTATTTTTCAAACTTGGTTTGCTGCTGGGCCCTTTATCATTCTACTCTTTAATTAATTTCTTTGCCCACAAGATATTATAATTGGGCTGAGCACGTTAGTTTTAAGTGTGTGATAAATTCACTTCTGTGCCCAGAAGCTAATAAGATGCTGTATATTCCACCCCTTCCCTTAGTCTGCTTTTCGTTGAACCTCAGTTTTGTTTTTTTCTGCAGCTATCTGTTAGATTATACAAATTACTAGAGATTGGTTAAGTTAGACATCAAGATAAGTGTTTGTTTAGGAAAATTGCCCCCAGAAGGAAAAAGACTGAAGTTACTGTTATGTATGAATACAATGGCAGTCAGAAATTTGAAACAGTGCTGTATTTCTTTGCTGTTCCTATGAAGGCTTAGTGATAACTGTTCTTTATTTAAAATACACTTGAAGATACACAATTCAAAGAAATTAGATTTATTTTTCTTGATGTTTTCATATTGATTTTGTAGCAGAAAATTCCTTTCTTTGATGAAAGTTTGATTGCATAGTAGCAAAGACCAGAAGAGCAATAATTATACATCCAAACTCACAGATTTTAAGGCTTTAATTTTCCAACTTGCCTTCATCAGAGAGACAGAGTGGCCCCAACCCAGCTCTGATTGTCGTTTGTTGCATGAAGCTAGTGATTTGGGATGATGAGACACCTTTCTGTCCACATCAGACACATCCATGAAGTTCAATGTTCAATGGGAAGTGCATGAAGATTTTCATATGCACCCATATCAACTGTTGGTGTTAATGTATGTTCACATATACACACCTAAATTCTAAAGTTTGTCATTAGGTTGCCAGCTTAGGACTGTTATTCCAATTAAAGAAACCTTAGCTAATCAGTCGTGAGCTTTAATGAGTTACTTGGTTAATCAATTGATTTAAATTTGAATTTGGGTAAGTGCAATAGTGCTGAAATGAGACATACTTCCTTGTTTTTTAGATGGTGTCCTGTAACAGACAAAAGTTTGTAGACAACTTCTGTTGTGCAAGTAGAACAGACTTTTGCTCAGACAGTGGGACATCTCCTCCCTCCTGCAGCCTTCCGTGCGCCCCCAGAAGCTGTTCCAGGCCAGAGAGCCACCCAACCAGGAGCAGATTTTTTTAGGGTGCAGGCTTAGTGGTTTCTAGCGGGGAGAAAAGGAAGGGAAAGTTCTGTTGTGTGAGCAGACATTTGTTCAACGAATGCGACAGCAGCATTGGATACAACCCAACATCTTAGAAGAAGCATTGACTCCTATGTGAGAAAACGTGAGAGTGCTTTAAGATGGTGCAGGTGTTAATACAATATATTTATTGTCAAAAGTTTGCTGCCTGATTAGCTGAGAGCAGGTTTTTGCCCCAATTTACCTTACTTTTCAGTGTATAAGTTTTTTTACTCTAAAATAATGTTCAAAATCTGGGCTCGTCTTATACACAGATAGTGCAGAGTGGGGAGTCCCCAATTCGGAGTCCCCCAAAATAGGGGGCGTCTTATACATGGGGGCGGAAAAATATGGTATATCTTTATGTAAAGTGAGTAATTGCTTAAAGGGGCAACACCCTGCCTAATGCAAGTGTTTCTCCTTGATGCAGGTTTCACCTGCTGTGCTCCCTGGAGCATTTGCTGGGCATTGTGGAATAGGAGGTGCTTAGTGTCTTCGGTGCATTGGGGTCAAGCAATGGTGTCTGTGAGGGTCAGGGTCTGTGGATTCATGACCAATAAGCTCAGCTTTATTGTGAGGAAACTTGTACCAACAGGGCAACATCAACCAACAATGCAACAGTGGTGTACTCATTGAATCTTAAGAGTTGGAAAATTCTATGATTCTATGTGGACACCTTGAATTGGGCCCGGAAATGAAGTGGCAACCAAGGCAGCTGTTTTAAAACAATGGGTACATGAGATTTAAATGGAACCCCAGGCAGTAATCGGGCTACTACATTTTGGACCAACTGAAGGTTCTGTGTCATCTTCAAGGGCAGCCCCACAAAGAGCATGTTGCAGTAATCTGATCTGGAGGTTACCAGAGCATAGATTACAGAGCATACCAGATTCATCTCTGTCTGAAAGGAGTCATAGCTGGTGAACCAGGTGGAGCTGGAAAAGGCACCATTCTCTATCTGAGCATCTAGTGACTGTTGTTTAGTTTCAGCCTCAGAATCCTGATTTTTGTTGTGCTGGCGGGCTGAAAGACACCACTGAGTCCTCTGCATGCATTAGAGTTCAATGGGGAGGAGCTAAAAAACAAATAGCCCATAAACAATGGATCTCAACCAATGTTGAATAGCAATACAGTGGTATCTCGGGTTAAGAACTTAATTCGTTTTAGAGGTCCGTTCTTAACCTGAAACACCACTTTAGCTAATGGGGCCTCCTGTGCCGGCACCGCCACACGATTTCTATTCTCATCCTGAAGTAAAGTTCTTAACCTGAGGTACTATATCTGGGTTAGCGGAGTCTGTAACCTGAAGCATATGTAACCCGAGGTACCACTGTAATGGAAAGTGCAAAGCTATCCATATTGTACTAGCAGGCTTTCCACCTTCTAACCCCATCAAGACTCATGGAAAATAACAGTTGGAAGTGGTCACGAAAGACTCCTACAGTTCTTGTTTCATTAAGATCGGAAGTGAGACCTTACAATTGAGACCTAAAACTGAGACCTAAAAAATGAACCTAAAAAATTACATTGGATGAACCTAAAAAATTACATTGAACCTAAAATGAACCTAAAAAATTACATTGGATAAATATTGTGTGCATGCAGCTTGTTTATTTAACACTCACTGCATTATGAACCGTAATTATCCTGGTAATCCTGGTTACAGTGACAGCTCTTTGTGACATTTAAGGGGCCTTGTGCTAAGCCAGTACTTTTCCATCTTTCCCCCACTCTGGCTCACAATCTGAAACCCCTGAATGTCTGCTGGGAAATGAACTTGAGATTTTTAAAACTGGGAGTGCGCTCTGGGACACTGCTAGTGCTCCCCCCCCCCAGCTGCTGCATGTTACACAGGAAGGTGGTGGTGAGGAACTGTCTTTTCAGAGAAGTGGGTTTGGGGTTGCCGATCTTCTCAGTGAGGAACCTCTGATAAAATGCAATGCAAAATGAGTGCATTTGTATCTGTAACCATCAGTTTCTCTTCAATTAATTTACCCCCATTCATCAATCACCACATAATTCCTTCCTCATAAATTAAATTAAATTGAGGTTGCAATCCTTTTCTTCCCCAGCATTAACAAACAGAGGAAGTGCTTAATTTCTTTGAAATCAATCTACACATCATTTAAAGGGGGGGGAGGCAGAATTTTAAGGAACAGATAGGAAGAAAAATCTTTCCCACAATTCACACATTCCAACTTTTTACAAAACAACCCATTGAAGGATAGGGGAGTAAAGATGTAGGACTGGAAGTGGACTGGACTAAACATCCCAGGCCCTCATTTTTATTCTCAGGGACCTCATTTCTCATGCTAGATCACTTTGAAAGCATGCCAGTTGTTCTTAGTGAGAAGCTCTCTGTTCCACATCTTACCCCTGAACTCCCGTCACAAATGTCTGAAAACTTCAGTGCTTTTCAAGTGAAATACTAATTAATTTAATTCTGGGTAATGAATCCACACTTGAATAGGTTCTGGAATGGTTTGTAGTGCAAGCAGATTTTTGTTACCTCGGCTTTTTGTTACTGATGCGTAAGCCTCACTGAACTCAAAGGGCCTTGCTCCTACTCAGACATTCTGGTCCCCACTGAAACTAGGGGGTATGATTCCCTTCAGAGGGTGGGGGTCTTATTGAGGTCATTCTTTCCTCCATTCTCCTCCTCCTCCGAGCAGCCAGAGCTAGTGCCATTTATTTTCATAAGCCACTTTGTGGGGTCCCCCCCCCAATGCAGTGGTGTATGAATTTTATGAAAGGGGAAACAAATGTTGTTTCTGTTCCTCCTCCTTGCCAGCCCTGCCAGCCCCAATAGCAGTGATTCACTGCTGGCTGCTGCTCGAAGCACCTTGAAAGTCACAGGGGATGTTGCAGATGGCAGCTTCGTGCCCACACAGCTCTCAAGATATTCACAGCCAACGGGGCCCACCAGACTGCAGTGGGTGCCCTTGGCCACCTTGTTATGTACTGCCGGGGGGGGGGGAGCTTCTTCCAGGTGGGGCCCACCAGTTAAGTGTGGGGCCTGGAACAGTGATCCTGATTCACATCCTCCCTGTTATCACCAGCAAAGATGGCCTTTCATAAACTAGAAACAGGAGGCTGCTTCAGTGATTATTCTGTTCATACACTCTATGGGATTGCATAGTGTTAACTGACCATCTTCTGTGCATAACAGACACAGAGGATGAGCATGTGAGCATTAATGTGCCTTTTCTGCATTTGTTGTATTCTGTAAAATTGAAATGTGCTGATGGTAATACCAACCAACTAGGATCTGCTGCTGGAGAATCCTTTTAGGGATAGTAGAATTACTAGTTTGCTGGTTACTCCCAGCATGATGCATTACCACCCACTGTGCAACTTCTGTTAAATTGCTACCAAACCATCAGCAATGCCCCTTCTAGGATGCTCAGTAGCTTGGTTTACCGCCTATAGGACTACCAGGATGGAGCACTCAATCTACTATAACTATATGGATTATTTTCAGAGGCCTGCACATTTAACAAATTTGGGATATATAGGAGAAATAAACATTATAGAAAGTAGCGACGGGGAATTGCCTTCTTAAGATTTTGAAGTATGTACAGGTCCCACTCTCTGAACTCTCATTATGTGAAAATTCACTTATCTGAACATGGGGAATTTGTACCCAGTCCTCATTACACAAATGGCTGACTCAGATATCCGAGCAGCCAGACCTGTGAGAACAGCTTTCCTTAATGCTGCATTTTATTTTGAAAGGAAGGCCAACATTTTCCTACTATATACCTACATTGGCATGACCCAGTTATCCTCCCTCAGACCTTCTTCCACCTCCGACCTGCGAGGTCCAAACTGGCAGCACCACCAGGTGTTCCTCCTCCAGCCACTCCTGCAATGACAAGACCTGCTGACTCTGCCCTGGAAGCAGCGAAGGCGATGCCAAGGGGGAAGCCCAAGCCCCCCTTGTCCTCTTCTTCATCCACACCACCCCAGTTGCCAGCCAGGCTTGGCTCCAACGTACTTTCCATTGCTTTTCTTGATAACCAAGGAGGCAGCTTCACAGTGCCTGGGGAGGAGGAGGAAGAAGTAGGCGGTGGCTGCACCAGTGGAGGAGCAGCCCTTGCAGGCTCACACAGCAGCACTACTGACTCACTGGCCAGCTCCGGGGGGGGGGGGAGTGAATGGTCCAAAAACTGGCATCAAAGGGACAGAACCACTGCCAGGAAGAGGGCAGTAGCTTAGGTCAGAGGTGGAAGATCTGGGCAGGGTGACTGGATCCTGCTGGTGTAGATATAAATTAAACACAATGGTCCTTCTGTCCCCTTGTTTTATCAGGCTGTCAGGAATTTATTGGGATTTCTCCCATAGAAAACAATAGAAATTGTTGGCTCATTATGCAAATGCTTGCCTAATGAACCTTTGCTCAATAATGTGTTATGTTCAGAAAGTGGGACCAGCGTGTATAAGTTAGTGTGTCTGCTGGCATTGGCATTTTCACTTCCTATTCTGGATTTTGTAGTCATCCTTGTAGTCCCAGACAACAACAGTAATGAATGAGGCACCGATCCTTTCATCAGCTCCAAGAAGAAGGCGAAGCGTCTTGGATTTTGAATTTGCCAAGATTGGTTCCCAAAATCACCCTATCAGGATTAGTAAAAGAAAACCAAACCCCAACCATATGTGTTTCAGCCATAACGTGAAGGCAAATCTTTGCGCCCCCCCCCCCTTTTGTGTGTCTCCCTCTCCGTCTTCCCTTCCACACACTGAACTATAATGTGGAATGTTTCTGTTAAAATATATACAAGAAAATTGCATCGCAGACCTTTAACCCTCATCAAAAGTAACTGCATAAGTGTTCTTGGTCTCAAGGGTAAGTAATTCCAGACGCGCCTCATGGTTGCTCTGCAGCTGTTTTGCATGTGCAGCCCATGACGACTCCTGGCACTTTCCCTGTCCCCTTTCAGGATACATCTTTCTCATCAAGGCAAGCCCAGAATGTGCTTGTAAAGGGAATGTGCCTTTTGGGGCCTTGAGAGACATCTAGCACAACCACTGCCGAGTTCTGCCGCTCACTGGGGGAACAATATAAAAAGATCAGTTAAGTCAGTGGAAATGCTCCCATTGGTATTGAATAAAAACCCCGCCCTACAAGCTCCCATTGAAGTTTTGCATGTTTCTCCTGAGCGTGACTCTGGTGGGCTTTGTTTCATTTTGGTGCTCTTCTGCTGGTGCAATTACGCATAGTTACTGGCGGGGGTGTATAGTGAGATTTGAGATGAATTCACAAGCTAATCCCCCCCCCCCAATTTGTGGGTGTATGAAGAAGCTTGACGTTCTTATCAGTTGCTTCAGTAGTGGATTACTTTTTTTTAAAGGAGAGACCTCTGCAGCTGGCTTTGCTCTGGGTGTTTTTCAGGTATCTGCTCAAAAATTGGCTGCACAGGTCAAAACGGACTGGGTGTTTCCTTTCAAATTCAGCATCTTCCAGTTGTATTGCTGCTTCTCAGTGCATATAAAATAAACTTCCCTGTGCAGGGGGACATGTTCTTACGTATGCAGTGTGAGATGGTCATGAATTCATGGTCTGTGTGCCTGCCACGCTGATAGGCAAATGCTGTACATGCAGACACTAAGAATCCAGTTTAAATGTAATGCAGTCAAATAGAACCCCACACATGTAAATTTATTTTACACACCTGGCATCACTTAGGAGTTTACCTTATTCTGAATACTCCTGTGTAGAACATGGCTAATGAAAGAGAAGGTGCGATGAAAAACTGTAAATCAGATAGGACATTCTCAACTTTAGTGTGGCACTGGGTAAAACTCTCTTTCCCCCCTCATAAGTAGAAAATTGCAAATCTTCTAACTATGCATTTGCAATTTTACGTGTAAAATTTTCTCTTGCGATAGCTTTCATTTCGTTATCAAAATTTGTACCTCATCAACAGGAAAACTGAACTATTGTAATTAAATGCTATAAAACAATATATAGCTAGTTCAGCATTCTTTATCATCTACTCTTTTTACTCCATCTTTCCTATAATGATTTTTAAAAGGAGCCATATAATTCCAAAAATAGTGAAGAAAAGTCTGTTTCATCAGGTAGCCCTGAATCCATCAGAAAACTGCATTGAATTTTCATTGGGTAGTAATGAGACTTTCTCTGTCACGTGCAGATAATAGTATTAGTATCCCCTTAGGAAGTATTTCCTGCAGAGGAGTTTTTCAACTGAACCAGGATTCGAAATGATACCTGAACATCGCTTATTACAGTATCTATGAAGCACCCACCTTTGTATGGACAAGTGTGCCCTCAGAAGTGGTTTAAAATAAGGGCAGACGAGTCTGTCTGTTTCTAGTCTCTTGTCACTTCCATATGTGTTCCTTCCTAAGCTTTTTCCATTCTGTTTCCATACAGGGTTTTTGGTGGTTTATAAAATCCATCCCAAACAACCATAAATTTCTACTTAGTATTATGACATCATCCTAGGGCTGCCATTAAAAAAACACCAGTCTTGTTTTACCTGTAATAACACTCAAAGCAGCTAAAAATCCCATGCTAAATGCCGCAACCACTGTGTGCACATTTAAAATGGGAACACAACATCCTTAGGAGTCAACAGGATGTGAAACATGCTGTAGATGTTCTTTTAATATCTTGTTTTATATATTTGTTGTAACCCACCCTGGAATTTTGTGATGGGGGAATGTATTTTTTTAAAACAATAAATAAATTCCTCCTGGAAATACTGCAGAGAATATGGTTGTCGCCACTTGGCTGTTGTGTCAGTCATCTTTTCCTCAGATGGAGGACAGCATTCTGTCGGGTCTCTTCGTTTCTGAGGGCATTTGCAGACCCACCTTAATTGTGCGCACAGCGGTCACAACCTTAGACAGGCCTTCGAGCTGTTTTGGAGTAGGTATAATCTGTAAAACAAGACTGGGTTTTTTTAATGCAGCCCTCAGACCATCTCTTAAAAATTCAGAGAAGTGTGATATTCCAACTTACATATGGGTAAGTTTGCTTTTTTGGAATACGTATGCATCACATTCCTTGACCATCACTAGTTTAAGATGACACCTGACCTAACCAAGAGCATATTTCATCCAGACATATGCTGCTCCTACGTTCTTTTAATCGTAATATTTACCGTTCAGCCAAATTTCTTTTCCGTGCAGTTCAGTTGACAGGGTGTGGTAAGGAAACTTCTCCCACATTCTTCATCTTGAAAAGAACAATTACTGTTTGTCTTCTAGTTGGTTTTAGCTAAAAGTATCATTACTGAGGCTGAGATCGCAGGATGGAGTAAGCAAAATGTCTGGGTAAGTATATAAGTACTCCTTTTTGTTATGAAGGGTTGATCTTCTTCATATACTAATGTTAACTCCCATGCCTTTGAATTGGCAACTTGGAAACAGCCCTAAGAATGTTCTGCTCTGAAGGGCCAAATTGCAGTCATCACTGCTAAAAAGTTGGTACACAAAGTTACAAGTTCAGTATTTTGTACACATAGGTACTTGGTTGCCTCATACCTCATGGATGTGTTAGTTCTGCTTGGGTAAATAACTGTTTAGGGCACAATCTTCTGGCAAAGTCTGCACAAGCCCCATTAAAATGTAGAGGAGGAGTGCAATAAGTTCCAGTCATTTCAGTCCACTTGTCCAGGACTTTCCTATAATACATGGTTCCTATATTTCACATGTACTGCTGATGCACAGCATCCTATTTTTTAAAATGGCACTATGCCTGATTCGAGTTTATAAAATTACGAAGGGTATGAAGAACAGGAAGTAAAAAATCATTGGATCTCAGAGAGTTGCCCAGTGCAAACAACAACAACAAACAACAAAAGGTTCAGAACAGGCAAATAATGTATTGCTTCATACAGTGTATAACTAACTTAGAAAATTCAGTTCCACAGGGCACAATGATGGCCATAAATGTAGATTGCTTTAAAAATACATGAATTCACAGATGATATGAATGTAACTATAACTAAATGTAATCTTCAGATCAGAATCAGTATACCTCTGAATACCAGTTAAGGGAATTGGGCAGTTTGAGATGATGGCTGCCTTCTTGGCTGCTGGCCATGGTTGGAAACAGAACACTTGGTTAAATGGACTTTTGGTCCAATCTAACAGGGTTTTTTTAAGTTATTAATATAGTACACTGAGCTTATATGTGCATTTATTTCAAATTGCTTAGGCACGTTTGACCCTGAAGTTCACATTGTACTTTTGGCGGGGTGTGTGTGGAAATTTGTTTTCTTTAGCTTCCTTGTGCCCTTTGTTTGTACAGCCTTTTAATAGAAGGATGCATCTGATCTTTTTATCACGGTGTAATAAATCCAGCATTTTTCCTTTTTTGGAAACTTGCGGGCTGCTGTGACTTTTCTTCAAGGTGTCGGGTGTCTAATCTTGAAAATGAATGGGTGGTGTCTTTGTCAGGAGTGGGGAGCCGCGGTGGCTTGTAGTGTAGGTATGAGGTCTGCGTCTCCCATTCTTGTGGTATCACCAGGGCCAAGATGCTGCAGTTCTTAGAGTGAGATAAAGTAGTCAGGCTGAAAATGAAACAAAGCTTTAACTGTATTCCTCCTTGTGTTTAGCAGAGATAAACTTCAGTGGAGTCTCAGTGCTGCCCCATTTGGCTTCTGGCAGCAGCTTTAATTGGTAAAATGCAGATTTTTTTTTTGATCAAGAGAGGATTATTCTTGTTATCAGTCTAGAGCATCTTATTTCAAGATGAAAAGGCTTTGCTGAATTACAGATGCCAACATTTTTACAAAGGGCTTTGGCGATTGACATCTCAAAGAGAAAGTATGATTTATTAGCCTATAATGGTACTGAGCATTGGGCTAGTTCCCACTGATTTGTGAAATTGCCTAATATGAATTGCCTTTCTATGTAATTCAAGCCTCAGGTTCCTCAAAATATATTTTGTGTATAAAGTATGAAACATTAGGTACCTGAAAAACAGCAGAGTATGAAGTGGAGGCGAGGCGGGGGGAATCTTGTTTCTAAATCCATCTTGGTTGTGGTTTTTACAGTAGTTTGGCTGATAAGCTGGCAGGGTAAAGATTAATAACGAGCCTTGTTGTTATCAGTACCTGCTTGTCGATCCTCTGTAACAGGCCTGTCTGTTCAGCATGGAAATTATTGATTAAATAAAAATTGCTATTAGATTGTGATGTGATCCATAATCGCAAACAATGGCCGACGTTCCACTTTCAGATCCTGAGCCATGCATCAAGTTTTCCCCTCGTAGTAATTTATATTGTGCTGACACCCACACTCATTAGCTTTTACCCTTTCCTACATGTGTCAAGAAAGCACTAAAAGACAGAACAGTAGTAGGAAATGAAGTGGCAGGTAAGAAAACGCTAAATTTTCAGATGGAAGAAGATTAAGCAGCTGAGCTATGTCCATCCATTCATTAGTTCCCCCCGCCTTGCATTTTTCAGTGCCCATGAGACTCCACATTTCCCCATCTCTTCTTGAATTCCTTCTACATTCATAGATGTATATACATACAATTGCCTAAGTGCTGCTTTCACTGTTGCTCTCTTTCAGTTTGGATTGGCTACATAATTCCAGGTCAGTATAAATCTTCAAATACTGAAGCATTAAGAATTCCAGGAGCAGATTTTAAACCAGACCACATGCTATAGCAGAGCTTTCCAAACTGTGTGTCGCGACACATTAGTGTGTCGGCCGCAGGGTGTTGGTGTGTCACACGAATGCTCCCCACACTCCTCCCAGAGCTGAAAAGAGGTTCGTTTAACCTCCAGTTTGCTAGTAAAACTGAATTACTGTGTTGCGAAATGATGCATGTCTAAAATGGGTGTCACTGACATGAATAGTTTGGAAAGCTCTGTCCTATATTGTTGGGGCCTTGAATTACATAGGGCTGATCTGCAGATGCAGTTGAACTTTGAGCTATGCCATTTCAGACTATGATAATGGTGATGATCCAATTTGTTTAGTGTTCCCATTTGTTTTTAAGAAGAAAAATTAATTAATTAAAAAATGCAAACCAGAAAGAACTCAAGATCTAACACAGCCACACTCTATGCTTTTCTTTTTAATGCAAAGGAGCATTCAAGAATTTGAAACCCACCCTGCAGTCTGAAGTCATATAGTTTATTCTGCTCTGAACTCTAGTCATACTTAGCTGCATGTGTAATATCAGCATCATGTACTTCTGTTCAACGTGAGCTTCTGATTTTTGCTCTGCATCATTGGCATTGTTCTGTCTGAAAGATAGGGTTCCATCTTTCAATTTGAAGCCACTGGGAGCTCATCATCAGGAGATTTAGAGTCCATAAGAACTTCCAAGTTCTTGGGCCTGAGCGGCAGAGAGGTTGCCTGCCCTGGAAAGAACAGGGCCTTAACTTGGGTGTACTCCTGGATCCAGTATTGTCAGTGAAGTGTATTGTCAGGAGGTGTTTGTTTTCAACTATGACTAGTTTGCCAGCTAGCTTAGCATTTGTAACACTAATATGAGTGCCAACACAGGCGTTTTAGAACAGGGGTTATGCGAGTTCTAAAGGCAACTCCAGCCAGAAATCTGGTCATTGCATTTTGAACCAAATGATGTTTCTGAGTTACCTTCAGTGGTAGCCCCATGTAGAGTGCGTTGCAATAATGCAATCTGGAAGTTACCAGAGCATGGAATGCAGTGGCCAAGTAATCTCTGTCCAGAAGGGGCCATAGCTGGTGAACCAACAGTAGCTTGAAATAGGCACTCCTAGCCACTGAGGCTACCTTGGCCTCAAGGGACAATGTTGGATCCAGGAGTACCTCCAATCTATGAACATTCTCCTTGCAGCCCTGTCTGGAACAGGCAGTTCCCCCACCTCCTGAACTTGGAACACATAACACCTGTCTTTTCAGGGTTCACTTTCAGTTTCTTGGTCAGCATCCAACCTTTCAGTGCCTACAAACACCTGTGTGTCACCTCCTTGCAGAAGATGCACCTCTCTACCCCAGCTTTTTAACACTTGGTGTGTGTGTGTGTGTGTTGTGTGTGTGTATCCACCCTATTCTTCCAGCTGCAATTGTTTAAACTGATTTCAGTATTGTATTTGCAACCCTCCTTGGGACCTTACGACAAAGAGCAGATGGTAGTAGGAGTAGTAATGATAGTTATGGTTGTTACTCATTATTTTAAGTGCAGTCCTTAACCTGTGTACAGTCTGGGATATGACTCTTCAGTTTGGGCGTAGACACATTGGAGTTTACATGCTTAAGTTCTGTTCCAACTTAACAAATGGCAAGCTTAGACAATCATAAAGTTGGAAGGTCACCTGGTGCCTCAAAGGTCACCTGGTCCAACACCTTGCTAGTGCAGGAAACTGCTGATGGGCACTGCACTTCTTCCCCAATCACAGACTCTTAACTTCAGCCAGACAATTGCCACTCCTTATCCTGGCAGAGTAGTAAGCATGGACAGAGGAGGACAGATCCTCACTCCAAATGAACAGATACATGAATGCTGCATTAGAGATGTCTGGCCAGTGTTCCATCTTGATCAGTATTGTCTATTTGGAGTGGCAGGAAGAAGCCTCCACCTGGCCTCTTTTCTAACAGGTCTGAACCTGCAAGCTGCATGTGAATCCAAATGCTCTCCTGATCATGAGGCTTCATTCATGGTCCCACAGAACATGGCTACCTGAGTGTACATAAAGGGGCAGGCGGACAGTATCCTGCACAGTTCAGTATCTGGTTGGTCTTGTTGCTTGTTATTTTGTGCTGTGAAGAACTTTCCGCTAAGCCATGTGGATGTTGATTTGGATAAATGTGGGAGTTTGGAAAGTTTCACATTCTTACTTAGAAACAGAATTTGCTCAGTTTCCCTGCTTTGTTCCATCAAACCACGTTATATGTTGGCTCATGAGATTAAGTAGTTTGTCTCTTCTAATATAAAATGATATAAAGCAGTTGGAATATAGAGTTACATTTTAACTCAAAGAGCCTGCTGGTAGAAACCTTACTTCTGTGCTGTTTCCAAAACTCAGTGTTGTACTGCAGAGCAAATTCTTTAAAAGTATTGTATATTTACAGTAAAAAGTTCCATAGTTTAGGCAGTATGTTACGATTTTTGTGTATTCATTTCCATGGCACCCCCCACCCCCCATCTTCAACTTTTTGGCTGCAATTTATTCCTAGGGTACATTACCACATACCAAAGAAATTGAATTTATATTGTGAAACTGGAGCAGCAGAAAATCTGTTTTATTTTTAGTCAACACGCTGTAGCTATTCAAAGATGTATGTTAATACTAATTTGACCAATAGAGAAGAAATCTCATATCTGACGATCCTCTGATTGCAGTGATCAGCATGTTTGCGGCAGCATTCATTAGTTTGGCAAGTGTGGCAGAATTGTTTGGCTCAGTTCCCTATTAATGCCATTCCTATTCAGTAGAGTTGCTAACACAATACGTGAAAGGTATTGCACTGACACAACCTTCCCCATCAAGCTGAAAAGGTCTTTGAGAAATTCAAATACAGGCAGATGGTAAAGGGCCCTGCTCCCATTTATTCCTCTCTGCCCCAGGTTTGTCTTGTTCATTATGGTGCTACACAACTGCTCTCAAAATGGGTATTGGGAACTAACAACTGGTTCATATACACATGGTCCATCACTTGGGGACTGCACCATGAAAGCCAGAATTCGCACACACACACACACTCTTACTGGATGCAGAAGTCCATATCGCTTAATATCACCTACAACACAGTGTTTTTCACTAAAGTCATTTCATATGTTCCTCTTCGAGTCATTGAACATAGAGAAATCAAATGGCATACATGAACCAGTCCTTAGTATTGCCAGTGGATGATGGAAGGAGCTACAGTGGTGCCTTGCAAGACGAAATTAATTCGTTCCGCGAGTTTTTTCGTCTTGTGATTTTTTCGTCTTGCGAAGCACGGACTTTGGAAAAGCTTCAAAAATCACCAAAGTCTTCAAAAACCTCAAAAAAGGCTACCACACCACGTGCTATGAGTTGCTCCTCGAAGTGAATGCACGGTTTTAAGAAAAAGGAAACAAACTTGCAAGACAAAGGAAACAAACTTGCAAGACATTTTCGTCTTGCGAAGCAAGCCCATAGGGAAATCCGTCCCGCGAAGCAACTCAAAAAACGAAAAACTCTTTCGTTTTGCGAGTTTTTCGTCTTACGAGGCATTCGTCTTGCGAGGTACCACTGTATTCATTTACTGGGCAATGGGCTATAGAATCATGTGGTATTGACACTGCAATAAAGATTATCATTAGCACTTGGGTACCACTTTGAAAAGGAAGACACACGGAGAAATATTTTTATTTATTTTTTACAATTAATTATATTTTGTCTGTGTGATAAAATCCAAGTTCTGACTCAGAAATGAAACCCCTGGTTTTCCCCTTGTGTTTTCTGGTAAACCTGTGTTCATAGACAGGCTTCAGCTAGAGTACCAAGTCTTTTTCCTCACTGCAAGTTTAACAAAGGAGCCGGCAAACTATCACCGATTTCTAAAGTTGAACAGAGAAGATGATTAAGAGGCTTGGCATGCAAAGTTAGGTTCAAGTGAGCAGGGACAGAGAAGCACACAGAAATCCAGGCCGCTAGGGGTGGGAGAGCTGGAATGAGGGGGAGAATTAGTGAATGAGTTAACCGTGATTCCAGTTCCAACTCCATAACTCCTAATGTCCAGGCTCCCTTCCACCCCCCACCTGACTTCCCACCCACTTAACTTACAGCTGTTAACTTACCTCTGGTGGTGAGTGGGAGGTTTTTGTCCCTGAAGTGATACTACAGCAATGAGGGGGGGACAGGGAGGCCGTGATGAGGTGAGGATTACAAGTGACCGAGGTTATATTCAAGCCAAGTAATTACAAAGTTTGGAAACCACTCAAGGCTAGGTGTACTTTGCTCTTTCTGAACTGCACCCCTTGAGCCTCCTTGTTGTGTGGAAACTCTGACTTAGTACTTTGGCCCACTGCTGAAAACTTGAAATTCAGGACGATTTCCGCAGAAGTCATTAAAATGTCAGCTTCCTCTGTTAGCCCTTGAGCTAATAACAAAGCAACATAACATCCTGCTCTCAGAGAGGGGTGGGTTGGGGTGTCTTTAGTTTCAGATAGTGCAGAGGAGGTTGGGGAAGAGCAAAAGCAACAAGCCAGTTCAAGCATCCGTGCCATTATGATGGGTGGCCAGACCAGTAGCCAGACCTGGAATGTTTCTTCTCTAACCCAGGTTCCACGAAGTCAGGTATTGGAACATGGGGTTTGGGATTACTATACTATTGGCTCGCCAAGGATAGCAAAGCCACATTTTTAGTATTTATGCATGCCCTGGCCAATCCAGGTACCTCACGCTGCCTGCCGGTCATAAGTGCCAGTTTTGCAGAACCACTTCTCTTCTTGCATGAAGAGTTCTCTGGGACCTGAGCACATGGAGTTGTCCTAAATAGCATACGTGGCCAGGTCCTGGCCATAGACCATGAGGACTTTTGCCTCAGGCCCCATTTCCTGTGACAACTGCTGCCTGTCTGGCTGCTTTGCTGTTAGCAGACTTTCAGTACTTTTCCATGTAGACGTGTATCTCAAGTTAAGCAACGTGATCTTACTGGAATGAAAACCTTCCAGTCTTTCAATACTCTACTAGCAAGCTCTCAAAGCCTGCGCAAACACCCAGAGACTTAAAATCTAGTTATAGGAATCCCTTTCAGGCTCAGCCAGAAAAATGCATTTATTTTGCATGTATAAATACTGTATATAATTTATCAGAGATTAAATGGAACGACTGTCTTTATTTTTAAGATTAGATGACTTCCTCTCTGCAGCTCCCCAGTGGATTGAGCGTATGTCCTAAGGGTAGGTCCTTTCTCGTGGGTCAGGAATGTAATAAGGCAGGTTTTCCTCTCCAGGATATTGTGTCTGCCTCACTGTGTTTAAATTGCTACAGAAAGAGCTTCGGCAGAGAATACAGTGTTTTCTTTGTACAGTGGCCAACAATTGATGTATCCTTGGGGACTTTTCTGTCTTTAGCATTAAAATGTCTATGGTAGACATGGTTAACCTATTGATGGGTGATGAAAACACCAATAGGATTGATTAATAGGCCATCCCTTTGAGACAGTAATGGTAGCAGTGGATTAAGTAAAGGTATTTTAAACATGGTGAGGTGAAGAACAATAATCTGTGCTCCGCGGGAGCATTGGAGCCAAAGGAAGACCAATCACTGCTGATGTGTACATTAGCATGTTTTCATTTTATGATGAGATGTGCAGACAGAGATAAAGGCCTTCAGTTGTACCATATAAGAAAGCATCCAACTGTTGATGGCTGGGCCACTTAGCAGTTTGAAACAGTTTGTTTATTCTTTATTTACCTACCCCCCCCCCCCGTGCCCATAATCTATAGAAAATTATTCTATATTTAATATGTGTCTATTGAACATATTAAAGTTAAGGATTCAATACGCTACATTTTTTTAAAAAAAAAATAAGGCCAATATGTTGAATTCTATGGAAGATTTATGCATGGAGTAATTTTAGGGGCCTATTCAAAGCACATCTGGTAGTATCCTTCCCTTCTTTCCACCATAGACACAACTGCCATCAAAATTCAAAGCTGCTTTGGCAATTCCTGCCAGGTGAAACTTCTCAGCATATTTTTTTTTTGGGGGGGGGGGGAGCCCAAAAGAAACGCCCAACAAATTTCAAGGGAAGCCAAAAGAGTAGCAAAATTTTATCAAGAGAATCTTGGACTTCTGTATTCAGATCCCTCAAAAAGGAGTTGTGCAAGCTGCTAATCTGCTTCTCTTATTTACTTCACTTTACTAAAATGTTAGCAGGCATCATATGGCCCAAATTAATGCTAACTTCAGCAACTGAAGGGGTGCCAGTGAGAAAAATACCACACTCAGATTAATCCTTTTACTCCAGTGAGAAGGTCTATGCATCACAGCAAAAAATGCTCATGACCCACAGGCCAATTTTACTGCTCAGATTGCCTACTTGGGGGAGGGTAGTTTATCTGGGGCCAGTGTTTTGGAAGCGACTTCTTGACTGCTGTTTTGCTCCATCCTTCACTGCAAGGATGGGGAATGTGTGGCTCTTGTCCTCCAGACATTGCAGGACTACAATTCCCATCATGACCAGGGGCAGGGGATCATGGGAGTTGTAGTCCGACAGCATCTGGAGGACCACATGCTCCCCATCCCTGCCCTGCTGAGTCATAAGTGGCCTGACCTTCAAAGATTCATGGGTTGGGGAATGAAGATGGAGGAGGCTAGACAGCAAGGAAGGATTGAATAAGGTGAGACAGGACTTCTGGTAGAGAAAGGGGGCTTCAAGCAAGAGGTCTTTGTGCAGTGTTCTACCCTTTGTGGAAGAATTCTTTTTTTTTAATATATAATTTTTATTAATTTTCCAACACAAATATACAATTTTATCAAAATTTCCACAAATTTGGTTCTTTTTGGACTTCCTTCAGCTTCTCTGGCAATCATCCATATTTACCTCTCAATTACGCATTCCTCTGTTTATATTGCCATTAAACTTCCCTCCCACTCTTGTTTCTTTTTAACAATATATCTCAACTTTCACAGTGCTTATTGAAATCCCGCCAGTGTTGTTTGCACATCACATATTCTTTTCAGATATTCAACAAATTTCCCCCAGTCCTCGATGAACTTTTGGTCTCAAAGATATCTAATTTTTCCGGTTAGTCTGTCCAGTTCTGAATAGTCAGTCAGCTTCAGTCTCCATTCTTCTATTGTCGGTATTTCCTCTTGTTTCCATTTCTGGGCCAGTAGAATTCTTGCTGCTGTGACTGCATATTGAAAAAGTTTACAGTCTTTTCTTCTTATTTCATTCCCTGTAATTCCTAAAAGAAAGGTCTCTGGTTTCTTTACAAATGTATATTTTAACATCTTTTTCATTTCATTATAGATCATCTCCCAGAAGCCCTTCACTTTCTTACACTCCCACCACATGTGATAAAACGTACCTTCTTTTTCTTTACATTTCCAATACTTATTACACGTCTTATACATTTTTGCTAATTTTACTGGTGTAATATACCATCTGTAAAACATTTTCATAACATTTTCTTTAAGTACCGTACAAGCAGTAAATCTTAAATTCTCTTTCCACAGTCTTTCCCAATCCTCAAACTGAATATTATAACCAAAATCTCTGGCCCATTGTATCATTACCGACTTAACTTCTTCCTCTTTGGTATTCCATTCCAACAATATTTTATACATTTTTGACAAAATTTTACAATTATTATTTATCACGTCTGTCTGGAACTTTGAATCTTTTTCTGCATAACCACTTTCTTTAATGTCTCTTTTAAACATTTCATTAACCTGAAAATAGTGCAACCAATCATATACATATTCTTTGACTTTTTCATATGGCTTTAATTTCCATTTTCCTCCTTCTTTGGTTATCAATTCACCCTATGTAATCCAATTACCTCTCATATTTATTTTATTTATACTCATAACCTCTAATGGAGACAACCAGTGTGGAACTTTTGGTTCCAATAGGTTTTTATAACTATCCCATATTTCAATTAATGAACTCCGGAATATGTGGTTCCCAAAGCCTTTATGGATTTTCTTCTTTTCACACCATAGATACGCGTGCCATCCAAATCTGTTATCAAATCCTTCTAAGTCTAATAATTCTTTATTCTCTAATTTTATCCATTCTCTCAACCAGCAAAGACATGCTGCTTCGTAGTACAGTTTCAAGTCTGGCAGGACGAAGCCTCCTCTTTCCTTTACATCCGTTAATAACTTAAATTTAATTCTCGGCTTCTTGCCCTGCCAGATATACCTTGAAAGCACTCTTTGCCACTCTTTAAAAATTACTACCCCCTTTAGTATGGGGATAGTTTGAAATAGAAATAACATCTTTGGAAGGACACTCATTTTTATTGTAGATATTCTACCCCAAAAAGATAATTTCATTCTTCCCCACACCTCTAAATCTTTCTTTATTCCATTCCAGACTGGAAGGAAACCTGCTTGATCTTCATGGATAATTTCTTTCAATATTTTTTTTCAATCTATTCGCTAAAATCCCTGCAAATATTTTATAATCTGTATTGAGCAGTGAGATAGGCCTATAATTTTTCACTTGTGTTAGGTCTGAGTCTTGTTTAGGGATCAATGTAATGAATGCTTCTTTCCATGTTTCTGGGATGTCTCTTTCCTTTAAGATATTGTTCATAACTTCTTTCAATGGTTGCATTAAAACCTCTCTCATTTCTTTATAGTAGCCTGCTGTAAATCCATCTGGTCCTGGGGCTTTCCCTCTTTTCAGTTCCTTTATAGCTTCTTTTATCTCCTCATTTCCTATTGGGGCATTCAGTTGGTCTTTCTTCTCTGTCGGGATCTTTTGCACCTTTTTTTCTTTCAAAAATCGTTCTATTTTCCTCATGTTGTTTCTTTCTCTGTTTCTATGTAAATGTCTATAAAAATCCAAAAATCCTTTTCTGATTCCCTTCGGGTTATCAATCTCTTCTCCGTTTACAGTGATTTTGTTGATCGTATTTTGCTCCTTTCTCTTTTTAATTTGCCACGCAAGCCATTTGCCAGATTTGTTCGCAAATTCAATTTTTTTTGTCTTAGTCTTTTGATGTTCAGTTCTATTTCTTTGTTTATAATCATTGCAAATTGTGTTTGCAAAGTCTTGATCTCCTGTTTTATTTTTAAGTTATTTGGTTTTTTGATAAGTTTTTGTTCATTATCCATTATCTGCTTTAAAATTTCTTTTCCCCCTTTTTCTCTATACTTGTTCTTCAGTGAATTCTGTTGAATAAAAAAACCTCTCAACACTGCCTTGCTTGCGTCCCATACTACACTCATCTTCGTACCTTTGTTACTGTTCTCCACAAAATACTCAGTTAGTTTCTTTCGTGCTTTTTCTATAATTTTTTGATCATCTAAGAGGCAATCATTAATTCTCCATCTGAAAGTTCTTTCCTCAAATCCTTTCAGTTCCATTTTTATTGGATTGTGGTCCGAGATTATTCTTGGTTGAATCTCAATTTGTAGAATTCTTGGGGTCAATTCGTTCGAGACCCATATTTGATCTATTCTTGACATTGACTGATTAGGTTCAGAGAAATAAGTGAACTGTTTGTCCAATGGGTGTCTGAGTCTCCAAATATCTATCAAGTTATGTTTTTTGACCATTGAAAAGAAAGTCTTAGGTAATTTTCCTTCTTTGCTTGTTCCGTCTCTTAGTCTATCCATCTCCAATGAAACCACCGCATTCATATCTCCCATTACTATAATTTTCTGATCCATATATTCAAATAGTTTTTCTTATAGTATTTTGTAAAAATCAGTCTTATTTCCATTAGGTGCATAGATCCCAACAATTATCAAACTTTCGCCCTGCCATTTGATCTGTACTGCTATAATTCTAACTTCTTCATCTTTGAAGATTTGTTGTGCTTCAATTTTACTTTGGATGTATAAAACTACCCCTCTTTTCTTCTCTTTATCTGATGATATAAATTCGTTTCCTAATCTTTTGTTAATCAAAATTTTCCTGTTTCTTTGCGACATGTGTCTCTTGTAAACATATAATGTCCAGTTTTTTTCTTTTTTAAGAATTGTTCAACTTTATTCTGTTTTTTTCTCTCATTCATCCCATTAATGTTCCAATTCCATAGTTTTAGTGCCATATTGATTTCCAATTAAATAAATTTTATTTATTTTTTAACTCTTTTATAATTTATCTGTATCTTCTTCTTCCTTTTCTTCTTCATCTTCTGTCTTTTTCCCATTCTCCTCTTCTTCTTCCCCCAATTCTGATTCATCCTTGGCACCTGCTCTTTTGACTTCTTCAGCTTCCTCTTCTGCTTTTAGTTCCTTATACCTTCTGAGAAATTTTCCTGTTTCTCCTGGACTTGTCAATCTGCGCTTTTTAGTTTTGTAGAAAAATGAAATTCCCTCCGGAAATTCCCACCTGAATTCAATATTGTTCTTCTTAAGTACCCGCACCAATGGTTTATATGGGTCTCTTCGTTTCAGTAGTCTTATTGGTATGTCTTTATAAATGATTATGTAACTTCCATCTATATATAATCTTTTCTCACTATTCTTCTGTAATATCAGGTTTCTCATTTCTCTGTCCTTAAAAGTAATTAAGCAGTCTCCTGGATGTTTTCTTGTTTTGGATGTTCTTATTCTCATTCTAAATGCATTTTGTACTGTTTTAGCTACCTCTTCTAATGGTAACTCCATCCATTGGGCTAATTCTGTTATCAATCTTTCTTTGATATTTTCATTTTGTATTTCCGGGACGGCTCTCAGCCTCAGATTAATTTCCCTCTGTCTCAGTTCATTCATAGCAATAAAATCTTTAATTTCTTCTTGAGATTTGTTTAGTTCCATCATCTCCACTCTGATCCTCTCTTCCTCTCGCTTCACTTCCTTCATTTCTTGTTTTGTCCTCTTAAAGCCCTCCTCCAGTGAGTGAGTTCTCTTAGATACCTCTTTTATTTGCCCTTTCAGTTCATTAACTGTCTCATCAATTTTTTTTATCCATTTTCCCAATTTTATTGTCCACTGAGTCTAATTTTGATTCTAAATTCTTTTCACTCTGTTTTATTTCAGCAAACATCCTCAAAATTTCTGCTTTAAATTCTGCTTCTTGTTTAGACCCTTTCCTCTCTGCAGGTGTCCCCCCCCATCTGCTCCCTTCTTTTGCTGGTGTGACATTTTTCAGATTTTATATTTAACCAACTTAGTATAAAATATAGTCAAATTAGTAACCTAAATAAAACAGAAACAATCTTCTTGCCACCAATTAGGCTATTCCACCAGATGATTAGTTTGGGTATAGACCAAGCAGAATAATGTAAGATGATATTAATCTTCTTGCCACCAATTAGGCTATCTCCAAATAGGTTTTTGCAAATTAATCCACAACTGTCTTCAAGGAAGAGTAGCTAAAAGTCAAATTAAATCCGCCCAAGGAAAAAGGAGTTCCAAAAGAAAGAAAAATATCTTAGTCCAAAAGAGAGAAAAATATCTTAGTCCAAAATTATATCCAATTGTCAACCCTTTCCAAAATTTATCTAGGTGTCCACTATCCGGAGGGAAAGTTCGTGAATGCAGAAAAAAAAAAAAATACTGATTTCTATAACTGAAGAGGCACTTGTCACTTTCAGATGTTATGTCTCTCCCCCCCCCAAAAAAAGAAAGGAAAACTTGAAAAACAAAATGTAATGTCTAATTCCCACCACTAGGGTTGTATGTAATTTACCACTTTAAAAGTTCCAATTCGTTAAAAAAAAAGAGAGAGAAGGAAAAAAAGAGAAGTTCCAATACTTATATGTCTTAAGTGACAGGAGAACTAAGTTCTTCTTTAATAATTAAGCTCCAAAACAAAGATTAAAGAGTCTTATATTCTTTCTCTCTGCAATGCTGCAAGGCTACGGACCCAAACGAGTCTTAACAATGGAGTCGGAAGCTCCCTTTCCGTTTCAGAGCTCTTTGTTCTTTGTTCTTTTAAAAGTGAAAGTAGCAAACCGCAACCACCCTCTGCTTTCCCTTCCGTAACATCGAGGGCTTAAAAAAAAACTATAATCTTCACTTTCTGCTCCCCCTTTTGGCTTTAAAAATCCTTAGGGCTTGTAACTTCTTAAAGAGTTACTTTTTAAGAGTTCAGGGGGAGAAGGGAAACAATAACCGCTAGCGGCAACTTACTTTCTGTTTCCAGCTCTGCGCGCTGTGCTGCGTCTGTGTTGATTCCAGATGACAGCCGAACTCCTCACTTTTATATTTATACTCCGAATCCTTCCTTAGTCAGTTTCCTTCAAATTTATAATCCAATTTGGTTCAGATTTCTTCTATTTTGAGAATGAAGCGCTCCTCTTGCAAGCTCGGGGCTTTGCTATTTGGATATAGAAAATGGCTTCCCTTAGCCCGCTGCCCACTCCGCCATTCTCTTTGCCCCTTTTGGGGTTACCTGACGGCCGTGTGGGTTGTTCCTGGCTTCGCTGGGAACCTGTTCCTCTAGATATCCCCCCAGAGGTTAAATTTGGGGGCTACTGAGCCCTGTAGCACCCCTTTTTATCCAAAATAGCACAGGACTCACCTCACAGTAGAATCCCCGCTTGTGGAAGAGTCGCGCTCCACCGGAAGTGCCCTTTGTGGAAGAATTCATGACATTAACATTTACAAAATATCATAATTTGCTGATAGCTTCCATCAGAGTAAGTCTAAGTCCCAAACGCAGAAATACCATATTGTCTCTCTCTTTGGGGGCTGTACTGTTTTAGGATATAAATGGATTATTTCATATTTGATTTTTTTCTCTAAGTCAAAAAGTTTCTGCACATAGAAGACACACATGTCAGGGGAAATAGTGGAGCAGAACCCTTTTCATGGAAAAGGAACCTCCTGCAGTCAGGAATATTTTTACATTGGGGGGGGATATTCAGACATGCAGTTGAAGTACAGGCGACTCAATTTATGCTGGGGTTACATTTTGGAGTTAGCACATAAATTCAAAATTGCATATAGTGAAAACACATGGCAGGCAGGATTCCCAAAATCTCCCCCCACCAGACACCCTCCCCCATTTCAACCCCCTCTTTAAAAAATAGACATTTTTTTTTGCCAAGTGGGTAAAGCTGAATGCACACAAGTTAAACTTGCAGAAGTTGCAGAAGTTGAGAGGTACCTGTACCGTACATATTGAAGTGTAACATTCCCAGGAATGTTATTACCCGATTTATTTGATCATTATTACCCGATTATTACCCGATTTATTTGATCATTTAGATCAGCCATCTGTGGTTATCCAAAGGTTTATCAACTACTTACCAGCTTCTGGGATGAATAATACTGTTTTTGTATCTCAGACTGTGAAATCAACTGCCCAGTCTGTTTATGGAAGTACTGTAGTTAAAATTAATACACAGAAAATGAGGAAGAGTGCCAGACCAAGCATGCATAAACATGGATATGCCATAGTGCTTGCTTTTCACGATGTGCTAATAAATAGGCCCTGCTTATCCCTGAGTATTTGAAGGAGCTTAAGATATTATGGCACCTTATGGATTTGTAAAGACTGATGCCTCCTAGCAACCCGAGAACGGCTTAAATCATTATGTCATTGTTTCCGCCACACACAACTCCATGTTTATGCAGTGTGGACATTGTAGTAATAGATTATTACTGGATGGGCATACAGGGATTTGCCCACTTCTGAGTTAGGGGAGTTGGAGAGTCTTTGGCCCCATCCCATTCCCAGTGGTCATGGATGATGAGAGATGTAAAGTAGCAACTTCTGGAGGCCCATAGGTTCTCTACCCTTCAATTAGTCTGTTATTGTTTATTAAACATGCATACCCCCTTCATGCGAAGATCACAGGGTGGTTCACAACATAAAAATACAAAATGAAAGCACAAAATACAAATAAAACAAAAGCAAACCAAGCCAATAACCCCCTCCCCCACACACATTTAAAAGGCCATAAAATGTTTATCTGCCCAACGCCTGGTTGAAGAGAAACATTTCCTCCTGGCGCCGGAAGATATGTAATGAGGGTGCCAAGCGAGCCTCCTTGGGGAGAGCATTCCACAAACACGGAGCCACCACAGTTTTCAGTATTGTAAGTTGAGTTTGTGTTCTGAATGTATGCTTGTGTGAGGACATTATCATAGAATTGTAGAGTTGAAAGGGACCCTGAGGATCATTCAGTCCAACCCTATGCATTGCAGGAATCTCAACTAAAACATCCATGACAGATGGCTATCTAACTATCTAACTTCTGCTTAAAAATCTCCAAGGAAGGAAAGCCCACAAGGGAGTCCATTCCACAGCTCTTAGCATCAGAATTTTTTTTCGTATGTTTAGTTGGAATCTCCTTTCTTGTAGCCAAGACATTGGTTCTTGGTGCAGTTCAGAGATTTTTGAACTGGTTCAAACTAGTTTGTTCCCAGCACTGGTTTTGCTTAACAGGCTAAAATTTCCTTACTAGACCAGACCAAAGCTTCATCTAGCCCAGTGCTGCTTCCGGAAATGACAAGTTAGGGAAAGTCTCCTGCATCTTGTATTTGGAGCTATGCACCCTTCATGGGTCTGACAAATGTCAAATGGCATATTCTCTGTGAATTTGTTGAATCCTCTTTAAAATGTTTTTTTTTTAAAGTGGCTGCAAATTCCATAAGCCTGACGGTGTGTTGAGAAGTATGTCCTTTAGACTTTCTTGAACCTATTGTCAGTCAGCTTCATTAGATTATTTTTGCCCCAAAGAGGCAACAAACATGATGAGCTGTGTAGTACATACAAAAGAATCCACACACCCTCCCCCCCCCCCAATAATCATAAGGCACAAAATTAAATTTTGTTAGGAGGGAAAAAATCCTCATCTAGTCCCTGGAATGTGACATTTCATGGGTATAATAAGGTTAAAAACATTATAAATTGAAACTCTCTAAATCCTTATTATGCTCTGTACTAAAGCTTCTGTTTTACATAATACTCTTATTTCAGAAGGCTCTTTGTTTTTGCAGACTAAAATCTAGCCATTCTCTCCCATAGCGGAGACCAAGGGAGTCAAAAACACCATGAAAAATCCAAAGGTAATTATCGGAATAAAAGAACCTGGAAGTAGATCACAGACTTTGGAACATTTTCAAGGGAATTCTGTTGCAAGTTTTATGTTGTTTGAAATATTGCATGTTATTTGTGGCAACTTCATTCTTTTATACATGCTCTTTCCAGAAAGGTAGCTCTCAAATTGTAGAAAGGGAAACAGAAAGGGAACCAGACTGCATGAGGAGCCTCACAACAAAATGCTGTCTGCTTGTGTGTCTGAAGGTCCAACCACCACCACCAAAGTTCTCCATTCCCAAGCAGGAGGTTGCACAGAATGATTGAACAGATGAGAGCTGGCTGCCAATGGAGTAAGAGGCAGGGCGGGCTGGCTGGCTGGAGGGCAAGTGAATGGACAGTCCTTTTCATTCCCCCCCTGCCATCCAGTTTCCAGTTCTCTCAACAGTCAGCCAGAATTCTGTGGGTTCTGAGCATGTTCCCTCCTCATTGTTACCCCTTAGCGATTTCCTTTTTAAGATACTTTTGATACTTCTGAAAACCTCATGGTTACCCTGAGTCGATTGATACCTCCCTCTTATGCTTAGCTGTTGCCATTTTGGTTGCATAAGCAACAGCACAAGGAGAATAGAATCATATAGGATAACACACTGCAGGTTGTTGCAGAACAAAAGCTGTAAATGCATCTAGGATATCTTTAGGTCCATGCATATAGGTAATGGCTGTCCAAATGAAGTATAGGTGGTTGTTGGGGAAAATGTTCCTAGATGCCGCTTGCTGGTTTTTGTTCATCAAAATGATTATAGTAGACCTTGGCCCAGTTTAGACACCTAGGCCTTCAGTAATGTGTTTTGTATGGTGGGGACTGGGACCAGGCACCAGGAGTTTATATGCTTGGGACAGTGTTGCATACAAATGCCCAATATGTACGAATCTACCCAAAGGGTTGGAAAGGATGTCACATAGAGGAGGGAGAAAGGTTGTTTTCTGCGGCTCCAGAGAAGCGGACACGGAGCAATGGTTCCAAACTACAAGAAAGAAGATTCCACCTAAACATTAGGAAGAACTTCCTGACAGTAAGAGCTGTTCGACAGTGGAATTTGCTGCCAAGGAGTGTGGTGGAGTCTCCTTCTTTGGAGGTCTTTAAGCAGAGGCTTGACAACCATATGTCAGGAGTGCTCTGATGGTGTTTCCTGCTTGGCAGGGGGTTGGACTCGATGGTCCTTGTGGTCTCTTCCAACTCTATGATTCTATGATTCTAGGTCACAGGCATCTAGTATACTGTGCATATGTTTGTATTCATGATCACTCACCTATAGGCCTGAAAGCATGATGAGCGCCGAAACCCCATAGTCACCTGTGACTGGACTTAACCGTCCTTTACCTTACCTTTATATGTGCTAGGGATTGAGCTGGAACCAGAGGAGTCATAGGCTGTTTCCTTATACCAGGTTAGCCTATTTCTCCATCTCACCCAGTATTGTCTACTGGGTCCCATCTCCTGATGCTTTTAACCGCAGGTGCCAGGAAGTGAATCTGGGAACTTCTGCATGAACAAAGCATGAACTATGGCCCCTGCTAAAGGAAGAGGGGGGAGGATGGCTGGAGAATGTAGACAGTGATCCTGTTACCTCTCACATGGCTGATCCAGCACTCTGCCATTTGAGCTAACTCACCCCTGTACCGAGACAGAAAAAGAGCTTAAACTAGAGGCAGGTGTGTGGCAGGAAGAAAATACTGCTGTGTTAGTTGGGCAAAGATCGTGGTACGTACTGATACAGGCCTGGCCAATGCAAAGGCTTTCTGCTACCTGATAATCTTCTGTTTGGTTCTGTGTTTGGTTTCTGATGCCAGAGAACTTAACATTCTAGTATTCACTAGAGCACATTGCATCTTCTGGTGCAGGCCTCTGGAGAGGAGCTCTTTTTATTGCTGCACTATGCTGAGGTAAGCTAAGGTTTGGCTTAGCTGGTCGTCCAAACGAGGACTCAAGGTTAAGCTCACCTCAGTAACCACAGGCTGTAACCAAGAGTTGTTCTCAGGTACAGCACACGGACAGTGAGGGGAGAGCTTGACCAAGAGATCTGGTTGGGATAAGACTCTAAGCCAAACCTTGGAGGAATTCAATCCTGTGGAGCTTAGTCTCATAGCTGTCAATGTTTCCCTTTTTTAAAGGGAAATTCTCTTATTCTGAATAGGATTCCTCGCAAGAAAAGGGAAAGGTTGGTAGCTATCCTTAGTTTATGGCTAATGTGGTGAATCGGTAATAGTGCTTGTGATGTCAAAGTTGAAAAGATTCTCAGCTTCAGTTGTCAAGGCTTTGGTTGCGTATATGAGAGTGTTCATGTAATATGTGTGTGTTTAATACTTGAAGCTCCCTTTAGACTGCCTGGACAGTTTAGCCAGTTAGCTCATCCCTTTTTGGCATTTGTTCAAATCACAATCCCATAAATGGGATTTAAATGAAGCGCTGTATACTATTTGTGGCAACTCTGTGTAACTTCTTTCATCGCTTTGAAAAAACTGCAGTAGATCTTACTGCAGACATCAGAATACTGACCATATGGTGTGTGTTTTTAAATTGAAGATTCAGCAAGTGGTTTTAATTAAAGAGAAGGGATAGCCAAGCAGGATCTGGTAAGAGCAACGCAAAATGCAAAAGGAAAAAACAAAAACTGAAGCTAGGATTGTGAGGTGTAAATAGTCCCACTCTTCTTCCAGCACAGAGACACCTCTAGCATTGTACTGTATGTTCTATCTTGGATTTTAATTGTGTTGAAATTGTGCAGCCAATCTTGGCTAAAAAGCGTACGCATGGTACACATAATAAAATAGATAAACAGCTAACACAATTGCTTTTCTATGTGAGTGCTGTGCACTCATATATATTTGCTTTTTAAAAGAAGAAGGGCAGATATCAGGGAGGAAAGGAAGAGATCTAAACTTAGGAGAAAGCTGGTGTCAGCCTTGCAGAAATAGAAGATGTGAAAGGAAGTAAGATTAAGTTAATTCATGATGAGCACCGAAGACTTGTTTTGTGGGTGCTGGGAAAATGAGTGAGGTGGGAACAACTATTTAGACAAGCCCACCTAGATGCTTTAGAAAGTTGAAGTGAATTTTAATTAGTATTGTAACTTTTTTATGTTTTAAAGTCTGGTTTCTCAGTTTTATTGTTTTATCTTTCTGTAAACCACTTTAAGGTGTTTTACAATCAAGCAGTGTATAAAATTTCATGAAATTAATTAATTAATTAAACAAGTTACATTTTCCTACTCCCAGAAAGGGCAGGTTTTGCAGTGAAAACAGAAGCTTGTGAACATTTGGTTTTCCTCTAGAGGAGTTGGTTCTCAAGCTAGTTTTGAGAAAGGCAGCTTTAGGATGAATATTGATCATTTCATGAAGACTGTTTTATTTACAGTGGTGCCCCGCAAGACGAACGCCTCGCAAGACGGAAAACCCGCTAGACGAAAGGGTTTTCCGTTTTGGAGGCGCTTCGCAAGACGAATTTCCCTATGGGCTTGCTTCGCAAGACGACAGCCCATAGGGAAATCTCCGGGACAGTGGGGAAGCGCAGCTCGTCTTCCCCGCTGTCCTCGGACCTCCTCCGAAGCCTGGCGGCGGGGCGGGGACACCTCCCCCCGCCGCCCGGCATCGGAACGATGTCCCGAAGCCGAGCGGCGGGGCGGGAAAGTCTCCCCCCGCCGCCCGGCATCGGAACGATGTCCCGAAGCCGAGCGGCGGGGCGGGAACGCCTCCCCCCGCCGCCCGGCTTCGGGGCGGGAAAGCCTCCCCCCGCCGCCCGGCTTCGGGGCATCGTCCCGATGCCGGGCGGCGGGGCAGGAACGCCTCCCCCCGCCGCCCGGCTTCGGGCATCGTCCCGATGCCGAGCGGCGGGGCGAGAAAGCCTCCCCCCGCCGCCTGGCATCGGAACGATGTCCCGAAGCCGGGCGGCGGGGCCGCGAAGCCTGGGCGCGCTGGCAACTCTCCACAAGGAGCGCTCCCGCTGCTTGCGGAGAGGTCCGCGAAGCCTGTCCTGGACCTCTTCTGAAGGCAGGCGGGGGGCAAAAGTCTTTGTCCCCCCTGCTTGCCTTCCCAGGGGCTTTTAAATCGCCCGGACAGCGGAGAAGTCCTCCGCTGTCCCGGGCGATTTTAAAATGCCGCCCGCCAGAAGAGGTCGGGGGAAGGCGGTTTCCATAGGAACGCATTAATTGATTTTCAATGCATTCCTATGGAAAACCGTGCATCGCAAGACGAAAAACTCGCAAGACGAAGAGACTTGCGGAACGAATTAATTTCGTCTTGCGAGGCACCACTGTACTTCCCTTCCATGAAACATCCCAAAACTATTTAACAATAAACGTCTAAACAATTAAACACACACTACCTCCCAGACTGCTAGTTTTGGGGGGACTTTAACATCCGCACTGAGGCAACTGGCTCTGGGTGGCTCAGGACTTCATGACTGCCATGGGGCTTGTCCCAACATGTCCCCTGTCCAGCTGTGCCAGGGAGGTGATTAATACATCGTTTTGAGAGGGGGTTTGGCTGCCTGCATGAAGGAGGTAGTGGTAAAATCTTTCCTCAAGAAACCCTCCCTGGATTTGGAGGATCTAAGTTATTACGGGCTGATTGCCAATCTCTTCTTCTTGGGCAAAGTTCTTGAGCAGGTGGTCACAGAAAAGAACCAGCCTCTCTGGGAGGAAACTGATTTTCCAGATCCATTTTCGTCAGGGCTTAGGCCTGGTTTTGGCACAAAACTGCTTTGGTCGCCCTGTAGGATGACTTCTGTTGTGGACTCTCCTTCCTTGGGGGTTTTAAAGCAGAGGTTGGATGGCCATCGGCAAAGGATGCTTTAGTTGAGATTCCAGCATTGCGAGGGGTTGGACTAGATGACCCTCAGGGTCCCTTCCAAATCTACAATGCTATGATTCTATTATCTTATTTTGTTCCTGTATTCTGATGAGGACAGGGCTGTTCTTTCTTTTTCGTAATTTACACACACACACACACACAAATCAGGTGTGCTGAGCTGTTCATTTAATAAATTGAGTTTTTTTGCGGTCACTTCTTTTTCTTTCAGGAAATGGGAAAGCACATAAACCTCTCCATACTGCCCTGATTCACTTTCAAAATATTGCCATCTGTACACTCTCGGTGCAGGCCATGTAATATAAATGGACTACAGAGATATGCACTTGAAGTAGAAACTCTTAAAGATTACATGCTGTACTCAGTCCAGCACATCTGTTCAGTTCATATGCCGTGTGTGCCATTGTAACTTAAAACACACACACACACACACAGAACAAATGGTAATAAAAAAGTTGTCTCTTATAAGGAGCTTACATCTGTTTGCCACAGGGATTCCATATGATTGTGAAGATCGCCTGTTTGGTTGGCTATATTTCTGTGGCCAAATATGAACTACTGACTTTCCATGAGCTACTTAGGGAGAAGATATTAAGTGAACTAACTGTTCCCTCCCAACTTTTTGGGTCTGATATCAAACCTGAACTAGGCAGCCACCTAGTGGCTAAGTGGTGATTGTGTTCTTGTTTGTTTATGTGACTGTTTATTTATGTCAATATTTATGCCACATTCTCTGCCATTCATACAACACCCACAGCAGTTTATGAAACAAAAGAAAACAACTCCGTACTCCTAACTCCAAATAATCTATAAAGCACACATCACAGTGTGGTTTTTAAAATCCATGCAGTTAGGAAGCCATGCAACCATTTAAATCAGCACAGATCTGCCCAGAGGAAAAGCTTTTTTGGGGGGGAGTGGAGGCAATTAAAAAATAATGACCTGGGACCTGACCCACTCCATCTAGGGAGGGCCTTCCATAATGATTCCGCTAGAGAGAAGCTGCAGCCCTGCTCCCTCTCAGGGTGTTTTTGCCAACATCTAAGGAGCCATGGAAGCTATACAGAAGAAGGTGCTCCCTGATTTATGCTGGCCCTAGGCTGTTTAGAACATACTGAGGTTGCCATTTTGGCCACCTTGAGAAGAAAACTATTTCTATTATTTTTGTTACTGCACTCTCATATTGTTATCCTTTTGAATGTTTGATCTTCATAGTTTATTTCATTCATATATATATATATATATATATATATATATATATATATATATATAAAATTTAGGGGCAATTTAAGCACATATTCTACCAGGTTTCTCCAATGTTTGTTTTCCAAATGCAGCATTCACATGATACGAAGACTATTGATGATAGTGGTTTGTTTTCACACAGTCAGGCTATTGTGTAATCATTGCAATCATGTCATGGGAAATGTAGCAGTATGAATGTCAGCTTTATTTAAAATACAGTGGGTTGATAAATTCCATTTTTTATCTGGAACCCTTTGAAACATATCAGTTACTTCAAAAACAATATGGGTCTGATCCTGCCAGCCAGCTCATGTTGAATGCAATTTATTCAGGTTAAATTTTATGTGAATTACTTAATTGGAACAGAGGACTTATGCCATAGCAGGTGATGTGGTATAAAGTACATCAGCAACTAGCAGGAAAAATAAATTAAATTAGGTTAGAACATTAAATAATAGCCAAATAGCTGCTACATATGGCAGTTCCCAACCTTGTGTCACTTTTACACACTTATCTCTCATCAACTTAGAATATTCAGAAGAAGAAAGAGGCAGCTCTCAGAGAAACTTTGTAAAAAAAAGACATTCACTTAGAAATTATCCAAAGCAATGGATTTCCTGGTACTCTTCTGCTTACTCAAAACCAGTTGGCTTTCATTGAGACTGATGGGCTTACAGAAGTAGGTGTAACTTATTTGTTAATATGAAGGCCATTCTGTACACAAAAGTATCATTGTGTTGTTCTGCTTCCAGGTCAATTAGACTTACTTGACCTGATGTTTCTAAGCATATATGAAGAACTGACAGAAAGTGACGTTAATGTTCTTTGTATCCATACAGCATATCAACAACGATCACATACATGGGGAGAAGAAGGAGTTTGTATGTCGATGGCTGGATTGTTCTCGAGAGCAGAAGCCATTCAAGGCTCAGTACATGCTGGTGGTACATATGAGGAGGCACACGGGAGAAAAGCCACACAAATGCACTGTGAGTCAACAGCCCCAAATCACTGGCCCCACTGGCTTGTTTCCATTTCCCTTTTGCACAAACGTGATTGGCAGGTTTTGCTGCCTTATGAAACACTACTGCCTAAAATGTGGCACTATGCACAGCAGTGAAATCAGTTCTGGAACCAGTGATATTTAACTTAATCTTATGTGATCTTAAAGTGGAGTGGCTAACCGGTTGTCATTGGACTACAATTTTCATCATCCCTGCTTAGTAGGCATCATCCTGACAAGTCGCCCATCCATGTGCCAGAAAGGTGGGCAGTGGCACAGCCAGATGTTCAATGACATTGAATTATTCAGCATGGCTGAGCAGGCGGCAAAGGGAGCTTAGAAGATCTCTCTGAACATGTGTGCAACAAAATGGCATTTGAGATTTAGTTGAAAGGGAATATTGTAAATGACTTTAAAATCAACATGCTACTTATATTTAAAATGCACTCCACAGTACTGGTTGATGGAGAAAAACAGCATCTTCTCTATTAAAGACTGTCAGAATTCTGTCCTTTTGATTACATTTCATAAAACCAGCTGAAGACATGGTTTGTCAACTGGTGTCCAAAGGCTTTAGATACAGAACCAGCTATTGCGACTGATAGCCTTAGTAAAGTTTTTTTTTTTAGATGAGGTTTTTTTTTAACAACAGTTCTATCTGTCTTTACATTTTAGTTTTTACATTTAGTTTTTATTGTGGTATATTTTTTATGGTTTTATTGGGATATTTATAAAGGTAAAGGTAAAGGTACCCCTGCCCGTACGGGCCAGTCGTGTCCGACTCTAGGGTTGTGCACTCATCTCACTTAAGAGGCCGGGAGCCAGCGCTATCTGCAGACACTTTCGGGTCACGTGGCCAGCGTGACGAAGCTGCTCTGGCGAGCCAGCACCAGCGCAGCACTCGGAAACGCCGTTTACCTTCCCGCTATAAAGCAGTACCTATTTATCTGCTTGCACCCGGGGGTGCTTTTGAACTGCTAGGTGGGCAGGAGCTGGGACCGAAAGACGGGAGCTCGAACCGCCAACCATGCGATCGGCAAGTCCTAGGCACTGAGGTTTTACCCACAGCGCCACCTGCGTCCCTTCTATTGGGATATTTAGCAGACTATTAATATTTCTAATAAATAAATGGGGCTGTCTTCCATGAATTAATCCACATACTTCAGCAAAGCCAGTTTAGCTTTACCATCACCAAGCCTTGTGACAGTGAATTACGTAAGAATTCACTGCCTAGGAAACTTCCTTTTGGTTGTTCAGACTCTTCTGATCACTTTTTCCATTTAGATACTGAGTGCTGAACTATAACCAAACAATCAAAAAATGAAAATTAAGGACTTTCAGCCTGAATCAGTCCATGTTAGTCAGAAGTAAGTCTCATTTTATTAAATGGGGCTTACTCCCAGGTAAACATGCAAATGAAGGCAGACTCAGAATTGCATTACAGTGTCTAAACAACCCTTCCCTTTATATTGATGCAAGCTAGGCTTTTATCTTACATACTTTTAACCAGGGATTATGATGGGCTCAACAAAACAAAAGAAAGAAATCTTGAACACATTGCTATTATGGCTAGATCCTGGAAAGCTGCTCTCCCTTTGATGTGGTGTTATTTCATTGGCTTATCCCCCACCCTCGCAGTCTCTACTTTCTGTAACACCAAGCGCTCAGAATAATCCATATTTGCATGTTGTCTGCAGTTTGAAGGTTGTACAAAGGCCTACTCCAGGCTAGAAAACTTGAAAACTCACTTGAGATCTCACACTGGAGAGAAACCATATGTCTGTGAGCATGAGGGCTGCAACAAAGCATTCTCAAATGCGTCTGATCGTGCCAAGCACCAAAACAGAACTCATTCCAATGAGGTAAGGAAGCACATGGGCTGTAAAATCCCCCAACCATGCACAGACATAATCCTGCCAAAAGAATTTATTGTAGAATATATACCAAGAAGAAACACCCCACAACTTTGAAGATGCAAAACTAGTACATTGCATACATTTTGAAGGTCATAAATCATTTTAACAGTATGTTTTTAAAAGGCATATTTAAAAAGCAAAGGTTGCTTGAAAGAAAGTTCCTTGATTTCTATTCAGCGTATTTCAAGTACTTGTTATTAAGATCACCACTATGTCTAATGGATACGCTTCAGTTGATGTGCCACAAACAATGGCTTGTGTTCTGCTGTACCCAGAGAAACAGCCTGTGCATCGCAGCTGATCCAGGCGACCTCTTATTCTATAAGAAAAGTTTTGTGAAGGGTGGCACAAACTTCCTTTGTGCCGTGGCTTGCTTGCCCTCTTGTCTACACCTTTGTCACTTCAAAACTGATGCCAAAAATACAAAAAGCAAAGCCCCACAACAGACGAAAAGCACGGCTTACTTCAAAGGCCAGCCCTTGCTTCTTCGTATTGCTGTACTACCTTCATTACAGGAGCTGGATGGGAGCAGTAAACATGAAGGACAGTGGTGGAAAATTGGGTGTCCTGACTTGCAAATCCACCATTGGATACAACCCTCTGTTTATAAATCTTACAATATTTCTGCAGTGCATTTGGCCACTTCCGTGTGCCAGTACAATAGAACAAAGCACTGGGTCATATGAGTAATCCTAAGTAAATAAACAAATTGAAATATGGACGGGGACCAACTTAAGGACTTGCTCTAGTCCACGGGCAGCCCGTTCCATTTTGCGGCCTGAGGATTGATTTTGTGGCTGCAGCTTCCGGCAAGGTTTTGCAAGAGGTCCAGGAGATCTCATTGGAAGCTGCTCCCACTTCTCTAGGGGGGGGGGCGCCCACACTTTGGATTCGGCCACTTGAGACTTGCTACCTCAGTCGGCCTCATGGGCAGGCAGGCCCTGCTCCAGGCCAGTGGAAAAGTTTACTTTTTATCTTCCCAAAGCTGATCCCATGCCACATCACAAGCTGCTTTTGAAACGGCTGTCAGATTCAATGAAATTAATGGGGGGCTGTTCCTCTAAAGTTCCGCTTAGGCTCACAGAACTACTTTCATAATTCTTTTGAACTTAGTTGAGGTGTGCAATGTTTTCTGTACTGAAAACAATTCAAGGTTAGAGGTATTTAATTCCCCATAGGAGAATAAACATGGACCCACATCACATGATATACTTGTTATTTTCCTCTGCATGTATCATAAGATATATTGAATTAACGAAGGAAAAATGTCATACAAGAAGAATCCCAAAGACTTGCAGCGTTGTTTACTAGTGACACCTGCTGGTTAGTCCCTGACAGTGTTACGTGAGAATGGAATCCCTTTGGTGTTCAGTATTCTCTTAAGAGTCTAGTGAATATCAAGATAAAGAAATCAGAGTGGAGAATGAGAACTGTGCAGAAGTGATTCAAGGATTTATGTTGTTTCCCCAAAGCCCTTCCACATATTCAAAGCATGTACATTGTACTTTGAAAGGAGCTCAGCGTCATACACAGTAGGCACATATTGCTTTGGTACTCTCCTGCCAAAAGAACTACAGAATTGGCAGTGTCCCAGATGAATTTCCATGCAAGTGGCCCAAGGACCAATGGCAACAAGGCCGTCAGGAACTGATTTCATAGGAAAGCACACTGAGGGACCATAGTACCAAGATTAGAGAGCTTGGATTTAACCTCTGTTAATTCTGCTTCACTCTTATGAGTCTAAACTTGCAGATGTGTCCACAAGTACAAGGCACTTCAGAACCCATCAGCCATTGGCTGAAAGATAACATCCACAGCCTGTGGCCTCTGAATGTAGCAGTAGTATGCTGTATAGCATTGTTAAATGCTCCATGGAAGAACTCATAACCAATACTGACATTTCTTTCCACTTGCAGAAACCCTATGTCTGCAAAATACCAGGGTGCACAAAGCGCTACACAGACCCCAGTTCTCTCCGGAAGCATGTGAAAACGGTGCATGGTCCTGAGGCACATGTCACCAAGAAGCAGCGTGGAGACATCCACCCAAGGCACCCACCCCCGAGAGACCAAGGCAGCCATTCTCAAACAAGATCCCCAGGCCACCAGACTCAGGGCGCGATTGGTGAGCAAAAAGACCTCAGCAACACTACCTCAAAGCGTGAAGAATGCCTCCAAGTGAAAGCGGTCAAGTCCGAGAAGCCCATGGTATGCAACATCTTGTGCTTTCTCCCCATCACCCTTTCCATTTGAGGTTGCCGGGGGTTCGTTGGTTATGAAATACTGCTTTTGGTTGCTTTTCTTTACAATAACCTGTGACAAATGGAAATAAATTATATCTGGCAGCTCTAATATAATGTAACGTTTGGAAATCAAACAGTGTGAAGCTATTTGTAGATTAGATAGGCTGAATACTTACATGCTTTGCATCTTGACTCAAAATGCCATTTAACCACCACAAAAACAGGAAATTTAAAATTCATTCACACTTAAATTGGCATAACAGAACTCACATGTGTTACTCCATTGATATTAAAAATGACTTGTTGTCAAGATTTACCAGATGTATATCATGATATTCAGTGCCATTATAACCCTGAATAAATTGCACCCCTGTTGGCTGAAGTTTGGATACATCCAGTTCTTTGCACTGTGCCATTCCGATAAACGAGGCTTTATTTAGGGCACAATCCTGCAGGAAGCTCTCCTGTGCAAGTTCCATTGACGTGAGCGTTATCACCATTCATTTTGATGGTACCGTATTTTTCGCTCTATAGGACGCACTTTTTCCCCTCCAGAAATTAAGGGGAAATGTGTGTGCATCCTATGGGGCGAATGCAGGCTGCGCCGCTAAGCCCAAAGGCAGAACAGGGAGACGGAGCGCTGCGGAGCACTCCATCTCACTCTTCTAGCTTGGGGACGGCTGCGTGCAAAGCCTCTCCAGGGCAGCGCTGTGCCTTCACCCCGCTGTCCTGCAGAGGCTAGCAAGGCTGTTCCCAAGCCAGAACAGCGAGATGGAGGGCTCCGTCTCGCTCTTCTAGCTTGGGGTCGGCTGCGTGCAAAGCCTCTGCAGGGCAGCGGGGCGCTGCGCTCCAAAGGCTTCAGGGATCTTTGAGGCTGGTGGTGGGAGAAAGCAGCACTTCCCCCCACCGCCAGCCCCACAAGCTCGGGTGAATGCACCTTGAACGCACCTTGCTTTAGAGGAGGAGAACAAGAAAAAAAAAATTTCCCCCTCCTATGGTCCGGTGCATCCTATAGAGTGAAAAATACGGTAATTGTGCAGGAGAACTTCCCCCACATTCATGTATTTTGTGGTAATCTGGTTTAAATTTAGTTCTTTCAAATTCATAGAGAAAGGGCTAATCACCAGATAAATGTTGCAACAATGTTTATTAATGTTTAAGTAGAATGAATTGCAATGAATTCTGATTTCAAATTCTTAAACATCAAGTCAAAACACTGAGTTCGTGGGTCAAAATGAAAATAATCTGTACAACCTAGTTCTCACAGTGTTGGTAAACCTTTACCTGGGTGTAGCACATCAGTTTGTAGGTGTGGTGGGCTTTCATAACTGAATGCACCTCCACACAAAAATTCCTGCACACAGAAAGTTTGTGTGAAAGAAGCCTTCTCCTTGACATCTCATTTTCTCTGCGGAGACAATTTTTGGGATGGAGGAGTCTTCAATCATGATTTTTCCATGTGGAGTCAGAGGTTTACCAATTCAATGTAAGTAGATCATTACTTCAAATTTGAGATTCCCAAATTGGAAAATATATCTAATATGGCTTTTTATAAAATGTGCCATGTTGATTTGCTCAGTCTAGAAATCTGTTGAGCACTCAGATACACACACTGATACCCTACATGTAAGAATCTCCCATATTTTTCAAGGGGAGAGTAGACCTGGCTGTGCAAAGGTATCAACACCTTGCCGGGGGGGGGCGGGGAATGGAAAGTCTCTATTGGGGAGCTCCATGTTTGTATTTAAAATCCTGGACCCAGATCAGAAATTGGACCCAAGTGACTAAATTTTAAGTTTCTTCTGTGTTTCAGGTGTGTCAGAAGTATTTCCTAGTCTAGTTAATATTTCAGCAATGTGGTTGAATTGAGTGGCTTTGGGGGGAAAGGGAGAGAAAAGATTATAAGAACCATGCAGAAAATAAAATTTACTTATAACATTGAGCTTAATAAATGTTAATCAAAATTAGGTGCTAAAATAGTTGAATAAATTATGACTTGACCATGTTGTATGACTTTTGTAATTGTACTAATCTGGTATTTCTTCTATCTAATGCTCTTAAATGACTTGTTCTAACTTCCTAAGGACAGTGGGTAATAAGGTGAGGGGATTTTAACTTCTTCTCAGTTCCTTCAATGCTACTTTTGAAAACCATTTGCTTGCTGCCCAGGAACATTCCATCAAACGCATCCATGGCATTTCATAACAAATGGCATGTAGTGCAACTGGAATTATGGCAATTTTAAATAGACGTGTATATGTTCACATACACATCCGTGACCACTCTCTGTTTTGTGAGTGAATGTGTCTGCTGTGAGCAATTAGTCAGCTACAAGAACAGGCTTCTGACTCTCAAATGTCTTTGTTCAGCTAGCATGAAACAGTAACTGCCCCAGTGATGCTTCCCTGGTGAATTAATTAATTTAAACATTGCTACTGGGGTTTTCAGCTAAATGTCCACAACACATTACTAATAACGTCACAAAACCTAGATAATTTTGTGTTGCCGGTGATCCTGAAAACACTTGCATGCTCATTGCTCACTTAATGGGAGGTCTTTTTGTTAAAATCACTGAGATTTTTTCCCATGGAGATCAAAAGCTGATATAGGAGGCTGTTCTTGAGAGCAAAATGATTTCGCATGCCTTAATCAGGGTTCTGTGTACACTGCAACTCTGCTGGAGCACAGAAATTGTGTCCAATGTGGCACAAAATTCACCTTTCATTAAAATAATAACAGCAATTAGCCGCGAGGCTACAAAGATAGACTTGCAAGCATATGGCCCAGTGATGTGGATTTTCCAGAAAATTTTAAATCACATTGTTTTCTGGGAAGTTTTCCAGTGCCCAAAGTCTATTGGAATCTATAAAGTCCTAGAAGTCCTACTGAGTTCAGTAGAGTTTACTCCCAGGTAAGTCTGTATAACAGCCGAACCATGTTTATTTGACTTGCATAACAAGCAAAACTTTTAAGGCATGATGTATTAATTTTATATACTATATACATTTTAAAAGAATTTCAGAGTAGCCTAAAAATAAAAATATAAACACATTTCCCCAACAGCCATAGTTATTTGCATTGAAATATTTGATTAGGAAAACAAAACGAAAACCAGTAACACACATTTTGTGTGGCTTAAACGGTACAATCAAACTAAATCACAGCTTAGATTGGAATTTATTTTTTGACTATTTGTAAATATTTTAAGGCAGAGCTTTCCAAACTGTGTTGCGACACATGAGTGTGTTGTGTGCAGGTGTGTTGCGCAATGTGTGTCTGTATCTCTTATAAGGTGTTAGTTTAACCTCCCTTTTTCTAGTAAAACAGAATTACTGTGTCGTGAAATGATGCATGTCTAAAAAGTGTGTCACCGACATGAAAGTTTGGAAAGCTCTGTTTTAAGATATGGCGATTCAGTAGCATCCACTCCACCCCCTGACGGTTAGCAAACTCAACACAGCCAGAGGTCTGTTTATTTCACATGTAGATATTTCCTAGGTATGAATCCTGTTTTTACTTTGCCTTGCTATGGAAATTTATTTATTTATTTGCAGGGGTTTTGACTAGATGACCCTCAGGATTTCCTCTAGCTCTGTAGTTCTATGATTGTATGATTATTATTATTATTATTATTATCATTATCATCATCATTATTATTATTTCAGGTTAAATTACAGTAGTGATTTTAATGAAGTTATTTTGGTAATATCTGCTTGATACGCATCCATCTTATTAACATCTAGAAACATTTAGAAACATCCTCTAAAAAGAAACATCCTCTAAAAGCACTGCTCTGCTTCTCTCTCTAAGATCTCTTTTAGGTGAGGTTGTTGAATACATGGCAAACACTGCAGTGTTTTTCTTAAGCAGTCTGAATATCGCTGCAGTAAAATAAACCTTATGAAGCATATCTATGAGCTTCTCCAGGGCAGTGGATATGTTTAACTGTGACAGGTCAACATGGCAGTAGAAAAACTATCATGGTAGAAAACCATAATTCTCATCAGAATTTACAGGAAAAGTAAATTCTTCTTGAGGCACAGTGGAAGGGAAGTTTCAGGGAAATGGTTGCAGTGAGTAATACTTTAGCAGCAAGCTGGTATTGATCTAGTGATGGTCATTGCTGCTCTGTGGGATATTTCCGATGGCATGATGAAGGCTTTTAGTGTACAAATCCATGTTTTGACAGCAGCTTTGTTTTATTCACTGTACAGTGGTACCTCTGGTTACGTATTTAATTCATTCCGGAGGTCCATTCTTAACCCTAGTACCACTTTAAGTACACTTTAAGTTCTTAAAGTACCACTTTAGCTAATGGGGCCTGCTGTGCCGCCACCGCCGCCGCGCGATTTCTGTTCTCATCCTGAAGCAAAGTTCTTAACCCGAGGTACTATTTCTGGGTTAGCGGAGTCTGTAACCTGAAGCGCATGTAACCCGAGGTACCACTGTATTGGCCAGTCCACAGTACTAAGGATGCTGCACTGCAATGAGAATCAGACCCTTCTGAATATTAACTTTATAACACTAGCACCTGGCTCGCTCCATGGAGATGGAACCATACATATATTGGTGCCATTCAGCTGCAGATGATCATATTGGCCAGGAATTAAAGAGCTACTTCCAGCATCTCCAATGTATTGAACTCACAAAGGGAATGTTTTCCAGCTGTGCCACGGGACCCCTCTCATTTTCAGTAGCTTTTTTTTAAAGCTTTTCGTCTGATGTGGGAGAAGGCTGTTACTCCAGAAGCACAAGTCTAAGATCAGAAGAATGCACACACTCTTTTGAAGAGCATGCCCTAGCCTTAGATTTCAGAAGCTTAAAGTGGTTTGGTAAGATGAGAGTCCTTGGTAGCATCCTGTACTTGCCTCAGCATGTCTCTGACCAAGTAAGGCTTTTCTTAATAATGAAATTGTGTTTATTTCTCAGCCATCTTGCAAGGTACCTCATGCAAATAAATAACTGAGGTACCTTGCAAGATGGCTGAGAAATAAACACAGTTCCGAGTTCTGTCTTGCCTTTCTCTAAGCATGATGGATCTTAGGTGCATTCTGTTTCTAACTGGATTTCCTCTCCCCCCCCCCCATATCTTTTCTCCTCCAAACAGACATCTCAGCCAAGCCCTGGTGGTCAGTCTACATGCAGCAGCGAGCAATCCCCCATCAGCACCTATTCCAACAATGGGACCGAGCTTAATCTGACCAGTAGAGGTAGTGTAGGAGACCTCAGTGTAATAGATGAAACCCCTATCATGGACTCTACCATTTCCACAGCAACCACAGCACTTGGCTTGCAGACCAGGAGGAATATGACAGAGACCAAATGGATGGAGCAAGTTAAGCTGGAAAGGTTGAAACAAATCAGTGGAGTGCTTCCAAGACTGAACCCCATTCCACATTCCAAAGCCCCAACTTTGCCGCCTCTCATAGGAAATGGTAAGATATGCTCATTTAATGTAATCTGCAGCTAGACCATTGATGGGGACAGACTGTTGCCAGCACTGACTGCCCATACATTACTGGGTTCAGGATACCTCAGAGACCGCCTGATCCCTGCCTAGTTACTGAGATGTTTGGTGGAGTCACTGTCCGTGTTCCCCATGGCATGGATGCATGGCTCCAGTATACCATGTGTGTTCAGTATTGTGAGCCGAATTTTATGGCACATCCTTCCTGTTGAGGTCACAGAGCCCCCCCCCCATCCCTGTTGAACTTCTGGTCCGTCTACAGAATGCTTGTTGTTGTTGTTTTCCCACATACATTTTAACTGGAATCTGATTTTATAGTTTTAACTGAATTTTATTGTCATTGTATTATATTCCATGTACACCACTTAAAGAAGATTGGAATTAAGTGGTATAGAAGCTCTCTGAATAATAAGATAAAATAATGAATGAATGAATCCACTTTAGAATCCATCCCTCCCCCCCAGAAAACCCCCCAACCCTGCACAGGGTTTCTTTAGTGCTTTTGCCATTATAATGCAACTAAATAAAGTGCATGCTCATTCTAATTTGAGAGTACCAAATCATGAAGTGTTGATAGGCCCTTCCCTGACTAAAATTATCAAGTAAGAAGAGTTTGGATTTGAAGAGTTTGGATTTGATATCCCGCTTTATCACTACCCTAAGGAGTCTCAAAGCGGCTAACATTCTCCTTTCCCTTCCTCCCCCACAACAAACACTCTGTGAGGTGAGTGGGGCTGAGAGACTTCAGAGAGAAGTGTGACTAGCCCAAGGTCACCCAGCAGCTGCATGTGGAGGAGCAAGGAAGCAAACCCGGTTCACCAGATTATGAGTCCACCACTCTTAACCACTACACCACACAGGGTCAAAGCTGAACAACATGATCGCCACGTAATTATGCCATGGAACTTTAGTTGGGATACAACATTTCAAACAGCAAATGGAGATCACTTTTTTGAATGCTCTTCCATGCAAAATACGGTACTTGCTCAGAATGCAACCAATTTAGAACATTAATTGATTCAAGATACTCTACTAAAAGGTGCTGCACTAAGTCAGTGATTAAGAAAAGATTACTGTTGTTATAAATAAAACCTGCAAAAAAACCTCCTAAAAGAGATAGTTCCTCCTTTTCTTTCTCACAGGTGGAATGACTGTTTTAAGATGATGCTAGTACGGCACATTTATCCAGTTTCTGAAAGCAAAGTATGCTTCTTGCTTCAGAACTGTTGTTCTACTCAAATGCAAATTTTAAATAAGTATATTATTTAAAGTAGGTAGAGCAGCTGATCAATTGAATAAGATTTGTTTAATCATGTTAGACCCTTATACTCTAAGCCAGTGGTTTTCAACCAGGGTGCTGTGGCACCCTGGGTATCATAGTCAGGGGTGCCACAGGGCTACTCTGTCCTCTGATGCCCTCTCATGTCTCTCCCTCCCAAAGGCTTCCACAGCTGTTTGTTGCAGCAGCCCAGACAAATGGTGCCTCTGGGGCTGGGCACGGGGGTGCTTCCCAGGCCCCCGTGGGGCAGCTGTCTTTGAGGGGGGGCAGCTCAGAGAGCAGGGGTGGCAGTTGCAGCTGCCCAAAGGACGCCCAGAGAGGGGAGAAGAGAGGAGGCTGAGGGAACACCCCCCAAGGAAGGGTGTTCAAAGAGGGGTGAGGGGCTGCCGGCTCTGCAGGCAAGGAGTGGCATAACTGGGCTCCTGAGCCCCCCAGGGGAGCCACAGAAAGAATGTAGTTGGTCAAGGGAGCCGTGGACCCAAAAAGCTTGAAAACCTGCTCTAAGCCTATGCATGTCTACTCAGACCTTATGAGTTCAGTGGTGCTTACTCACAGGTCAGCAATGTATAGGATTGCAACCTAATTTCCTGCTCATATCAAAATATTATACCAGGGAGAAGGGTACCCTAGGGAAGGTGGTAAGATTCTTATTATTACTATTTTATTGAAAGATGGTACGGTAGAATTCTTGTGTTTAGTCCAAAGTATGTGTTAATGTGGGTGACAGACGTGAATGGAGCTGGGAAACAAAACATACCCAGAGTCCATCGCAGGTCTCATCGCCATTTTTGCCCAAATATTTTTTCCTTCAACTTCGTTGCAAAACTCTTTCAACTGCAGCCACCCATGCAAAATATCTGTGGTATTTCTTGTTTCTGGTTTAAGTTCATTCCAATAAAGGGAACTACAGAAAAGAAAAGAAATGGTTATAATTGCTTATTTTATAATGTTGCTTGGAATGCCATGCAAAAGATATTGAAGAATGACTTTCAAATTATCCCAAATAATTTACGGAATTGTGTATTTTGCAGTTTTGGCTTTCAATATGGTTCGATTAAGACAGTAATCTACATTTTAAAAAAGACTGCATATTTTCACAGATCCAGTCAGTGGAGTCCTACTAGAGACAAGAGAGACAAGCCAACATAGACCCAGTTCTTACCTAGTTCTAGGGTTGTAGTTGTGCTACTCTTGGCATGCTTTTTTCTCTTGGAAGGCATTTTAATTTTTGTATAGAACAGCATTGTGGACTTCAGTTGTGTGAGCTACCGAACTGAAGCAGCACTGCCCAACTACCGGGGTAAACCTCAGTGGGAACTGGTCCGCAGCACCAGGCAGCATCGTTCCTTCTGTGTTGCGTTGCGACCAGTGTCTGGGCAATGCCTTCAGATTTCTTTCATCTTGCAACATTATTCTTGGTGTGCCTGAATCCAAAAGTCTTGTTGGCCCCATCATCAACATTTTGGAAATATAATGGCATTTTCTTGGAAACGCACATTTTGTACCATTTCTTTATTTCACCTGATCAACCTGGAGTCTTTTCTTCTTTCTTTATCCCCCTCCCCAGGTACTTATTCAAGCAGCAGCTGCAGCATTGGAGGAAACATGACTATTCTAGCCAATAAAAATGAACTCACAAACATGGACATTACTGTGCTCAACATGCTGAACAGAAGAGACAGCAACACCAGCACCATCAGCTCAGCCTACATGAGCAGCCGCAGATCCTCTGGGATTTCACCTTGCTTCTCCAGTCGGAGATCCAGTGATGCTTCCCAGGGCGAGGGGAGGCTCCAGAACATCAGTGTTACTGATTCCTATGACCCCATTTCAACTGATGCCTCTCGGCGATCCAGTGAAGCCAGCCAGTGTGATGGCTTGCCAGGTCTTCTCAGCCTGACCCCCGCCCAGCAATACCGGCTGAAAGCAAAATATGCAGCAGCTACTGGTGGACCCCCACCAACCCCACTCCCTAATATGGAGAGGATGAGCTTGAAAACAAAAATGGCACTATTGGGTGACTGTAGGGAGTCTGGAATGTCACCACTGCCCCCAATGAATTCTCCCCGAAGATGTAGTGATGGTGGGACAAACAATTACAACAGGCGACACATACTGCCCCATGATGTGTTGGGGAACAGCACAAGGAGAGCCAGTGACCCTGTGAGACCAGTTTCCGATAACCTTTCCTTTCCCAGAGTCCAGCGTTTCAACAGTCTCAATAGCTTTAACCCTCCTGTTTTGCCTCCATCTATGGAAAGGCGTAACTTCATCCTTCAGAACTACACCCGTTCTGATGGTGGCTTGTTCCGCAACTGTTCCCCTTGTCCTCCTAGTATCTCTGAGAATGTGGCCATGGAAGCTGCTACAATGGAAGCAGATGGCAGTCTGAATGATGAGGATCTCCTACCTGACGATGTGGTCCAATATTTGAATTCTCAGAATCAGGGTGCATACAACCACCTGCCAAATGGTGGACTAGATCACAACAAAGTGCATCACAATTCAGCATTGGGGTACGGCAACAACTTTGACCAGTCTCCTCCACCAAACAACTCTGAGGCCAGTAAAAACGACCTGCCAATTCAGTGGAATGAAGTAAGCTCAGGAAGTTCTGACTTGTCTCCGTCAAAATTAAAATGTGGGCAACGGTCCCTGATCCAGCACACTCAAACCTTAGGCCTCTATAACAACATGGTTGTCCAACAGCGGCACCATGGGCTGGAGAGAAATGCTGTGTCCCAGCAAAATGGCTATCAGCACCTTCTAGACAACAGCAGCTCCTGCAGTTTACAGCAGAACATGGTCATGAACAACAGTGACACCAGTCATTCTTACCACCTTCAGTCAAATAAGGCACAGCTGTATGGTGAAAGTATTGGCAGACAACCAGTGGGCAATACCTATGACATTGTGATTCAAGGGCAAAAGCTGGGAAATAATTTCATGCCAAATAATGGAAACCAGCAGAATTTTGGCTGCACTGCAGTATCAGAGGAGCAGTCTCCCAATGTAATTAGCAGGATGCAGGGCAGAAATGTGGTTGCCCAGGAGTACCTTCATAATCAGTCAACAGATGATATCTACTGCCAAGAAGTCAATCATTCCCATAAAATGATGATAGAGCAAGTTTCAGCTCCCTCACAACCCACCCTTTATCAAGGGCCACAGAGTTGTCCACTGTCTCACAATGCTGGGATCCAGCCATCAGGTTTGGTGATGGCGAAAGGGTACCAGCCCTGTGCCAACTACTGGGGTGGCAGGCGACAAAACACATCAAGGAATAACTTGGTGCAGCCACAAGGACACATAAGGGATGCCAACCAGCCACACAGGGTCAATGGCATCAAAGTGGAATCACAAGGTCAGTCGCAGCAGTTCTACTCTAATATGCAGAATTACTCTGGTCAGTTGTATGACCAAACCACAGGGTTTAGCCAGCAAGCTCTGAAAACAGATGCTTTCCCCCTTTCAGAAGCTAACTGCCTGCTTCAGGGGGCGAGTGATGCTACTTCGTCAGAGCTTCTCTCCCCAGGAGCCAACCAGGTAACGAGCACCGTTGACAGCATTGACACCAGCAGCCTCGAAAGCGTGCAGATTGATTTTGATGCTATCATAGATGATGGTGACCATGCCAGCTTAATTTCAGGAGCCCTGAGTCCCAGCATCATTCAGAACCTCTCCCGCAACTCCTCCCGCCTCACCACTCCCCGAGCGTCTCTTACATTCCCAGCCATGCCCATAAGCACAAACAACATGGCCATTGGGGACATGAATTCTTTGTTGACCTCACTTGCAGAAGAAAGCAAGTTTCTTGCTGTTATGCAATAGACATACACAACTTAGGAGATGAAAGATTTTTTTAAAAAGTAATTCATTTTTTTTAGTTGCTTTAAGTACTTTAGCAGTCTCATCTCACCTAAATGGGATGTGTTTCAAGTATATTCCTTTTATGGAATAAGGACTCTGAAAAACCCTAAAGTGTTCTAGGGAGAAACTGTCTTCCGTTTCAGTTCTGAATCAGTATTGTTACACCCACAGTCCCCCTTTTTTCCCAATGTTTATATGCTTCTTTTTTATTTTATTGTTTGTTTATATATTTTTTGTAATTGTAAGCCAATGTAAATGTGTGATGTGCATGCTGGTTTATCTTTGAGGAAGGTCTGATAAAATGGCATTGCCTCTTCCTGTAACTCAAAAGGAAATACAATCCTATATGGTTGTTGCTGGAGTTCTTATACAGCCAGGCTCTAACGTGTAGACACAACATTACCAGGAGCACATATATATATTGAAGTTTGGGGTTCCATCCTCTTAGCACTGATCACGCAAACCCTGTCAAGAGGAATGTGTGAATGGTTTAAAGCAACTAATTTATTCAAAAAACCCCCACGTGTAATGGTTTGAGTTGTCATTTCTGTTGTTCTACACCAGTGGTTTTCAAGTTTTCTGCATTCAAGGACCTCTCCACATAATGCTTTGCCTAAGGCAAATCTTCTCAGTCATGTTCTAGACTGCACAGTCAGTTGATGCAGAGTGCTGGCTTGGCGTGCTGGGTCTCACCATGGCCCTACTTGAGCTGAGAAACCGCCCAAGACCACATTGGCTATATACTGTGCGCGGGGGGGGGGGTGAACAAGTCTTCACTTAAGAACGTGTAGAAGTGCATCTAACAAATTTTAGGGTTCTCCAGAATGCAGCTTGAAAACCACTGCTTTGGACTGAGGAGAGACAAAATACCATATAAATAACTCTGAAGCATATTCCAATAAAAATAAGTTGGTTAAAAAAGAAAATAATGACAAAATGACTGCCCATTTTTATGTCACAAATTGGCTTCAATTTCCAAAACCTCCATTGCATAATGAGTAAGCCTCACATTTTTTGTTACAAAATGGGGAGTAACTTGAACATGTGCGTGTATGAAAATAAATCAATATCTATGCGAGTGCTATTATAAGTCTGCTTGTCCGAGACATAAATGTAAACACAAGTTGCACTTTTAAGCAAGGTTTAGTTCAAATTGTTGGCATTCACTTCAGTGCAATATGCATAGAACTAAGTGGTTTAAAAGCTCAAGCTATAATATTCAAAATGTTTAGTTCTTGTTTACTATAATTCCATTTAACAATAACTGCCTTCCAGTGGTGCTGTAAATGTCTTCTATCATTGCCTTGGCGATACGGCCAAAGCTTCATTCATAGAAAGGGGCAAGAATGCCACCAGCTACATATCCCAAGCAAGAGTCACCCCCTATCAGCCCTTCCACTGCCTCACCACCCTAAGCCATGGGGCTGGAAACTTCAAGCACAAATGAGCCATACCAGTAGGCAGGTGTGATACAGAGGAAGGCAAGAACAAAGCAAAACAACAGAACAAAATGAGAGGCGCTAGTCCTTGATAAGAAGGTTCAATCCACAGACAGAACATACAGAACATCACATCATTTTGTGCATAATGTGCATAATTCCCCCCCCCCCCGAAAAATAAGGGTTCCCTTTGGGATAGGGAATCTGTCAATAAGTTCAGTACAAGAACATTTCACTCAGTAACAGTTATTCTGATAGCTCTTCCACCAATATCCATCAGTGGTGGTCTGTCCCAAATGTAGAGGTTGCTATTCACACTACATTATTTTTTACATAATGTTTATAAAATCTTCATATCGTTTTTATGCCGTTTGTGGAGATTGAGTTGGCCTAGAGTTCAATTTACATATATCCCTGACCTGTTCATTTTTCACTGCCATCTTGGTTACTTTTCTAGTCTTGTTGCACAATGCAACACAACAGCAAGCACAATTACATCCATACATTTAAATGAGCTCAAGTTAGCTCTGTTGGATTGTGGCTCGTAGGTTTGTATTCCATGTAGTAGCCCACTCTGTTTCTTAATGGTCCATTGTATAAGTGAAGAATTGGTTTGTGAAAAGCAGAAGTTACTCTAGAGATTTCTTTGCACCTCTCAGTTTTATCAGGACTTTATTTTTCCTGTTGCTCCAACTCTAGGCTGGTGGACTTCCGAAAGGCACATTTTCCTGGAACTAAACAGCTGCACTACTTCTTCAACCCTTAATCATGTCAAAATTACAATGTGCTGTTATTACTGCACCAGATTTCTTATGTTTTGGGCTCGGGCAATATTATAGTACCATGATTTGAACCCACCTGGTTGATTCTTTACCAATAGAGCCTGAACCGCTGTGTTTTTAATTAAACCAGTCCAGTTGTATACACACTGAGGCCACCAACCAACACTGGTACATGATGACCCGCAAAAGAACTTAACCCTTGTGTGGAGAATCTCATCTTCAGTATCACACATTCCTGAAAGTGGCTGATGTAGAGGTTCTCCATAGAATTGGGAGTATAGAAGTTAATTTGCCATCTATTCATTATCATGTTTCTGAGCTTAGAAGAACAGTCAACACAAACATCCTATAAAACAATTGAAACCAAAATTATTGTAATGTTTTTGACCATTGAAGTCCTGTTTGGAGGAATGTTTCCTTATAGAATGTACTTGTGTGTGAAGTTAAGTTCTAGGAGTGGATCACTTGGAGAGGCTAATCTTTTCTACTCTTCCAAGTTTGCCTTCAGGGTAACCAAGGCTACTGCAATGTGTGTCCCTCCTGAACCACTATGGCAATAGTGGAACATTTAGGACTTATGCAAGGAGATTGCAACCCAGCCCTCTCATTACCAGCACTGCCCATGTATTTCCCAAATTTACTGGTGCTGTGTCAAAGGAGCGCATATAGGAAGCTACCGTACATCAGGTCATACTATTTCTCTGTCTGGCCCACTATGATCTAAGCACTCCAGGGTAAGGCTGGGGGGGGGTATGGTTCTGTTTTTGTTTACAGGAAAACTTGGCCTTTCTTGCACTTTCCAAAACAAGTCAGAGCCATCCTTCAAAATTCACACTTCTCAAAATTTTCATGTGCAGTTCTCCAGCCAAGTAACGTGTATACAAAAACTGCATTTACTAGGATAAAGAGTACATAGAAATGCACATATTAGTGCAAAAAAGACCCCAAAGTGTTCGCAAAAGTGTCTACATTAGGCAAAACTGTGTGGGAAAATGTGCATATTAGCAGACACCCATACTAAAAATGCTGGTGAAAATTCACGAGGAATGTAAATCACAACTAACATGGAAATGTAGAGAACTGAACTTAAAATTGGAGAAAGTGGGAGAAACCAAAATGGACAGATCTTCCCACTGCCATGTCTAGAGTCTCAGCAGGGACCTTTTATCAGGAGATGCATGGCTGAGCCTGGAAACCTCCACATGCAAACATGCTCCTGTAACTAAGCAGTGTAGCCCTTCCTGCTCACAGTAGCCGTTCCCACCCTGGAAGTATTGTCAGATAGAGACCCAAGTTGGAGTTTAGATGTTCATATACTTTGCTTATGCTGGGTGTGACTGCAATAACATCATTCCTAAGTAGTTAGTAAGATGGACTGGAGTAAGCAGCAGCCTATCTCCCGCTTGGACTACTGCAATGCGCTCTACGTGGGGCTACCTTTGAAGGTGACCCGGAAACTACAACTAATCCAGAACGCAGCAGCCAGACTGGTGACAGGGAGCGGCCGCCGAGACCATATAACACTGGTCTTGAAAGACCTACATTGGCTCCCAGTACGTTTCCAAGCACAATTCAAAGTGTTGGTGCTGACCTTTAAAGCCCTAAACGGCCTCAGCCCAATATATCTGAAGGAGCGTCTCCACCCCCATCGTTCTGCCCGCACGCTGAGGTCCAGCGCCGAGGGCCTTCTGGCGGTTCCCTCATTGCGAGAAGCAAAGCTACGGGAACCAGGCAGAGGGCCTTCTCAGTAGTGGCACCCGCCCTGTGGAACGCCCTCCCTTCAGATGTCAAAGTGATAAACAACTACCTGACATTCAGAAGACATCTTAAGGCAGCCCTGTTCAGGGAAGTTTTTAACGTGTGATATTTTAGTGTATTTTTGGTTTCTATGGAAGCCGCTCAGAGTGGCTGGGGAGGCCCAGCCAGATGGGCGGGGTATAAATAATAAATTATTATTATTAAAGCTTTAGGCGTGAAGATAGGTGCCCATTCCATCAGCAGAGCCTTCTGAAAGTCCGTAATAATTACGACCCTTATTATTACCACTACCTCCCCTCAAAAAATACTACAGGACTTAGAAAGCAAAAGCTGACAGGGTGAATTTCTGGATCATTGTCTGCCCCAACCGTATCTTACACAACCCATCACCAAGTCACAAAATGGCCCCTGTGCACAAAGACTGGAAGCAAGAGATAACATGATATGCTGCTTGGCTCATGTTGGATTGTTTGGTTTTTAACTGCAATTTCTTGCACTCCTGTCAAAGGCCACTTCCTAAATTTAGCTTCAGCTATATTGTGGGGAGGGACACTGCAAAACTGTGTATATGGGGATTTTTGAAACTCCCCTCTTTATCCTGGTCAAAGTCAAGACAATTAAGTCATCTCGACAGTCCCACGGCTATGGGAACTTCCTCCTCCTTTTTACGCATTAAATTTGAAAATCTTTCAGAAGCACAGTAAGAGGCTTCTCGCGTGCCAGTTATCCTACTTAATAATGTAAACGCCACGCTTTATATTTGTTCTAGAGGCTATTCTACCTGCCACAGTCCTTCAGGATCCCTTCGGCCACAGGTTCATAGGGAAAAATCATTTTTCAGACTTCATCCCCAAATAATCCAGACTTGCGCTGAATGGTGTCTAAATGGTGACTAGCATATGTCTTCTGTAACTTCAGACAGAGCTTGGTGCCCCTGAGATGAAGTGGGAAACCCACTTGCATGAATTCACTCCTAAGTTCTTAACAGCAGCAACCTTAACTAGGGAAGGTAAGCACTGCTAAAAATCCTTGCTTTCTACCACAGAAGCCTAATCTATTTCAACGCAAAGAACAGTAATGACCACGAGTTTATTCTTAAAGGCATTCCGTAGGCCGTAACAAGAAACATACATATACCCATCAGTTTAACTTTTCTTCCATGGACCTTTCTCTCCCCATCTGTGTTATCCTTTTGCATTGTCAATTACAAGCAGGTACAAATGAACAAACAAAGGAACTTTACTTCTGAGTAAATACGGCTAGGATTGTGCTGTAAGGAACATTATAGAATGGGTTGGAACCCAACTCTATGGACGTCTACATCAGAGCTGCAGTTTAGATTTCTATCTCTGCTGAAGAAAGGTCTTGATATGGTACTATGTAATAAAGGTTAGTTTCTGAGCTTTTGTTATTTCTGTCTTAAATGTGATTTCCTTTTCCAGTAATTCTAAGATGATGTTGGATAAGTCATGGGTTAGGCCTCCTTCAATCGATACACTTTGACCTTTTCCATGAAAAAACTGTGTTTCTATTCCTGCAATGGATGTGCCTTATTTTGAGTTGTTTTGGTTAAAAGCAGCGGGGGGAATAGTGCCAAATTTAGCTGTAAGGCTGCTCTTACAATAACAGCACATACCACTGTTAATAAAACTGCCTGAACATTGTCTTGTGAATCTTAGGCATTCATGTGTTATTGTCCAATAGGAATCGAATGCCGTCTTTGAGAAAGTTTGCATTTGTCAGCCTGCATATTTGTAAGATTTTTTTAAAAAACCTCATGTTCATTTTTTCACCTCAACTTTTTTTTTTTACTTTTATAAAAAGTGTAATCTCTTTTTTTAAAGAAAAATGTGTAAATACATTTACATACAATAGGAATAGTGTTCAGATGTAACAGATCTTAGTGGTCTTCATTTGATAAATCTGCATTTATGATCTGATGTTCTCCAAGCCTTAGATCAGCTTGAAGGAGCTTAGCACTGTGTACATATCAACTGTACTTAGGCTTTCAGAACCACTTAGCCCTTTTGTACTGAGGAATAAAATGTTTCTTACAATGTCAATAAAAACTTCATTTGTATTTAAGTTCTCAGCTTCCATCTTTATTTTTTTTAATGGTAATATTGAAAGCTGTAAATTTCATTATAAATAATCATTGTCAAGTTCTGAGCCTCAACGATTGTGAAATTATGGGTTGCAGAGGGTAACCCTAGCCCAGAGCCCCATGCATGTCCTGATGCACACAGAGAGCTCATGAGCGTGCCAACTGTCCCTAAACGCTATGAGAGAGAACAGTTCCATATAAGTACATGGTAGTGTCCCCACACACAACCATACAAATGAAAGCAAATTCTAATGGGCCGCCATTTGCAGAAAGGGGAGTTCTGTTAGCACATGAAAGCTGGACTGAGAGCCAGAGACAACTGGATTGGATCAGCTGAGAAAAGTGCTTGGATGGCAGAGTGCCCATGGGACCCCTAACTGACCAGTAAGCATGGCTTCTGACAACAGGGCAAATTGGACGGTGGGTCCATCAAAAGCTTCCAGGTCAAGCTTTGATCAGTGGTTTGAACAACATGGGGCTCTGTTGCTGTATTCCCACAAATACAATGATGCAGCTTCACCCTTCACAAGACTGATAAGTATTCGTTTTACTGAACTAATGGACCATCCTTTGGGCTGCTTCCAATGTTAACTTCATTCACAGAAATACACTTAAGAAAAAGGTTCTGAGAATACTTAATCCTGCTTCCTCCTAGGATTTGAAATTGGAATGTGGGCACTAATGCTAAGGGACACACAGTTTCCAAAGCAAAACACAGCAGAGATACAGGGAAAACTGCTAGGCAGTTATTGTGTTTTATCCAGAGCATGTTGATTTCTAATTCTTATTACTCTGGAGAGGAATTTTGCCACAGCCAAGGCTATATCATTTATATTGTCTTCAAAAAGTACCTTTTAAAAAAACTTAAAGCCCATCAGAAGCAAAGAGTTGTATGGGAGGGGGAAGGTTTTCAGGAGGAATGTGGCAAAGGGGGTCTGCCTGCTCCATACTGTGGTCATAATCCAGACAGGGCCACAACTGCTGCTTTTTCTGAAGGAGAGGATAACTGCATTGCATTGTAGGTAGACCTGCCTTTGAAGGCTATTTGGAAAATACAATTTAATCATACCCTCCAACATTTATCTGATGGAAATAGGGATGTCCTATTCAAATACACACACACACACACACACTTATACCCTGCCCATCTGACTAGAAAGCCCCAGTCACTGGGAAGCTTCTAACATATATAAAAATATAATTAAACATTAAAAACCTTCACTATACAGGGCTGCCTTCCGGTGTCTTCTAAAGGTTGTACAGCTACTTTTCTCCTTGGCTTTGGGGGGGGGGGGGTCGCATACCATACCCTCCAGCATTTCTCTGGTGAAAATAGGGACATCCTAAGGAAAGTGGGACATTCCTGGGTCAAATCACAAACTGGAACGGCTTCTGTAAATCAGAGATTGTCCCTGGAAAATAGGGACAATTGGAGGGTCTTTTTAATGAAAAATGCAGTGAAAAATGAAAAATGCAGTGACTAGGAGGTTCACTGGAACCAAATGTGCAGCGTGCATCTCACTAGTTTTGAAACGGTTGCATTGATTCCATATGCAATTCACAGCGCTGATTTTAACGTTTAGAGCCTTCATAGCTTCATACCTAGGTACTTGCAGGGCCGTCTCCTGCTATATGCACCCACCCTATGTGGTGCCATCTGCTTTCATTTTGGTGCCAGGTGAAAATCTTTTGGGAGGGGGACAGGCCTTTTAGATTAGATGAGCTCATCACAGCTATCTGCCTATCACCCATTCCCACCACCCTTCTGAGTAATACCCCTCCCCACCTTCTCACTATATAGAAGGGTGTGGTGACTTCTGTTTCAGTGTATCTGAAGAAGTGTGCATGCACACGAAAGCTCATACCTAGAACTAACTTAGTTGGTCTTTAAGGTGCTACTGGAAGGAATTTTTTTATTTTGTTTTGACTATGGCAGACCAACACGGCTACCTATCTGTAACCAGAAATAGTGCTTCAGGATGAGAACAGAAATCGTGCTCCAGCGGCGCGGCGGCAGCAGGAGGCCCCATTAGCTAAAGTGTTGTCGCAGGTTAAGAACAGTTTCAGGTTAAGAACGGACCTCCGGAACGAATTAAGTACTTAACCCGAGGTACTATTGTATAGCAGACCCACCACATGGTACGCCAACTAGACAAATTTATACAATTTACCACAGGCTATCTTATGGAGGTCTTGTGTAAGGGAAAACTTTGTGATTTGGAGTTTCAGACAGAAGGTGAACAAACAAGAAAAGTTATATTTATATTTACAAAAAAAGTTGGTGAAAAGTGTGAGTGGCACTTTTCGCCAGTAACCCAACCTCTTAGCAATGCCACTCCTGAGGTATTCCAATTAGTATAATAGACCCAGGGTTTGTTACTGGCTTAGGAGTCTTTTCCCCCTAGAGGAACTCCCCTCCTGGCTAGAATGAGACCCAGGGAGTCTGTATTCCCACAGCTTCTCCCTCTCCATGCTCAGACTCAGCCCTCCAGTTCACTCCTGGCTGAATACTCTCCCAAGACACTCAACACGGTCTTCCTATTGAAGCTACGAGGCTTCTTCCTTTAGCTATAGATACTCTCCTCAGAGCGGATGTTAAACTCAAATTTGAAGACTCCCTCAAGAGGCAGTGGCATCTCCTCTTCATTGGAGGGTTTTAAGCAGAGGTTGGATGACCACCTGTCATGGAAGCCCTAGTTGAGATCTCTGCATTGCCGGGGGCAAGACTAGATGGCCCTTGGAGTCCCTTCCAATTCCACAATTCTTATAATGTGACTTTTGTTGCTGTTGTGCTTATTTTTGCTGGGTTTTTTTTGTTAATGGTGTTTTATAAAGGTAAAGGTAAAGGTACCCCTGCCCGTATGGGCCAGTCTTGCCAGACTCTAGGGTTGTGCGCTCATCTCACTCTAGAGGCCGGGAGCCAGCGCTGTCTGGAGACACTTCCGGGTGACGTGGCCAGCGTGACAAGCTGCATCTGGCGAGCCAGCGCAGCACATGGAACGCCGTTTACCTTCCCGCCGGCAAGCGGTCCCTATTTATCTACTTGCACCCGGGGGTGCTTTCGAACTGCTAGGTTGGCAGGCGCTGGGACCGAACGACGGGAGCTCACCCCGCCGCGGGGATTCGAACCGCCGACCATGCGATCGGCAAGTCCTAGGCGCTGAGGTTTTACCCACAGCGCCACCCGCGTCCCCATGGTGTTTTATAGAAGGAGGTAATTTTACTGATTTGTTAGCTATTCTATGCGATTTATGTAGTAATTGTGATGTTCTGTTATGTCATTGTTATTTATTGTTTATAAGCCGTTTTGCGACTCACATTGAGTGTTAAGGGGCATAGAAATGTAACAAATGGAATGAAGGAAATGAAACAATTCTATGAAATGGAAGTGGGAGGCTGAGATTCAGGAGCAAAATGTAGGCCAAAGGTTCTGTTGTTCACATTGGCTCTTTAGTTAAAACTATGACCCTTCTGGGGACGCGGGTGGTGCTGTTGGGACGCGGGTGGCACTGTGGATCGCATGGTCGGCAGTTCGAATCCCCGCGGCGGGGTGCGCTCCCGTCGTTTGGTCCCAGCACCTGCCAACCTAGCAGTTCGAAAGCACCTTCGGGTGCAAGTAGATAAATAGGGACCGCTTACCAGCGGGAAGGTAAACGGCGTTCTGTGTGCGGCGCTGGTGCTGGCTCGCCAGATGCAGCTTGTCACGCTGGCGACGTGACCTGGAAGTGTCTACGGACAGCGCTGGCTCCCGGTTTCTAGAGTGAGATGGGCGCACAACCCTAGAGTCTGGCAAGACTGGACCGTACGGGCAGGGGTACCTTTACCTTTACCTTTATGACCCTTCTGAAAAATGAGATGCCAGTCAGGTTCGCTGCTTTCCTGGACACGGGCATCCTTGGATGTGTCTACTGGGGGGGGGGGACTTAGTGGCTCTCAGCCTTTGTCTGCTACCACCTCTTAAACTTCAGCTTTCAAGATTCCTCTTCTAGCATATGTTCCTCACTGTGAAATGAAACATGGTTTAGGAGTGCCATCTAATGGTCCTAGAAGAACATGACATGGTGGTGACTGACCAGGAATGAGACCTTGTGTTCACAGTGGAGATCTCAATGGAGATGCCACCCCCCTGTGTAGCTGCTGTGAAAAAGGCAAATTCCGTGCTGGGCATCGTTAGGAAGGGAGCTAAAAATAAAACTGCCAGTCTCATAAGGCCACTATACAATTCTTTGGCGAGACCACACTCGGAATACTGTGTAAAGTTCTGGTTGCCTCACTTCAGAAAAGGATATTGCAGAGTTAGAAAAAGAAAGGGCAAGAAAAAGGATCAAGGGGGTGAAACAATGAGGGAAGTTTAGAACATTTGGGGTCTTTTCGTTTGGAGAAAAAGCAAGTAAGAGATGGCATGACAGAGGTGCATAAAAGGTTTTCTCTTTCATAATACAAGAACTTGTGGGAATCCAATGAAGTTAGAGGAATCCTCAGGACAGACAAAGGGAAGGGCTTCTTCACACAGAGCAGGGAATTAGCTCCCACAAGAGCCAGTGATGGCAGTGGCGTAGCGTGGGGGGTGCAGGGGGGGCCGGCCGCACCGGGCGCAACATCTGGGGGTTAGGGTTAGGGATAGGGTTAGGGGGCGCAAATCCACGGGTTAGGGGGCGCAAATTACTTGCCTTGCCCCGGGTGCTGACAACCCACGCTACGCCACTGAGTGATGGCCATCAATATGGATGGCTTTGAAATAGGATCTGACAAAACCATAGAGGATAAGGCTATAAGCCATGATGGCTACACCTCGGATGGCACATGACAGGGTGTGAACCACACCATTGACCATGGGCAAATCTACCACTCCCAGAGCTGCTCATCATCAGCACATTGATAGAATGGAAGAAAATCATGATGGATTACTACTACCACCACTACTACAGTGGTACCTCGGGTTACATACGCTTCCGGTTACAGACTCTGCTAACCCAGAAATAGTACCTCGGGTTAAGAACTTTGCTTCAGGATGAGAACAGAAATTGTGCTCCAGTGGCACAGCGGCAGCAGGAGGCCCCATTAGTTAAAATGGTGCTTCAGGTTAAGAACAGTTTCAGGTTAAGAAAGGACCCCCGGAACGAATTAAGTACTTAACCCGAGGTACCACTGTACTGTTAAATTTCTATACCACTCTTCATCCAAGCATCACAGGGCGGTTTACAATATAGCATAGGCCAAAGGCAGACTTTCGGGGTGGTGGTGGTGGTATGGGTTACTTATTGAACACTCACTGGACACTCCCAGAAATTATGACAGACAGACTGTTTTGTTGTTTAGTCGTCTAGTCGTGTCCGACTCTTCATGACGAGTCGGACACAACTAAACAACTAAACAACAATACAGTCTGTCTGTCATAATTTCTGGGAGTGTCCAGTGAGTGTTCAATAACTAACCCATACCACAGACTGTATAGCTAGTCTAAACTAGAAGTCCACTGAGAGAAGACAGCTTCCTTCCTTCCATGAAACCTAAAGTATTTATAAACATTTGGGGGTGGGGTGGGAGAGAGGGATACTCCATTTGTTTATTTTCCACAAATGCTCCCTGTTCTTACTCATGCTTTGTGAACCAAAGTGCGTATGAAGTTTTCTTGAGTGGCCTTTGTGATAATCTCTGGCAGAGGATTTGTCTTTTTGCACGAATGCTGCATTTTTGCTTCATTTAATCTCTCTCTTTCTCACCGGATAACTAACTGCTTCAGTGTCCTTGATGACTCTGCCAAACTATTCAGCTCCCCCTTTTCGGAACCAGAGAGGGACGCTGCTTTCTTCCAGCCTATCTCAGTATGCAGAGTCAAGCAGCTGAGGAGAAAAGGATCTTCGCAAGCATTAAATATTCTCAGGCTCTTCAGGGAGCTTCTGGCTCTGGGATGCGCTGGTGTGCGCGCCTTATAGTCCTTATATTGCTGCCCCAATAGCTTGCCAGATCTAACTGGGGAGGTTTCAGGAGCATCTGGAATGAAGTCTGTGTGTGGTGGTTTGACAGTTGTCTTGACTTTAAATCAAAAACATCCTTCTAAGCAGTACAGATAATTGTGGATGTCTCCTAGTCAGCTACTCTCATGGGGCTGTTGAAACCATTGTGAAACCAACATGAGATCCACATGAGAGGGCATCCATTCTCCCTGTGACATTCCACTCTGTGCTTCACCTTTGCTCAAAGATTGTGGTGCACATACGTGCAGAATTTGCTCTGGTCAGACCTCACCTGGAGTACTGTGTCCAGTTTTGGGCACCACAGTTCAAGAAGGACACTGACAAACTGGAACGTGTCCAGAGGAGGGCAACCAAAATGGTCAAAGGCCTGGAAACGATGCCTTATGAGGAACGGCTAAGGGAGCTGGGCATGTTTAGCCTGGAGAAGAGGAGGTTAAGGGGTGATATGATAGCCATGTTCAAATATATAAAAGGATGTCACATAGAGGAGGGAGAAAGGTTGTTTTCTGCTGCTCCAGAGAAGCAGACACGGAGCAATGGTTCCAAACTACAAGAAAGAAGATTCCACCTAAACATTAGGAAGAACTTCCTGACAGTAAGAGCTGTTCGACAGTGGAATTTGCTGCCAAGGAGTGTGGTGGAGTCTCCTTCTTTGGAGGTCTTTAAGCAGAGGCTTGACAACCATATGTCAGGAGTGCTCTGATGGTGTTTCCTGCTTGGCAGGTGGTTGGACTCGATGGCCCTTGTGGTCTCTTCCAACTCTATGATTCTATGATTCTATGAATTTCATGGCGAGAGCCGTCACATGATCTGCTGGGAGTGGAGGTCTCTGTTCAATAACCAGATTCCTGGTCTGAGAATTGGAGAATTTACCTCTCCTGGATGGGCTTGCTTTTCTGGATGATGCTTTTGGATCCTTCATTGTCACTGGAGGCTCAAGTAGCTGCAATATTTTTACTGGGCAGGGATAACTTGGCCACTTTTATTTGTGCATTGGTTATCTCAGGACTGGATCACTGCACTGTTATCTGTTTGGGGCTGCCCTTGAGCTGATGCAGAATGTGGCAGCCAGGGTGTTCAGTGGCAAACCTGGCCATGCACCTATTACATCTGGTTGTAGTATTATTGTGGGTTAGGAGTTGTTTAAGACTGGGTGGCTGTCTGTTTTAACTTGGGAGCTGTATGTGATGACTAGAGGTGTTCTGTTATTTTCTTTTTTGGGTCTGTCTAAAAGAAAATAACAGAACAGACAGACCCAAAAAAGAAAATAACAGAACACCTCTAGTCATCACATACAGCTCCCAAGTTAAAACAGTACAACGCATCATCAGAGATCTGCAACCTCTCCTGGACAATGACAGTTCTCTTTCTCAAGCTCTGGGAGGAAGACCTTTCATTGCCTACAGACAGCCACCCAGTCTTAAACAACTCCTAACCCACAATAATACTACAACCAGACCTAACACGGACACTGGCACCAGAGCCTGCAATAAACCCAGATGCCAACTTTGCTGCCACATACACCCGGACAACACCATTACTGGCCCCAACAACATCACACATACCATCTCGGGACTATTTAATTGCTCATCGTCTAACATTGTGTATGCCATAAAATGCCAACAGTGTCCTTCAGCTCTCTATATTGGACAAACAGGCCAGACCTTACGCCAAAGAATAAACGGACATAAATCGGACATCAGGAATCACAAGACAGAGAAACCAGTAGGAGAACACTTCAATCTCCCAGGACATTCTATACAAGATCTCAAAGTAGCTGTTTTACTACAAAGGAATTTCAGAAATAGACTGGAAAGAGAAGCTGCTGAATTACAACTTATCACCAAACTTAAAACCATGGAGAAACCTGGTCTGAACAAAGACCTTGGATTCTTATCTCATTATACATGACAAAGCCATTTTTCACCTTTTCACCCCTTGCTTTTTCCTGTAAGACCTATTGCAGTCGTTAAGAGTCGTCAACAGGCTCATCACAGCTATCTGCCAATCACCCATTCCCACCACCCTTCTGAGTAATACCCCTCCCCACCTTCTCACTATATAGAAGGGTCTGGAAACTTCTGTTTCAGTGTATCTGAAGAAGTGTGCATGCACACGAAAGCTCATACCAAGAACTGACTTAGTTGGTCTTTAAGGTGCTACTGGAAGGAATTTGTTTTGTTTTGACTATGGCAGACCAACACGGCTACCTATCTGTAACTTCAATGCATTAGTTAGGAATTAGGCTGGGAGAAAGGCACCTGTGAATTCAGCAGGTCTCACATAGAGAGCCAGCGTGGTGTAGTGGTTAAGAGCGGTGGACTCGTAATCTTTGAAGTCTCTCAGCCCCACTCACCTCACAGAGTGTTTGTTTTGGGGAGGAAGGGAAAGGAGAATGTTAGCCGCTTTGAGACTCCTTAGGGTAGTGATAAAGAAGGATATCAAATCCAAACTCCTCCTCCTCCTCCTCTTCTTCACATCTCTTTGAAAGATGAACGAGAGTCGCTTCCATTGCAGACACTACAGCAACCCAGTTCTAATTTCCTAAACACTAGCTTAGTTCATATTCTTAGACAAAATTGAGATTTCTACGATTAGGCATACTTAATAGTGCGGCAAGCCTGAGCTCTGAGGTGTGTGTGAAGAGGAAGACAACAGGTGGAGGGGAGAAATGAAGGCTGAGAGAGTGAGAGCATCTCACTTTTTCAGTCATACCTTGCCTCTTATCACCCAGCTGTGCTTGGGTTAAAAGCCCAGGTTTGGTGGGGGAAACATTTGCAGGGGAGAATCTGTAGGGAGGACAGGTGCCCACTCTTTTCAGCTCTCTTGCTTATACTCCTCCTGAACATTTTTCCTCAACCAGATTCCAAGATTAGAAATAACTACAACTGAGGAAGGATTAAGAAAATGCCCCCGTCCCTACATTACCTCAGTAAACCTGAGTTTTGTAGCATGTGATTTTGTGTGGAGTGCCCTACCTGGGTGGATGGAGCAGCCAAGTAATTTCGTTGTCCCCGAGAGGGGGCAATGACAATAAAGATATATTATTATTATTATTATGTGGGTGTTTTAAATGTGGTGAGATAATGTATAATTCCATGCCCAAACTTTAATTTCCATACATGGCTCCTGTTGCTGCTTCATTTTACCCCCGCTCCAATCCTTTCCATTAAATCACTGTGAATGTGGAACTAGAAAGTAAAACTTCCTAAGAAATACAGTGGGCTTGAGTGCTTATTTCACAATAAATTGGTTAGTCTTTAAGATGCCATAGGACTCTAAGAAAGATCCACACAAATATGCTGCCCCCACTCTCACCACAAATCTTAGCAGTGTTTGGGGCAACACTGCTCACCTCACCTAGGCAATACAGACAGTGTTCACACTTTATACTAGATCAGACATGACTGGGGTAACACATAAAGACACATAAAGCATGGATAACACATAAAGACACATAAAGCATGGATGTTAATTGAGCTCAATAGGGCTTGAGCCACTACCTGCTTAGAGTTGGCCCCTTCAAATCAAGAAACCAGTAGTATTTTTCTAGAAAAAGAGGTGCTGGAACTCACCATGAACACCTCCATTGTTCTCTTGTAATGGCACCCACCTGCGAGGTGATGGAAGTCAGTTCTGGTGAGTTCTGGCTGGGGAAAAAGCCCAGAGAAAGACAAACTGTTAAAAGAGAATCTAGCATGTCTTTGTAGGCACATTTCCAAGATCCTACTGGAGGCAAGGTCTACCAGAGGTCCAGAAACCTCTACAGGGAACAGGAGGAGCAGCCCAAGGGTGAGAGGCTGTATCCAAGAAACCTCCAAAAGCAAGCAGAACAATTTGCAATATTAAGCAAGCCCTAAAGTCTAACAATGCCCATTTGTACTCCAAAGCAGAAATGAATTCATTGCGTTGTGAAAACCTTGGTCAGCTTGGCATTGCAGTAGGACAAACCAAGCAACTATGCTGTTAAATGATTAACAGACTGCTTGGAAACAAATTTTAGGCTCACCATGTCAAACATATGGTATCTTTCTTGGGGGCCATAGAACTCTAAGGGTGGCTAGTTAGTTGGCCACATCCCAGAACAAAGAAACACATCCTCCCCGGCTCCCCACCTTACCCTTTCCTTCCTTTCCCCCTCTCTGCTTCCTGCTTAGCCCTCAGATCCTCACTCTCTGGAGTATATACTTTTAGGAGAAATTTCCTTGCACCTGCTTAAGACGTGATGTAACTGTAGTAATAATTCACCCAAGGCAAATATTGGCTGAAAATTTACTGTTCTTTCTTTGCTTCTATTTAACATTTAGAAGCTGTACTTTGGGGCCTGATCCAGAACTCCACACAGTACCTTAGCTTTAAAACCACAAAATAGTTGCTAATATACCTGGACATTCACTTTCTTCTCTTTTGCACATAACTGACTGAGGGAAGGGGGTGATAACCAGATCGCATACAAAAGGAACTAGGAGATGAGTCAGGTTGATTATGGTGGAGGGAGAATCGGCCCTGGATTGTGGAGGCCTGTTCTCAAGCCCCTGCCCTTTTCTAGGCTCCCACAGTAACTTAGATCCGAGAATGACCCAGGAAAAATCAAAACACATTTGTTACATTGATTTCAAAGTACACAACTAGAGATGGAAAAGCAGAACCTGAGCACAAGAACACCCTCCAGTAACTGCCATTCAGATACTCCACCGGGGCTCTTTCCAATTTGCTCTTTCCAATCAGGGTGGCTAATTTTCAGTCAGGATGCTGCTCATTTGGAGGATCCCCCACAACCTAAATAGCTTTGTCAACCCCTCCGCCAGCTACAAGTCACCATAGGTGCAGACGGTATTGGATCAAGCAGCCGCTATACCATTATAAAATGCACATGCAGAAAGGCTCATTGTCTTGCATATTTTAGGGGATAAAAAACACTTTTCAAAGCAAAGTTTCCTAGTAATTTGTAGTTCTTGGTAGACTGCACTAGAATGAGGATTTGCTTTTAGCGCTCATTCACTCAATGGTTAAGTTCTTGTATAATTTTCAGTCTTTCTTGAAACACTTTTTTCTCAAGATATGTTGCTTTTTCACAAGCTTTTGAGGAACCCCAAACAGTAGCCGAGGTTATTTGAGATGTTATGTTTAATTGAAGGGAAAAGGAAGAAAATACTGTGACTCCTCAGCCATTTTTCCAGTTTGTTTGGCCTGTAACAAGATATGACTGAAGCTCCAAGTGTTTGCTTGACTGTCTACTTTACAGATGCTTCAAATAATCACCAGCTTTTTTTAAAACCAAAACCACTGTCCAGTTTATGTGAAAATGTTCAGCAGTATTGAGGTGGGGGAAATCCTTCTCTTTACTCCTTGCCAAGCATTAAGCTGCCCCCGCTTGTTTCTTAGCCATCACATGGCCAAATTTGACACCATCCTTGCCTGAAAGGGAGTGCCCATGTGACTAATTTAGTAAGAAGAAGAATTAATAAGCAGCCAGGAGGGGAAAGAATGGACATGTGCTTTTTCAGAAGAAATTTGCACTCCATCCAAATCTCTATCTCCAACATAAAAATCAAAACTGGCAAATATTCAGCAGAACCTACATAAATATAGACAACACTCATCACTTTATGTAATGGATTCTGCTGGGAAAGGATCCTGCAAGCTCTAATGCTCTCTCTCTGTGTGTGCAATCTTCTTCCTAGCCTCATCTTTCAGTTTATTGGATAAAGATCTGTCTGAGCAAATGTTTTCAAGGCCATTGGGCCACATGCATACCTTTCCAATGCACGTTGCCTCCGGCTCGCTGATCAATGACTTCCTGCATGGATCCTGGAATGCTGTGGGAAGCGGCATATACAATTCCCTGCACTCATTTAGCTGCTGTTCTGTCAAAAGATAAAGATGTCCTGGCCTGGATTCAGCTTAGAAGGCATATGAAGTATATCAGCTGAGGCTGGATGGAGCAGAATAAACTGATGGCCAGTCCGGATATTGCTTCTATTTCTGGGACGTGGTTGCTTTCAAAGCCAATGCACACTGATTTATCTAAAAGCCCAGGTGCATAGGAATACAATATGCATTATCGCTGTGAAAAAGCAAAAAGAAAAAGCCTTCCCTCATTTTTGAAACCAACTGGTGCAATAAAGATGAAATGATAGTTGCCCCTCTCCAGTTTTAGGGAGTGGTTGTGCAAGGAGTCCCCTTTAGCAGTCCTGGATGGAGAGCAGAGAGCAGGGCTTGTAAAAGGGAACATGCCAGGGTCCTTAGTGTCTTGATCCAGTTCTGCACAGTTTTGGCCCTGTCAGAAGCAGCAAGCTCTTGCCTCTGGCGTAGGTGGAATGAAGCTGAACTAAGCCTAGGGCTGAGAGTCCTTGTTGCAGAAACGAAGGCACTTTCACTGGCTCCCTAAACTGGGCTGGGCCTCACCCTTCACTAGATGTGGCCACGATTACAACTGAAATTGCAGCAAAGTGTTGCTTCCCTGCCCTCCTGGGGCGTTGTCAGCCAGTCAGTCTGACTCTAGGCAGTGTCTCATATTAGTCCTACTCATGTAGTCATGGAAGTGGTTGTGGTTGCATAACTTTGTAGTGCGGGCATAGTTAGGCATTAGATTAAAGGCAGAATTGGACATTCATTGGTTTTATATGAGTACTGCATGATTTTGTGCCCTGTTATAGTTCTCTTTGCAGGACTGGTAATGTGTGAGCATTTTAAATATTTAATGCTGTATTGTTTTTAACACTTGATTGGGAGCCACCCACAGTGGCTGGGGAAACGCAACCAGATGGGCGGGGTATAAATATATTATTATTATTATTAAGCACTCCAATGCGAGAAAGTCCACAGCAGGTGTTGCTTGTGTGGCACTTGTGGGGAGGGGGTGTCTTCCAGTGGTCCCCACAAAGCCTCTGAGCACCTCATTTCCTCCCCCCGTGGTCACAAGGTGGTGTGGATGGAAAGAGTGGCACTCATTCCAATTTCTACGGGATAAAACGTTTATCCAGATCCTTTTGGAACATTAGGTGGTGTCTTTCTTCTTGAGGGGGGAGGGACAAGACCAGCGATAAGAAGGGGTGGTACCCATGGCAAACCCCCTCAAAACTCCAAATGTACCCACAGGCTTAAATACACTGCTGCAGTGGCGTAGCGTGGGGGGGTGCAGGGGGGGCCGGCCGCACCGGGCGCAACATCTGGGAGTTAGGGTTAGGGATAGGGTTAGGGGGCGCAAATCCAGGGTTAGGGGGCGCAAATTACTTGCCTTGCCCCGGGTGCTGACAACCCACGCTACGCCACTGCACTGCTGGCTCCTGGAGTTGCAGTCCACTAGCTATGTGGGGAAGTCACTCTTGATCAGAAATGGCCCCACACCTTCCACTGAAATGCCCCAGGTGCTTCCCAGGGGCCCACTCCTCCAGAGTGCTGTGGTTCAGCACCACTGGGCTCTTTGAGAAGAGAGCCTGGAGGCCCCGGAGAGGACTAGGCTGGTGGGTCGCCAGATGTGAGAGCGGCAGGAGATTTCATGGCATTGGGAGTGGTTGGGCACATTGCAGCACAACTGATGCAGAAGCAAAGCACCTAGCTGGGAGCATGAAGGGGGGTGGGGGTGGAGTGGGGAGAAAGCAGGAGGACACATGGGGTCCCCTTCATATCCACAGAACCATGAGCAGGAACAGGATAAAACATGTATATGATTTTTGTTCATTTCCTATTTAAATGAGAAATACATTATTCTGCGGGAGAGATATCCCAGATATGTAGATGTCCCTTTCCTCCATCCTTCAAACATATATTCACACATTATTTTCTTTACGTTATTCCGTTATCTGGGAGAGGCAACATATTATCAGGCTCAATTAGCAGTTGCCAATTTGTCAGCCCAAGATTAATTGTATTGCTACTGTTGCTTCCTAAAATACAGGCCTGGAATGGAAAAAATGCTGAGCCTCCCTGAATGAAGCTGTAGCTGTGAGAATGGCGCCTTCCTAATTAAACAATGGGGAAATGCCCCCATCAGAGATGCATCACAGAATGGGAGAAAATGAGAACATGTGAGTTCCCGTCAGCTGTCAAAGATCCCGCTTAGAAAACAACCCATACTGTATATTTATGCCCTTGGGCAAGGAAGAGACAGGCTTCCCTTGGGAACCACACATCCATTTAACTCTTTATTAAGTACTCAGCTTAAAATGCCCTGTATTATCTTGAACACACTCTAGAAATTTGGCAGGGTTACCCATCAATATTATTGGAGCCTCTTTGGTTACAGTACTTCAAAAATAAAGCAGCCTGACTTGCTCTGATAGGCAGAAATTGGGGCAACACAACTGCACTATTAAAGGCCCCTCATTAGCCTCTGGCTGACCTTGACAATTTTGTGTCTCTCCAAGTCTTCCACCAATTGCCTTTATGGGGAGCTTCTTCATTCTCCCAAGACACAAGGATGGACTGTGCGGCTCACTCCTTTTTCACCCCTCCTTTCATAGGCACATGCCGCTCTTGTGTGCAGAGTCATACACCCAGTGAGAGGGGATCCATTGAAAAATACACACATTAACAATAATTACTTTTCATTTGCTTTGCTTTCCCTGCTTTTTAAGGCCACCAGTTTTATAATTGGCTGGTTGCTTTCGAAAAAAAAAGAGCATCTCAGTGTGTCAAAACTGCTGTTGTTTTATTTGCACGAGGCTCAGTAATACAATGCTGAGTGACAATATGCCTTGTAGTTACATAAGCTCCGAACTATTTTGCAGCGCAAGAGATGGCGTGTGGCACGTGTGCCTTTTCTCACTTCCATATGCACAGGGAGGACTTCTGCATTTGCCTTGCAGGTTGCCTTGCACAGTTGCCTCAGATGATGTGAGAAATGAGAAAGCCAGCAGGTAAGGTGTATAAGTGCAGAGAGTGGGCAAACTGCTGAGTGATTGTGGAAAACATTTCCCCTTGCCAGGACCAAAAAAGTAGCAGGACAAATGCTGTGCAGTTTTCCTTTTTCCTTGCTGCCTCAGATGATAGCCGGCTACAGCCACAGGTCGCCTAAATGTGCTGCAGGCTTGTATTCCTGCCTGAGGACATGGCTGCCGGTGGCTTGGGAGCTGCACACAGAAAGAACAAATTTCTGGTTGTAGGCTTGTAGCCACCACAGTGCAGGCACCAGCACTTCATTCACAATTATCATGGCTTGAACCCTAAAGGGATCGCTACTAACTGTTATAAAAGATTGTGAGTCTCTTTGAAAGTGTGCTACTTGGTTTAGAAGGTAAACAGTGAACATATGAACAGTTCTGTTTCAACCCATCAGAGGGGAATAGTGCAAATGGGCATCCAGTGGTAACATCTGATTCTATAACTGTATTTTCTAAGCATAACATTTAAGAGACCCCATTAATAGAATCCTATGTAATTTTATTTTATTTAATATATATGGGGGGGGGGTAAATAAAACTTCCCATATCCAATCAACCGAGGGCAGCTAATGAAAACTATTGGAAATAATAAAACCCCAGCAATCCTTTTTTAGCCTTTCATTATTATTAATAATTTCAAAATAATCTTAGGCTTTGATCCTATCATACTGCTAATTGCAGCCTAGCTGTCTGGGAATTGTGGTTTGCTTTTCAGCACACGGACACCCCAGTCTTATGGATCTCTGTTCCAATCAAAGTAGACCTTTGTTCCAATCTCTGTTGCAGATGGATGAGAGACAGGGGTTGTGTGCACATTGTAACTTGAAAGCACATTGGGAGCACATTCTTTCCCTCAAAGAATTCTGGGCACTGTAGTTCGTTATGGGTTGCTTGGAAATGAAACTCTGTGAGAGGTAAACTACAGTGACCAGAATTATCCAAGTGCTTTGAATGTGCTTTAAAGGAATAGAGCACACACAACCTGAATATGCATAATACGCAGCCCAGTCCAGAAGCCACAGCTACCCGGGTCAGGAAAGCCGTCACTTCCCAGGAGGAAGTGAAGACCTAGATTTGGTCCTGGCCTCTATACCAATAAACAGCTGATCACTATCCGAACATGCAATTGTAATTAAATTAAAGGCACTAAATAAATGTTTTGCTAATTCCAAATGGGAGGCATTCTGAAGCCTGGTTGTAAGGAAAAACTCTTATTTCCAACTTCAGATAACCTCATTTGGACCAGGACCTTGGTACAGGGGCAGGGAGGGGGAATTAACCCTGATGAAATTGCTCCATGAAGCTATGTGCCCTTCAAAGAAAAACTTACTGCTACCACTGCTACTATCTCCCCCTTCCGAGAAAATAGCAGCTTGAGATGTGCTTTTCATCAGGAGACTGGCATGGGAGAATGGCATGTTTGGCCCCCTGTCTCCCTTATTTCAGTCCTGATTCTGTGTTTTATATTGTAAACCACCCTGTGTTCTTTGGATGAAGGGTGGTATAGAAATTTAATAAGTAGCAGCAGCAGCAATATGCCTGTATTTCAGTAATTCAGATATGAGGCATGATTTATGTTCTAGCCTATCTCTGATTTCCATAAGGTCTACACAACACTCAGAGAGAAGGAAATGCCCAACTGTTAAGTCAGCAAACAGATGAATGCAGTCCTCACCAACACTGACACAGACCAAAGGAAAAGTTGCTTTTGTAAGCCACCAGGTATCAAAGAGTATCAGCCTGAACAATTTATCACCTCTAGTAAGTACAGTACAGGTCACTTTAGAATTAAAGCAAATGTACCTTTGGCAGAGAATTTCTTCAAAAACAATTGTTCTGCTATGGCATCAGAGCATGTGAATTGAGCACATTCTGTGATGGACTTCGATAGGTTGCTATCTAAGCAAAGTTCTACATTTTTAAGACATGTATCAGAACCTGTAGGACTTAACTAGCAAATGTAAAGATCCCACTAGCTGTAATTAATGTAATCTAACAAGACTCTGGGATTAGCAGGTGGATGAAATCTCTTTCAAAATTGTGCCTCTACAGAAAAATGTGCATTCAGATATCCAAGACAACATAGCACTTGGCATCAGCACTGGAATTCCACCATCTGTGTTCTGCAATGCGTATGTCATCACAAGCCCCAAACTTTAAAGGGTTTCCCCCCGCTCTTCAACATTTGGTACCCAGATTGTGCATATTCCCCTGATTAAATTATTGCCTTACACCCCAACCACTTTAATAGTTTAACCTAATATGACATCCTTTGTGCTGAAGGGCTCAATTTCCTGTAGTGCAGTTGCACTAAGCCACATCATATTAATTATCTCCCATGTTGATCTATTCACTTTCCACCACATGCTGGGCTTTGGCCTCCTACTCATACCAATTTTACAGTCCTGTCAACACCACAGACTTCACTTGAGAGTCTCCCGATTTACAACTAGTGGGAGAGAAGAATCAACACCATAATAGCTTGGACTACTGATACCTCTACTAGTGGTAATAATAATTCTTGGGGTTGAGTCTGCTCATTTCACCTCCTCCAGCCAGACCTCTAGGGGAAAGAGCATTCCCTTGAACTCATCCATTGTTGCTCCACCACAAACACAAATTTACACCTGGTTTTTTGAGAAGCAGCAACTGACCAGAAACCACAAATAAGCCAAGCATAGAGATCTGATCCACCAAAAAAAAGGTGACTGATGAGGTCCAGAGCAGTCCCTTTTTCAGTGGACATGCAACTCTATGGGGTCAAGGGAAATTTCAGACACTAGAAAATGAATTTATTGACTTCCTGGTTGGGTGTGGCAAGGGAAAGTGAACTAGCTCAGCTCCCAGTAGCCAACCTTTTCTGGCCAAGTCTCATTATGATATGCTAGTTTAACATGTGCAGGGAGATTCTGTTGTGTGGAGGGGCACCAGGGCAAACTACTTTTGAATCAGGTAGGATTGGCCTGACAGCAGTATAGTTGATAAGGATCTAGGACTCTTAACAGATCACAACATAATGTCCTGGCCTACCTGGCAGATAGACAGCATGCCAAGATCAAGTCCAAAATCCAAGGGTCAATCAGCATCCACAAATTCCGCAGTCTGAGATCCAAAGTCGAAAGCTAAAGGTCAGGAAATGAGGTCCAGGGTCGATCAGCATCTGCAAAGTCCACAGTTCAAAATCTAAAGTTGAAGGCTGAAAGTCAGGAAACAAGGTGCAGAGTCAATCCAAGTCTGGATGCAGTCCAGCATCATGCCTGAAGTACAAACCCATGGAGGTCCAGGAGCATCCAAAACAAGGTCCCTCAGCATGGCCAGCTGAGCAGACACAGCACCTCAGCTCTGCTGCCTTCTGATCCTGTGTTTGCTGATTGCGGCCTGTGACCCTCACCTGCTCTCCGCTTGCCCCAGCTGAGGAATCACAGGCCTCCTTCCCCACCTGGCCAGCTAGTGAACTAGGCTGCAGGCCCTGGCCTGCCTCTGCTTCCTGGAGTGTCCCACCCACTGTTCCCTACATCTCAGGATACGGCGTGCTTGTGGGGACGGTGGTTTCTCGGGGATGGGGGCCTCTCTGGGTCCCACTGCTTGGCTTCCTGTGCACTGGCCCAGCTGCACCTCTCACTGGGATCCTCTTCTTCCAGCTCATGACACTTAACATGAACCACCATTGAGATGTTGCATGGAGGTGGAAAAGTGAATGCAATTCTAGGTTACAACAAGTATAGTGTTTAGATCAAGGGAAGTAATAGTACCACTCTATTCTGCCTTGGTCAGACCCCATCTGAAGTACTGTGTCCAGTTCTGGGCACCACAGTCTGAGAAGAATATTGACCAAAATGACAAACAGTCTGAAAACCAAGCCTTATGAGGAACAGTTGGGGGAATTGGAAGACAGGAGTGCCTGGCGTGCTCTAGTCCATGGGGTCACGAAGAGTTGGACACAACTAAACAACAAAGCCTGAAGAAGATGAGACTGAGTGAAGATATGATAGGTATCTTTGAATATCTCAAAGGCTGTCACATGGAAGATGCAGCAAGCGTGTCTTCTGCTTCTTCTGCTCCACAGGATAGGGCCTGAACCAATGGATTCAAATGACAAGAAAGGAGATTCTGACTAAACATTACAGCACTGGAGCAGACTCCCTTGGAAGGTGGTGGACTCTTCTTCGTTGGAGGTTTTCAAACAGAGGTTGGATGGCCATCTGTCAGGGATTCTTTAGTTGTGTTTCCTGCATTGCAGGGGGTTGGACTAGATGGCCCTAGGTGTCCCTTTTACAATCCTATGATTCTATGAAGAGTTTTAGAAAGTTTGTGAAATGGCATGGAAATCTAATGTTCAAAGCTAAAAAGTGGGGGGGGGGGTTGAGCTACCACTGGGTGCTCTTAAGTGCTCAGATTTGCCTAAAGAATTTCTTTGGATCCCAATCAATATATTTAAACAAATAACTGAAGAGAAAATGTGGCTTCTAAGAAGATTATACAAGGATCACTTGCACATTAACATCTAACTGACTTCAATGGAACTATGCAAGTGCACCACAGAGCTATAGATCAAAAGAGATTGCACTAATATACTAATATACCTTTTCTCATAGGAGGAGACATGAAGGACAATGGGCAGATGGAACTGATTATGAGTATATAAATAGTTCATTATGAATCCAAATGATATTAAAACCAATAGGATAATCTCCATCTGACTAGCAAGCCGAGCACACATGTACACACTAGGGAATTATTTCTTAAGTTCCTTGTGAAAACAACAATGAATTGATTTCTTCAGGCAAGTGTGATGCTTGCAGTAATTAGATGGGTGGGGGACATTAAGAGATGTGGCCGGTTGAAAGGCCATGGGGAGCGCCAGGAATTTTTATTTGAACATTAATGCTAGGAAATAGAAAAGCAGGCCGAGGCTGGTCTTTTGACCTCCAGCTGGGGGGGAAATCATTTACTTTTTCCAAGTTAAGCCCCTTGACTTGATCAGCAGAGTGTATTTTGAACTTTGGGAATTCCTCAGTAAAGTGAGAGGGAAATTTGGCCTAAAATGTTTGTCAGCTTAAAATCATCTAGAACTAGTTTGTAGGAACAAGTTATTTTGTAGACAGCACATGTGTAAGCAGAAGTAGAGAAGTATGAGTTCCAGGGAGCATATTGCAATTAGTTGCCAGAACTGCTTTATATTCCAATCCTCTTATTAGTTTTCATCCAAGTGAAACACCCAGCGTTTGAGACTTTTGAACCAGATGTGGCTTTGTCTGTACACCAAATGAACTGAACGCAAATGGATCTTTTAGGAAAGCATTGAATAATGGTGTCATTTCTGTTAGCCAACACTAAGACACAACTTGGAATACGGGATTATTTCAGGAACTGATCACTGCAAATATCTTTTTTTGCTCCCTGAGCTCATAGGTTCCAATCACTTTTTCCATCTCCACGCAGTTTGAGCCCATATAGAAGAGAGCTTCACTAAACATACCTGAGGTAAGGCAAAGTCCTCCCTGCCATGTGACAGTTTGTTAGTGGATGGCCAAACTATCACAGCACAAGAGACCTCAAACGGAGATAGTCTGGTCATCTACGTATATGGCATGACCATGATTGCTCAGATACATGTGTCTCTGACACAGATCTAAAACAAATTATTGTGTCCTAAGAGTTCTTAGGAACATTGAAGGCTTGGGGAATTAGTCTGGTACCAGAGGAACTATTTTGCCCCAGGCCCTGACCTCGTCAGGCATCAAAGTCTCTCCAGCCCCTCTATTCCAACTGGAGAACTGACCTGGCTCAGAAACTAGGACCTTAGCCAAACAAACAGGAGTGTAACTTAGGACTATGGCTCTAGATAGTAGAGGATCACTATAAAGTCTCTGTGAGGCAAAGACAGACATTGTGACTTAACCCAGAAAAGAGATTTTAAAAAGAGAAAAGCTGAAGAAATATCAACTTGTGCACACACACTTCGTTACAAGACCAAAGTTGGAAGGCTAACTCAGAAAGAGAGGGGGCTGACTGAGAGTGAGAGAAAGGACAAGAATAAGGGAGGAAGAAAGCTTTCTTTTAAAAATATCCTTAAATAATCTGCTGAGATGACTAAAAACAGGGGAATCCTTGGCAATAAATAAAATCCAGGAAAAGGAGAGAAGGATTCATGTTGGGTTTATTTAAGGCTCATTTTTGCAACTTTTATAGGTAGACAATAGAACAAAAACAAAGTTACAGTATAATTCTAAGCATATTTCTTTCCTTGGCAGTCAAGCCCACCAAATCCCAAGTACTCTACAGTAAGTGTATTTTGATTTTAGACTTAAGCAATGAAAGCAGTGCTTAATTTGTCTGAACTGTGCTTTCTGATAGTTTTGCAGCTCTATTTAAACATCTGTCTATATCCTGACTATCATGCCAGGATAGAGATAGATGTTTTAAAAGAGTTCTAAACCGATGGATAGATCTCCTTTTGCCATTTGTTTGTGAGTAGCAAAAAGTATGCATATCAGATAAAAAGTGCATGTTTCTTTGATAAATATAAGACCTGGAGACCACCCTCTGTTTTAAAGCAAAATTGGTTTATCTTGCCTTTGAGAAGTTACTAAATATTACCCATATTGTGTGTGTGGCCTGAATTAGATGCTCCGTCATTTTGTTAAGAGTTGTCCTTTGAAGAGCTTTACAAGGGAATACATTGTTCTAAATTATTCTTTATCTCAACAGCTGCATAATGCTTACTCTTGATTCCCCCTCTCCCCCCCCAAAAAAAAGACTGCCTTAAGAAGGAGGAAGTTAATGACGGATCAAAGTTGGATGGATCCAGACCAAATTACAGAGGTCAGCAGCCTCCAAGTCTGAACTTTGCAAATATTCAGATTTGGATCCAAACATGAGACTTGCTTCAACTGAAAATTGCAGCTCGTTTTAAAAAAATATGGCATTTAGTTCATTTGGATTTTTCATATTTTATCCACCCATTCTGGGAAGTGGGCTACACCATTCTTTGCATCTGAACCTAGAAATCGAATGAGATTGGAGCTAGAAATTAATAGAAAAGTACCGTATTTTTTGCTCTATAAGACTCACTTTTTCCCTCCTAAAAAGTAAGGGGAAATGTGTGTGCGTCTTATGGAGCGAATGCAGGCTGCGCAGCTATCCCAGAAGCCAGAACAGCAAGAGGGATTGCTGCTTTCACTGCACAGCGATCCCTCTTGCTGTTCTGGCTTCTGAGATTCAGAATATTTTTTTCTTGTTTTCCTCCTCCAAAAACTAGGTGCGTCTTGTGGTCTGGTGCGTCTTATAGAGCAAAAAATACGGTAACACAGTTTAAAATTTATGTGAAAAGAACTCTGCTTTTAAAGCTCAATACAATAAATTCAGTCCCACTGAAAAGGCTTAGCACATATTTAACGCTCCTACGGAAATCAGTGGGCCTTGGCTGGATTGTGGAAAAAAATAGTGCATTCCTGTAATTCTTTATAATTGTAGCAAACTAAGATTACAGCTAAGGCAAGTGTACAGCTACCAATAGTCCCTTCTATGTAAAGTCAGTTTGGGAGAATAGGACAAATAAAGGGAAGAAAGTTTACTTGCTATCTGCAACTCCGGTGTTCCATCCCAACTCAAAATCTGCATCAAAAAAGACTGTTTTGCATGGATTGTTGTTAGCACCCCCTAATTCCCTCTCTTCTGACAGAAGCCCCACATAGCTCTTCATCAGAAATTTCACTGGCCTGGTTTTCATCCTCCCTTGGTGAAATCCACCATATATTGGGAGCTGGCGTGCAAGGCTGAGCCAAGTCTTCCCTAAACGACCACATGAAGTGGTGGAAAACAGTTTACAAAAAGTGAAACAAAGCAGTGTTTTAGGGCTTAACTGAGGAACATTGTGTTATTTTTTTATTTACCAAGGTCAGTAAAATGTTCCTTATGTGCTTGTATAAAACAAGGACCTCATGCAATGAGCAATGAAATGAGTTATTTCTTCAGCAGTTGCAAACAGTACAGTTTGCTGTATGTGGTGCTCCCATGAAAAGCAGGGCAATTATCACCCCTCAATCTTGACAAGTTTGATTATCTCACCAGCTTGGTCTCTTAAAAAAACTGTGATGTAATTTAGCATTTGGGAAGGTGAGGAATTTCAGGGTAATGCCATTATTTCCATGTTTTGCCACCAATATGTCTCAACCATGGCCTGCAGTAACTCAGCTGTTTCTGGTGCTGAGGACCATTTTCTCATCATCATCAATATTATTTTTAATTTGTAAAAACAGGCTTTTATTTGCCCCCTGCCATTTCCAGCATCATCATAGATTACGTGGACACATGAAAAACATAAAGTATTTTATGCATGCTATAATCTACAGATGGAATCGGAAAATGTTACGTGTTGTGAGTGTTGGGGAAATAAAATAACTAGGCCAATATGAGTTTGCAGTGGGATAGTATGGATGTATTTGATTCATTTTACAAATGCCCTTGTGAAATCCATATAGGAGCATATGGGGATGGTGCAGGATCATGTCCCAACCAGCACTGCATGTAAGTGCCAACTGTATAGACTAGACTCTTCACTTGGGATGGTGTCCTTTTTTATGTCTTGGAAGGATTTCTATCCCACGTTTCCAAACAAATGTTCAAGGTGGCTAAAAGAATCTACAATTTAAACACTCAATATAATAAAATCAACCAATTAAAACAATACATTATAAATTATAAAAAGAGGCAGTGGCAGAAGATAAAAAATTGTAAAAGCTAACATGGCTGTGACATAAAATGAGCCTGCCATACCAAAGGCCTGAAAGGAAGGGAAAGTCTTCTTGTAGTGACAGAAGCTCAAAAGAGAGGGCGGGAGACAGGCTTCCCCGGTAGAGGAGAGCTCCAGAGCCCTGGCCTTACAGCCAACATAAGGCATCATCACACACCTACAAAGGTCTGTGCCAAACCATGGTGATCCCTGCCCCGCCATTTGAGGTTGCTGCCTACTCACTTGTCCTCTCTGACTAAGTAGAGAGAGAAAAATAATAATCTAAATAATAATCCTTTAGGTATCCTGTCCCAGACCGTGCAGGGCTTTGAAAGTCATAACCAACTTGAATTGGCACTGGAAATAGATCAGATGTCAATGCAGCTATTGCAATAAAGATGTCACATGCTTCCAACAATCCACTCAGGCTATCTGCTGCATTCTGGATGGGCTGAGGTTTATGGGCACTTCTCAAATGCAGTGTTGCATAGAGTGCATTACAGCTGCTCAGATGCAAATAAGGCAAGGCTAGATAGGATGGGTGCAGCTGATACCCCAGTCTAATAACACCCATGGCTGCAGCAGTCATCTGAGCATCCAGGTTTCTATCCAAGAACTGAAGCACACCCACTATAAAGGTGGGTTTTCAAGAGAAGTACTGTCCCCTGCAACACAGGTTGATTCATTTCCCCAGCCTAGTAATTCTCCAGACAAGCAGCACTTCTAAGCAAATGCTGAGTTTGTGGTGGCTTGGAAAAGCCCTGAAAACTGTAGTGCATGCTGGACATGGTGGGGGGAGATATCAAAGAATGTGCAACCCAAACTTGAAGACAAAGGCTGTACAAATGGTGTACAAAGGCTGCAACGAGAAGAAGTGAAACTGGCAACCTTTTCCTCACTTCACAGTAAGTTTGAAGTCTTTTCATGGTAGATGTTAAATTTGAAAACTTTCCTTTTAAGGTTGAAATCTAAAGTGAATGGGCTCCTCTCTGTTCAATGTTGTCTTTTTTTCTGTGCTGCTCTTGGTAGCTTTTGACTAAACATCTTACTTCACTTAGAGAATTGTATGTAAAGCCTGAAAAGGGCAGTGCTGAAACAGGCAAGCTTTCCTCCTACCTCTGCTGCAAATCCAGAAAAGCCTCTTTATCCTATAAATTGATGAACACATTATCAGCTTCACCTTTACTATATTACATAATGAAATCTCCAGGACTGGTGGCTGAGTGGCTAGCTGTTGCATGAACAGAAGAGGAGAAACCCCACAACTTTTAAAGGGATGGGTTGGAAGAGAAGCACATCCATAAAATATGTGATTTCAGTGAAAATCCAACATCCTATGGTAGAACAGCAGAAAATGCAAGCAAACAACAGACATAAGTCAATCTAGAAGAATGGAAAGAGGAGCAATAAGGACAAATGTAAAGACAAATGTAAGGACAAATGACTACTAATCCTGATGGATATGTTAAGGTTGCCATATTTCAAAAAGTAAAAACCAGGACACCCCAAAAGTTGTTGAGCGATTTTTTGATTGACTTGCCTAAGATCCAGGACACATTTTGTGCCACATTTTGGAAATTCAATTCAATTTACCAACTCAGAAGTATCAGTACAATAAAGGCTCAGCTGGTCTTTATTGGGTCCCAAGCTTGCTGTTTGTTCCAGTTCAGCTTTAAAGAGCAGGTTTTGACAGGAAAACCTGCATTGTTGTCCATTGCAAACATGTTGTGTGGATAAGCCCTCCATTGCAAGCATTATTACGAACAGTCAGTCCCAGTGAACACAGTGCTGCTGCTGCCAGAAGGATGCCACTGCCCCGTCATGTGCCACTGCTGCTGGGCTCCTCAAAATGGGTATGATATCTGAGGAAGAGCTATAATATTCCAGGGAAGCATAGGGATCTTATTGCAGGAAATAAGACTCCATTTGCAGCAAATTGAATGGGTTTGAACAGCTCTTGTTAGAGAACCAACATTAGTTAACGTTGGGTTAGTGACGCTTAAGTGCATCTATCACCACGATTGGATTTGGAGAGAGGGAATCAGAGGAAGAACTGCTTTTTTGTTCCAAAGTAGTAGAGGTATGGACTTATTCTGTTCTGTTCCTCTTCTAATATCAGTTTTCGATTTGTCCCCAAACTCACAAATCCTAGGGTGCACTTGTACACAACAACTTCCATATTTTCACCCACGCCATAAGCTATTGGGGCTGGGCTTGGGAGTGTTATAAGGTAAACAAGTTTAGAAGAGGGGGAAGTTCACAATTTTTGAGTGTAGTTGAAGCTGTGATCCTGCCAAATTACGCACACTCACACACCCAACCTCTAACATCACAATCATGCATATACATAAGTAATGGGTCAGAGGACTGCAGTTCAACTGAAGAAGCAACAAATTTTGAACTAGCTGTGCAACAGTGGTAGCATCAGCCATACCTAGGGGCACCAAAGTTTGAGAAGGCAAATGTAGCAATTCATCCCTGCCTCAACAGCCAGCACTGAACTTTTTTTCAGTTTCTGATCTTAATTTGTGTTCATTAGGCACACCGCAAAATTTGCTGTAATTGCCAAGTTACCAATCCCTTTGAATTAGTTCAGTTTGAAAACACGAATGCATCATCCACAAGCATTCAGAAGAAAGCTAAAAATAAACAAAACAAGTCTCAGAGTGAGTGCCTCTAAAAAACCAAGACTCCAACCCTGATCTAAACCAGACTTCCCCCTCCCCTCTCTTTCTCTTGCCCTTGCACTTATTTTAAGAGAATTGGAAAGGAAAAGGCTTTCATCAGACTGAAACACTGCAATCCTCCCACCCTAATCTCCTGTAGAAGACTTAAAGAGGAACCCGTCTGGAATAAAACATGGAGGGTGGGGGAGTTCTGAAAAATGACTAGCGGCTTAATGCTGTCACTGTCCCATGTTTATTTTTCTTGCTTTGATGTCTGATGTCAAAGAGAAAATAATGTCATCTGCTGGAAACTCAAGCATGTTTGCATTTTGAGGTAATTAGAATTAATGTTGGAGGGCAAAACTAACACCAAGCAATTCCAGTCGTTCCCATGTGAGGAAAACATTCGGTAATGACTTACACTTAATCTAGGACTTGGCAGCTAGTCAGGAGAAACACAGATCCGTGCGACAGAGTAATATTTCAGAAATATATTTTTAATTATTTGCAGGTTTTAAAATGATGGCAAGTGTCCTTGCTGCATCCTCATACCTTGTTGGGTGCCACTTTCCTGAAATCAACAGAGTTGCACTGCTACAGCCCTTCAATAGGTTCAAAGCCATATTTTCCTGAACCTGGATACCACAAATGTGGCTACATTTTCAAGAGAAAGTTCCTGCTGTGTGATCCTCATGGGCAGTTTTTCAGAAACCAACATGCTGAACTCTTCAAACCCTGGCTGCTAATTCTGAGGTCTACGTAGGAGACAAGGCTGTTTCAAAGATCTAACCCACAAATATTTATTGTTGTGCATATTTGCCTGTCTTTTGCTAAGCACTGTTGTTGTCAACAGCTTCTTGATGGGTCTGAAGTGGCAAACCTAGCTGCATTGTTTGCACAGAAGCTCTACCTCCGCTATAAATAAATGCACCTCCTTCTTCTGCTTTTCATTCGGCTGTATGAATGCATCCTACTAAAATCCGAAACCTCCATCTCCATCATTCACAAAAGCTGCATCCAATGAAACGCACTATGCACTTTTCCACACTTTCTCATGTTTAGTTCCTAATTTCAGAAAGTGATTTTTCATTGACATCAACAAGGGCAATGCAGCTGTGCATTAAATATTAGGGGAAATCTTGTTGTTTTAAAACTAGTAAAGTGACTAACTAGTAAGTCAACTTTAAAAGACAATATATCAACATTATAACTGTACTGTACATTCCAGTATCTAACATATTAGACAACTTCCCTACAATTTTATTGTCCATTTGTTTTCCTTCCCTTAGTCCTATGCAAATAGTGAGTTTTATCACTTCAGTTTCCCAAACGCTGAGACATCTACGAATTGTATCTGTCAGGAACATTCAGTCTCTTTCCAGTTGAAACTTTTAGCAGCAGTTAATAAACACAGTTACTCATTTTAGCAAGAGTCACTAAACACAAAATCAATTCATTTCCTACAGTTTCAACAACTGTTTTCAAATAATTCAGAAATGTGTACAAAGGGCTATGTGGCAAAGAACAGAAATATATTTCTTGAATTTCCTCAGTATTTTCCTCCAGTGTTTATGATAGGAACTGTCCCTTATGTATTGAGAGAATCTTGTCATTATGTACACATTTGGGCAGCAGAACAAGATGTCTAAGGAGGTTCCTGGATTTCGGTTCACTGAGTTTATTCAAAGACAAAGACATCTGTCACTTATGTTGTGGATGAGTGCATTTTACCATAATCCAGGGGCTCAGCTTTGATGATTCTGGGAGTCCCTTTCAGATTTATTATGCTTGCTTTGTGTTTCCTGTTCTGGAAACAGTTGTTAAATGAACAGATCCATTTTAGTATTTTTGGTAGATTTGGTTGCACAATTCAACGTATCACCATTCAGATGACCCACAAGATGTCCAAATGAAACTCTGAGTTTCAGTTCCTCACATCCGCAAAGTGTTTTGAAGCGGGAAAGACAGTGAACACACACTTTCCCGAGCCCTCTTCTTGGTTCCAACAGTTCTCTCATTGGCTTTTTCTATCACTGAACCTTTTTATGGAAGGGGAATATAACCACATTGTCCTTAGCAATGGAATGCTTGGCTGGCTCCCTCCAAATTTGCCTATGATTGTATTTGGGTTAAATGGTCCTATTTGAATAAAATGTTCATTAGGGATTTGTTGGCATAATAAGAACCTGTACCTAAAAGCACCATTTAGGGAAGGAAAACAATCATCCACTCCCTTCTCTGCATTTCACAGGTATATTTCAGATCAGAAGTAATTATTCTGCAGGAAGACCTAAATTTCTGGTTCTTGAGAGGTATAAAGGGTAATCACAAGAATGCCTCTTAATCTTGAATGTATCCAAGTATGGCCCTTTGCTGAGAAAGTTGCACTGCACCACCAAAAGCTCTTCCCCAAATCTGAAATGATGCCTTTGCTTGCTCCCTGGTTATATAGGTTTTATACAGTGTTGACATATTTGGGCAAGCATTACCTTGCAAATGTTGCTACATGTTGATAGATGATAGGAGTTTCGGAACCCATAAACTCATGTACCTTGACAAATGGCTGCATTTAGTATTATCTGTAATTGTGTGTTTTCAAGGGAAGTTTTTGTAAAAGGAGATAAAATGATGGTTCCCTTCTAGAAGGGTCGCAAGTAGGATACCCTATTAAATGGTGCTGGGGACTAAGAGAAATTTCCTCAGATCTCTAACTTAATTTGGGGCAGATGCCTTGACTGTTGCTGAACAGAGGACTGTTTTCCCGACACGCCCTTTCCCATAGCTACTACAAATCATAACAGTCCTGCCCAAATCCCGAGGGCTTTTCATGCTCACCATTCGGGAATTGTGCAAAATGTGATCAAAGCCCATTTAGACACTTCTTTGCTTAAATAACCATAACAGAATAAACCACATGTTTCAGGATAGTCCCAAAAGCTAGTTTTTAAGTGGATGAAATTCTCTTCCATTTCTCTCTTATAAACACAAAAGAAACAGATGGGTATCTGCTTCCAGTATGCTCATTCTATCACCTTCTTGCCTTCAGGGTGATGTATGTTCTGCTTTCCTTATCAGAATACGCTCCCTTCCAATTTCTTGGTTTGTGGGAAGTGATGTCTGTGGCAATCGGCTAATGGCCACAAAATTCTGTTTTTCCACACTGCGAAAAGGCAGGGTGACCACTACCATCAGACAGAGCGAGGCAGCTACCTCTGATGGCTGGAGGATTGAACTCTGTGTGTACCATGCAGCCTGCTCTACACTCCCCAAGCTGCTCTGCTCTTCTTAGCTGCAGCAGACAAGATTGTCCCCATTACCAGCCTTGAAGAACAATTTGATGCCAGTTTGCCTGCAGGCAGCTTTGAATGGGCAGAGGCATCGCGTCTTTTTGCTTCAGGCAGCAGAATGTCTTGGACCAGCTCTGTGCAAAAGCAACATTACCCTGCTTTCTCTTATCTAGTACTTTTCTCTGAACTGAATGCAGAAACAGTCATTTCCTTCAGACAGCCCTCAGGCTTGTTGTTTGCAAAGTTGAAATTATTACAGGCTGACATTCAAAAAGTTTCCTCTGTAACCAGGCCTTTGGCCTTTAACCATCTGTGGCCAAATAGAAGTGTGTGGGATATTTTTAATATATTATCCCTTCTCCTTGATTTTAATGAATCTATGTGGGATTTTGTTTGCATGTAAGTCACTTTGGGTTGCCTTGACCAAGATAAAGGGACTAACCAAAGGCTGAACTCTTTCACCTTTCATCTTTTAACTCAATACCGCCCTCCCCAAACTCCCTTTTCATGCATAGGCAGAAAGTTATGGAAAGGTCCGTCTGCTTCAGGTTTAAAACAAACAAACTAAAAACACCAAGTGCTGTGTAATGCTCATTCAAACCTACCAAGCTCTCTCTTACTGTAGGCAGGTTTTGAACTCCACTTCACCTTAGAGTTCCCCCCTCCTGAGGCTGGGGCTGCCACAGAAAGAAGGCCAGCTGAGCCATGGTGCATATGGAGTAATTGCACAGGGCGTCCAAGTTTTTATTTTTTTAAAGGTAAGCCTCTAGCTCTTCTGGAAGGCCAGTTATGAATCAAAATGGGCAAGACACCAACCTGAGGGAAGATATTGGTATGTAGAACAGTTCCAGAAATTTGAAGGTACTTCCACTTCCACTATGACTGGCTGCAAAGTCACCCTCTTCTCTTCCAACGGGAGGGAACTTTGAGAGTTTGTGTGGAAGATGGTTGCTGCCACAGCAGCCCTGCTACCCTTTGTGGGTTTTTGGAGGGTGTTTGGGAACAACGAATGGCAACGCAGTGGTGGTGGTGGGGTTGGGTGGGTGAAGGGACCTTGCCCTTAGGAGTTGGCCATGTCCTACAGCCATATAGCTTTGGCTTCAGTCCACAGAGAGATAAAGTCTCTCTGCGTCCCCTTACAGCAATCTGCATCACCCAAAAAATCACACACAAAACAGCCCACCCCCCAGCCTATTGTTCCCCTTCCTAGGATGATGTGGCATCCCAGTTGGTGAGGCGGGAAAAGCCCCTCATCCTCTTGGAAGCATATCCAGCCAGCAATATGCCAACCTAGCCCACTCCTTAAGATGCTGATGAGGGTAACAAACTGGTTTGGCCAGTTTAACAGTTTTTCTACTAGATTCTAAACCTCACAGATTTATTCTGATCATGCGGAATAAAAAGCCAAGCGACTGCATTGAAGCAGCACTTCCGTCTACCATAGCAATTCTTCTGAAATATTTTTAACAAGACATAAAAGTATGTTTTTTCCATACACAGTCATGTGTGGGTTTGGCCCTTATAGTTACACATTCTGCAAATGTAGTAGTAGTTTAGCATTAACTTGATTCATGGTAACTTTTTTCACTACTGAAAGGAGGTTTCCTGGTTTGAAGTAAGGGCTGCCAAGATGTTCCTTGGATTCTTTATTTAAAAATAAGTACTTGGTGGGCAGACTTGCAAATCTCCAGGAATAACAGCTATATTTGAGGACATCTAATACATTATTATTATTTTTCAATCCCTCATCTGCTTCACACTTAATTTCTCTCACAACCCTTCAGTGAAGGCTCTCTGGCCCTGATGATTTACTGGATGTGAATTTCTCATGTTGCTCTTTAACTTCCTCTTTAAAAAGGCTGTTCTCTTAATTTACTTTTAAAATGGCCTTTAAAATAGGTTAGCAGGAATTTTTCAACTTAACAAAGATTGAAAAAGTCATTCAATGTTGTTACTTATTTTGGCATCACATATTAATTTCTTTATAAAATGTATAGATCATGTAAATATATATTTTTTAAAGTAGATCATTTAAAAAAATACATAGAAACTAATGGAGCAGGAAAGGATCAAACAGCAATTCAGGGAACCCGGTTTTAAGACTCTTATCAATAACTTGCTAGAAAAAGCTTAGAAGAATAGGAAGATCTTCCAAAAAAACCCCCTCTAAACCTCATTGGACATGTCGTCTGATATGCCTCTATAGCACATAACTGTGGTGCCACAGCAAAGAAGGCCCTGTTTTGGGAAGTCAGAGATTAGATTTCATGTATGTAAGTGTGGACTCCTCTGGTAGACCTCTTGGGCAGATCTTCTTGCCAGGTGGGCAAGATAATTATTTTGCTGCTCTCCACAGGATATCTGCAGATACATTTCTATCTTTCCCCCCCCACCCCTCCCTCTTTCCATGTGACAGAGGTTGGAAAGAACCCAATGTTTTTAAATGGTAAAATACTGTTATAAAATATTTTAAAATTAAGATTGCAGTCCTGTAACAACTTCCTCAGCGAGCATTTGTAAGTAAGTAAGCATACATATGATTCTGCTAATACAGGAATGAAAGCAGCCCCTGAACATCTATTACTATTAAATGATTGTCAAAATTGGAAACACTTTCACTATTACTGGCAGATATTCACACTCAAAAGCTTTGGAACTCAGGAGGAAAGTGAGTTTTCTGTTTTTTCTTATAGCAAACATATTTTTAAAAATTTCTTAAGCTTTAACATCCATATTTCCCAAGCTGAGTCTATGACATGGCCAAGGATTTGCGAACCTTTTATAGATGAAGGGCACCATTTACGAAGAAGTTCTCTTGACAAGACCTGCTTAGATGAAAAGGTGTGTTTCTGTGCTCTTGTACAACTCGCATTCATCAGTGGGGCTTGCACAGGTCAACTTGGTGGGCTGTACCTTCCCCATCTGTTTAAGAACATGTCACCTCCTCCTTGCCAAGCGAAGCTCCCAGGTTCACACGTTATATATTAGATCCTACCCTTTTACAGAAGTCTCAGTCTTCACTATAAAATCCTAAAATAAGTTGCCTTTAAAAAGCAATTTTTCATGGTAGTCAGCAGCTGCTTCCCAAAATCATCCCAGATGTGCTGTTTGACCAGTTAATGTTGGTTTCATTACAATCACCCACTGTTATTATTGTACCAACAGACATTGCAGCTTCCTTGATTTATTTCAAGGCCTCTTGAGCCAAGAACTTGCACACTGCTCAGGACTGTGTTAGTTCTACCTTGGCCAATATACCATACGTAGAGATCAGCTTGTCTTGGTGAAAGAGGTGACTAGAAACAATGGCAACTAACAAGCATTGTTCCAGCTATTAAGCATGAAGCTCCTGTTATTGTGCTCTTCTGCCCAGGGAAGTCCTGAGTCGAGCCACTCCAACCATTTTCTTTACTATGTGTGGAACAGCTGGGATTAGTTTAGTACTAAGCACTATGGTGCCAGAGAAGAGATGGACTGAGTTGCTATATCTTTTGAGAAAATAGGTCACAGTGATTTTCCGTTTCTTCCCATTCAATAGGCAGAGTTGTCACTGTGCTCAATAAAGCTCTTTTCTTAGAGCAGAGAGCTCTTTTGTAGATGCGCTGTCCATTCATTCTCTATCCAGGTGTTCCAAATGAATGGAAACACTTTCCTCTTTCAGATCACTAGCCAGTTTTCAACTTGTCACAAGTGAAAAACTCAAGTTGCGGCCAACTCACTGTGTAATCTTTAAAGTGGTATTTCGGAAGTAGAAACTTTGACTGTATTCATCCCTTCCTTGTTGTTACCATAAAATCACTGCAAGTGTCTTGTACCGGTCAGTTTCATGTGGTCTGTGAACCGCTACATGGTGAGATTTTGGAAAACCATAAACATCTGTGTGATGGTCTCGGTACTACATTCTAGATCTTCATCCCTGAAAGAGAATGATGCCACCAAGATCTAATCAAAAGAGTCTCTAATGTGCATTGAAAATTGCAAATCTTACCACAACTGAAAACACTGAAAAGAAAGAAAAGTAAGTATTGTAGGAAATGTGGGCATAATAAGTGTATATGTTAGTTTATTTACTTTCAGTGGAGCTAACAGAATTTTCTGGCTCTAGTACAAGTTACATGCATTTGTGTCCTACACAGCCCCCTAATATTCTTAAGAGAGTCTCTTCTCCAGTCTTCAGAAAGGAGCTGGAAATGGAGAGGCGGAAAAAGGTCCTCCTTTCCTTCCACTTGGCAGTTTTAATCTGAAATCTTAGGCGCAGTACTGTGCCCAGAACTCAGAAAATGCTTGCGCTAATGAAATTCCCTGTCACAAAATGCGCCTAGAACAATGGGAGTTTCGAAAACTGCAGCAGATTGCAGTGGGTGGCTCTTAGGAAATATGTTATGATTATACCATTATATGCAGATTATACCGTTATTTGCAGATTTTAAAACCTTGTTTTGGTTGTCAATCAATTAACAGCTTTTAGATTGTATGCCTTGAGGGTAGATGTTATGATTTTAATTATGTACAGAGCCATGTACACAGATGATGCTATATATGTTAATAATGACTGGTTCTACCATGCATTAAGTGACGCCTACCCATTTTTTTACAGGCTGGGTTGTCCCAAAAGGCTCCCCAGCACCTAACAAATTCAAACCCCTCCTCCTAGCACCACCATCTTATCCACAAGTCAATATTCCCTCTGCAAAGGAAGCATTTCTGTAATGATTTACGGTTAAAATGGGAACTGGCAATCTATTACGACCAGCGACCCAAATCCAAGCCATAGGGTAATAGTTGAAATGACTAAAATGACACAAATAATCACAGTGAGTTGCATTATTCGGCAAACTATGCAATCCTGTGGTTTTGATTTTCAGCGCTAAAGTCATGCTGGAGCCTTTAATCATGCTAATTACACAGAGCCCTGGCAGGTCACAAAAGGGTCAGGTTTGGCAGTTTGGGGAAGGAAGAGGACCCTCCACGCAAACAGCACTTTCCCAACTGGAACTGGAAACAGGCAGCACTGCACTAGATGCTGTAGAGCTGCTCTCCTCTTTCATTTTTTATCCTCACCGCAATGCATGGGCTTTTATTACCCATCCCAGTCATCAAGGTGTCTATTAATGTCAGATGATCAGAACCTAAGTATGAACTGACAAGGAAGACTTTGTCAGTAGTTTGTGTGGACAAATATGCCGCACAGCATGTGGTCTCGGTGGATGAAAGTGAGATTCAGACTCCTGCTGTGTGCAAATGTTCTCTGACCTGTGAGTAGGCCAATGCCTCTCAGCTAAGGCACATCCCTGGGATGTTTTGAAGATGAACAAGGTCACTTGTTGAAACATTTCTTATACCGAAATATACTGCATAAATGATTAGGAAGAATGACTGTTTACATACAACACACTTTTGAGTATTCAGGCAGCTTCAAAAACATCCCAGTAATCCTTACAACAATCCTGCAAGGTGGATATTAGCATTATTATTCTCATTACTGCAGATGGGGGGAGAGGCTGAGAGATGGTGGCTCCTTGCAAAGACTTCATTTATATTGGCAGATTCCATGTCCATAGCTCTTGTGTTTAATATAGATACTTTCCTCCTGAAAAATATGATTTTGACTCTCCCAGCTTCAAGCCTCTTGATAAGAATACTTCAGAACTTAAGCACTGCAATCCAGGCTGCTTTGCTCACCAGTCAAAAACTCAAGTTCATTTTTCTCTCCTTTGTACACTGATATGGAAAGAGGCCTTCTCCTTCCATCACCATCTCTTCTAAAAACATTACATTAGTCTTACAACATTTATTTATTTTTGGCTGCAAGTCAGAAAAAAGTGTCCCCTTTAAAAAAAAGAAATTACCCCTCCCTGGGGATTGGATTATGCTGTAATCTTTTTTGGCTTCACCTCAAGCCTGTGTGCCGTTCTGAGGTGAAATGACAACCTTCTGGAAGGTCCAGGAGCTCTGCTTGTAGGGCAATCACCAGGAGACTATGATACAGCGCAGGTTTTACAGTCATTAGGAAAAAAACTGTACACAGAGCTGGCTTTATACAGCTGCAAAACACATGGTGGTCCATGTTCCCTTCTCCCCTCCTCCTCCCATGAAGTAATGCTAGGCCATTGTGCAGGATACAGTGACACTTTCAAGCACACAGAGTCGGCATAGAAGTACCAGCCCCATTTGGGAAGCTAAAAAGCAACACATCCATTGTGAATAAGAAGACGCACTGGAGTTCCACGAAGGGCAAGTCTTTTGTGAAATACCGTATTTTTCGCTCTATAAGACGCACCAGACGACAAGACGCACCTAGTTTTTGGAGGAGGAAAACAAGAAAAAAAATATTCTGAATCCCAGAAGCCAGAACAGCAAGAGGGATCGCTGCGCAGCAAAAGCAGCGATCCCTCTTGCTGTTCTGGCTTCTGGGATAGCTGTGCAGCCTGCATTCACTCCATAAGACGCACACACGTTTCCCCTTACTTTGTAGGAGGGAAAAAGTGAGTCTTATAGAGCAAAAAATACGGTAAGCAGGGCAATCAAATGTTGAGGCAATTTTGTGAGACATTTTCTTTGTTGGCTTAGAGAAACAAGAAGAGATCTCACAATGGGTGTTTTCTCATAAGCATAAGTAAGAGCTATCTGGCAGGTCCTGGATACTTTAAGCAAACTTTTTCAGCAGGCTGGTCCACTGTCCCTTGGACCTTGTGGGGGGCCAGACTATATTGGGGGGGGGGGAATGAACGAATTTCTATGTCCCACAAATAACCCAGAGATGCATTTTAAATAAAAGGACACATTCTGCTCATGTAAAAACACGCTGATTTCCGGACTGTCCGCGGGCCGGATTTAGAGGGCGATTGGGCCGAATCCAGCCCCCGGGCCTTAGTTTGCCTACCATGCTTTAAGATAAGGGGTCCTTAACACAGTGTTATGTAGGAACCATCATACTGCCAGTGAACTACAAAGCTCTGGCTTGCCAAAGATAAAATGGACTCCTCTTGGCAGCCTGGTTCAATGTTGCACACTGACTGCAGTGCCAAACGTGAGGGGTGAATTGCTTGGTTATGCATGCAGAGTCAAATACCTACTAGCAGTATTTTTATATGCTCAGAAATGCTGAGAAAACAAGCATATAAATGTCTTCTGATCATAGCTTTTCCCTCTACCACCTTCCTAGTCAAGATGCATAGGCGCCTCTCTTTACCTCCAGACAAGTTATTTTGAAATCCCATAAATGCATCTCCTTGGCAACAAAACTAAAATAATAATAATAAATTAACAATTTGCTGTTGTTTCCTAAGTCAGCTGCCTGAGGAAACCACCTTCCTCTGCTTCATGGTGGGGCTAGCCCTCAGGGGAGGAGACTTTGTCAGTAGTTTGGCCCTAGGACCAAGCTCATATTGTGATTTCTGCAATCTGTGACATCCATAGCTTCTACAGCAGTTGACAAAAATGATATTCTGAGACAAAAGAAAGAAGGTCAACTTGGGTAGTATGGTAGGCCTATGTATGTAGATTTTCCCAAAGCAAAAGTACATGACTGAACTGAAAGCCTATAAAAGCAGAACTCTGAAATAATCTGAAACTTCTTCTATAGCAATCAGCTTTTCATTTTAGCTTATTGAAAAGTGCTTTAAGGAACAGCTTTTTCTGTGCCAAGATCATATCTCACTTAGGTGGTGGCTGACTTCATTGCTCTTGTTGAATGGTCTAAAATCATAGAATCATAGAGTTGGAAGGGATCCCAAGGATCATCTAGTCCAACCTCCACAACGCAGGAATCTCAGCCAAGGCATCCATGACTGAAGGCCATCCAACCTCTACTTAAAAACCTTCAGTGAAGGAAAGTCTACCACATTCGAGAGCCCAAACAGCTCTTACTGTCCTGCAGTATGCTTGCCTGTAGGTCTAACAAGCACAACCCATGCTATTGCTAGATGTGAAGACCTTGGGCCTTCTAAGTTCTTTCAGTCCAGCATGCTCTATACAACTTTATAACCATGTGTTGATACAGATGGAATATTATGAGCGGAACAATTGCAGAGGAATTGGTCAGGTAGATGCCCTGAAGAAAGCTCTCTATCTCAACAATTTATTTCTGCACTGTTCCTCACTCACACTGTTAGGGTGTGTCTCAGTGGCTCCCTTGATCCTATGTAATGGGTTTTCTTGTCCAGTTCTCATGGCTTCATATTGTCTTTTTAAAAAACCTCTAGGCTACTTAAGCTCTCTACTTCTCTGACCAGTCTCTATTTTTGTCCGGTGATATGATAGGTTGAGGCATAACAGCGGTGAGGATTGATGAGGTTCTGGAATCCTAAATGTGAAGCTATTGCTGTGATACTTACCATCACATTGTACGTGGTTTGAACTGACAGCAAGTTGGAGGGACTTCAGACAGCAGAAATGATTAAAGGACTGGTGAAGGGATGAAGAAAAATGGAGAGAATAGATTACATATTGCTTGGCTGGGAAAGCAAAAAGTAGGATATAGCAAATTCCAATGTGCATTAGATAGAAACCAACACCTAAGAGCAAAAGGAATAGTTTAAGGTGATCCCAGGGAAGAGAAACAGGGTGAAGGTATGATCAGAGGGAAGAAATCACAAAAAGAAATATGTGGGCATTTAGGAAACATTTTCTCAGTCTGACGACCTATTACGATGGAATTGAATTTCAGTGGTTTGATGGAAGATGCACCAGTCCATTAAAGCAGCATAAAAGTACTGTAGGGAACTATATTTACAGGAGGTGCAAAAGATGTCCAAAGGCAACTCTGGCCAATAATAAAAGAGGAAATGCTTATGGTCTCTTAGGTATAATGTAAGACCTTCGCTCTCTCAAATTTTCTACAGATCTGTCTATCCATCCATCTATCCACTCATACAGAATAGGTATCTGTGATATAAACTTGCACACAGTGTATCTTCTGTTTTACACTGGGAAAATAATTTGTAATAGCTATGAAACTCACAGCTGTTACATTATGGTACTGGATCATCTAATGCAGCCCTCTGACCAAAGTCTGACTTAATTTATAGGTTTATGAATTGGGAGTGGCTAGTTTTTAGCAGGATTTGAGCACCAACTCAAACCTTAATGGCTTTGATCCACACATCTCAAATCCCCGCCCTCCACTTTCACTTATCCCTTAACATTTGCAAGATGCCCTACAAGATAGGGACAAACGTATCGGTCTTTCCAGAATATAACTGCAGCATGGGTATAGGAAACCTGATCCAAACCTGATCCAAAATCTTGAAGAAATAAGAAAGATTTATTTTACAGAACAAAGTTGATAAAACAAAGGATGTGTCAGGAGATAATGTTCTTTTAGAAAACGTAATCATACTAAATCCAGCAGTAAAGCAGACCCAGGGGATCACCCCACCTCTCGCAAATTGATTGGGATTCTTTTCTTTCTGGAAGATCACTTCCCTTCTGACTGAAATGAGACCCAAGTAGACTGAGGGTTGCTACCTTTGCTCTCGCAAAGTACAGGGCAGGATGGCGGAGGCAGGGGTGGGATGGGGGAGGATCCCCCCCCACACACACCTGGTGCTGAAATTATTTCAAAGCAATCCATTAAGTCTATTGCAGCCTAACCGGGTGGCACCCACACATAAATCTGTGAATTTGTCTTAAATGCATGACTTTTCACATACCCTTGCACACATGCACAGTACTGTACAGTGATACATGCAGGCCAGGGCAAAAAATAAATAGGGGGACGTATTCTGATGTGGGGATGAACTATGTTTCACATATTACATTTATGAAGGAGAGAAAATAATATTAGAGGGCAGTGGGGAGGGCAAGCCTTGTGGGGAGATACTTCTCCCCCACCCTCCTCTCTCAAACATCACGTGGGGCTTCTGGGCTACACTGACACAAAACCTCTTGTTTCTTGTGCCTCAGAACCTGCCACTCTCTGGTGCTCCCAGAATGCAGTTCTGTGGATGACAATCGTAACCTGCACCAAAGCTGCAGGGAACCGGAAGTGAGAACATAGAAGCCTTGCCCTGCTTTGCTCCTCCTTGGGGGAAGGATGCGGAGAGGGAATAAGGAGAAAGGAAAGAAGGAGCAAAAGGAGGTTTCTCCAGCCAAGCCAGCAATGCCTTTCCTATAGGAGCAGAGGCAAACGTTTAGAGAGGATCCTTAACTTGGCAGAGAAGAAGCAAGAGAACAAAAGCAGAACAGAAACAGGGAAGATACAGGACAAACTGTGAAATACAGAACAGTTTAAAAATTCATAGCTTTTAAAGGTCACGAGATTCTTCTGGTCTGCAACTCTGAAATAACTTGCATGCTGCCAAGGATTCCTTGCTAGACCCTCTGGGGGCGGGCTGTGCTGCTCACTTGACCTCTGCCCAGCTAAGTCCCTGCAGCGTACCAGGAGGGGCTGTGGTGGCAGTGAGGTTGTTGTTGTTTAGTCATTTAGTCGTGTCTGGCTCTTCGTGACCCCCTGGACCAGAGCACACCAGGCACTCCTGTCTTCCACTGCCTCCCTCATGCTGGTAGTTTGAGAACACTGTCCAACCATCTCTTCCTCTGTCGTCCCCTTCTCCTTGTGCCCTCCATCTTTCCCAACCATCAGGTCTTTTCCAGGGAGTCTTCTCTTCTCATGAGGTGGCCAAAGTATTGAAGTCTCAGCTTCAGGATCTGTCCTTCCAGTGAGCACTCAGGGCTGATTTCCTTCAGAATGCAAGTCCATGGGACCCTCAAGAGTCTCCTCCAGCACCATAATTCAAAAGCATCAATTTTTCGGCGATCAGCTTTCTTTATGGTCCAGCTTTCACTTCCATACATCACTACTGGGAAAACCATAGCTTTAACTATACAGACCTTTGTCGGCAAGGTGATGTCTCTGCTTTTTAAGATGCTGTCTAGGTTTGTCATTGCTTTTCTCCCAAGAAGCAGGCGTCTTTTAATTTAGTGACTGCTGTCACCATCTGCAGTAATCATGGAGCCCAAGAAAATAAAATCTATCACTGCCTCCATTTCTTCCCCTTCTATTTGCCAGGAGGTGATGGGACCAGTGGCCATGATCTTCATTTTTTTGATGTTGAGCTTCAGACCATATTTCACCCTCATTAAGAGGTTCTTTAATTCCTCCTCACCTTCTGCCATCAAAGTTGTGTCATCGGAGGTTGTTGATATTTCTTCTGGCAATCGTAATTCCAGCTTGGGATTCATCCAGTCCAGCGTTTCGCATGATGAATTCTGCATATGGGTGCAAATGCGCCAGTGGAGCCAATCTTGTGCTGCTTCTGGAGCGTTTGCACAGGGCCAGCCTTGCACCCCTCCCCCTCTCCACCCTGGCATGATGAAGCAACTCAGATTGATGGAGGTCATATGAGCTCTACAGCCCCAGCACACCATCTGCTGATGCTTTTCCACTCAGCAAGTATCCTTTCCACCAAGAATCTGAGACTGACCAACAACAACACCACCCAAAACCAATTTCTACTATCTTTTCTAGTAGAGTTGCTTGTCCTAAGTTGGATTTTGCAAGCATATTATATATTACTTCTGATCCAGTCCTAACCCTTCTCCCACTCGTCTCCAGTCACTAATGAATTACCATATGCAAAAGAATAAAGACTAGGGTTTCACCCTTTTCTTTCGATACTGGCAGCATCCCTAGACTAAATTAATTCCTGCTGTAGCTCCTGTGATTTCAGCAGATTCAAACCAGGCTTCCAATTTCTTCCAACATTTCTCCAGTGCTGCCTGATCATCAACAAAAGCAATTATCTAGTGGTCAAATGAGCAGATCAGAAAGAATGTGTTATAATGTAAGATGAGTGCTGACTCAAGGCTCTGTTATCTGAGTACAGGCTTTTGGGGGCACAAGGCGTTGGGCATTTTCTTTTGTGCAAGCTCCATGGAAATGAATGGGAGTTGTGCAAGAGAATAAATCTGATTTCATCCAGGCTCTTCTTTTCAACAAGGCTTCATTTCAAATGAAGTACATTCTTCCTTGTTGCACTGGATGAATTAAAGCCTATTTATCTCAACGAGGCTTGTGCCTCTGACCTCACTGGATTGCTCTGGGTTTTAAAGTACTCTCTCCTTTTAATAGTTATTTAAACTTAATGGAAAAGATACGCAAATCTGAGCTGTTACTCTAGGTAAGAAAAGAAGTAGAATTGGAAGAAGAGTTGAGATACAAATCTCTATAGCCTCTTCCAGTGGCGGTCTTCTTCTTCTTCTTCTTCTTCTTCTTCTTCTTCTTCTTTTGCTCATACTACAGTGTTTTAAGAACAGCCCTGAGGTGGTTTCCCTAACGAGCCCCCAATTCAATATAAGAACTCCGCAAATTCAATATAAGAACTCCGCAAAACTGGAAGTACTGCTAGCAAACCTTACCTTGGTCTACGAACAGAAGCTGAACAGTGGAAGGGCACTGGCAGCGGGAGGCCTCGTTAGGGAAACCACCTCAGTTTAAGAATGGCTTTGGTTTAAGAACGGACTTCCGGAACAGATTAAGTTTGTAAACCAAGGTACCACTGTACTCTGTAAAGCAGCACATGCATCGATATATTAGCACTGTAAAGAGAATAACAACATTTTCAGCAAGCCAGTAGAAATAATGTGGACCATTCTGCCCATTTCAAAAAGAAGTTTTCTCAAAGTATACTGAAGTTTATCTATAGAGGTTTATATTACTTTGAATTTCTCTCTGTTGCTCAAATTTAAAGCATATAAATAACCAGAGTGCAAATTGGAACTGAGAAGGATTTATATTACCAATATTTTAGTTTTATATTTTCTGATGGGAAAATGGGGAGAAAGGAAAAAGGCTTAATATAGAACTCCCCCCATATGTTATGTTTTCTGTCAAATCCTATACCATAGAGACCAAAGGAGCTTTGTTTGGCCACACACCAAACCAAATACAACTCGGTGTAAGTTCCCAATAACGGAAAGAAAGTAGTGGTGGGAAAGTGTCTTGAGTTGGTTTTCTAAACAGAAGGCCCCCAAACTGGCTACAAAAACAATGTGGTTTTCAGAATGTCTTCTTCTAGGGGCTGCTTTGCAGGTTCGCAGAAGGGGTGCCCGCTTCCAGGACTGCAGCAAGAGACTGCTGATTGCCGGGTGATGACTCCAGCTGGGCACCAATTGAAACTGGTGCATAGCAGATCTAGCAAGAACATGGTTTGGAAGAATGCATAGTCTGAATTGAGGGACATGGTCCAGGCAGAATGCGAAGGAACGGATGGCCTCATGGGATAGAGTCAGACTGTGGGCCAGAGTGTCCCCACTTCAGAGCTTGGATCTTCTAGGTCTAAACCTAACACTCTATTTGTTGCACCTCATGAACCCCTAATCTATAAAAGAAAACTGTGTTATGATGGCTCAGACTTTGGTTTACAACCTTAGTAGAACTAGACCGCAGTTAAATCCATTTCTCTGATTTGTTGTGTGGGTAACATGAAGCTATATAAGGTAACTGCAGATGCACAGAAGTCCTCTGAGAAATTCCACTGGTCATATCAAAATGTTTTAAAAGTATGTTCTTTGAATGTTCTGCTGTTCAGAAACTTCCAAATTCACCTTAGAATTTTCTTGTAGACAAAATTCAGTAGAAACATAGGGATCTGTGAATCTCCAAATTGGAGAAATGCCACTATTCTAATCAGTGCTTTTTTCGGGAGGGGGGGGCCTCAGGGGTATGCATACCCCTAAATATCTTGTGAATCTTTTTACTTTTGTCCATTTACTGTATTTATTTTTCCCAATTTGAACTATAAAATGGTGATTTTCTTGGGTCAAAATGAGAGTACCCCTAAACATTTTAAAGAAAAAAAGTCTGAATCTAATTAAAATGCTTCTTGTTTCCCTCTAAGATCTTCAGATGATTTGCTCAAGCCAGAATTGCCAGTTCTACTTGTAGTGAAAATTTGTTGATACGTCTAGTTGTAGCCTGCCTAAGTCCTTTGCCTAAAGAGAGAAAATAGATGTTTAGAAAGACACTGACAGAGTTATGTGTTGGATGGAGTACACAGTGAGTAATCAGAATTTAGTAGGAAAGCAGTTTTGTATGCTTTCCTCATAGGAATACAAGATCTATCCCAAATTCATGCCAATGAAAACATTATAATACACCATCATATATTCCTTGTTTACAGTAGAGTCTGTCTTTTCCAGTCAGGCCAAGTAAACTGAAGTCAACATCCTATCCTATAAATTAACTTCTGTAAAACATTTCTATTCTATCCAGTGGCGTTTAATTCTCATATTCCTGTCACTACACATGTCTTCCGCTTCTGCAGACAGTTCATTGTTTACATGACAAATGTTTTCTCCATGTTCTTCTTCCCGATTTGGATTGCACAAGCACAATGGCTGCAGCCGACTCCACTTCCTTCTCAGCCCCTGGAAACCTCAGTGACGACAGCACTTGGCCACCACAAAGGGCATATTGCAGTGCAGAAGATTTCCCCCCTTGTCAGTGAAGCATGATACTCATATTTCTCCATCTGTGCTTCTCATTCCTCAAATAAATGCTGGAATAGAGTACTTATTGTGGAAGCAGAAAATAAAGAAATGGAGACAATCTGCGACATGTCCGTGAAATGCTTTGGCTTTCCTGTCTAGGGCAGAATAGCCTTGCTCAGTACTCACAGTCTTCCCCTTTAACAAGGGCAGGCAACAAAAAGGCTTGATGAAATATGTTAAAATATGGTGAACAAGCACTTAGTCTCCAAAGCATTAAAAATATGATAAACCGTTACATTACAAAATGGTATAAGAACCAGAAAAGGCCTCTCTAATTTTCATTCACATGATGGCAATTACGTATATATGCCTATAACACTCATGAAACGACAGAAATAATTGCAACAGGGTGCGCCATCTAAGGAAATTGTTTCCAAAGTACAAAATACTGCGGTTTGGATGCTCAAAAAAGAATATTGAGCCTTAGCTCTTTCCACAACTCTTTTTTCCACGATCAGTTTCTACCATGGCCATGGAGAAGAGCTTGTTGGTATGGCAGAGCTAAAGATAAAAACTTCAAGGCTGGAACTTAGGAACATAGAATCACAGAACTGTAGAGCTAGTCCAACTCCCTGCACTGCAGCAACCTCAACGAGGGCATCCATGACAGATGCCTCTAATTAATCAGGCCACCAGTCCTCTAGAAAAAGATGCCAGGGCTCCAAACAGAGGCTGCCACATCAGGTCTAGTTTGACCCTAAGGAGGCCAATGGTTCAGGGGCAAAATGACCAGTGCCAAACCAGGGCTGGATCTACAGTCATCTTTTAAACATCATGACAGGAAGAGTCCCATTTGGTTTTGGTTTTGCTTTCTTCCCACAAGGTCTACCTGGATTCCAGTAGCTGTTTGCTCTGCAGTGCCCTCCGGTGTCACATTTTAATAAGACATTTCTAACATTAGTAAACAACGTCATATGGCTATATGGTTATCACTTTTTAGCTTTTGGTTATAACTTTTTTTTAGCGTTAAAAACCATGAGTGTAGATCTGCCCTAGATATATCAAAGTATGTAAGGTGATGAATTTTTTTATCAGCTTCCATCCTAGTGGCCGTAAAGTAACAAAACATGGTAGTTTGCAAATAAGCAACAGGCACCACAGTTCAAGAAGGACACTGAGAAACTGCAACGTGTCCAGAGGAGGGCAACCAAAATGGTCAAAGGCCTGGAAACGATGCCTTATGAAGAACGGCTAAGGGAGCTGGGCATGTTTAGCCTGGAGAAGAGGAGGTTAAGGGGTGATATGATAGCCATGTTCAAATATATAAAAGGATGTCACATAGAGGAGGGAGAAAGGTTGTTTTCTGCTGCTCCAGAGAAGCAGACACAGAGCAATGGCTCCAAACTACAAGAAAGAAGATTCCACCTAAACATTAGGAAGAACTTCCTGACAGTAAGAGCTGTTTGACAGTGGAATTTGCTGCCAAGGAGTGTGGTGGAGTCTCCTTCTTTGGAGGTCTTTAAGCAGAGGCTTGACAACCATATGTCAGGAGTGCTCTGATGGTGTTTCCTGCTTGGCAGGGGGTTGGACTCGATGGCCCTTGTGGTCTCTTCCAACTCTATGATTCTATGATTCTATGAACAGACCAGAATAGTGGGCCGTGATATGAGAAAGTTAAAGAATTGCTGATCTACCGGTATATAGTAGAAGTGACTTATCACTTGATGATTTGCAGCTGAATGTGTGGCACTTATACAATGCCAAGCAAGATGCAGTGAAAACTGCCCAGGGTATTCTGAGATGGCTGTTTCACAGCACTTGACCCTGAAGCCATGAAATGTGGCACACATACATGTGCAATTACTGTATTGTTTAAAAGGCTATTTCATCTTAGATATTGCAATAGGTCATGGGGGAGGAGGCTGCTTCTTCTATATTAGTCCAAACATGGTGCTGTACTTTGCTGCTGTGTTTGTTCAATTTATTTCATTTTATTTGAAAGTTTTGAAGCTTTCATTTAGTAACATAGCATTTTGGCACCTGACTTGGAAAATATAGATTTGCTTTAGAAAGAAAATGCTGATTGGTTTATTATTACACTTTGGTACCAGACCCTTTGACTCCTCCCTAGTCTGCTCCTCCCTCCTCCCTTTTTTTCAAAGTGTAAGAAGTTTTAAAGAGGTGGCTGGAGGAGTCTGTGTTATGAAACACTAGCAAGAGAACAACACTGGAAGTGTTACAATATGTTTCCTTTTGGTTTTCATACAAATAAATCAGCCCAGGGATCACAAGACACAAACCTGCAATAACCATCACCAATATTTAATAAATTTCGGCCGGGCTCAGACCTGCTCAAACACTTGGTACCACCCACAAAAACATTTGTAATAAATGGTGATGTAATAAAAATCACATAGCACCTAATTATTGGCATTATAGTTAGTATTTCTCGGCTTTCCTTTCCTTTTTTTGGGAAGGACAATGTAACCGGTTTGAAAGAAGGAAACTTTTTAGTGTCATTTCCTAAACTAATTTGTTAGAACGCCTTTTAAAAGCAATAATTTTGCAGAAACGTAATGGGCTAATGAACAATGAGCTACAAGTCTGCATCAGTCACTACGGATCAGTGTGGCATTTCTTTCCAACTGGGTCAAATGATGCTCCATCTATAGTGGGTGTGCTTGGATTAGACTTTATTTCGGTATGGGAGACAACGATGGAAAAAATTACAGAGGTGCTGGGTTTGGAAGGGAACTATTAGGTCCCAACAGATTCCAAATTTCATAACAGAAGCAGAGTTTCAGTTTGTTTGATACTTATATAGCTAGAAGGTGCAAATTTGTAGACCACTGCAATGTTCCAGGTTTGTACTTGGGCCATCATAAATTTCTCTTTTCATGAACAATGGTTCATGGTGGCCTTTTCCTGTGAGCTTAGATGGGTTTGAATGATGCAGAAATTGGCCTATTTTGTGGCTTTCTCATTGTGGATTTGGAGGAGGAATGAGAAAGAAGAAAATGAATATTTGCGGCAGAAGGGAACAGAACATTTTCAGATGACAGCAATCATAATTCCAGAGTGGATCACACATGAGGGGTGGAAAAGACCACCCAGTCTCCCAGATTCATTGGAGCATATAATTGTGTACTGGCAAAGACCACCATCAACTATCTTAGCTTCTGCGCAAATGGATTTCCCATTACTGTTGCCCTAGCAGACTTAGGAGCATCACCTAGATTAGATTGGGATTGGAACACGCCGACAATTTGCCATTTATCTGTGATCTACTAACTTAAAAATACTAACCTCAAATATAGACACAGACAGAAAAGTATGTAGAAATGAACACCACATTTAAGTTAGTTAATAGCCGTGATGTAACACTAGTGGAAATGATCTAGCTTAGATCTGACTGAAGCTGCAACATAAAAGCTTCTGACAAATTAATTCTATAATTTGGTTCCACCAAAGACTGTCAGGATTTCAAGGAATTATGGTTGAGTCTGGAAGCAAAAACCCAAGTGTAAATCATTTCTCAGCTTTAGAAGGGAAGGCCTCCTAGGAGTAATTTGAAAGTGATTGAAGTTAAAGTATTTTTTCTGAGTCAGGTGCATAGGGGCAGCTTTAATGATGATATTGTAGCAACTATTCAATTTAGGCTTCATAATTGTTCTTGCATTGATACCATACATTTAATTATGTTTTCTTGTATTATATATAATGTAAATTGCTTTTATTGTATGCCTAATACATGGAACTCCACAATGAAATTCTGGTGAATTTTTGAAAAAGCATGAAATATTTTAGTATTGCTAGATCAATCAGCCAGTTTTTTCACTTGGTTTTGTGTCCCCCCCCCCCCCCCGCAATAGAGATAAAATCACAACACGATTGTAGCTTGTTCAGAGCTACTGGAACTGCAAAAGAGAGAAATTTGTACCATGACACATTAAGGGGAACTCCATGCTATTTCACAGAGCCACAGAGATTGTAAGATTTTAATTTGGTGCCCCAAATCATCTTGAGATCAACAGTACAAATTGCTGAGCAGCTACCATCAGATCCATTGGCTGCCTAGAAGACAGAAACTCAAGTTCTGTTTTTAGTCCCTGGTTTTGCTATGAAAACATGCCCAGGAATATGGGTTAGGGCTAGTGCTGTAGCAAACTCCCAGTCAAACATGGAAAACTGACCTAGGTCTTTTTTTTTTTTTTACTTTCTAAGCCCCATTCCAAACAAAGTTAGACTTGGTTGTGCCCTCCATTGATATTGTCAGGCATGGCTTCTTGGCCTGAGGCTACGGCCAAGCCAGGCACTGGGAGGGTTGGGAAATGTAGTTTCCCCAGCACTACTGAAGGATGACATTTTTCAATGGTGCAGGGAAACTTACATTTCCCAGTGCTCTGTCTTGAAACTATAGCAGTGTACTCAACATCAGAGAGGGGGGAGAAAAATACCTCTTTTCTTTGCTCTACCCCATAAGAACACAAGAAGAGACCAAAGGCCCATCTAGCTCAGCATCCCATTTCCCACAGTTGCCAGCCAGGTGCTTCTGAAATCCCACAAGCAGAAAGCTAAGTGGGTGGGCTGGATGGGAAGGAGTGAGTGGGTTTGGAGGTCTGGGGGCTAGCAACTGCTAATGGTGCCTGGATTGCATCTCCAGCTTGGCTTTAAAATCTGAGCTAAAGAAGAATTTTGAGGTCTCTAATGCTTGCCTTTCATCTGAGGCGAGTATCAGGAGCTACTGAGATTCTTTTTTTCTGAGTTGGGAAATACAGGTTTTGGGGGCATTACTGGTTAGGGCGCAATACTCTGGGAAACTTGCCCTCAAGTCCAAGTCTTTTTTGAATGTGTGTGCATATCATGTAGCCTAGGCTGTCTCTCCCCCAAACTATGTATCTATGAAAAGTGGAAAATAGCCACTAGAATGCAAACTCGGAAATAGGAGCAGCAAATGTTACTTAATGGAGACTTCAGATATGATTCACAAGCAGGGCTGGCCCTACCATTAAGCAAAGGGAGGTGATCACCTTAGACAGTAGATGCCAAGCTGTTCCTCCTAGGCCTCCCAGCTAGTCCTTTCTGTTGGAGGACAGATCTGTGCAAACTACATGGCCTGTGCTGACCTAAACTAGTCTGCTGCCCAGTTCAGGGCACCACCCTATCACCAGTACTGAAGTAAGATCCCAGTACCAGTCCATTTGGCCATTGTGCATAGAATGGGAATGAAAAGCACCACTTTGCCCTTCACCTTCAGGCAGCAAAATGTCTTGGGTGAACCCTGTTTGTAAGAAGTGGAACTGATGAGTGACTTTCTATAGCATGGGAGAAGAAGGTTGACCAGTGTCTCCCGGCTGATCTCTGAGAGAGCAAAGATTTCGGAATCCTGATGGTTTAACAATAGGAGCTTTGGGTATTTGCACCCAAAGTAGGGTGCTAAATGAGGAAAGCTAACCTCTAGGTTAGATTACTTCAGCGTGTTATCCATAGGGCTGCCTCTTAAGACAGTTCAGAAACGTCAGATAGTGCATAATTCAGTGGCCAGGTTGCTTGCTGGGGCAAGACGCTTTGAGCATATTACATTGATCCTGGTCCGACTGCACTGGCTACCAATTAGTTTCCAGGCCCAATTCAAAGTGCTGGTTTTGACCTATAAAGTCAAAGTATAGTGGCTCAGGGCCACTATACCCCAAGGACTACTTCTCTCCATAAGAACGTGCCTGGATCATCCTCGGAGGCCCTTCTTTGTGTGCCTCCTCCACAAGAGGTCCAGAGGGCAGCAACATGAAAATGGGCCTTTTCTGCTCCCAGCTTGTGAAATGCTAGGAGGCTCACCCGGCACTTTTGCTCCATCTCTTTAGGTACCAGGCAAAAGCATTCTTATTCTCCCAGGCCTTTGGCGAAGTATGGTCGGGTGTTTGTTTGTTACTATGGTATGTGTTTTTGTGTTTTTATATTGTAAACTGCCCTGCAATTGTCAGAGGTATAGAAATTTAATAAATAATAATAATAGCCAGGGGTAGGTTTTTGTGTGTGAAAGGACTGTGATCTCTGTTCTGCATAAAGTTTTCCTGTACCAGCCTGACTGAAGAAGATAACAGAAGGTGTTCCTGAACAGCCCTGGTGCTCTTCCTTCAGTGGGGCAGGCACAGGGGAACCCACTAGCCCTTGCCCTGAAGCACAATCAGCCAGCAATGTAATAAAAATATTTGCATTTGTTAATAACTTATCTCCGTACATCTTCACTGTCTCTCCTCTCCCTTTCTCCCTGACTCTGCATTTTGCTAGACAGTTGGTTGACTTGAAAGCTCACATACTATTTTAACCACAGAAGTAAGATTATGAAAATATCCCCCTCACTTATCTCCTAGTTCATCCTTTAAATTCCTTGAAGACGGGAATTTTTTAAAAAATGTTTATTTTTCTGTCCTTTGAACAGTTGGACAGAGTAAATGAATCAGTCTTTCCAGTAGCATCAGCAGCTGCACTAAAAGTCTTGAGTTCAACAAAAATATTCATCCATGGAGAGATTTTCCTGTTGCTAATATGTGTACTAATGTAATTGTGAATCATATCCGCACACAGTCACCACATTAAACAAACAATTGGCTCTTGTCTGGGTTACCCAGCTCTTCCAATAATTTACTCAACCTAAGATCTCTTCTGTAACATTACAAGGAAATGCTGAGCAAAAAATAAATAAATGAGCAACTGATAACTAGCAATAACACCAAAGACTTTCACTTCAGATAGGGACATTTAAGCACGGATGTATAGAGTCTTGCTCCATCATAAAATCAGAGAGAAGTTTCTCACTGTAGAATCAGGTCAATCTCTTTAATATCTGTCTTACCATGAAAACTCCAGAAACTCACAAGACACATTCTCAGGAAATATAACTTTTAGTCATCTTTAAACTAAGTGTCAATCACACTTTTGTTTAAACAACTAGGCTGACCAAAGAGGATTTAAATGCTATTGAATTAATAATGTTTATGGGTGTATGCCAGTAGTGGATGGCAAGGTGGGGTACGGCTGCTCTCTGGACCTCCTTTCTGCTGCTTGCTGGGCCATAGAAGACAAGGGGCAAGCCGTGGAAAGGCCAGCTGCAAATGCATTGGCAGAGAAACATGGCACTCCTGCTAGTGTGTTTGCTTTACATCAGTCTCCTCACACCTCACCCCCTAATAATAATAATAATAATTTTTATACCCCACCTTTCTCCCTGATAAAAATAAGAACCGCTAAAATATAGAAAAAAATATTTTAAAGCAATTGAACATTGATAGGAGTTTAAAACTACATACATACATGCAATTTATTAAAATCATACCAAGCATTACAATAAAAACAGCATGGCTCCCACCCCATCATTAAAAGCAGTCAGTTCCCCAAAGCCTGTTGGAAGAAGAAAGTCTTCACCCACCCAGTGAGAAATGCAAGGGACAGATAAATGAGTTTTCTTTATATGGGATAAAACTAGAGGAGCAAAGAAAATCCCCCAAGCCTTTTTCCCCTTTCAAAATCTCTTGACTGCCATGGACTTTTTCCTTTTGTCCAAGCAAGGCAAGGAAAGCTTTTTGTGTCCATGGATCCTAAGGTGAGCCAAGACATAGGCACTGGGCTGTGTGTGTGCGTACGTGTGCCTCACATGAAGCATCTAGCAAGAAGGGAGAAACGTCTCAAGTTTAAACCTTTTCCAAATATTTGCTTAGTCTAGTCATGTGCTAAGTATTGCTTTCTCCTGGCATGATGCACTTGAGGCAAACCTCCAAGACCTTTTCTAGTGGAAGGCTGAGCTTATTTTGCCCATCCCCTCTCCCTCCTAAAACTCAACTTTTAAACAAAGAGTTTGATGTGTCCTTTTAATCTCCATCCTCATTTGCTTTCATCTGAAGCTTGTATCAGGAACTGGACTTCAGCCACTTCTTTGTCAACAAAGGTTGTAAGTTTATTGGCCTAAGTTAGGATCTATATCAAGTAAGGATTAGTTGGGATGATATTCTTTCATTTTTAATGCAACCTACCATCTCTTTCTTTTGAATCAAGCTTAAAAAATACCGTAACTGTTGTCCTTCCCTCACTCCTCTATTTGTGAGCGACTGGATAGAGAAGGAGGCAGGAGGCAGGTAGAAAGAGATGCAGGCAAAATAAAAAGGCTGGAATGGGTCTGTAATCAAACATGTAAAGTTGAATCCGCGTAAGTAAAAAGGACACATGATGTGAACCTACTGTAATGCATGCACAGGCTGTCCCCAAAGGTAGCAGTTACAGCATGTTAGGGGTCACATGCTGTAACTTACTCTCCAAGTGTCTGGTGAGAGCCATGCGGACTGAACCGGAGCAACCAGCTCAAACTTCCTAACACGCTGAAGTTCACAGATAGACTGAGGTGTGTGAACAATATGCTTGATTGCCTGTTTCCTCCCAAGGTGGAGGGAAGTGAACTAGGCTAAGCCTATTCTATGGTATTAAGCCCTTCAAGCATTAATTACACTTGTTACTTATATTGCAGGTGGAGGACTGAGGTAAAGCCACATTGTGAGTTCATGACAATGGTAACATTTAAAGTTGGGACACCCTAGCTCCCAGCTCACCCTTAGCTGTTACTGGGTTGTTTTTGTTTTGATTATGTATTTGGTGATTTTATCCTGTGTACCACCCTGAGATTTGTGAGTACAGGGTGATATACAAATTTAATAATAATAAATAGCACAATTCCCTCCAGCTTGGTCTCTTTCAGCAGTAGAAGTAGAGGAGCCTCTGTCCCAAACAATGGCATCCCAGTTCAGTCCCCTTATTTAACACTCTTTAATATTCTTTCTCCCTCCAAAAGCACTTCACCAGCAGAAGTCTTCCCTTTTCCACAGTAGCCCAGACAGATGTTCCAGAGACGAAAGCAATTTTCCAGTGTATTGTGTGTCTAATACACATACCATGGTAGCGATAGGAAACAATATGGAAAAATTGGGTCACTCCCAAGCACTCTTTTGAAGATGGTTTTTCCATGTAAGCGAGCAGCTGAATGCAACTGTTGTTCTGCTAAAATGAAAACAACATAATATGTGCAAGTGAGAGAATCCTGGTATGTTAATTGGCACTGTAGCTGGTGAATGTCCTGTCTGCTGGGTATCCCTTCTATCACTCTGGTTCCTCTCTGGACAATGCAATTCAAAAGTAGATCTGTAACTCAGACTGGCTTCAGAAATAATCCTGCAGAGCAGGAAAAGGATGCACAAGTTCTTCACTTACTGCACCAAAATTCAGCCTATGCACCAAATGAGATGTGTGCGGGGAGATGTGAAGGGTACATTTCAGCTGTAATGTTATTTACAGTGGAAACAAGATCTTTCCAGCTGCTTTATGCAGCACAGTAACATGCAAAGGTCTCCCAGAGCAATGGCAAAGCTCACTGACCGGCTCTTATGGAAAATGCAGGCAACATACATTGCTGCTCAATGTCTTTTCTAATTATCTTACTGGAAAGAGAAGCTGCTGAATTACAACTTATCACCAAACTCAAAACCATGGAGAAACCTGGTCTGAACAAAGACCTTGGATTCTTATCTCATTATACATGACATAGCCATTTTTCACCTTTTCACCCCTTGCTTTTTCCTGTAAGACCTATTGCAGTCGTTAAGAGTCGTCAACAGGCTCATCACAGCTATCTGCCAATCACCCATTCCCACCACCCTTCTGAGTAATACCCCTCCCCACCTTCTCACTATATAGAAGGGTCTGGAAACTTCTGTTTCAGTGTATCTGAAGAAGTGTGCATGCACACGAAAGCTCATACCAAGAACTGACTTAGTTGGTCTTTAAGGTGCTACTGGAAGGAATTTGTTTTGTTTTGACTATGGCAGACCAACACGGCTACCTATCTGTAACTAATTATCTTTGTTATTAGCTTGCTTTGCCTTAAGCAACCAGCTTCTGCAAGTCAGTTGTTTCTGTGACTGCTCTCAGGCTGACTGTGGGCACTTTCACGTATGAGGCTTATATTGCCTCTCACCCTATTTATGCTAATGTCTGGTCCCTAATAATGTTTAAGAGAAAGGCAAAGGAGAGCTTTTCACTGCAAATGAGGACTCAGGCAACAATTATCTTGACATCACATTAGAAACCTGATAGAAGCAAAGCTGTTTTAAGCCTAATCTGTGAAAACATTCTTAATCACACATATTACTACACCTCTAGCAATACTGCTGCATTTCAAAACCATAAAATAAGAGGGTGCTCAACTTGGATTTTCATTTCCCAAAGGCACTGTTACAATAGAGTGCATGGAGGAATATAGCCATGGCATACTAATCTTACACCAATGGATTTTGTTATTATCATTACTATCAATACTGTAGAAAGTTTGAAAAGGCTTAAAACCCCCCACAATGCCATCCATAATGTGGTATTTTATGAAAGAAGAACATCATTATCCCTGTACGGCTGCATTCTGACTAACACTGCCAAACCCTGGCACACACGTTTCCAAGATCTCATCAGTGTTGGCTGGACCATTAGGGCAAGTGGGGCACTGTGCCCCCCCAACCCCAGGCTGCCCTCACCCAGCCCCCACCTGCCTGTCTTCTTTCTTGCAACCAGTTCAGGGATTGATGGCACTATCTGGCAGCTTCTTCTCCCTTGGTCCAGTGTTGCCTTTCCTCAGCAGGGAGAAAGATGGGGACAAAAGTAGAATTAGTTGGCTCTGCCCATCACTGGCTCTGGCTCCCCCTACTGTTTGGGCTCCCTGCCTTCCACCTGGCCAGTCTTGATGGGCACCAGCCACCAGCGCTCAGTGTCCTGTTGGGTGTCTTCCTGTTTCTAAATGGTTTCTCGGGAGAGTGAACGCATGGAGCTATTTTACACCACATTGGACTACTGGTCTATCTGGCTTAGGGTTTGTCTACTCTGAAAGCCCACAACATTTGAAATTCTCAGGCAAAGTAAGTGCTCTTCCCAATAACCCTAAAGCTCTGGAAGCCTGGAGAGAGGAGGGTGAGATTGTGAAGGTAGGCATAGAATCATAGAATCCTAGAGTTGGAAGAGACCACAAGGGCCATCGAGTCCAACCCCCTGCCAAGCAGGAAACACCATCAGAGCACTCCTGACATATGGTTGTCAAGCCTCTGCTTAAAGACCTCCAAAGAAGGAGACTCCACCACACTCCTTGGCAGCAAATTCCACTGTCAAACAGCTCTTACTGTCAGGAAGTTCTTCCTAATGTTTAGGTGGAATCTTTTTTCTTGTAGTTTGGAACCATTGCTCCGTGTCTGCTTCTCTGGAGCAGCAGAAAACAACCTTTCTCCCTCCTCTATTTGACATCCTTTTATATATTTGAACATGGCTATCATATCACCCCTTAACCTCCTCTTCTCCAGGCTAAACATGCCCAGCTCCCTTAGCCGTTCCTCATAAGGCATCGCTTCCAGGCCTTTGACCATTTTGGTTGCCCTCCTCTGGACACGTTCCAGTTTGTCAGTGTCCTTCTTGAACTGTGGTGCCCAGAACTGGACACAGTACTCCAGGTGAGGTCTGACCAGATCAGAATACAGTGGCACTATTACTTCCCTTGATCTAGATGCAATACTCCTATTGATGCAGCCCAGAATTGCATTGGCTTTTTTAGCTGCCGCGTCACACTGTTGGCTCATGTCAAGTTTGTGGTCAACCAGCATGTTGTATGCTGAAAGAAAACTATATGAAAATGGTGTACTGGTGGTATTTAACTCCTAGTAAATTAGCAAAAATATATAAAACAAGTACAAATACCTGCTGGAAATATAAAGAAAAATAAAGTACCTTCAAAAGGTAACTTTTGTAAAAAACAACAACTATAACCTGAAGCTTTTTTATTATGAATTGTAGGTACTTCCAGGGTCCCTTTACCTTTAGGTACTGACATCCCAAAGAAGCAGAAAAGACTTTTTATATACGCGACAACAGCAGCACGGATGCTACTAGCCCAGAGATGGAAAGAAGAAAGAGACCAGGGAGGAATGGCAAACCTACACTTAATCTGAAGAAAGAAGAAAAAAGACTAAGTTACGCACTGGAAGTATGGAGAGAGGTGGGTGAGACTGGCCTCTTGTGTGTTCAATCTCCCTTCCTTTTTGTGGGGTTCCTCATCATACAAAAACCTGTGTGTACTAACAAGTTCTGTGTCAGTAGGCACTGCTTCAAAGATCACCTGAAAGCATGGAGCTCAGAGCCTGCTGCTGTAACACAGCCGCAATTGTACCTGTCTCTGACTTTGTCACTATGAGAAGCTTAATATCCAGGATAAAATTCCATCTTAAACCTGCTGGACTATGGCTCCACTTAGATCAGTTTCCCTTATATTATGATGAATGTGCAATTATGGACTACGGATATGAAATGGAGATGGAAATTTAGGAGACAGTATAAGAAACCCAAGAGACTACATCGGACTCCGTCCAGACACAATACACCTCAGGTGTCACACAGAAAGCTCAAGGCAAGTTATTAAGTCAGTAAAAATGTGATAATTTGCCTTCCTGGAGAGTTTTAGGAACTGAAGAAACGCTTTTCCAAGGCACTGTAACATAATGGTGTTTGCAATTAACATCTAAGTGGCAACCACTTAATAATAAAGAGGTCATAAACATTTTTGTGTCCCTGGGCATATTTAGAAATTTGAGAAAGTGCCAATGACACCAGGCATAATACGGCTGCTGCAAAAGGTCAGCCAATTCCAAAAGGGCAGAAAAAGAAAAGAGAGGAACATTAAATTGTTCAAATATGGAAACACCCATTCAGGTTATTTTGGGCGGTAAAAAACATTTGAAAAACTTCCTTTCTGGACATTTTTAAGTCTTGCTTATTGTCTGCTGCTGGTATGCTGGTGTAGAGCATAGCTAGACAGCAAAAGAGAGCTGAATCCAGAAATAATTCTGAATTACTACTGTCAGTCACTCACATGCATAGTCACAAATAAAAAGACAAACTTAATTCTGGCTGGCTGGCTAGTATTTTGTTACTATCTTTATGGAATAGAAAATAGAATAGAAATACAAGGGAAACACACAGAAAATACATAAAAGACAACTCACAAAGGAGTGGTTGAACATTACTGACCCAAACTGGTGAGGCTGAATGGCATCTACCAGCTTCTCTTGCTAGGTAGCACGAGAAGAGGCTAAGTCCATAGCTGTACAGTGGTACCTCTGGATGCGAACGGGAACCGTTTCGGAGCCCCGTTTGCATCCTGAAGCGAACGCAGCCCGCGTCCGTGTGCACGATTCGCCACTTCCGCGCATGCGCGTGACGTCATTTTGAGCATCTGCACATGCACGAGCGGCAAAACCCAGAAGTAATGCGCTCCATTACTTCTGGGTCGCCGTGGAGCGCAACCCGAAAATGCTTAACCCGAAGCTATTTCAACCCGAGGTATGACTGTATTGCTGATAGGCAGATACTCAGACCATAGAAATGCAATTGGTAGAGAGGGCTCTGTGTGATGTCACTTCCCCTCCTCCTCTGGAGAGGAAGGAGCAGACAGGACTTCCTGACCCTCTCGCTCTTGCTCTGACTAGCATTGGATACCGACCTGCCTGTGCTTGCTCCAGCTTTAAGCACATGCCTGAAGCTGGTTTTAGAAGTATTGTGCCTACATAGTTTTTACTGCTGCCATTGCTGTGAACCAATGAAAGAGCATGTTAAAGTTTTAAACTTAATTCCCAAGTTGTTGCCTTTGCTACACCACTGATTCTTTGTTAAGTGGGATAAGAAAGGGAAGCCAGCTTACTTCATGGCTGGACTTGTTCAAAACAAGGTTTTACAGCTTAATTCCTATGCTTTTAATTTTGCTGCCAAGGATGGGATTTTGAAACTCTGTTCAACTCACACACATGGGCACCTGGAGGGATATTACAATATCCTCTCCTACCCATAGAAACCCATCCCACACTTCAGTCATCTACTGTGGGGGAGCCCCTGGTTTCACTGGTCTGCAGTAGAGTCCTCTGCAGCTGCAGATGGCAGAGCCCCGTCCTCAGGCCAGAGGGTCCCTGACCCCACAGGCCTCATCTGGTGGAAGCACTGCTACATCTGGCTCTGCTTGTCCTTCCCCTTCTGGTTCTGAGTTCTTGACCCCATCCCCTGAAAAAGGGGGGGGGAATCTTAAATATGCTTTAATGCTTAAATATAAATATTTCAACTAAAGATGGGACCGGACCAGACTACACCAAATCATAGCCTGTTCACAAACTGATGCCAACTACAATCTACCCTTATGCTGAGCCCGAAGCCTCCGTAAAACTGATAACCATTTTGTGAACAAGCTAGGTTCTCAAGACTGCTTTCCCTAAGAATGCCAGAAAAGAGAAAAGTAAATAAAAAACAGCAACTTTGCTGTATTCCAGCTCCACTGAAATCAGTAAGAATCTCATCTATTCATTCTAACGGAGCCATGACGTCGTCCCTTATCCACCCTGTCTAGCCATGACTATCCTTTAAGAGGTAAATTCATTCTTCTCCTATCTCTTTTGAAGCTGAAGGACCACAACTTTCGGCAGAATATTTGATAATAACAACACTGAACCAATTCTCATTTGGCTTCAGGAATCACATGAGTGGGGGGTGTTGTGTGTAGCTATCAGCAAAAACATACCATATGTCTTAAACATTTCCCTAGTCTTATACAGATACATTTATTTCATTGAAGTGAAATAAGTGAAATAAACCAATGTATCTATATAAGACGGGGAGAGTTTAGAGCCAAACCACATATTAAGTGATAATTATTACGGATAAGCAAACATTGTGGCTGTTTGAGGTTTCGCAGGCAGCTCAAGCATCTTAAGGGTTTTTAAAAGTTTCACAGTGTGAAAGATTCTATTTAGAAAAATACATTAGAGAGATTTGAAAAACTTATTAGTTCAGATTTCCTTCCACCCTACTGTTTTTGTCGGAGTTGGGTTGCTAATGGTAACCACAATTCTTGAGGGAGAAATATGCAAGTAATACATCCATCGCAGAGTGCAAGACCAATACATACCGTATTTTTTGCACCATAACACTCACTTTTTTCCTCCTAGAAAGTAAGGGGAAATGTCTGTGCGTGTCATGGAGCGAATGCCTGCGGGTTGGGGGGGGGATCTGCTGCGGTCGTGAGCAGAGGATCCATGGTTCCCCTTCCTTCCCTCCTCCGTGGTTACAAAGCATGGATCCACATGGATCCTCAGGATTTTTGCATTGGGCTACTCCAAACTCACTGTCAGATCACATGTCTGTGGCCACAGCATGAACCACAAAAAGCATATATCCACTATTTCGTTTAGAATATTTTTTTTCTTGTTTTCCTCCTCTAAAAACTAGGTGCGTGTTATGGTCTGGTGCGTGTTATAGAGCGAAAAATACGGTAACTTTTTGAAATGGGAAAGGAGTACTGAGTTGGCACTGAAAACCACCTAAGGTTTGAGTTTTGTTTTTGCCATCTCATATTCAGATTTATCATTTCAATGAAGGCCTGAAATTAGGGGCAAGCATCAGATTTGAAAGAATCCTCAAAAATCCTGCAATGAAGTGGGTATTTATGAGGTAGCACGTATTGAAGCAGGAACACTTAAAGCACTTTGTGGCACCTCAGCTATCCAGACATATAAAAAAACAGAAACAAGTGTCTGCTGAAAGTGAAAGTAACATCTCTAAGTTTATAATAATGTTATAATACCAGAGTGGGGAAATGGTGGGGGGAAAGCTTTGTTGAGACTGACAAGTCAAGCTGGTAATCAGATATAATTATTTTAATTAGAAATCAAATTCCTTTTAGTTCTTCCAAAAAGAGCTACCTAGGGGAGGAACTCCTGGGTGTGTTTTTTGGGAAATTTGGTTGGTTTCTTACCAATGCGCTTCTCTAATGTCTGCAATTTTAAAGCCAATTGCCCACATAACACATGGTGAGATTAAGTGATTCTTGGCTTACCCACCCCAAAACTGCAATGTCTGCCCCTGTGGAAAAATCTCAGCCATCCTTATGAAATTTGACAGGATTCATGCCCTCAGAAAACATGACATTCCCTGCAAATTTCATCCAATTCTACATTAAAATAGTAGAAATACTATTTCTAAAGGAAGTATATACTTCCTTTAAAAATATAACTTTAAAGGTGTTGAGCACAAATGCCCCTAAATTAGTTTGCCTGCAAAATTAACCTACTTCTGATAAAGGGGGGGGGGGGAGGTTAGTCATTTTTTAACTTCCAAGGAGTGAACTGGGGGCGGGGAGTAGATTTGGAGGACCCTGAACTTAACTGGTACCTCAAACTGAGGAGGGCTGTTTTCCAAAGCACTAAACTGAATCCTGTAGTCAATAACACCCCTTCTAGAAATTATTGATATTTGGTCCTGATTCATCATTAATGTCACAGACTTTCCCAGACATATGCTTAACCAGCTCAATCATATGCATGTTTATTCAGAAGTGTCTTGCTGAGCGCAATAGGATTCTATTCCACGCAACTTTGATGAGAATCCCAAACTTAATATCCAGAAAAATGGTATCAGATTAACAAGATTGAGGAAGACTTCCCTCTAGAGACCCTTGGAAACTATTGTCGGTCAGAGTGTGACCTCAATGGCATCTTCAAATCCCACTGACGACCTCAATGGCATCTTCAGATTGTGACCTCAATGGCATCTTCAAATCCCACTGACGACACTCAGCTCTACTGTTCTATCCCATAACTTCCTGCCTTCCTCCCAGTGACTGCTCATCCCTCACATCCCTTGTAAAGTATTGCACGCATTAATGGTGCTATATAAAGCAACAACAACAACAACAATTCACCTTATTCTTTCAAACACTGCAGCACCAGCCATCTATTATCTTTGGGATGTTGGTCTGGCAACGCTCACTGTGTCTTGAGTTCCAATCCTATGCCCGCTTACCAAGGAGTAAATCACCTTGAACTCAGTGTAGCTTAGTTTTGCAAAGGCAGTTATAATAGGGCTGCTGTGCTCCAGGGTCCCAGAAAGCACACTGATTCTCTAACACGCTTGAAATGTTATGGTGCCCTATTAATTCACAATCCGAAAGAATATAATTTGCCTCGCCAGCTGGTTGCACATTTCCAAAAGAATGTCTCAGAACTGGAAACTTTCTGTTTATCCTTGATCGAGCAATAGCAGAGCTGTAGAAACATTATTCTGGTAAAAGCAGAAATAATTTAGACAGCAGTCAGTTCTCGCTTCCTCTTCGCTAGTGTCATGAGAGTTTATATGTTCACTGCTTTGGGGATGTCTAGCGGTGGGGGAGGGTGGGAAGATATGCCTAGCACTGAAAGGAATACAAGTAGCCCAGTATTTCCTAAGGAGAAGCAATTCTTCTGTGAAATTACCAAATTACAATGTTATAGGAAAATTGCTACTCAATCAGCATCAGGAAGGCTGACAGAAAATCAATATTCTTCTTATTCTTTTTCTTCTTCTTCATTTATTTATTTATTTCATAAAATGTATGTGCTACAGTGGTACCTCGGGTTACATATGCTTCAGGTTACATACGCTTCAGGTTACAGACTCTGCTAACCCAGAAATAGTGCTTCAGGTTAAGAACTTTGCTTCAGGATGAGAACAGAAATCGGGCTCCGGCGGCGCGGCGGCAGCAGGAGGCCCCATTAGCTAAAGTGGTGCTTGAGGTTAAGAACAGTTTCAGGTTAAGAACGGACCTCCGAAACGAATTAAGTGCATAACCAGAGGTACCACTGTACTTGGTTGAAGAAAAGATAAACCCTCAAAGCAGTCTACTAAAGGATAAAAAAAGAAGAAAGATCAAGAAAAATCCACAACCCCAAAAGTTAAAATACTAAAACAGATTCAAATTACCCCCTACTTTCTAAGCAGCTGGGTAGACTTGCCTAAACAAGAATTTGTTTAGAAGGAACAGAAAAGAATACAGTGAAGGCGCCCGCTTGATCTCAAGAGGCAGGGAGTTCCAAAGGGCAGGCTCTGTCACGCTGAACGACCGTCCTCACATCTACAGAACGAGTATTAGGTGGAGCCTGCAGTAGTGCCAATTCTGCCAAGCAGAGCAGTCGAGGGGGCACATGTGGAGTAAGGCAATCTCGTAGGCAAACCGGCCCCAAGTTGTTAAGAGTTTTATGCTACTAGAACCACCTTGAACTTGGCAAATGGGCCACCAGGGCAGATCTTTGAGCACAGGAGTTCTATGCTGACAAGGCCTCACTCCTGTCAGCAATCTTCTGGATCAAGTGGATCATGCAGATGAGATATGTATCCCTATATCCTTTAAATTTAAATAGTGCAAAGCTTCCGAAGTTAGCATTAATCATTCAACACAGCCTTGTCAAGTACAGACAGCTATAGAGGTTTGGATAATGTTTTCTGATAAAGCGTGTTCTCCTTCATGGAGAGCATGTGTTGCGGTGGGGGCCGCCAGGACACTTCAAAGTTGGGGGGCGGGCTAATTGATCGTTGGCCACTGATGCAATTGGGGCTTCCCTTGTTGTTGGGAAGTTAATGTTGCCATTTATTGATTGACAGCCAGAAATGCTAAAACTCCTTGCACGAGGCTAGGGCTTCCTCTTTTCGCCCGTGCATCGGATTGCCCGTCCCCCCTCCCTAGAATTAGGGTTGTTTGCTTTGACCTCGCTATGCCTGTCATGGGGTCGTCTGCTCTTGGGGCAGGGGCCCGGTAGGAATTTTGTCCATCTGGCTGATTGGCTGGGGCCATTTGGTTTTTGCCTATCGTCACAACTTGTAAGGTTGCGGTTAGGCATTGGTTTATGGTTTGGTTGGTTGAGGGGCATGGATTGGCTGTGCCTGCCCCTCTAATGGTGCTGCTGCAAGGGATTCCGTTAAAGGAATTGGGAGCTAACTATTGCTTGTCCACTCTGACAAGGGGGCTCGGGCCATAGCAATGAGCTCCTGGTTGCATTTGGGGTGAGGGCAGGTTCCCTGCTCCGCGTAACCCCCAAGTGTATTCCCCCATTCTGACTTTCGCATCGTGCGGAATGTCAGTCTGTCCCCCATGGTGGGGGCAGATAGTCGCAACCAATGCCTACGCAACCACTCACAAATTTGTATTTTAATAAAGTTGTGGCCAAAATTATGCCAAAAATCTTAAACAAAAATTTCTGTGTGATGTGTGAGTTATTGGGGTGGACCTGGGGACCTCGACACGCAATGCGATAAAGTAAGTCACTTAGCAATGGTAAAGAAAGTTGGCAATAGCAGTGACCTGCCTAAAATATGCATATTATATCAATGCATATTTGAAAATCCAGGGCTTCAGGCAAGAAGGGTGGGTGAGAGTTGCTGGCTTTGAGGGATATGCAGAAGCTGTAACTGCTATGTCAGAGAAACTGTTGGAGATGACCTCTGCTAAGTTGGATTCACCATGGGAGCCCAGGCCTGAAGGTCAGGAAACAAACAAAGCATGCCTCTCTGGAATGTGTGGAGAGAAAGCTTTGATTTGTTTTTCATTTAAAAGGCCAGCAAAGGTTTCAGCCTCTCGCTGCAGGATTTCCTACCAAAACGCTCACCGAGTAAAAAGTGGTGAAAATAAAGAAATGGGATCTGAGGTCCTAAAAGTATTTCATTCGTGCAGGTCTCACTGAATTGTCCCTCTAAAACAAGTGGTTTCAGAACCTCAAGCTTAATGGAAAATGTATTTATTTGTACCTTTTTTTAGAAGTCCTGAAAACTGAACCTACTTCTTGCTATGAGAAAGATCCCTGGGGTATATAGCAAAGTCTGCCTGGTAGCGTTAAACTTCTCCAGGCACAAAATATGGTGCTATTACCACATTATAAAGCAAAACAACCATGGGAATAGGCTAGTTGTGCTATCTGCACTGCAAGAGATTTTGAGTGTAATATGAACACCCAAGAAACTTTTCTTATGTGTGTCTTGGCGAGAGCTTCAGACACATACCCTCTCAAAAATTAGAATTGAGATGGCCTTGGATACTTGTAAAGCCCCTATTCTTTGAGGGAAGGCTTATTGCCTGAGTGGTTTTCCCAGGTTACATGGGATTCCTTTATGGTACTCTCATCCTATCAAGCAGGGAAGCAGGGTGTGTTGCAAAACAGGGACAGGATCGGGGCCAGAGAACAGAGGTAAACAGAAATAATTTGAATGTAAAGGGGATGGCTCACCACAGAATTAAACCTTCTGTCAAACTTGATTGAAAACCGAAACTTGTACATTTCCCATGTACCCTAATTTTAGGACATAATTCAGGCAGAAAGCTTGAAAAAGAAACTCATTTAATGATTTCTGTTAAGTACTGAGTTGAATAGGATCCAAAATGCAGCAGTCTGATTGGTCCTAGAACAATGCAGCAGTATGATTGGTCCGCAGGAGCCACCCAACCCAGCTCCAGGTGGAAGTGAATCCACAACCTGATTGGCCTACAGGAGAATCCCGGAATTAGCCAATCACGTGCAGCCCATTGTGTAAATAATGTATATAAAGCAGATATTTGGGGGGAACTTCCATTCCTCCTCACCACTATGAGCTGAATAAAGAGCATGAAATCCACTCTCGACTCCGAGTATATTTCAATTTCACTTTATACTTGATCCTATCCCAAGCAACCAGGAAGCGCTACCGGATATTCATAGGTTCTTCTCCCTCCCACTATTTATTATTCACTAAAAAAAACCCCAGTGAGATAGGATGATGATGATGATGATGATGATTACATAGGTAATAGTATACAAAGGGTCAAATTTGAAGGGGCATTAATTAAGAATTGCATGTTTTCAATTAATGGGCCTAGGTTTTCCTTTTTAAATAACAGCTGGGGTGGTGGGACGAGGACTGAGACCATGATGCGCAGACAGTGGGGGGTATTCAACTATGTTTTACGCAGAGTAGACCTACTGAAATTAATGAACATGACTAAGTGAGGTCCATTGTTTTCAACTGGACTACTTTGAGCAAAAAATAGTTGAATACCACCCAGTAAGCCAATGGGAGTTTCCCTAGAGATTAAGCATTTAATTGCAAGTATGCAACTAATTATGCAATTAATAATACAATTAATGCCACATTTAATTTGGGGAATAGGGATGGGGTATAATTTGCATAAATGTTGCAGTTCATTTTTGGGTATGCTTGAAATCAATTAAATTGAAAAAACAAACAAACAAACCACAGTTTATTTTATTATGAATATTTGTGGTTACTTTTACTCCCTCATTATAAATAGGATCACATTATCCCATCTCAAGCAGTCACCACTTTTTGAAGCAATGGGATTTGTGCCTTTGCCACCTATACCAAGTACATAGGCCAGGGCAGGGGAACCTGTAACCAGCTGTGGCTGGTTGGACTACAACTCATGTTGGCTGGGGCTGATGGGAGTTGTAGTCCATTAATACGTAGACGAGCATAGCTTTCTCAACAATGCTATGGGCCCATTTAATTATTTCTAAGAATAGAAACTTTAACTATAGCAAAAGTGTGCTGGCTATATGTGGTCAGAAACTGGAAAGGAGGGTGCACACTCTCCACATCCTGCATAAATGATGCTCCTGTGGATTTTGCGTTCTGGAATTGCAGCTGAATGTGCGAATCATTTGGAGAAAAACACTGTGATATGAAAATGATTATTTCAACAACTGAAGGTTCAGCCATCAAGTGATGAACATGAGTGGATGAAACACCCCCTCACTAGAAACGAACTAAAGGCCAATAACACCTTGGCCACAATATGCAAGGTGAAGGTTTGCAGGGTTTGAATAATTATAGGTTCCAATTCTATGCAAACCACCTAATAAATTCCTACAACAGCAACAACAATTTTATTATTTATATCCTGTCCATCTAGCTGGGTTTCCCCAGCCACTCTAGGCGGCTTACAGCACATAAAAAATTGTAAAACATTAGACATAAAAAAATTCCCGATACAGGGCTGCCTTCAGATGTCTTCTAAAAGTCAGACGGTTGTTTATTTCCTTGACATCTGAAGGGACATCAACTATTTTTCAATCATGTGTTAAAAGAATGATTTGTAATCTCTATCAAATCCATATTGGCTTTCAGAGACTTGAATGCCCAATTGCCTTAATACATGCAGCATACTATAACTGTAATATGAAAACAGACTCCCTAACAAACAGAAATACTTCTAGACTTACGTTTGCATGGCTTTCTCTGGAACATTCTTAGTCTTGATACTAAGGAAAGAAAGAAAAACACATTTTTAGCCTACATTTTAGCTTAAAGAGATAGTTTAAAATGTACTCCCAGGGCTGTCCCATAAATCATGTAATTAATGGAGTGCCAACATTCCAGTCAAATGTTGCCACATACTATTGTAAAGAGATTACCAGTATCTTTTTAAAATGTGCAGTTCAGCCAGACAACTTCAAAGGGATGCTGAGTGGGTAAATATATATTATTTTGGAGTGAGACCCCACTCTTCTTGATCTAAGCCACATGGTAATATTGTGCTGCCAAATTTCTATAGTTCAGAAATATACCACCCAGAGTTTCAAAAAGGTACATGTCCTCCATCTTAGAAGATTGTTAAAATTATCCTGGACGACTTTTGTATGATAAAAGTATAGATGCTATCAGAAGCCTCTTACCATTATTACTGGCTATTTCTGTACGATCAGAGCGTAGAAGTTACATTTTCATCAGACCACTAGGCTGGGCTTCTCTGAGTGTCAAAACATAGGGCAGCCACTTATGCATTGCCCCAGAAGAGGAAATGAATCACCCTGAAAAAGGGCACAAATTTGCAGAAAATTGTTATATGCTGATTTATGGGTACAGAATTAGAAACAATTGCTATAATTTAAATAGAAATTAATAATAATAATAATAATAATAATAATAATAATAATAATAATTTGTTATTTATACCCCGCCCATCTGGCTGAGTTTCCCCAGCCACTCTGGGTGGCTTCCAACAAAATATTAAAATACAGTAGTTCATCAAACATTAAAAGCTTCCCTAAACAGGGCTGCCTTCAGATGTCTTCTAAAAGTCTGGTAGTTCTCCTCTTTGACATCTGGTGGGAGGATGTTCCACAGGGCGGGTGCCACCACCAAGAAGGCCCTCTGCCTGGTTCCCTGTAACTTGGCTTCTTGCAGTGAAGGAACCACCAGAAGGCCCTCGGCTCTTGACCTCAGTGTCCGGGCTGAACGATGGGGGTGGAGATGCTCCTTCAGGTATACTGGGCTGAGGCCATTTAGGGCTTTAAAGGTCAGCACCAACACTTTGAATTGTGCTCTTAAATGAAATAACATCACACCAAAGTGGGAAATAATGAGTGACTTGGTTGCTAACTCAGTCTGCTCCACAGTGCTGTGGACAGGCAACTTTAAGGCTCCTGATCTCCCTTCTTATGGCTGCTTATATTTAAAAAGATATTGGGCAGAACATCCCTCGAAAGGGAGGACACCTTTAAATATGGGCCTGTCTTCTGACATCTCTTCCACACATGCCCAGCCTAGACATGGCAATATGGGCACCTGCCTTGATTTCAGTTTGGGCAAGGGCGCAAGACAAGCATCACAGACCACCAGAGGCTTCGTGAGGTCAGGATAAGAGTGGTAATACTGGCATGCTGACACCTTAACACACTCACTGAATAGTGCTGATGAAGGAGGGGGAAATTGCAACACTAGACAGCAACAGCTAAGAGGGATACCTTTTTGGCAAGAGCTTTTGATCAGCAGTAGCCTAATGCAGCAATGAAGCCCTGGAATTTTAGCACCAGTGCCCGCAAAAGTTCATAGTAATTCTCAGTGCAGTTCCAATGTGGGGAAGGTGGATAGATATAAAATTGGGAGCCTACTCTCAGGGCAGAAAGGAGTGTGATTAGTTAGGGGGCCGTTTTGTATCTCCACCTTGCTGTGATCAATGGGTAACTTCAAATAGGTAAGGGTGAATTTTGCATGTGACTACACATGCCTGTCAAACTTTGCACAGTGTGTGTCCATTGGACACCCATAGACTGGAGAAACCCACAGACTTCTGTGCAACCTTTTCCTCTAATAGCAAATATATGGATATGAAGAGGTGCAGAAACAGAGCTGAAGGCATACAAAAACAGCAAAAGAAGACTATAGGTGTGTTGGTTTGTTTTTTAAGAGATCCTGGGGCTCAAATGTGCCAGGAATACCTGATTCCTAATTTCAGTTGTGCAAGCAGGGACATTGCTATGCACTTAGAAGACTCAGGGGACAGATTCATGACACAAAAGTTGTTGGCATCCATCTGTCTCAAGAGAGGTGCATTAGCAGCACTGAAGTGACCTCCCCAGGGTACAAGCCTGGGCAATGTGTATGGAGATCCTGGGCGGCCCAGACAAGACCCTCTCTTGGCCTCACCAGTGTGGTCCAAAGGAAAGCAGAGCAAGGCGTTTGCCACCAGCTTGGCTGCAGGAGTTGCCAGAAGGAGGCGTACAAGGAGCCATCCAGTCATTTTAGGGAATCCACTCCGAATTTGTGTAGGGTTCACTCCTTCGCCTTTTCTTCCCCTGAATATATTCCGTAAGGCAGCAGAGGGCAAGGGTCAGAGTTTTCCATCTCCTAGATTGACTATTTTCCCATCTGCCCCTCACTTCCCTCTACAGCATGTGCAGAACCCACCCTCTTGATTTTTGGATCCACTATTAGTCTCATCCGCTCAATCCACTGGAGCCTGTCTTCACACGCCTGTCTCTAACCCACTGAGTGTTTGAGACCCATTGACTACCCTCACCTGGTTTAGCCAGCCAGCTGAAGCTGTTTTCCCAGGAGTGTCTGCTGTTGCATGCTGACAGCTTCTAGGAGCCATAGGAGAGCGCTGAGTGGACAAACTACCCCAGAAGGGGCACGACATGTTCCCCCACCAGAGGTACTACCCCTCCCCTAACACCCCATACACATGCTAATTAATAGATGTCTCTGGGCAAATTAAGATAGTGGCTGGGTTTAACCATCCATAGTTTTGACCTATAAAGCCTCATTTGGCTCAGAACCCCAGTCCTCAAGGACTGCCTGTCTCCACATGAATGGGCTTTTCAGGGGTGATTTTGCATCTGTGGAATGCTCTCCCCAGGGAAACACATAGCCACCACCAGCTTCTAAGTGGCATGTTAAGACCACATTCTCTCAATTCCAATTATCACCAACCAAAACAGTTCTGAAAATATGGTATAAATACCATCAAAAATTGGTCCTAAACATGTCTCCTTTTATCTCTGTTGGCAAAGGCATCCACAGGAACATCGGTACACAGCACCATAAATTTCCTAACTTGGCCTCAGAAAAAGAAACTACAAAGGAAAGAATGGTTTAGTAATGGTCAGCTAATATCTTATGAACAAGTAGTGTCAAAACTAGACTCAATGTGGTCTCTGCTTTTCTGGTACTTCCAATTAAGACGTATTGTTGAGCAATTAAGAATGAAATATGGACTTCCACATGCATATATTCCTTTTGGGAATCTTTTGATTAACACAAACTTAAAAAAGGATTATTAGCAAAATCTATTTAACACTATCAGATATTAAAATAAGCCAATTATATCCAACTTTCAAAAGAAAATGGGGGGGAAGGCTTGGCAAGCTACAGTCTTTAGCCCTGCATGGAACAGGATGAATGGCCCTGGCTGTTTAAAACAATACTAACTGCTGATAAGTGTTAATGTTAAAGAAAAGAAAAAGTCAGATATGCATACCAAAAGTATCTTACTCCTTATAAAGTAAGCAAAATTTATAAACTCAGTTTGAACTGTTGGAAATGCAGGAAAATTAAAGCAGATTTTGTACATATATGCAAATCATGCGCTAAAGTAAAACTTTTTTGGAATACTGTGCCGGGATTTCCAGAATATGGTGTAACAAGAAATCCCATGACTTCTCTCATTTGCATAGCATGAATGGAAGTAAGAAAACTAGACATTCAGCTGGGTGCAAAGCTTATGACTGGCACACGACTGTGCATTGGCCAATGTTGGAAAAATAATAAACCTCTTCCTATAACTGAGCAGCTGAATTTTTTGAGGGAAATTGCACAGCTGACCGAACTGACCTATCTAAAAAAAAAGAAAAAAAGAGGTATATGTAATCCTTTGTAGAGAGATGGGCCTTGTTCATAAATTTCTGGAAAAGAAAAATGGATGACTACATTCCTCCTTGAAACTAAGGGTTTCTTTTTTTAAAAAAATAATATTTATTGAACATTTTCAAATATAACAGAAAAAAGAAAAGAAATAAAACATCCATTTTATAACCTTATTTTCATTAGCATCTTGCCAGGACTTCCCCACCCCACCCCCTCTTGTATTCCAATTCCTTCAAATAGATTCAGCAAGTTCTTACCCCAAATTTTAAACTTATTATAGTTAACCCAATGTTAAGAATGTTTTTCCATCCCCTAAAATCGACCCCGCTCCCTTCCACGAGTTCCCCTCTTTAATATGCAGAACAGATTAAAATAAAAGAAAATAGAACAAAGAATAAAGTATAATTTAACACCCTTTGGATTCCAAATTTCCCTCCCCCCTTTCCCGGTTGCGTTCCCCAATGTCCATCAATGCCTGTTGTCATCCTGGAGATCCCACATCTAGGCCGAAATCCTTCACAAGTCCACTTTGCCATCTTTTTAATAGTCTTTGCCGTCTTTTTGCTCATCTTTAGTTTCAAGCGTCGAATCTTGGAAAAGCTCTATCTCAAAAAGGTCCATTTTTTCCATCCAGATCTCTGTATTTAAGAGTAAAAACTCCAATTTTGTTTCTTTAGACCTTTCAAATCTGGATGTCCCAAATGTTCCCACTTCCAGCTTTGTCCAATTCTTGTTGTTCATGTTGTTCTTATTATTCTCTCTCCTCACTTTCCTCTAGTTTCTTTTCCTGCTCTCCTGCAAAAATGTTCCAATTCCAAAAGCTTCTAAATCCCCTACAGAGGCTTTGTTATTCAGGAACAAAACTTTACGTCAAGTCCCTTCCATTCTTCAATAGATAAATCTATTGTCTCCTTTAGTGTAGAGACCTCTACAGACAAAATAGTGTTCCATTTCTGCAGTTTCCCAGGAGATAAAAAGTCCATGAAACTAAGGGTTTCAGGGAGAAATGTTGCTATCCATTTCCCTTTCTATACTATATAAGTTCAGTTGCATTTCTTTTTATTTGTAATAGGAAGAAAGAAAGAAATGTTGAGTTTGGACCATACCTTGGTATGATTTTGGCCATTACTGTGGTGCTCTTCTTTCTGCTTGGAAGAGTGGGGTAAAATTTCTCCTTTTTAACAATGCCCCTGCATGCAAGGATGGGCTGTGGCAAAAGAAGCATCAACCTCAAAGGCATCCTCTTCACTTATTTATTTCCTGCATTTCTAGCCCACCTTTCCTCCATAGAGTTCAAGACAGCATCCATAGCTCTCCTTCTCCTCTCCTTTCATCCTCACAACAAGCCTGTGAAGTAGGTTAGGTTGAGAATGAATAGTTGGCCCAGGGTCACCTAGAGAGCTTTGGGGATGAGTGAGGATTTGTAGCCTGGTCTCCCAGGTCCAGCACTGTGACCTCTACGCCACCCACACACTTCTTCCCCTTCTCTAATATACCGTATATAGCTGTGAGGAATGTCTGAACTGATCTTCCAGGATGAAGGAAGGAAGGAATTGGGCCCAACACATTCCCTCCCTCTCTCTGTCTCGGTCTCTGTCTCTCCTGAACCAATCCACAATGCAACCAATTAGAGAAAGTAAATAAGTGCAACTGAAAGTAAGTAAGTAAATACCGGTAAGTGCAACTCCTGTTGTTATTCTCTCATTGCACAAGCCTGAAAAAAATCCTCAGAAGAAAACCTGCCCATTTGCCTGTTCTCCATTGGTTCTGCTTGGACCTTACTACTCTCAACTATTTATTTGTTGAATTTATACACCGCCCTTCCACCCAAAGCAGCACAGGACTGCAAACACATCCCAGTTTTTTAAAAGCATTCTAAAACAGTTAAAACAGTCTAAAAACAGCAAGACTTAAACATGTCAAAAACCATTTCAGTTAAAAATATTCTAAAAGCAGTTGCAATTAAAAACATTTCATGCAGTATGTTTGACCATTAAATACTTGAGTAAAGAGGAATGTTTTCAAATTCGCCCTGAAAGTAAATGATAATGGAATCATATGCATTTCACCACAAAGGGCATTCCACAAATGGGCAGCCACCACTGAAAATACACTATCATGGGTCAAAGTCAAAGAAGCAGCCTTTGGTGGTGGCCTGAACAACAGGGCCTAAGATCATAGATATTGCAGAAGGTGCTCTTTTAGGTACTTGGGTCCAAGCCATTTAGGGTTTTATATGACAGCACTAACAGATTGAATTGGGCCCAGTAGCTCCCTGGCAGCCCATGCAGTTCTTTTAGGAGCAATGATGCATGGTCCCTGTAGTGACGTGGGGTTTGTGATTTCAGCTCTCTTGACATAATATGCTGGAGACAGTTTTCTAGTAACACTTCTTTATTAAAAGCAACAAGACTGAAACTTGAGGAGGGGAGAGCTACATTTATAGGGACAGGGAACTAGCTAGAAAGGATACATTTTGGAGGGAACAATATCAGGCAATCACAGTCCTGCCTTTTGGAGGCAACCAATAAGACAGAGGATCCAAATACAGCAGCTTAAATGAACCAATAGTAGCTGTACCCTCTGGAACCAAAATGCAAATACAGACAATAATAATACAGATATAAAATCCTTTGACTCAATACACAACAGTCCCATTGGGCTGCCCCACTTACCAACCATGTTTTGATCTGGCTGCAAGCTCTGGACTGTCTTCAAGGGCAGCCCCACATAGGGCATATTGCAGTAGAGCATAGACAACTGAGACCAGGTGATCCTGATCAGGAACAGCTGTAGGTGGCAAACCAGCATCAGGTGAACATAAGCACTATTAGCCATAGAAGTTCCTGGAGACACCAGTGATTACTTGCCTATAAAATACAGGAAGAGTATTTTATAAACATGCATCCTTGTGAAAGGAAACACATACATCTCTAACCTTGCATTCTTTGAAATTCATAAAGAATTCTGAAGCGGGAATGATCTCTTTCTTGCTCACAGTAACTAACCTTAGCTGCTCAGAGTTACCTTAGCTGTGTGTCTGGAGGGGTTCAGAGAAGAAGCTCAACCTCTCCTATGATCTCCGCCTCCTCTGAAGGGTCCTTTAAACGTCAACCAGACCTGACACCGCCCTTAAGATTACAATTCACCTCTGGCTCAGGGAGAGGGGGAGGAGTTGTGCCTTCTTCCTCCTGGTGCTGACCTGATCCTTTCCCATTCTGGCTGCCTTTTGTGCTTTCCCTTCCAGTTCCCCAGTGGAGCAGGTAAGAGCAAGGTTCTCAAAACTCAGATTTTTCTCCCTTGCTATCACCCCCACACCCTACCAGGGTGTATAGTCATAAAAGCATCTGTTTGGGCCCTGCATCCTGAGCTGTGCTTTAGGTTACCAGCTCTTTAAATATTACTAATGAATCTAGTAAGCAGGCAGAGTTTGGCGGTAGAGTTCTCTGGGGTGGGAGTCAGGTCTGGGATGGAGCCCAGCAGTTGTGGATGGGTCCAGGGGTGCAGAATTTAACTAAATAAGCAAAAAGCCTAAGTAGCCCATTTTTTACTTAATTGCTTGGGAATTCTAAACGTGCCAGGGGGCTTTGCAGCTGAGCAGAGGGAGTCTGCAAGGAATGGCTCATTTATCTCCATTTAGTTTTACTTTGCTACAGTCCCCTTCCTTTTTCTCTTTAGGAATGACTGAGCATTACTTACTCTCAGAGAAGCAAAAAGTACACAAATTAGCTCTTTCCTGCAAATCTCCCCTCTGTCCTCGTGACTCCCACAACCAAACACATACTTATTTTCTATGTTACACACATGCTGCTCTCTTCACGGCCATCACAGATATTTTCTCCTGCTCTTTCCGGAGACATCACTTCAGATTTCAGTGGATGGAAGGAAGATTCATAGTAAGGCTGAATATCTTTAAGAATAATTTACAGAAGCAAATTACTTTCCCCTGTGGTGTAAAAATAAATATAATTAAAATGAACCTCCTTCCTAGGTTGATATATGTTCCTTGGGGCCTTTCCCCCAACAGAAATAGGCCATCTATTCAGGAAATCCATTTGAGAACCAAACAGCAGACCCTGCATGGCGCAGACCTGGCTGCAACTCCAAAGGTCCCAAGGTAGCTTCAGTCTCCCCAGACTAAAAACGTTTGCCTGATTCCACCCATTAGATACTGGCAAAAAGAGACAGAATATAGTCCTGGTCAGTTTGTTTATATGTAATATGTTTATTTTGCATATCTAAGCATATGCGTTGGATTTTTTTTAAGAAGGAGAACCTGCCTGAAAAGAGTTGCAAAAAGAAAATACCCCCTATAAAAACAGTTGCAAATCTCATAACAAGTCAAGTCATTTTCTGAAAAATAAGACTAGCTTTCTCCAGTACTTTTTGGATATTGTCCTCATGGATTGGTGCAGCTTTCTTTTAGTTTCTAAGTAAAATGGTCACCATTGTCAAAAAAGGAGATTTGCATTGCTAAAGAAAGGGAAAGCAAAAAGAGAATACTGATTTACTAAATGGATGTACAGTACACATGATATTGGGGAAGATACCACATGACTGGTAACTGTTGAGTCTAGTCTGAAATGTGGCAAGCAGGGCGTGGGGATGTTGGAGCTGCTTCCTTGATGGAAGAACTAGGCCCCTCTCAGAGGTTTGCAGACTAGCTTGGAAGAGCGGGGAAGGCACTTGCGAACATGCTACTGAAAGTCATAAGGTGGACATGACTTCAATAGTCCACTGAGCTTGTTGTGATGTGCAATTAACATGAAAACCAAGCCAGACTCTAGTGGTTTGGGACTTCACTGAAAATATTTCACACAACACTTAGGAAGGAGTCTTGAAATTGTTAATTTCAAAGCTGCAACTATAAGAGAATGAATGAAACCACTGACAAGTTGGACTAGAGGAACACCCTTAAGTCCCCGTCTTCAGACCACACTGAATCCATAATAGCTTAAATGTGAAAGATGTTTTTTATAAACTGTTCACGCCTGTCATTACGTTGGATGGTGTGCATGTGTGGAATGAGGGCTTGTATATGGCAAGGATGCCTGAAACGTGTCTCTCGCCATTCTGTTCACAGGGACAAATTGCACCCCACTTCCTAATCCTTCCTAATGAGGACCAGTGTGGAGGAGAGGCTTTGTTTTGTTTGAATTTACACCCTCCTTTTAAAAATTAAAAAATGCCGAAGTTTTGCTCTCATCTCAGGGAAGTGCTGTGCTTCATTTTCCCACTGGAGTGAAGGGCAGTCCCTGAGGGGTGTTCTCACTTGAGACCACATTGTGTCACCATGTAGTGAGGTTTGTCATCTCGGCAGCCCAAGACCTCCATATACACTGCCCAGCCTTGTGCCCCAGGGAGGTCACTTCAGTTCTGCTATTGCTGCAGTTTCACTTCATTTCCAGAGGCACACTCTACTGTCTCTTGAGACAAATGGATGCCAACAATTTTTCCCTGTCCTCCAGGAGTCTGCTTATCTGTTTCCCACCTTGGGAGGCTTTTTGGCCTCCTGGTGCCATGTCAATTTCACTCTCCTAATCTCTTGATCTGACACTTAGGAGGAACTAGGGCTGATTGTGCTGCAAGTGCATTTTTTTTGGGGGGGGGGAATTAATGGCAGTTTTCTGTTTGCTCGCTGCACCTCTTCTCGCATATATCACTAGTGGATCAGTAGCCCAAAAGCAAAAAGTTGCTTCTCGCAATGGTAGCCCAGTTGTATTAAGCGACTTGGCACTGGGTCCCTGGCAAACCAGCTCAAGACTGATATCGGACATTACTCTGTATTGTCTGTGACAGAAGCTAATAAAACACCTCGAGAGCTATGCAAAACAGGCCTGTCCAGCTGCTGACAACCAAAATGAATGCATTCTACTAGCCATGAATGGTAATAAAGGCTCAATAAACCCCTGTAACTGGATGCGGGTGGCGCTGTGGGTTAAACCACAGAGCCTAGGACTTGCCGATCAGAAGGTCGATGGTTCGAATCCCTATGACAGGGTGAGCAGTTTGAAAGCACGTCAGAGTGCAAGTAGATAAATAGGTACCGCTCCGGCGGGAAGGTAAATGGCGTTTCCGTGCGCTGCTCTGGTTTGCCAGAAGCGGCTTAGTCATGCTGGCCACATGACCTGGAAGCTGTACGCCGGCTCCCTCGGCCAGTAAAACGAGATGAGCGCCACAACCCCAGAGTCGGTCACGACTGGACCTAATGGTCAGGGGCCCCTTTACCTTTACCTTAAACCCCTGTAACAGCCACCAACCTGGGAACTGAAAAAACAGAAAATGGCTTCTAAAGCAACTTCCGAGTTACAAGACATGGCTGTTTGCATGTATTCACCCTGGTGGCTCTCAAGTTGTGCAAAGCACTCATTAATTGGACATCACAGCAAAGTTCATAGGGGAAACGGTAATTTAAAAGCAAAATATCTCTTCCTTCCAGACGATAAGTTTAATATGAACTACTGTTACATGCATATTACCGTATTTCACCGCATAATGGTTGCATTTCTTGTGTTGATTTTTCCTTTCCAAACGGGGGGGTGCAACCATTATGCGGTGAATTACAGGCTGGAGGCAGAGGAAGGGGTCACAGACAGGTGATGGAGGTGGTTGCTCGCCCACTGCTTCCCCTTCTTGGCTGGGGGGTCCCTAAGGGAGCCTGAGGTGAGTGGCAGCACTGGCAATAGCAGCAGCACCAGCAGCAGCCTGGGTCTGGCTTTGCCTTGCCTTGAGTGTGTGGCAAGAGCCAACAGTGCCACGGCTAAGCTGCCTCCTTGCTTCTCGACTCCGTGCAACTGCGACGGCAGTGGCAGCCCAGGCCTGGCTTCATCTCACCTCTCCAGCTACCTCTGCTTGGGCCTAATGAGACTCTGGCCCTCGCTGCCTCAGGAGCCCCCCGTGCCAACCCACAGCTCGTCTCAGAATTACCCCTGCAACTATTATTCAGGCAATGCTCTGGGACCAATTTCAGGGTCCATAAAGGGGGGGTTCAACTATTACACGCTGGCAACCAGTATGCGGTGAAATACACTACCTACATTCTTTGCAGATTGGTTGTACCTAAGAAGACAGGCAGGATGGGAGTTGGCCGATGGCCAACTGAAGTGGGTGGACCAGCCTCCACTGCACAGGGGCCACTGCTGACAGGAATAATTCCATTGTTTTATTTTGTTACTCAATGTCATATCACTTGAGTCTGAGGGACAGTAACTATTACCAGCTGATTGTCTATAATCCTATCTTGCTGTTTGTAGGCAGACTTAGACATTTAACACTCCCAGGCATTCATGAGAGTTGCGAGCATAAATCTTCATGTCCTGCAATGAAATATACGCCTCGAAAAATGTAACTTCTATTTTTATGCATGTGTGTCATAAAACATGAAAGAAGTGCAAATTTTAGCCAGGAGGGAACTTTTATGGCCAAGTTATAAATCTCTGCAAAAAGCAGTTTGCACTTGAAACTGTGACAGCCCTTAAAGTAGAGTGAGTGGGCACGCCAGGAGCAAATCCACCCCCACCAGGCTGGCCAAAGGCAATGCCAATATACTTAGCATCCCAATGGAACCACCGCTGGGAATGGAGAGTGGTCATTTTGGAGTCACTGTCCCCTTCAGAAGCCTGAGCCACAACACAGGTTTTGCTGTTAGAACATTGTAGTTTGCATGTGTCCGTGAAGATACTGCCAAAGAGAAAACAGCATGTTTAGTTCGATCCTCAGCACACAGTGTCCTGGCATGAGCACCACTGAAAACAAAGGTTGTGGAGTGGTTTGAGGATTTTAGTTTCTCTCACATGTGCAAGCCAGAGTTCCCACCTCCTTCCACAGGGATGAAGTCTCTCCAAAACCAAGCTACTACTCTGTTGCTTGCTCTGAGTCTTCTCAATTGTGAAATTTCCCATTTCTTACCATTTAAGCTGTGTGGCAAAATCCCACAGTCTGTCTGGTTTAATAGTTTCCACATGGAAGCCCTGAATGCCAAATGGATTAGGTACATGGACAGCTGGATGTTGACATAGTAATCTGAATATGGAAAACCATAGATGCTTGGTGTTGGGAAGAAATTGGGTAACATGGCTGGAATAATTTCTATATGCAGCTATGGTTCATCAGACATATTTATCACATTTATTTCACCCTCAAATCCCAAAACTGCATGTTTTCCTTTCTAAATGTTGCTCAGATTGGACTGGTTTACTCTTTCCATAGTAGTTGCAAAGGGAACTGATATGTTATCACACCAGGTTGTTCTGTTTAATCAACAGCTACTCCTGTTTTAATAACTCTTCCTCTCATTATTCTCTACCCCTCTGGTGTCAATCTACTTAGAAGACAGAACAGTGTTCCTTTGCCTTCAGTTTTCCTGGTGGAATTAATGTTGGCACTTAGCAATTACTGCCATTAATCTGTATATGGATTTTTCTTCTTTAGATTGAATAGTAGCACTTTGGCTCATCTGCTTGCCAATCATAATTACAACTACTGACTGTATCACATTTTACTTTTTTAAAGTGAAATAAAATGTTTGCCTTGGGACCCAGCCAAGAATGGGGTCATTCCCAAACTTGTAATAACATATCTTCCGCTGATGTTTCTTAGTAACACGTGTAAATAGGAAAAAACAGTTGCACTGCCGGGGTTTGCTTTGGCCATATGTGATTTCAGTACAAGAACATGGGAAGAAAATCAGTGGTCCTTCTATACCCAGAGTTCAGCTTTCCTAGCAAGTGTCTTACATTGACAGACCTGGAGACAGCCAGAAAAGACCTGGAGACAGCCACTTTCCCTGCATGATGTCAAACAAGTCATTAAAAAGACCCCAAAAACCAAAGGGACTTGTAACATTTACTACTAAAAACTTCATAAAATGGTATGTACAGATATACTGAAAGATGGAAAAGGGAAAATCAATTCTTTACACCTTGCATGGAAAGGGCTGCTTCTAGACTCCCGCCCCCTCTTACTAAGTGTGCCCCAATATTGCTTCCCCCCTCTGCAACAATTCACTGAAACCTTGATACTGCTACCTCTGCAAGGATTGTGCTGCATCCCTCAAAAAAGAAATATATGTGTCTGGGGGGAACCATCTACTGACCCCTTGACCCCAAGGCACCGGAATGGGCAGTCAACTTTACAGTAGCCTCATGATTAGTGTTGTCACCTTTCTTCAACACGCCCTGTTAAAAACTGCTAGTTCCATTGTTCCACACACACAGCCCAGTTTCAAATTGTATCATTTAAATCATGCAAAATCTGTTTCCAATATGATGGATGATTCACCTGGCAAGTTTCCCAAGTTCATGCGTGTTCTTAGCTGGAGCTTAGCAATGAATTTATGTATATGCATCCATGGTTTTCCAAAGGAGATGTATCAATTTCTTTAAACTTTAGGAAAATTAAGGATTTGTATAAGTCTTTCTTTGAATTGGAGTGTTTGTGGAAGATTGTGTTATCTGAATGCTTCTTTTTGACTCAATGGCATTTGCATCTGTTTATAAAAGTTTGAAAACCCTCCATCTTTCCCTAAAGTGTACAGGTGTTATTTGCTTAGCACTGTTCCATGAGATTTAATAGGGGTCTTAACTATTTTTACATTATTACTAGGCTTACTAGATGACCTTTGTCCACTGGAATATTTCTTGTGTATTCCCTCATGCAATGATGTTTAATAAAGCCTAGTCATTACGCCACATATCAAGATGTTCATTTCATTATGTTGTTTGGTGACTACAGCAGGGTGTTGGGTGTCAGGATACCTGGGAGCTGGTGATTCTCTTAAGTATATAGTGTGATGGAGAGCAGATGTGGCCATTTCAAGCCCAATCAGGTACGCAGAAAAAGAAGAAAAGGGGAAATGGAAGACAATGATGGCGATAATGATGAAATGGGACTAAAAGAACAGGGTCAGATTAATACCTCCCTCCCTCAGCTCCTTTTGCTAAATAGCACTAATCATTGCATTGCACTGATGAAGCTTTTAAAAATGAGCAAAAAAGAGAGAGCAAAATCTGTTCAGAGGCTTATTATCTATCTGCATTGGTATTGTTATGGCTGCATTGGTATTGTTATGGCTTGCTTGTAGGAATACAGTGAGAAGTAGGGTGAATGTCAGCGGGGGACTTTGGTAATATGACGCCCTGAGCGAGAATGAAATTTGGTGCCCATTCCCCAACTTTGAGTAGGTGTGCCCATATAAATATACATTTGTTGCTGTTGTTTGTTGTTGTTGTTATTACTTGTACAGAGGCACTGCCTGCACGGCCCTAAACCTGGCACTGTGGGTATGACATGGCCAGCACCATGTGTTTCCTAGTTTGATTTGGGTGTTCAGCATCTTTGATGCACAGAGAAAGGGCCAGTTCACATATCTCTGTGCAGTGGTATTCAAAAGGGCATTGACCATGGTGCTATTGAGAATGTGTCAATCTCTGTTGCATTAGGTGGGATATTCCTTTGCTACCCTGAAGGCTCCTTCTGTCATTCCAGCTCCACTTTCTGGTGGACTCCTCTTCTCAGATGCTGGTCTGCAGCTGGCTTTGTGTCTGGATTAAATCTCTTGTGGAACTGCTTTGGGGATCCATTCCTCTCCATTCCCACTTGTTCTTCTGCTCCCTGCATGCTTGGCTGTGTGTTGTTCAGCTCTGACCCTCCCCCAGCCTCCGCCAACAACTTGAGTGCTCTAGACCCAAGAGTGCCACAATCTACAAACAGATTTATTTCTGTATCATTTCTGCACAAGATTTATGCCTTCTCTTTTGATTCTTCCATTCTGAACACATCATGGAAGGCAGCACACAGTATAACAAAAGGAATGCCCCCCCTCCAAAAAAAAATTTGATTAAAACTAAATTACGGCATAGTAAGAACAATTCACCTGAGGAGCTAAACTTCTAGCACATGGGTCACCAATGCAGAGACCTACCCTGGCCCCCATGGGCTCACATCTCCCTGCCTTTCCCACCACTGGTCAGGTAGCCTGATCAAGAAGGCTGATTTCAAACCCAATTGTTAGTGAGGGGAGAATGAGTCTGTGTGGTTGCAGCATCTGCATGGTGCCCAGAACATTCTTTTTCCTGGTTTGCCAATGTGCTCACAGCCCCAAGGAACTTGGAGACCCTGGATATTAACAGAAAGCTGGCGAAATGCTTGTGAAAACCGTCTTAACATAGCAGCAATAAATCAGAGGAGATGAGGCAAGATGAATCTCATGTTTCAGAGAGTTCCTCTGGATTGCTACTACAGAGAAGGCACTTTCTTTTCTTCCACAGGTGCAGTGTAGAAGATATCCAGGTGACTAATGCAGGAAAATAAACTCCAGAGAAAATTTGGGGGGGGGGGGAAGGATCCACATAGTCAACTCAGATATGGTGATTTAGTTCCCATGTTAGTCTCATGCAAAGTATCTGCTAAATGCTTGGAGGGCTAAAAGAATTAGCTCCAAAAATAAAAGAGTATGCTAAATAAATGCTGAGCTTATTTTTGGTAGAAGCAGTACTTGGACTGGGTCACAATCTCGCTCTCCCAGATGTTGTCGGGGAATCTTGAATATGCTAAGAAGCTTCCATTACTCTCAGACACCTCTAGCCTTGGCCATACGTGTGTTTTCCTTGAAACAGGATTTTATATTTGGCATATGTAGATCTCAGAAACTCCTTTTTATAGCTCGCCCTGCCTGGGACTCAGCATAATTTCCCCAATCTTTCTCAAAGTCAAAAGCCTAATTTATACTATCGGTTTCAGCTGTAGTCTGTAGCCTGCCCGGATCCTGCTAACCTCCCATAATGGGGACTGTAGCACTTCAGGCCACGTGGAGGGGGGTTGCTTATCTGAATGCTCTCCTATGTTTATAACACCTCCCTGCTCATACTATTTGGTACCATGCTTACTCCTGACAGGTCTCTCCAGTGTCTGGTTATGGTGTTTCTGGCTGCTGAAAGTAGGTGGGTTATGAGTTCTTTGTGGTGTAAATGGGCATTGTTGTCTTGGAAGATGTTTAGTAGGGCCAATTCTGGGGTGAAGTCTAATACTTGCTTATAGTATGGGAAACAGCCCTACTAGAAAAATTAACTAATAAACTGAAACTGACACGGGGACAAGACACCTTTACCCCGGTATGGCTCCCCTTCATCACATACACAGCCCAACAGGACAATGACAATAATCCACCAACAGCATACAAATCAATATGGCTAACCTGATCCAAAACACCCACCCACCGCACTCACACACGAAAACAAAGACCACCACAGCCAATCACAAACAAACAATCACATCCTAGGCCAACCCCAACCTCTCTCACCACCAAAGGAACACAAGTGAACAACACAAGCAACGCTGACACCAAACTACATACATTAAGCATAATAGAAACACCACTACCCGACCCCACCCCCATCCATCTCCCCTCCCTCCACCCCCCTTTCTTTTTTTTCCTTTTTTTCTTTTTTCTTCTCCCCCTAATGCCTCAACAAATGAAATGGATTTGTAAAAATGTTACATGGGGGAAAAAAAAATACGAGGCATTACACTTACACTGTAAAACAAGAAAACCCTAAATAAAATATATATATATAAAAAAACCAAACACCTCCCTGCTCATGAGCACCTACGAAGTCTGGGAGGAGGCAGCTTCAGAGCTGGCTTTAGTGGTCATGATCCAGATGACCACTTGGGATGCTGGTCGTACTAGTCTGTCATGGGCTATCCACTTAACTATCCACGTTAACAGCAGAAACAAATTTAGCATACAGTTCAACTTCACTTGTAAAGCTGGCAACGGGGCTGTGTTGGGCCAGCGTGTTACTTTGTGTTCGTGTTCATTCAACAAATGCCATGTTTAAGGTATTGTGGTACTAAATGACAGGATAAACTATGCATGTAAATTGTAAAAAAATATAAATGCAATAAAAAGTATGCAAAACCGGAACAAGTGGTGCAGTACTTCTGACACTTCTTACCTTGGCATCCTATTTAGTTTAGGCCGACCCTAGGCTAGGATTCATTTCTCAAGCAAGAGCTAATTTTCTGTGTGTAGGGAATTTTTTTTTAATATGGAGCATCCTGAAAAATGTGAAGGGGTTTAATAATTGAGCTCTGAGATAACATATACATTTATTAGCTAGTATAGCTACTCTTAAATATTATGAAACAACTTTTTCATTTGAAAATCCATAGGGAAATATACAAATGTAAAAAAAAATCTAGTAAATAAATACTGTGTTAAAAGCATAGTTAGGAAATTTTAAAAAGCTGAAAGGTCAGATTAAAAATAAAATACAATAGGCACACGGTTAGAAAACTACTGAGCTGCAGCGTTCTTTCTGAGTAGCTTATGTGAAAAGGCTATTTAGTTGTCTCTATTAACCCACAGAACAGGTTTGTAATTATAACATGGATAAATGACCACTCTGCAGTCCTGCACATCTGCAAGAAAGCGTTGTATTGCTGCATTCCTAGATAGCCAGAATGTTAAATGGCCCTTGTGTATTGTTGCACGTCACTCCAGTCTCCAAGCAGCACAAGATCCCAGAGGATGCCCAGGGTTTGGTTTCTCTGGAATGAGCCGCAGCAGAGACGCAGACCCTCCAAGTGGGTCTGGGATGTCCCTAATTTAGAGAAGCCATCCCAGTTTATGATTTGATCCCGGGATGTCCCACTTTTCCTTAGAATGTACCGATTTTCACTGGAGAAATGTTGGAGGGTATGGAGTTATCTGACTCCCAAGCCATCTGAAGGTAATCCTGTATAGGGAATTTTTTTTATAAAAAAAAAAGTTTAATGTTTTATTATGTTTTTATATATGTTGGAAGCTGCCTACAGAGGCTGGGGCAACCCAGTAAGATTTGTGGGGTATAAATAATAAAATTACCATCATGGAAATACAATTTCATCATTCATACAATTCTATTATTGTACTATTCTAACGCCATTAAAGCAACTGCAACAGAGGCAGTGCAGTGTTATGTGACACGTATTTACTAAGCACTTGGTTTTGCTGTGCTCACTAGGGCTTATTCAGTAGGACTGTAGCCACCAAGACCAGCTGAAATACCAAATCCTGGACAAATACCAAATCCTGCTCTTAACGTGGAAGATTTTAAACACCTGCCTGAAGGCTGGCCAAGGGCTGACCTGCTATACCTGTCTGATAAGGGAGTTTCGGTGGGTAGGAGATGGGTACACATTGCCTGGAAAAGAGGAGACTGATAACCATTTTCACATGGCTCTCACATGGAAGAGGGAACAAGTTTGTTTTCTCCTGCATTGGAGGGTAGGACTCAGACCAATGTCTTCAAGTTACAAGAAAGGAGATTCCGACTAAATATACGGAAAAAAACTTTCTGATGCTAAGAGCTGTTTGACAGTGGAACCATCTCCCTCGGGCTCTCCTTCCTTGGAGGTTTTTAAGCAGAGGTTGGATGGCCATCTGGCATGGATGCTTTAGCTGAGATTCCTGCATTGCAGGGGGTTGGACTAGATGACCCCTGGGTCCCTTCCAACTCTACGATTCTACAGTTCTGATTCCATGATTGCAAAAGCCTTCCTCAGTCATTGGGTTTCAGACTGCAGGCTCATACAAAGTTGGGCCTCCTCAGGTGATCTTACTGGCTTGGTGAAGTCTCGTGAGACTTGCGAGGGCTTGGTGCGACTTGCAGTGGGGTGTCTGCAGTGTCCCAGTGGGCAGCAAGGTGAGAGTAGTGGAGAGGAGACGTTGGTGATACTGTCGTGTTCCAGGCAGCAAAATGACTTATTCCAAGTGCTTATTAGATTAGAGTGTGTTGATTGTAAATATATGATCACCCACTGGTTTAACCCCCCCCCCAAATAAAATCAAGAAGCAAAATCAATATCTAACTGTAAGTGGTCTTGGATACGACAGAGAGTGAACCAGCTTATGTGATATGTGCTGCTAATTTTCTAGGCTTTCAAAACCACCCAGCCCTTCCAACTTCAACCCTACACTTCTAATAGGCCCACGCTCCATTTAAAACTCCTATAAAAGAGTAGTATAATAAAACAGAACATTTGGTCTCTATGCTTGGCTGAGGAGCCAGTGGGGCAAACCTACCATCTGTGGGATTCTGACTCCAAATCTTCAAAGGATTCCTGTCACAACTTATCTCACAACAGCCTTGCCCGTTTGTTGCAATCAGAAATTTTGTGTGTTCCTCTTGCCATAAACCTGCTGGGTTTGCTTTTTCCTTCTTTTAAATGAAGCAGATGTCTGAGCTTCCATAAAACACACCGCCAGTATTCTGACATTGCAGCGGGAAAACAGGTTTTGCCAAATAGTGCAGAATCGGGGGTGTTGAGAATCTGGTGCTGGCCATGGCTGGAAAAGATGGTGCTCTGGGGAAGAAGACTATTGGTCCACTGCTCTCACCCCAGGCCCAGGCCCTTTGGCTCCCGGGGGCAGCTAATGGAGGCTTTACCCAGTGATAAAACACTTTTAATAAGCAGGGTGCTTTATAATGTTTACATTGTTTGTCACTTATGAATCACTACTATTCCCATCCTATACATGGTGTGCGAAGGCTTTGTAGACTCTGTACCTTTTGAACACATTCAAAACATGTTCTTGCTCTCAAAGAATTCTGGGCACTGTAGTTGGTTAAGGGTTGCTGGAAATATTAGCTCTGTGAGTGCCCAGAATTCTTTGAGGGATATGATGCGCTTCGAATGTGCTTTAAAGGCATGTGCATAGCCTTTGAAGGAGTGAATTTCCTAAACTGAGCTGACAAATATTGTTCAAAGGAACCTTATCTCTGCTGCTCATTTAAATACGCTGATTCGTAGAATCAGAGAGTTGAAGGGAAACTTGGTGGGGCTCCTCAGTCTGCCTCATGGGTAGGACAGCCCCGACTTATTTAAATGAGCAGCAGAGATAATTTGTAAGGGCTGACCTACCCATGAGGCTGACTGAGGAGCCCCACCAACCCCTGACGCCACTGGAAAAGTGAGGAGACACACAAGTGGCTTCCAGTGAGATCTTGCCTGAGGCCACAGCAACTTCCATGTGCTAAAAATGAAATGAAGGGAGAAAATGGGCTTACGTGCAGGTAGCCTATGCCACATTTAGCTGTAGTGGGCTGCAGGCCTGAGTCTCTTCCAATTCCTGGATCCAGCAAGAATTTAAATCCAATGGGGGATGCAACTGTTGAAGTGGCCAGGCCAGCTTCTTGGTAACGGCCCTCTAAGTATGGGTCATTAGGGTAACAAAGGAAGTGGCTCTGTGCCAGAGGACAAATGGGTAGGGACCCTTCTCTCAACTGGCTGTTGGTTAGAAAAACAAATGCCTCTGTGTGTACGCCAGAGAGAGAGCTAGAAGAAGCTGACAGACAAAGCCATTCCTGATTTCTGCTGGGATCCAAGGCTGCGGCCACCTGTGGTGTTAATGCTGTGAATCCCTCCATCATAAGTTCAGGTTGTATATATGTGTAAATAAACCATATATCATAAAGGCACCACAGTCGCCATACCCTTCAACATTTCTCCGATGAAAATAGAGATGTCCCATTCCATAATGATAATTTTACTGTTTATACCCCACACATCTTACTGGTTTGCTCCAGCCACTCTGAGTGGCTTCCAACATATATAAAAAACATAATAAAACATTAAAAAAAATTAAAATCCCTAAACAGTATTGCCCTTCTGTATAGGAAGGTCACATAACTCCATACCCTACAACATTTCTGCAATGAAAATAGGGACATCCTAAGGAAAAGTGGGACAATCTGAAATCAAATCAGAAACCAGGACAGCTTCTCTAAATTAGGGATGTCCCTAGAAAATAGAGACACTTTTTGGGTTTTTTTTTGGGGGGGGGGGAGGGTTTGAATTAACACAGAGAAATCCAACATTCTCCAATTCACTCCAAACTGATGACAAAGTTTTGTTGCGTTTTGTAGTGTGAACCCCACATTTTGTAGCACCCCCCGCCCAAACTGAGTAACTGATCCTCAAACTAAGGGTCATAGGTATCACCCAGGAATCCAACATAGTCTGATTCACTACAAAACCCCTACACAACGGCTACAAAACTGGTTTGGAAGGGAGCCAAAATGTTGGGGTTTGCAGTTAATGAAGCAACTCCCCCTTGTTATGGTGATCTATAAACTCCTGCTGGATCCTGAGCTTTTCTGTGCCTCCTTCAGCTCTGGATGACCCCATCCCATGTGCTTCAATACCAAAGAGAGGTTGGTTGGGTGGTCAGTAGTCAAGGCCTCATCTCATGCAAAATTAGTTTGCCCAACTACAAACCTTAATGTTAAAGCAGTTCAGCACCTGCCCTGTGTAGCACACCTAAGTTAGGCTGGCATCTACACTCTACACATTTTTAAATTTTATTTTGCAAACGTTCACAGAAGGATGAGTTGACTTGTAGGCAGTATCTGATTCTTTTTTGAGAGCTGCTTTATCGTTCTATATTTTTAAATGTTCAGTGGTTTATAAATATTCTGAATAAATAAAAGAAACAAATGTTAAGGCTGCAGCTGCACAGGAGTAAGCCCTATTGAACACAGTGAGATTTTCTTCCAAGTAGACTTTGATAAGACTGAGCCACTCTATTCCTAAGCACACCTACTAAGTAGTAAATCCTATTCAGCTTAGTAGAATTTAATTTTGAGTAAACATATGTAGCCTGTGAGAGGCCCATTTTAAAAATGGCCTTAAAATAAACGAGTTTCGTATTGTGAGAAGTCAAACTGCAAAACTTTTGCTATGAAGCGGCATTTATTTTTTTACAACAACTTGTAAAACTTGTAAAACTTAAAAAGACATATCTCAGATTGCCACAACACCTAAAAAGCACAAGTGAGTACTCCATTTTACAGCCCGGGTTTAGACAATGTCCACTGTGATGACTTAAAGTTTTGCTCTAGTGCAGTGGTTCTCAAACTTTTTTCTCTGTGCCACAAAAAAGAAAATTAAAAAATTGTTCACACCAGACCGAATTTTTAATTGATAAGAAATACACTGGAAAACACAACTAGGAATGTCCTCAGTATCATTTGATGCTCTTGCTCTCATTCTGAAAAGATACCTATCCATATTCTGAGAAGAAAAGATAAAATCCCACACACATTTAAAAATTGATACCATACTACATTGAAATGTTTAAATATTTCTTTGCTTGTCCTTGAATCTTCCTGCCACACTGCCCATCCTCTCCTGCCACACCAGAGTGACCTGCCACACCCTTTGAGAACCACTGCTGTCGTGCCACATCCATGTGGCTGGCTCTGGGTTCACGGAAGGAGACCATCTTGGGGGGAGGGCACGGTCAGTCTCACAGCGACGAGGGCAGGCTCATGTGAACGTGCCATTTGTGGGAACCAGAATTGCCATGCGACTTGTTCACACGTAAGCACTCTAAATTCCATGCTGGTAGACACATCCCGTATCAGTGTGGTTCAAGGAGTGGCTGCAGGAATGTCAGGAACAGTCCAAAGACTTCTGCCATTTAACTGAACTAGCCTTATGATGTCATTTCAATCCTCAAGGGAGCAACTAAAATATTGCCTGTTTCTATCACAAAGGACTTAGTCACACTTTCTTACATTTGCAACAAAAGATATGCTTGTGCTGAACTTCACAAATGACAGAGTATTTATTTCCCCCTAAATGGCAATAACGTCTAGCCCAAATGGCCATTGCCTTAATCTTGAATGTTATTTTACCAATTCACTTTGAAATCACAACAGAACAAAAGTCACACAGGATAGGAGGTGAACATTGCATGGGAACTTCAGACAACCAAGGTCTCATCCAGTAGAGGGAGCTCAAACATCAAGTTAAATAAGCTGTTTTATTAATCAGCATTTCCTTTTAATTAAAGTTGTGTGTGTGTGTATGTGTAACCTCATCATTTTGTTGAGACTACCTTTTACCCAACATGAAAAGTAAAAAAGAAGCATAGATTTCAGGAATTATGAAATTTAAAATTCCTCCCCACCCCCACAAATACACTCACTACACTTCAGATAACTCTCCATTTCTCAAGAAAAGTTTTAAGAGTGCAATTAAGAGATCAGAAATGGTTATTCAGAGCTGTGCCTAGTCCCCATTTAAAGATGCCAGGATAAGCAAGGACCCTGACCTTGAAGTCTGTGTTGTTGTTTTAAAGGAGCATAAACTAAGGGGTGTAATCCAGCCAAAGCTGAATACTTTTGCAGTAAAATCCTATGCATGTCTACTCAGAAGTAATGCTCATTGATTTCAATGGGATATACTACCAGGTAAGTTTGTACAGGATTGCAGACACATTTATTCATTTAAAATATTCTGTGCTTCACCAAATTAAAAGATACCAGAATGAACAATGTAATAAACTACATGCTAAAAATAATCGGTAGATAAAAACAGAAACAGCGAGCAAAATGTCTGAAATATTTGTGCACTGCAATCCTATGCATGTCTACTCAGAAGTAGGCCCCACCTAAGTCCCATTGGACTTGCTACCAGATAAGTGACTATAGAGTTGCATTCTAAAATTCTGGGAGAATAGAAATGATTTTGCCATGGTTTCAATGGGACAGTTGAATGCACTGTGAAATTCTCCCCATTAAACCCAGTGGGATGTAGGCTGCAAACATATCCTATACCTATTTACCTAAGAGTAAGCCTCTGTGAGGCTGGGTTCTGAATAGATAGGATCGCACAGTTAAAGATGCTGCACATTGGACAGATTGGGCCCTAGATGATTTCTTAGATACATTGTAAGAAAGAAAGGAAATATTTGTGTGCATTCCATGGCATATGGCATTATATTATTTCTTTTATACAATGGCATATCAAGGCTTAAACTGGTCACACCAGTGCTAAAAAAAAAAAAAAGGTTATGGATCTTCTACTTATATGAACATGAAGCTTATTTTTAAACTTTTCAAATCTTATGGCACAAAGAGCATATGGTATTTTCATCCTCCTGAACTCTGGCATGGTGCATTAAGGACACATTTTGGTCAAAACAGATGTGCAGCTTTTGCAATGACGTGCTTTTTACAATTTCCAGAATTTTGGCACATGGCATGCAAAATTGATTAAACTGCATATCATTCCCCATTAAAAGCCACAGTCTTCCTGAGAAATCATCTTGTGCACATTGCGGCACATAATATGTGCCACCGACTGAACATGCACTGACCATCCAAACTAACAACCATCGTCTTGGTGTTGTGACATCTTGCAGGGCTGCACATGTGATCATGCATTCCACTTTAAACAGATGTGAGTTTTCGATCTACAAGATAAGTGATGCTTTTCAAATGCTGTGGTAACAAGAAAATCCATGAAAATACAAACATGTCACCACCCGCACCCTCAAATAATTAAGAGTATGCTCACATTCAGAATAAGCCAAGTGCAGAAGTGTGGGGGCCACACATTTGCCAAGGTCACTTTAGTCATCTAACTGTTTGAGGGTAGGAAGTTATGCCAAGGGAACTGGGATAAAAATATGTGAAACAGTGTACAAAAGAAAGCTGCAAGATGCCAATTTCCCAGTGAAATCATACCTTGATTCATCTGTAATAAAAAACACACACCTTGAAGTCCCAAACTCTGACAGAGGAAGTAAAACATGGATTCTAAATAGCTGAAGTAAATTCACTCCATTTTGAACTTGAGAGATGAATCTTGGTTCGGTATGTTAATTATTCAAGTCATATTTGTCTCAATAAGTGCAGTTGCTTCTTGTACTGATGAAGTGTTAGAGGAAAATGTCCTCCCTGTTTACTTCCTGCCTCCCTTTAGCTTCCAGACCTTGGCCTGATTTGTAGCTACACCTGATAGGGTCACTTTTGCTAGAAATTTGTCTTCATTGAAGCATAGCAAGCAGAATTTTGTGTTTCTGAATGCCATCCTAACAGCAACTCTTCACACTGAAAGGGCCCCTGTATCTAGCAAGATCTGCATCCCTGCTCATGTGCCTTTAACACAGCAGATAAATACAGTGGTACCTCGGGTTACATACGCTTCAGGTTACACACTCCGCTAACCCAGAAATAGTGCTTCAGGTTAAGAACTTTGCTTCAGGATGAGAACAGAAATCGGGCTCTGGCATCGCAGCGGCAGCAAGAGGCCCCATTAGCTAAAGTGGTGCTTCAGGTTAAGAACAGTTTCAGGTTAAGAACAAATTAAGTACTTAACCCGAGGTACCACTGTACACAAAAATTAAGCTGGACAAGTTACTCCCCCATACTTTATCTCTATGGGTCCCTTCAGACATCCCTTTAGTTCATGATGATTTGTGCTCATTATGGTATCAGATTGCCCCAAGTGACCCCAATTTCAACACCGTTTGTGCCTGCAGAAGTGTTGGGGTGGTCACACTGCTTCATTCCCATTCAGCGCATATCCCACAAGATCCTGCAGAAAGGCCCCTCCAAATTGGTGTTTTATTGTGGATGTATTCTGCAACCTTTTCTTGACATACCAGTAGTATGGTGGATTTACATATTCTGCTTTAGTTTGTTCTGTGATGCTTCCACAAATGCTATCACATTATTGCTGTCTGGAGGGGCTACAGTGGCGGCGGGGGGGGGGGGGAGGGTGTGTGTGTGTGTGTGTGTGTGTGTGTGTGTGCGCATACCCTCCAACATTTCTCCGATGAAAATAGAGACATCCCATTCCATAATGATAATGTTACTATTTATACCCCACACATCTTACTGGGTTGCCCCAGCCACTCTGGTTGGCTTCCAACATACATAAAAACATAAGAAACATTAAACATTAAAAAACCCCTTCCCTATACAGGATTGCCTCCAGATTGCTTGAGGGGCGGATAACTCCATACCCGCCAACATTTCTCCAATGAAAATAGGGACATCCTAAGGAAAAGTGGGATGGCTTCTCTAAATCTGGGATGTCTCTGAAAAACAGGGGCACTTGGAGGGCCTGGTGTGTGCCTTCAGATTGTACAGACCATACCGTGGGACATCAGGAGGGCCAAAAGCTTCCTAGCTCTGCTGTTAGGTAGTCCGAGTCTATAAAGCACTTTCAACATACTGAGGATACAATCCTATGCAATCCAGCAATGGGTTATATTATTCCCTAAGCTTTTATTATTAAGATACCATTTGTTTCACTAGTCTTTCTTTAAATTAAATTATATTTGTTTAATTATCCATTCCTTTAAAATATGTTCATTTTCATTGCTGAAGTCCATTTTCTTTCTTTTCCTTTTGTTTTGTTTGTTTGTTGACCACAGCAGCACTAATTTGGGCAGCCACCATTAGGTTAATAGCTCAGTTGGTAGAGCATGAGACACTTAATCCCAGGGTCTTGGGTGAGAGCGTCTCATTGGGCAGAGAATTCCTGCATTGCAGGGGTTTGGACTAGGTCACTTTTTGTGGTCCCTTCCAACTCTATGATTAATTTCAATTTCATTTTATTTTCCCAGAATGCCCAGGACATTACAAATAGCTTGCCCATACCCTCAGGCCATAACAATCAAAGGTTATCCAATACAGATGGGATGGACAGTGATCGGTTTACTTCAATTAGACTTGCTCTAACTGTAACCTTCAACTGTCTCTGAATCCGGGTGATTTTGTGCAATGCAAAATTTGCATTTGCCGAGGGAGTCAGAACAGCACTCAAATTGTCCAGATGAGAAAATCCCATTCACCACATGGAAAAGCTCTGCTGGACAGCTATCTGCAGATACAATGGTGGTGGCAAAGGAGGCTCTCTTCCATGCCATCAATACCCACAGGGGGCATGGTAATGCACCACCACCCATGCTCGGTCAGGTTATGAGCTTTTGCAAGTACTCTTATTCATGTGCTCATGAGAACATTGGTTTCCTTTCTTCTGAACCCAGCCATTCAGATAGATACTTGGAACAGAGACTAAGAGCAGAAGACACTTTGTTGATGGAAAATTTATGCAGTGTCTCAATAGTGTATTTCAGGGCCTGTGCCATAATGCACTTCTACCAGTCTTAACTTCAGCAGACACCAAATAAGAAGCCAAAACAACGAGATGCGAGTGGAAGGGAGAAAGGAATCTGCCGCCAATAGTCCGTTTCTTTGTGATCTTAATGTGTTAGTTAAAAGACCAAAATAGAGTAAAACAAAAGCAGCCATTGCAAATGGAAGGTCTTCCATAAATATCCAGCATCTCGAGGGAGCCATTTATCAAACCTGACAGGGATATACACATGAAGGCTTTTACTGATTATTTTTTCAAGACAATCCACTTATCTAAGAATTCCGATTTCAGCAAGTGTTCAGGGGAAGGTTAAGTCATCAGTTTATATTCTTTACAGTATGAACTTCTTTTTAAAAAGAGAGAGTGAGTGAGAGTTAATCAATATCAGTGCAACTCTATGAAGATACCTTGACAGAAAACATGTTCTTCTGATCTGCTGTTATTTTTCTCAGGAAAGGTTTTCTCCCTTCCCTTTATCTTGGGTTTTTGCACTTTGAGAGTGGAATTAAATAAAATATGTCAGATGGAGTTGAGCCACAATAACATTTCCCTGTGGGTAGATGACTTTGGTAGATGACAGCTGAAAGTAAATGTTCCTCTCATGAGTTATGACAAAGAGTCATCAGATATTCTCTGAGTGTTCAAATATTTGGTGAACATTCAGATAGCAGTTGTTTGGTCGTGGCACTCAAAGTATGGCACTCCTTGCCCTAGGAAGCTTCTCCTGCTGCCTACTTAACAGTATTTGCCAAATGCCAAGGTGCCAGCTTATTTCACAATGCCTATGAGACTGAGAGACTCCACCAATGAGTTAATTTTGCAGCTGCTGTATTATTATTATTATTATTATTATTATTATTATTATTATTATTATTATTTCCAATGAGCCATAATGGACTTGTATTTCTGTTCTGTGTGTGAAATGGCCCTTGGGTATTACCACCGCTGTGTGCGATGCCATCACTGGGAAGAGCTATTTAGTGGCACTTATATGGAGGTGGCAATGTATGAACCAATCTGCCTAACCTGAAATCTTTGCACTGTCCTCTTCCTAACACAAAAGAGTCTCTGACTTGAAGGATTACAAGTTGAGCTCCCTTGGTCCTTCCTGATCAGAGACCATTGTGCACTAAGGCGGCATTTTGTTCATTTTCAAAGTGCTGGTTAGTATTTGAATAGAGGCAAAGGTGTTATTTAACCGAGAAGCAGCAGCTAGGGCAGGGTGGGCTAGGTCATTAGGTCTGAAACGCAAATGATGAGCATTTCTTCTGAAGATCATGGTGCAGGAGATGTATTTTCCACAAGGTCTGGGGGGATGCTTTGATTTACTGCCCTGTGTAAACAATATACAATTAGTGACTTTAAGTACACCAAACACTTAGCACAGCTGAGCTTCTGTACAATGTCATATGGGTAGTTATGGTACCTGCAATAAAACAAGAACATTTTAAATGTCAATCTGAGCTTCACATAAGCAAGCCTTGCCTCTTTAGCACATGAGGAGAAATTAAACAGATTAGTGCTGCTACAACATGAGGGAAGAAACTAAACAGACAAGTGCTTCAAATGTGGGTATCCAGCTGGGAAAAAAAAGGACTGAGGCTAATTCACAGTAGAATGGCAAGAAATCTTGTGATTTTGGTTCCTATTAAGTTGTACAGGACTGATGCTCAGGCTTCAGTTGCAAGGATGAGGATTCCTTATGGTAGAATTGCAAACATTGTAAGTGTAAAGCTAAAAACATACTAGCATTAAATAAGCCATCAGGTGTAATTCCTCTATGTGTGCTCTTGTTTTGCTGTAAAAATCATCCTATTAGATGGCCATTTTAGTTTTTTTATTTAGTTCTTGCAGTGGTGCCATCAACATGCTGGGATTTTAGTGTTAATTAAACTGTGAAAAACTATACGGCTAGTTCATCGTGGTGGATGAAAGGAGCAACTGGCCAAGGGAGGAGATCAAGAAGGACTAAGTGCCAAGCTTCAACAGCATTAAAATATATTGAGTTGGAACCACAGTTATACCTGAAATTCTTGACTCTAATCACCATGCAATTTCTTGGGAGGACAATTTGTGCAAATACCTCCCACGGCACTAAACAGTGGGTTAGACAGAAGTCACATAAGCTATTAGCTGAATTGGGTGCATGGTCAATATTTAATAGAACTAAGCTGAAAGAACCTGTTAGGTGGTTTTTTTTGTTTTTTTGTTTTTGGCTTTCATTGTGGCTGAAAAATATTTCATTTTGGAGGGAGTAGGGCTAGGCAAGATGCCCCTCTCCCATTTGGGGGTGCATTTCAAAGTACATTTGAAACTAAACAAGGTTCTTTTGAGGTCTACCAGAATGGTGGCTGGTATTTTTGGATCACTCCACATTTTCCTTCAGATGAGGCATTCTGTGAAATCTAAAATGCTGGCTGCCAACCTCATGCCCCAATCCCCAAGGAGGGTGGAGTTCACACCCTCTTTTGTTGCTGACTGCCCCCAAATGTGGGTCAGACTTCCAGCCCTTTGAAAGGTTAGCCCAGGCCCAGGCATTCAAAACACAATCTGTTTTTCTCCAGGCCGATGAGACTGCTAACAGCTCCAGCCTGAGTCCACCTCCAGTCTGACATTTGATATTTTAGAGACATATAACAATATTTTAAATTATTCCAAGTAACTTATAAGTTAAATGTTATACTGGATGAAAACACTGATTTTCAGAGTCAGCTGGTTTTCAGATTCAGCATGGTAAAAAAAGAAAGTGGCTTCCCCCAAATTAATAAAAAAGTATCTCTTGCATTCCATTCTTGGGAATCTAGCATAGACTGCACCTGACTTGTGTGCTGTGGGCTAATTCAGGGTTTCAGCAGTTCCTTGGAGCCTTAATAACCACTGTTGGGGAGTATTTCCACTGTTTATTTTCCCTGAGCTGTGATTAATATCTAGGACTTAGACAAAAGCAAGGAATCACTTTCAACTTTCAACTGTTTGATTTAAGATTATCCCTTAGTGATCATGTTAATTTTAATACGTAACTTGGAACTCACAAAAGTTCAACTCTGCTCTCGTACTGAATCACTTTATCAAAGGACTGGAAATTATGCAACATAATTGCCCAGAATATTTTTGGTTTATGAGCAGAGATTTCTAGATGATGCAGCAGTAAATAACGAAGCCATTAAAAAGAAAGATGGGGACAGCTTGATAACCTTTGAGCAGAAAGCTGCAATACATCATGTACTTAGGCTAAAGTGATGGGACAAGATCAGTATTGTGGAGTGGAGGGCATTTAACTTAGTGTTTCCTTCCTTAACTATGGTTTGTTTAACCAGTCTGCTACAAATGCTCACAAAATTGAGGCATGAAATAAGAACAGCTGGAAAACAAATTAAACTCTGGAGAAGCAAGCCATGGTTTGTTTGATCATCTGTGGGGAACCTGTGCATAAATTGTGGTTTGCTTAGTGTTATGTGTGAACCAGGCCCCTGAATTAATGTATGATAATAGTTCTTATCTCTATTTGGACAGCTCTGAAATGCTGCTGATTTAAGTGAGGCATCAGAATAAAATCCCTCTTACATATGTTGAAAACGTAGTTCTGATCATTAATCTCATTTATCTAAATTTATGAATGCACTTGGATCTGTACACTCTTCTACCCATGTTCTCTGTACTGAGATTTAAGCCTGATCGTGATTCCTTTGATATATTTTCAGGGTTAGCCCAAATGGGCCCAGTCAGCTCTTTTAAGCTCATAAGATTGGTTCTAAAGTCCTTTGATCACTCTGGGAAATCTTGTTCATATGGCGTACCATTGATATGAATTCATAGCTTGGACAAAATCAGATAAACAGTTCCAAACTCCCTTATTCTCCTTTGGAAAATCTCACCCATTTAATATTATAATGACAATGAAGTATATCAAGAAATAAATCAGGAAAAAAGAACAGAAAGACCCAAGCTTCTGGACAGATTAAACAAAGGATGAAGTACTAGATAGCAAAAAATACACACACACACAGAGGGAGAGAGAGAGCACAATTCTAGTACAACCCTCTTCATGTCTACTCAGAAGTAATTTTCAGCAGTCCTATTCAATGGAGCTTACTCCCAAGAAAATGTGTCTAGGGTTGACCAAAATCAGATATACAACTCCAGCCTTCCCTATTCTTTCTGGGATAAGGAAATACAACCTACCAAATAGTCTAAAACTGAATTTTATTCCTTCATGGCTATTGAGTGATTCCTCTGCCTTTGATCTTTTAATATGCTTAGGTCTCTTTTCTCTTTTATTCACTCTCAGGAATAGTTAAATACTTCCTAGCAATACCTGGATGCATGCCATTTATTTTAGAAGTTAGGTTCTACTTGCATACTAGTGTATCTGAGTAAGATTTAGAAGTTTATTTTCTCATGAAATAGACTCAGAATTATATGCCCCTGAACTAGTGTGCATGGCAGAACAGCTAGAACTCAGGCATTGAGCTTATTAATTTATGCCCAAAAATATTTCAGATATTTATTAAAATGGGATTGCAAGCACAGACCCTTTACTAAGCCTGGAGAAGTCCAGTGGTCGACTGGGGTATATGCAGAGAGGTGGTTCACAGGGAAATGTGCCCTCCCACTAAGCTGGGTCTTAAACAGCATTGTAGGGGACCGAAAGGTGGTGTTGGGTGATGACCAGGTAAATGACAGGAGATTGAGTAAAATGAAGCATTGAAAGGGGCTACAGTGAAATTGAGGAAAATTCTAACAAGTGGTAGTAGATTGAGCAGGTAGGCAATCAAGAATGACCCATCTGGAAGGTCAAACTGGAAGAATGGTCATTCTGAATGGATTTATATTTTGAGAACAATGACTATAGTTTAATATACAGTGGCTGAGTGGGGTACAAATAAATAATTGTTGTTGTCGTTGTCTGCTTCAAAATGGAAGTGTGATTGTACTATCCAGTTTTGCAAGCCATGTCTTCTAGACATCTAGGACACTTTTCTTATGCGGTACTTCTTATTAAAACAAGTTTATCAGCCACTGCTGAGCACTGACTAGTGTTGGGTTTCAGTGTGGGGAACTTGAGCAAATTGTTGGTGTTAGACAAGCCATTATCTGTCAGCTCAGCCTACTTCACAAGGTCACTGGAAGGGCAAAACACTGCTCTGAGTTCCTTGGAAGGATTTTATTTACATTTCTAAGAAGAGTGGAATTCAGATTCAATTAATTCAAAGAAGAATTATTAAATCAGCTTCAAACCAAAGGCTTTTCTGAATTGCCTGTTTCAGTGGATTCACCCACTCCATTCCACTCAGTGGCGTAGCGTGGGGGGTGCAGGGGGGGCCGGCCGCACCGGGCGCAACATCTGGGGTTAGGGCAAATCCACGGGTTAGGGGGCGCAAATCCACAGGTTAGGGGGCGCAAATTACTTGCCTTGCCCCGGGTGCTGACAACCCACGCTACGCCACTGATTCCACTTAACCATTCATGGCCTTCTGTTCCTCCTTTCCTGTGTTTCCATGTGCTGATTGCTAGATCATTTGTGACATCCTGTCTACCTGTAAGCCTCTCCACCGCTCTTTTTCTCTCACTGCTGATGAATCACTTCCCTCACATCTCATGTTCTTAACCCTTTTTGTCCTAAATAGTTTATCTTCATCTCCTGCCCACTAAGGATACTGCAGGCTAAGGCTTGGCTGCATAGTTTGCCCATGTTTTCTGTTTACACATCACAAACACATCCAAACACAATATCAAATAAAATCTAAAAACATTGGAGCTTTGCTGAAAAATTAGACTGATTATTTTTCTGTACTGTTGCCATATTCCTCCCCAAGGGAAGAGGAAAGGGATATCAGAGAAGCTTAAAAGACCTTGAGCCTTAATAACTTGGTCCAATAAAATTTTGCTAACAGTATGACACCCAGCTAGGTGGCTAAAATTCTATTGAAAGCAAGGAGCCAAACTCCAATGGTTTAGTTCGGTTGGCTACAAGTTATCAAGTCCTCTTCTTCAAAAGGATAATTATTTCATAAATCATTTTGGAACTGTAACCCCATATTTCATGTAATTAAGAGATACATAGTACAAAAATGCAAAAATGGGACCCAAATTGGGAAGGAAGGAGGAAAAACTCAGTTAAAATAACTTTAGAGATGTCACAAGAAGCTGAATAGGAGTGGGCACCCCTATTCAATTACTCATGAGTAGGTGGGGGTTGATCAGGGCTCTGCTTCTATCCTGGCATAAGCAGGGCCTGAACAAGTCATAACTTAAGTGACCACTACTGTTTTTGCTGCCACTTCCATCTCCCTTTGCCCTTCAAATATCCACTGAAATTATGTTGGCAGAGATCCTTTCCCACTTGGACTGGGGCTGCAAGTGTCCCTGGCAGAAATGTAATACTATTTACATAAATTTCTACTGAGGAAGGCAGCCATTTTGTGTGTGAGAGAGTGTTTTGTGTGTCCTCCCTTCAACTGCGTACAAGTGACCAAACTCCTTCATGACAAGCTCAGAGATGCAGTGGTACCTCGGGTTAAGAACTTAATTTGTTCTGGAGGTCTGATCTTAACCTGAAACTGTTCTTAATCTGAGGTACCACTTTAGCTAATGGAGCCTCCTGCTGCCGCCACATGATTTCTGTTCTCATCCTGAAGCAAAGTTCTTAACCTGAGGTACTATTTCTGGGTTAGCGGAGTCTGTAACCTGAAGCATCTGTAACCCGAGGTACCACTGTACTCAAACACTTCCGGTTAGCTCAAATGCTTCAATTAGATTGTCTTGTGTACAATCTGAATCTCCAAAGGTTGCCTGGAAATAAATGCTTCTCCATAAGCAGACCATGTCCTTGCTCTGGTTAAAGGGCCTCTGTCTGGAGCAGAACAGCCCTCCAGTGTGAACTTGACCCCAGGGGCAACTGGAAGGTCTGTGTATGGTCAGAGAGTTCAAGTGAGAAGTAGTAATCGCTTTCACATGGCATATGAGAAATGTTTTCACAAAGCTGACTAAAGCCAAAATTAGCCAATCCTCTTCAATAATGATGTCAGCCATTTCCGCTCCCTTCAAATGATTATTAATAAAATAGGGGATTATTGCAGGAATTTACCCTTCATGGGCAAGAGTCTCGTCAACAGCAGCTGAGCAAACTGGCTGAGTAGCGTTGCGTATAAGTTTGTGTGATTCCTTCCCCCCACCCCCACCCCTTGATCGATGACTAACAAGACACTAAGGGCATTTGATGAAATGGGAAGGTTTTTTTTTATTATTTTGAAGGTGTTTTTTTTAAAAAAATAAATAAAAATTTTACAGTCAAATGGTGTTTTGGTTGCCCCCAAGATGCTCCTGGTTCCCCCTCCCCTCTGCCATTCATTAAAAATACAGCTCAAAAATTATCCTGAATCCTCTTCTGACCGATCATTGGGCTTTCCTCTTAATCCCTTCTCATTTGCTTATGTTTTTCCCCACTCTCTCTCCATTACTAATTCCTGCTTGTCTTTACTAGAGGAACTGAATGTATCTTTGGAGTGTGGATTATTATAACAACGCTTTTAGAAAGTGTGTATGTGGGGGAAGCTCGACAAAAGAGTGCAGAATGACTCCAAGCTAATCTCCAGAAGAATGCTGGTTTTAATTACATTTTATTCCCCCCCACCCCCCAAACTGATAGCGCCTTATAGAAATCCTGCCTGCTATTTAACCTTTGCAAACTTGACCTCCCAAAAATGAGAGTTGGCCACCTGGAAATATTTACCAATTGAACTAAAATGCACTTATGGAAGCTCTGCCAACGCGAATTGGATTTTTTGCCCTGCTGAGAAACAGGACTTCCATTGTAGCCCTGAACTTAACCGTGAGGTGTCTGACAGGTCTTTGGACTCTTGCTATCAGGTTCAGGGAGCAGCTACAGTGATAAAGAAAAGACACCCAGACGCTGCCTCCAACTGCAAACTTCTCCTCGCTTCCATCTTGCTGTGAGGCGGTCAATTAGGCATAATTCTTCCAGGCAGTTGTGAGAATGCGACAGTGTATTAGGAAGTGGTTCCCAGGCCAAGCACAATTTTACAGGAATTTCTCGTCAGTAGCATGAACAACCAAATAAGGCGCTTGCATGCTGAACCCTCAACGTACTGAGAGCTTAAATAAATGCAGCATACCTCAGTTAAAACTGGGACATAGTGTACAGGTCCCAGCACCAAAACAAGAGTTGCCCTGACCACTGGAAACTCTGACAGGAGTAGGAAGCCAACAATAATGACCAATCACATTTGTTTGATTTAATGCATTTGTATAACATGCTTCAACAGATTGATCAATAAGGTTTGGAAAAGCTACTGCCATGGGCTTCTTGATGCTGGCCGGCCCTCAGGAATGTCATGTTAGCTCTAGGGGGCCACTGACTGTTATAGGTTTTATTTCTACCCATCTCCTCTCCAGTGTCCCAGGATCATTGGTGGTTTTGGTAAATGAACTTTAGTCTAAAAGCATGCAAGTAGCTACATTTATTTGAGAAGTGTCAGCAATATGCTTTCTCTTTTTTTAATCCCTCATGCCTGTTTTAAGTAGCTATACGTGCACTAGTTGCTAATTGAATGACACAAATCTGCACAAAGAGTCAGCTTTGACTTGTATTTATCTGGCAAAACTACACATCAGTACAATTAGGCATTTGAGTTGAAGGTGGGGCACTGAGTGGGCACCATTTTCTTTGGAAAAACACACCAAGGAATAAAACAAAAGAGCTCAAGAAGAACACAGTGGGTAAAATGCCAGCCTCAAGTTCAAAAAAATCTATTGATTTCCCTCCAATAGCAATGCCTCCTGTCACCAGTACAAAGGCAATAAAAAGGCAGAACAGTTTTTTGTCTGTCCACTGATGTTAATGGTTACCCTACTGCAGTATTAATTCTGTACTGGTAAGGCTGCATGATACATATCCCCCACCCACTAATGGAATTCCCACCACCCTTCTGAGTAATACCCCTCCCCACCTTCTCACTATATAGAAAGGTCCGGTGACTTCTGTTTCAGTGTATCTGAAGAAGTGTGCATGCACACGAAAGCTCATACCTAGAACTAACTCAGTTGGTCTTTAAGGTGCTACTGGAAGGAATTTTTTTATTTTGTTTTGACCATGGCAGACCAACACGGCTACCTATCTGTAACTACCACTAATGGAATATTATTTGAGCCTTACATGTGACTGAAACACTCATCCCATCCCATAATTCCATCTATTTCTGATTCAAGTCTTAATGCATTCTCACAAATTTGGCTAAAATGGCACAAGAGAACAGTATCAGCAGACTCAAGGTAACCGTGAAGTTGGTAGGGGTACAAAATCATTAGGAAAAAATGTGAAAGGAGAAATCCAGAAATAGTTTAATCAAAACTCAATGGCCATGAAATTCTGAGTTTTATGTTGGAGGGCAGGGAGGGGAGTAGCTGCAAAAGGATGCCAGAGAATGAGACATACAGATGTTAAAAGAGTTCAGCGAACCATCTAATTGTCTGGAGAGGTCCATTTTTCTGGTTCACACTGAGAAGCCATTTTAAAATGTCCCCAGGGATGGAAGGGATTGCTACCCACAGAAGTCAATGGAAAAGTACATTATTTTAATGTAGCTGAGAGTGGGCACCGCACCCTCAAAAAACTCAAATTGGAAGGAAACTCCCCAGTCAACTGTTGTATCATGCTGAGTGGTAATGGAGAGAAAGAGTCAAGTCAAGTCAAGTACTTTATTACGGTCATAGACCAGCATAAACAAAACATATACATAGATAGTATAACAGTATGAATCCAGGCGAATAATTATTAAATAAATAGGAGCTAGAACCAAACGTAGATTTAAACATATACATAGAGTACTTAATTAAGGATAGATAATGGGTCTAAAAATTTATAAGAAAGATTAAAAGATTAAAAGATCAGTTAACACAGCTATATGGGGTGGGCTTCAGAAGTGCGGATCTAATAATATGGGCCTTCAGTTTAGGATTGAATTGTAGCATAGATCATTAATGGAGAGAAAGAGAGTAAAAAGGGAAATTGGGGTGGTGTGTGTGTGTAATTGAGCAGAAAAGAGGTGTTCCACACTGTAACCTTTTGTTACAGGACTCCATATAATTTTACTTAACCTTTCTTCAGTTTCAAAATATACATTATATCCTGCTGCTCACCCTAGTGGGCTCTCTGGGCAACTGACAATAAAAAACCCCTAATGGAAACAAGGTTAAACAAATAAATGTGCACACAAAAAGGGGTAAAAGGAAGCAGCAAAAGTGACAGGCAGCTTTAAAACAAACAAATCAAGGAAAACACCTTTCAAAAAACCATGACAGAACACATCTGGCAAAGCATCTTCCACTGAGTGGGCATCCCTATGGAATGAGCCCTGTAACTCCGTCTGTTTGCCAGCCTAACTTCACTCAGACATTCATCTGATGACAAAAGCACACTGGACAACAGGAAAGGTAAAGGTAAAGGGACCCCTGACCATTAGGTCCAGTCGTGACCAACTCTGGGGTTGCGGTGCTCATCTTGCTTTATTGGACGAGGGAGCCGGCATACAGCTTCTGGGTCATGTGGCCAGCATGACTAAGCCGCTTCTGGCGAACCAGAGCAGCGCGCGGAAATGCTGTTTACCTTCCCGCCGGAGCGGTACCTATTTATCTACTTGCACTTTGATGTGCTTTTGAACTGCTAGGTTGGCAGGAGCAGGGACCGAGCACCGGGAGCTCACCCTGTCGCGGGGATTCGAACCGCCAACCTTCTGATCGGCAAGTCCTAGGCTCAGTGGTTTAACCTACAGCACCACCCACGTCCAGGACAACAGGAAAGGCAATCTTTAAAGCAGGGTTCCTGCACCTGATAGCTGCCAGGTACATTGGACTTCGACACCCATCAGAACCTGCTTGCATGTCCAGTGGTCAGGGGTGGTGATAATAGATGGGAATTGTAGTTCAAAACACCCAGAAAGCACCAGGTCAGAGAAGCTTTCTTTACAACTATCCTGTAAGGTAGGCCAGCATTGCGCCATCCATTTTGCAAAATTTGGCTATGGGGGAGAGTTAGTGGCATTTTGTATGACCATCTTGTGCATTGATGGCTGAGGAGAGAGAACTGAACTTGGGGCCCTTCCTGCTTTTTTCCTTGAGCTCCAGCTGCTACCCTGAACACTGGGCTATAATGCCCCCTCTTCACAGAAGAGAACCACTGCGCTCCCTCGTGTATCCAGACTTCAGAAGTCGGAAACCGCCCTGCAGGATGAACCACTTTCCCAACGCTATGAGAAAACAGTCTCAAATACAAGGGAGAAAATGTTTTCTTAACTTTTCATCATAACCAGAGCTTAATGTGCAGTTTTATTCTTTTTCTCTTTTAAAAAAAGAAACCTTAATGGTTGAGGAAATGTTTCCAATTGTCTGTGATCAAAGCTAACCAATAATAATAACAATATTAATACTCAGTACTTAACAAAGCTCTTTAATCTTCAAAGCATTAACCAAGAGTGACTGGCTGGCTGAGAAGATTAGTAATGAGGTACTGCGCTATGAACCTTTGCCACATCTAGATCAGCAGTTCAAATCCAACTAGGGTCAAGAGTGACTAAAATGATGCATCCATGAGAATTTATTAGTGACCGTTTTGCGAACTGAGTCACTGTTCAGCTAGCAGTGAGCAGGTATCCAAAGCATGAACCCATAATTGGCAGTTCCCTTGGTTGTCTCAGAAAAATGAATCAGTGGAGTGTGAGAAAAGGTTAACCTCTTCATTACACAAAAAAAATGGGGAAAGGCAGCTAAGCTGATGTCCATTTAACTTTGACTTACTTGTGGATTGGTGGGTAACATTCATACTCAAAATGATTGACTTTGTCACCAACCATACATGGGATATTCTGATAAGATTGCGGGGGGAGAAGCCCCAAGCAAAATTAATCCAGGAAAATCTGCTCTGTGAAGAACCTCTGAACACAGCTTTGTTGATTTTATTCCATGCAAGAGATACTTGTAGTTCCTAGATTCTTGGTCACTGTCCCTGCATGGGCAGTTTCAAAGGAGCAATTAAAAGATAATATGTGTAGGGACACACTGATGAGCCCTGTTTGCACACAAAAACTTTATTCTAAGCTACCTTATATCACCCCTCTTAGCAGGCCACCACAGGAGTCATCATGAGGGCATGACACCAATAAGCAGACAATGAATAAAGAATAGCTGTTTGTTGTTGATTGCAAATGCTCATTTGGAAATAACTAACTAAATGTTTAAAGTGCAAATAGGTCTGCCTGTTCCAAAGCTGTGCCCTGGTGCCAAAGGTCTGTGGTATTCACTTCCAACAACCTCACAGGTTTTAGATCAGGTTCCTCACCTAGAGCATGGTAGCGTTTTCACCAGCAGTGATAAGCCGGAGTGAAATGACACCCACAATATACAGAGTTCCTTCAGAAAATCACAGCAGAAATGGACACAAGCCAAATCCCATAGCCAAACGCCTTTGGACTTTGGGAAAGTTCATATGTAGATCTGGATATGAACTTTGCAGCTGTCCCCTATATCTGTAATGGGCAGTGCAGAACACCTGGGTCGAAACATTCCTGAACTCTACAGGAATTTGGTTCCACATTCAGATCTGCAGCTCGCAAGTCCTCTCTCGTTCCTGTTAATGAGGCTGCAGGGACACACAGCAGAGAAATACATTTTAACTAACATTTTCAGATCCTTTCCTCTCTCCTAGAAATCCTCTTAGCATTCCTTGCTTCGCTAAGCAAATTCCGTTGTGTGCATTCAGTAATATTGGCCTGTTTGGGTCAAAATGAGAATTCCAGGGCCAGCTGCTAATCCAGTATTCTGCAAATCTACTGACTTCGATGAAGCTGCCCTGTGGTCCACCCTCTTGAAGTGGTGATTGGAAACTGTAACAGTTAAATGCTTTCTGTTTTACTTCTGGTAATGTTTTTTTTTTAGTTTGGTGGTATGTGTAATATTTTTTTAATCTAGTATTAATTCCTGCTTGTGGAATTAATGCATCAAGTCCTTTCCAGATGCTCTTATCATTTGCCTCAGGCCAGAGTTTAGAGTCTTTGAACATGGAGGATGTCCTGATTTTAATTGACCTAGGAAGTCATCACAGAACTTGATAATCCCTCTGAGGAAGACCCATTGCTCATCATTTGAGAGGATGGCTCAAGTTTAGGTGGTGGCTAGCTTCCGTTTTCGTTGAGGACATTTGTTCATCACATGCTCCCTGATGGTTCTCCAGAGGGCTAAGAACATTTTACGGTTTCATATTATTCCCAAAAAACCTACTTTGCCCGGCTAATTAGGTTTGGGGTCTTGATGAGGTTGTCAGCTTTTCGTCTGGCATCTCTTAATGGCTGTATTTAAAATTCAGCAGCAGAAAGATGCAAAAGGCTTTGTCTTCTGGTGTTTAATCTCTCATGAAAGAGTCAGCCACACAGGGAGCGGAATGATGCTGAGACAGACCACTAGCTCATCTAGCTTAGGATTGTTGACACTGACTGTGAGAAGCTATCCAGGGTTTTAGGGAGGAGTCTTTCCTTCTTCTAGCAGGAGATGCCAGAGATTGAACCGCAGACCTTTTGGATTCAAAGCACATGCTCTCCCCACTGAGCTATGGCTACTGCCTCTGCCCCTCCAATCCTGGCCATTTGAGCCCCTTCCCTTCATTATATTGCACGTAGGTCCACTACAATTTCAAATGTGAATTTGCAAATTTATTGGGTCAGTGGACAGCGCTTTCAGATTTCTTTTTGAATGTCCAGCCTCGTTATTAGGTACTGTAAACTGTGACAAGAACTGGAAATGCAACATTTGTTTTTGAGTTGGCCTGAAAACAAGTGGCAGTTTAATGCCAGAGGTTTTACTTTGGGAAGAAGCATGAACTTTTGCCTCGTATAAATTGCAGAATAGGCTGGTCCACTAAGGTGACTGTGGAAGAAAGGTTACTGGGGTGCACTCCCCAGAGTGCCTTTACTACATCTCTTTAGGTGCCAGGCAAACACATTTCTCTTCTCCCAGGCCTAATTAGCCAATCTATGGCCTTTTAGACTGTGGGTGAGGTGTTCTTGTTTTGTTTGTTATTATGTTATGGATTTTGGGTTTTTTATACTGTAAAGTGCCCTGGGATCCTTGGATAAAAGGTGATATCTAAATTTAATAAATAAATGAACTGCCTTACCAGCTACAGTCTGCTCTCACTTGCTTTGCCTTCTTGTTTACAACTAGTCCAGAGGGTGGCAGTGCTTGTCTGCTTCCTTCTCTTCAGTCTCAGTTGTGTTCTTGCAGAAGCCAGCAGGAAGAAGATGGGGGCAAATATATAGTTGGCTGTCTGGCTTTGGCTGTGGCTCCACCTACAGCTGCTTCCCACCCTACCAGTCCCAATGGACACCAGCCATTGCTAACAAATTGAAATCCACCTGAGTTCTCAGTTGGAGGGGGGAGCAAGTAAAGACTGCAAACAAATTCATTATAGGTCTTGCAATCCGTCCACTCGCTATGTGAAAATTCACTTATTTGCATGTAAAGAATTATGCACTATAAACACCAGATTCCAAACATCGGGAGTTTGCCCACTTCCTTGCTTCCATACTTGTTCCAGCTTTGCTGGTCAGTGGCAGCCATTTTGGGACAGAAACCACGCAGGGATGGAGAAAGGCAGCGCAAGCAAGAGAAATCAGTTGAATCAGAGAGCAGGGGGGATTGGATAAATCTCTCTTTTGCTGTTTGGCTGCAGCCATGTCAGGAAGAAACCATTGAAAAAGGGGGGAAGAGAAATTGGGTAAATCCCAGATTAGAAATATTTCCATAGGGAATAACGAAAACTGTGGACCCAGCTAATGAATGATTTCCACAGAACGCATTGTGTTCAGTAAGCAGGACTTGTGTGTATATGCCCCCCTCACCCCCCCCCACCTGGAATATCTTTATTAGTATTGATAATTCATACAGCACCATCAATGTACATCGTACTTGGGAACTGTGTGCTGTTTTCACGTAAGAGCACGCTCATTTCATGAAGGGCTCCAGACTTACATACAGAAGACCGTTTGTGTGGATTTTCTCCCTTGATGATGAAGTGAAGAGCAAGCTGGCAGCTGAGAAGCCCCAGTATTTGCCCCAGAGCACCTACACTCCCTCACCAATATCTGGCGATCAGGGCAAATGTTATAAAGGACTTTATTTCTGGTAGGGGGTTAATGATTCAAGTGCAAATCCAGAGAGAAGCATCTATCTGGGCCAATCAAGAACACATTGTCTTGAAAGGCAAGATAGAAATCTATTAAGACTTCAACCCTATGGCAGTGATACACAAAGAAGTCCCATTAGACACAGAGTGGCTTACTTCTGAGTAAACCTTCACTAAAGCGTGCTGCTAATAAACACATGCAAATAGCAATCTTAAAGCAGCGGTTCCCAACATGGTGCTCTCCAGATGTTGGTGGACAACAACTCCTGTCATTGCTGGCCTTTGACTGCATTAGCTGGGCTGATTGGCATGGGAGTCCAATGACAAAAGGAGGGCACTGTGTCTGTTACCTGCAGGGCCCATGAGGTGAGGCGAGGCAGGTGCCTTGGGTGGCAGATCCAGCCATCTCCACAGCTGCCTGCTCCATGCACCTTTTGCTGCTTCCTAATCCTCCTCCTGCATGGCCACTTCCTCTGCATCTACCAGCGGCAAGCAGGCATGGAGGAGGATGCAGGGTGTGTATGTGTGTGTGTGTATTTATGTTTTAAAGCAGGAACCTAACTGTACAGATGAAAGCTAAAAGGACTTTTCAATTCCTCATAATACACTTTCCTCTAAAGTTGAAACTATCATGAACTGTAGGGTGACCGTCTCCCAGGAAGTAAGCAAATTTCACTGATTCAATGTGACCATTAGTCATGGTCTCTGGCATTTTTGAAACAAATGTTAATTTGATCATTTTCTATTCTCTGATGGGTTTTTGAGGGGACAGAACAGGCAGAGTACTGTGATTTGCTTTCCTTTTATAGGAATAAAACAGTTGATGTGAACACCTTAAGTTCTTTGCATTCAGCCCATGATTCATATACAACTCCATCAGCTTTATGAACTAAAAAATATAAAATAAAGAAATCCCTTTGTAAATAACGACATTTGTTTACAGAAAATAAAGATGGAGGTTATCATTATTTATATAGTAACAGAAGGAAAAACATAAGCCCACGCTTCAAGGAACTTGTATTCTAAATTGTGGTCCATTCAATTCCTTTTGTTGTAAGAAGTTAAATATGAAGAAAAGTGGCATATAAATGTTGCTAAATAAATTAAATAATGTGCTATGAGTAAATGGATAGCGAACTTGGTTTTTAGGTTTCGGGTCCATGAACCAAAAGGAGCATTTAGGAAATCTACTTTTTACCCCCCAACCCCTGAAATGAGGTCTTATCCCCAGATGAACTTTTTATTTTATTTTTTGCTAATTATGGCTGGGGGGGGGAGGTCATTGGAAGTCACCATGTAAGCAGCACACTTGCCACAGGATCGGAAAGACAAGCTCTAATTGGTCAATTTACATAAAAGTGAAAACACAGAACTTCTGACATTAAGTTCCTGGCTCAACTTTTTCGCAGCAATTACAGTCATAAAATAAGGTACAATGGTGCAACATTCCAGCTGATTCGCACCGTGAGTCCTGCCAATGTATTTTCTAGTGACCGCTCTTCAAAGCAGAAACAGAGAGAGAGAGACGAGGCACACACACACGCATCGGCCCTTGTCCCTTTTGATTGAGGGCTCCCAAACCCAGCCAATCATGAGACCCCTTGCTGAGTGATTAGTGCAGCGGCAATGGGTCACTTTGCTGTTGACACGAAGGGCTAAGCAGACTTTTCCAGAAAGGGAGGCCATTTGCCGCCCTGGGCTTTTGGGGGAGAAACGGAGCAATAGAAATTCCAGAATAAATGCATTTGTTTTCATTTCTAGTAAAGAATGGAGATGTGCTGGGTGGGTGTGGGTGTCCCATTGAGATACATGGTTGTTTGGGGTTTGTGTGTGTGTGTGTGTGTGTGTGTGTGTGTGGTGTCAGTGCTTAGACAATGGTGTTTTGATTGAAAATCTCTTAAATGAGCAGCAATCCCCTGGATTCCCAGTCTGCCAAGCCAATATCCATCATCGATCAGGCGAAGGAGCAACCACCTTTTCTGTTGGGAAGAAGTAAAAATTGGCAGCTGTTAGCCTTGCTTGGCAGAGATTAATGGCAGCTGGAGTAGAAGCGTTCTTGTTTAAATGGGTCCTTCCGGTTCCCTGCCACCAGGTGCTGCTGTAGGTACAGGAGAAGAAGACAATAAGATCCATGAGGGAAAGATGATGAGGGAATGAGGGGGGTGGAGTGGGGAGCAGAGATGTGAATGTGGAAAAAAAATAGTATTCATCAGGTTTAGCATTCATTAGGCATTTGGAAAACCTGCATTCCTGCTCCCCGAGGGAAGAAAGAGCATACTCTGAAATAAGTAGCAATCCTCTTTCCTATTTACTTCCCTCTATATCTTGTCCTTGAGATTGCCTTGCAAACACTGATAAGGCTTACAGTATTGAAAGCTACCACAAGGCCAGCTGGTATCGTCCGCTGGTACAAGGCCTATGCCAGACCTTTGCTATCCAGACCTCAGGAGCAAGGGCACAGCACGAATGATCAGGGCCTTCTCAACAATGACACCTTGATGCTGAGAACTCTCTCAGGTGCGAGCGGCACCAACGTCTATGAAGGTGTGATGACCCCAGGTAAAGATGAGGCTGCCCACCCAAGCTTTTGAGTAAAGTGATGCCTCCTGCGTGGCTGGTATTTTTGTCTGTTTTTACATTAAGTTATACTTAATATACTTGCTATAGCTCGCCATATCATCTGCCAGCAACAGCATGCTTGCATAGCAAATTGCTCTAGATCAGTGTTTCCCAACCAGGGTCATGAGCTGAAAATTGGTTGTCATAGGTTTATAAGTAAACCCAAAATAATTACTACTTTTAATCCTTAACTGGTATTACAACTTTTTGTCTTGCTGGCATATTATAATGCTTGTTAGGAGAACCCTGTTCCTTTCACAGAGCTGCAATTCCCAGAATTCCTTGGGGAGAGGAATTGCTAAACCCCTTTGGGAATGGTAGCTCTGTGAGGGGAATTGGGTCCTCTTAATAACTCTCAGAACCCTTAATCAACTACACACTTGTTTTGAGTTTAATTTTTTACAGCTTATGAAGCAGTATCCTGCAAGTAGATGGTTTATTTTCTTACTTTCCCACAAGCAAAACTGTGAATAACTTTGTAAGTACTATAAATATGAAATGATTATGTTTCCAAATAAGCCTTCAATTTATTGAAAACCTATGGGGGCTCCTCAATGAAAAGATCACAAAGAGCAGACAAGCTTGCTAGACACACCCTTGCCTGTCACAACTGGTCTTCCTGTGAGCAGCACAGGCATGGGGGTATATTAGGTGTGCTTTAGGACACCATTGGGAAACCTGCAGATGGGCAGTATTTTATGCACAGTCATACGTTTGCTTCATGATACGTTTTTTCAGGTTGCATCCCGTGGCGACCTGGAGGTACCGGAAAGGGTTACTTCCTGGTTTCGCTGCTCACACATGCGCAGAAGGGCTAAATCGCGCTTTGCGCATGTGCACAAATGCTAAATCGCACCGCAATCCTGCGCAATACGCCGCTTCAGGTTGCGGGCTTTTAATGTTGCGAACGGGCCTCTGGAACAGATCTCGTTTGCAACCAGGGGTACCACTGTAATAAAAACATGCTGGGTTTTCACCCAAGTAATAATAATAATAATAATAATAATAATAATAATAATAATAATAATAATTTTACTAAGGTAAAAGGTAAAGGAACCCTGGACAGTTAAGCCCAGTCAAAGGTGACATGAGGTTGCAGCACTCATCTTGCTTTCAGGCCAAGGGAGCTGGCGTTTGTCCACAGACAGCTTTCTGGGTCATGTGGACAGCAGGACTAAACCACTTCTGGTGCAACAGGACACCGTGACGGAAACCAGAGCGCACAGAAACGCCGTTTACCTTCCCACTTCAGTGGTACCTATTTATCTACTTGCACTGGCATGCTTTTGAACTGCTAGGTTGGCAGGAGCTAGGACAGAGCAATGGGAGCTCACACCGTCGCGGGGATTCAAACCACTAACCTTCTGATCAGCAAGCCCAAGAGGCTCAGTGGTTTAGACCACAACGCCACCTGTGTACCCCACCCATCTGGCTGGGTTTCCCCACCCACTCTGGGCGGCTCCCAACAGGACACTAAAAACAGAATAAAACTTCAACTATTAAAAGCTTCCGTAAACAGGGCTGCCTTCAGATGTCTTCTAAAAGTCAGATGGTTGTTTATTTCCTTGACATCTGATTTTGTCTTTTGCTCTGCCCATCACTGACTCCGGTGGCAGCACCTGGAAAGCAGTGGTGGGTTACAATGAGATCTTGTGAGATCTCACTTAAATCTCATGAGATCTCATGCGCTCCAGGTGGGAGTGTTTGCAGAGGTGCTGCCTCTTGGGATTTTGCCACCCAAAGTGTGAGACCTACATTAAGGTTACCAGATTTTTTTGAATGAATCCAGGGACACTTTTCAACTTCCTACTAAATAGATGGATTTTGTCAGGGAACTGATTTGTAAATCCGGGGGCTGTCTCCACGAAACGGGGATGTCTGGTAACCTTATCCTACGTGGCCTTTGTGCTTCCCCAAATCCACTGCAACACAGGGGTTCGGTGGTAGACATGCAGTCATTCCTCTGAAGACAAGTGGGCGGGAAAGACTCTCTGATGCAGAAACATCTGTAAACCGGGTATCTGGGAAGCACAACTTCAAAACCTGTATCCGTTCCCAAAAGAAAAAGAAAACTGCAAAGGAATAACTCCTTTTTTCTATTTAGAGGTTAAAAATTTGTTTCAGCGGTGAGCTCTCATATGTGAAGGGACCCTTGTCTTCTTCAGTCCTCTTCAAGTGAAAATGTGAGAACCTCACTTTTAAATTATCATTTTGGAAAGAATCCTCTGAATCTTACTAAAAGATCTTAAATTTTCCTGTATAAACCATGTGGGTTTCTGAGACGCTTGTTATATGCATGTTAAAACTTGAAAACAAGCTATCTGGTCATATGTTTCCCATTAACCCCCAAATTTTGCTCATTATACCAAAATTGCCATGTGAACATGTCTCATGATTCATCTCCGCCTTCACTCACCACTACCATGTTCTTCTTCAGAAAGCAGACTATGATACTTTAAAGCATTCCTTAGCATTAATCCAATATGATGATTTTTCATATTCTTTCAATTTGTTCCCAAGGGGAGGGAAAAAACCCCATTCCCACATTAAACCCACTAGAAGACTGGTGAGCTACAATGAGATAAGGATAAAAGGATGGGTACCATATTTTCTTCCTCACCCCCTTGAAGTCAATGGGCAAATTGAAAATGAAAATGGATGGCAGAGTTTGGCCCTTTGTCAAAAGTATATGCTGAGGCATATCTCATCCCAATTCAAATATAAATTTACACACACACACACACACACACACACACACACACACACCACCTCTCCCATTGCTTTAGGTGGTGTACAAAAGAAAAGAACAAACCAAGACTGGAAACAAAACAAAAAATCCTTAAAAATAACTCAGAAACAACAGACAATAAAACTCTTGACTTGGGCTGCATTCCTGTGTCCACTTTTTTGAGACTAGGACTTGCTACTTCAAATCCATCCCTTTTTAGAAATATGCAGTTTCAATGATTATTTAACAACTTTTTGAAACATTAGTACTGCGAGCATAATCTGACAATGGGTGCAAAACATCAACTTGTTCTTCTTCAAAGGCACCATTCTTCTTAGCACTTCCATTTTCTTTCTCTCTTTAGGCTAGCAGGGGGTGTTGGTAGCTCACAAGAGCCTCTGCCCCAACAGTGAATCACCCTGAACAGAGTGAATAATTTTTCCTGACTTTTCCTAATTTCACATTTTCCAGACAGAATCACCAGATACGTTTTACTTGTAGGTTATTGCGCAAAATTCTTCCTGAATCATTTTGGTGACTGGTTTGATGCTACTACCAAATAAAGTCAGATGAAAAGGAGATATGAATGGACAGAGAGCTGGATTGTGTTTTTTTTTTTTAAAAAAAAAAAAACCTGTATTAAATAGGAATCTGGAAAGACATACACACACATTCTATCTCTTCATATATGTACCAAGTAAATGTGTCCAAGATTTCAGCCTTAGATGAATATACCTTTGCTTTGTGTCATACTAGGAGAAAAGGACTTTCCATGAGATCATTGTCAAAAGTTATGCCTCACACAGGAAAAAACCACTCATATGTTGCTGTAATAAGGGAATAACCAATCCAGAGCAATGCTCCACCCCACAGTATTGACTGGTGTGAATGTGTAAATGCACACAGGGGAAGTACAGTATAAAGCTTTGTGGCCTGAATTCCAGTGGAAGAACTTGAAGTCTGCTTAAACTTCCCATGAGAAAGATCTGTGAGGAAATTTAGACTCAGAAAGGTAAAGTCTAAATCTTCTCTCTTTTGCAACTTTGTACATTTTCTTTGGACAGTTCATATACAGTATGACCTTATATTTAAAGTTGTGTGAAGTATTCTACCTTAAAATGCAAGCATTTGTTAAGAGTTTGTTGGGTGAATTATGTAAGCAATATTTGCTATATGTATAAAATGGTGCGAGCTCCCACACTTCCTCTCAACAGCATAGCCATGCACACCTGTATATAAAATATTTGTTCAACATTTTAACTACAAATGTTACTTCAGTCTCCTTTGAAAGACGCTCAAACATTTAGTCTTATGTTGGGCTCGGTTTTGACATATATATGAATTAAAACTAATTAGGACTATTAGACGTTCATTGATGGTACAGCTTGTGCAGCTTGCATTTCAAATATATTTCCTTAAGATGAAATGCAGCTATGGTTTCTAAAGCAAATGAAGCATATTAAGCACAGCAGAAGCAAAACTCAGGAGCATCAAAACTTTTTTGGTGGGGGGGGGGGTCTAAGCAGGATATGCAAAGGAACATCCTTTGCTTTCATTCACTGCTAGAAAGCATCCATATTTCAAAAAGCAAAAGGAAACAAATGTATAAGATGGAACGTTTGCAAAACCTATCCGGCTTATTCAAATTATTTCCATACTGTACAGGGGGAAAATATATTTTGTTCCGATTTCTTCACCAACTCCTCTAGCCGAAACAGTCATGAATAGCTTCTCCTAGTGTACTGTAATTACCCTCCTTCCAATAAACTGAGATGCTTAGGTATCATATAAGAAACTCTAAAGTGTTGGGGTAGAACAATGTGGTTTATGGCTGAATGAACTTAAAACTCACATTAAGATAGCACATATTGAATGGAAGAAAAACAACTTGGAGGCCCTAAATCCAGTTTCTTATTTGAGCAAAGCATGACGACGATTTTGGAATACCAGACAAGAGTATCACCCTCTTTAAATAAACACACAGCAAAAGAAATTAATGGTAGTCCATTTTCTTTAGGGGGGTATAACAATTTTCTTTTAAAAAAATACAAACCACAGACTTGCAGTAAATGCTACTGCAAAATGCACCTTCCACTAAATCAAGAGCCTTTCAGAAGGCTGAGGTTTGGGACCTTACTAACCTTTTATTCATCTTTTACTGAGTCAAAATTCTCTGCAGCAATAATCATGGATTAGCCTCAGGTTGCTACAACTGAAAAGGGACTTTCAGGTTTGGCAGTAGTGCATAGATTTGGCAGGGCTGTCTAATTCACAATGTATTCACTGGCGACCTTTGCAAAAAACTGTGACACAGAACTTGAGAGCAGAACACAAATAGGTTCTGCTTGGGCCTTTCAGTGCCTCTCTGTTTTCAGCAGCTTGGAAATACAGAGCATATTATAAGGACCCAAACAAAAGTTTTGTTTTGCCCTCTTCAGATTCCTTGCCAGTGTTGATAATTCAACAGCATCTAAAAAGGTCTGGACAAGCGGGTTCTGTTATCTGCTCCATTCAGAATACAGTAAGATCTTTCCTCTAACGTTCTCCTGCTGCTCAGGTCACAAATTCCCTAGCACTTCCTTGGAATCCTGTTCTGGCAGAGTCCATAACTCACCGGAAGGCGTTTTAAAGGTCTCTGCCTTCACCTTTTCCTTCCATTCTCACCCTGTTCTGTTAACCTGAAGTACTTTGAAGAAGATGAGAACAGAAAGAAAAGCAAAATCTGTCGAGGCTGCAAGGAAAGGAGAGGAAGGGAAACCACAGGACAAATGTGAGACAAGAAAAAGAAAAGAGATTGAAAAGTAGAGGAGGGTCAGGCAGAAAACACATATAAGGGAGAGGTGTGTGTGCCAGAGTGCAGTGAGCATAAGGAAGGCAGCCTGTCAGAATATGTGCTGATCCTCCCCCTTCCTAATCATAGCTTTTACTCACAGACAAAACTCCCTCCCTCTCTCATTCACTCACTCACTTTAGGCCAATCCGTCCTCCTCTCTCTCTCCCTCTCTCTTTCTCATTCTCTCTCTCTCTCTCTCTTCTCAGTGTTTCTCTCTCCCACTCTGAGACAGAGTCAGAACTCCTCTCACTGACAGTCACAAACATCTATAGCACTTACTGAATTCAGAGAGGGAACCTGCAAACAAAACTTCACAGAAAACTTTTTGTTCTTGTTCCAGAGAATTTGCTGAAGAGGAAGAAAGGAAGAAGAAGAAGAAGAAGGAAGGGAGGGGGACAGACACAAGCAAACTGTGTGTGAAGTGGTGGTGGGAGAAGAAAAGCAGTGCCTTTTAAAAAGGAATCACAACAACTTTTGCTGCCAGGATGCCTTTGCTTCAGAAGAGAGGATTTTTGTTGGTGCTTTGCTGGATTACAGTGAGGAGTTCCCCGACCCCAGGATCTGAGGGGCACAGTTCAGTCACCGATTGTCCATCATGTGCCCTTGCCACGCTCTCAAAGGATGTGCCCAGCTCTCAGCCTGAGATGGTGGAAGCAGTGAAGAAGCACATTCTGAACATGCTGCATTTGAGGGACAGACCCAACATCACTCAGTCGGTGCCCAAAGCTGCACTTTTTAACGCCATCAAGAAACTCCATGTGGGAAAAGTGAGAGAGGATGGCTTTGTGGAAATAGAGGATGACATTGGAAGAAAAACAGAAATGAATGAACTTGTGGAGCAAACTTCAGAGATCATAACGTTTGCAGAATCAGGTGGGTGCTGTGGCAGGGGGTGGGAACTCCACTTGAATAGGTCTCAGTCAGAATTGCAATTAACTTTGCTTTTCTTTGCAACAGTAATACTCTTTGTGAGGTTACAGGTTGAGAGAAGGGAGAGAGTGAAAGCATGAAGGGATTTGGGTCTCTAGAATTTAGCCTTGGTTTCAGATGCATTGATTACACTTATGAAATGCAGCCAGCCAGCGAGTAGGGAACTATATACCACTCCTAGGCTGAAATTTTGAGTAAGTGGGTTTGTCTCCCTGGTACATTTGTGAAAAGAACAGATAAACAGTAGACTATTGAGGGTGATGATTGAAAATGAAAAACAGAGACAGGAACAGACAAATAGGGCAGGCACTGTGAAATACTCTGGGCAAAGGAAGACAGCTAAAATCAGTTTTCAAACCCACTCACTGTAAAACCTGTGAATTTGAGAATATGTATGTTTAATGGTACTCAATCAACAGCAAATATTCAGGGCAGCAACAGTGTTAACAGCTACTGTCAGAAAACCTCAATATTAACTGGGACAAATAGTTGTGGACGAACCAAATTGTAAAGCTGACATTTGCACACTGGGGGAAAAGGGTAGGGGAGGAAATATGGTATTTCTAAGAGCTCCTTGCCAAAGAATGCAACATTGATAAGGTGCATTTTTAAAAGAACAGGCATTGTCATATTGATTCTCTGATCATACCTATGACAGGGTACATAGAGAATTACTTACTTCACCATTAAATAGTAAGCGTATGCATGTGCCTGATGCTTTCTATATGTGTATTATGCTAAATGTTAACTCTGGTACTTAACATGTATGTGTGTTTCTGCATGTGTGTGTGTGCATATTCAGATTTACCTGTCTATGCCAATAGTTATTTAATCCACATAGGTTTAAAACGGCTACTGAAAACTTTCCAGAAATTAATTGTATTGTCTAGTTAAAGCATTTCCCCCCTGTTGCCAAGACAGCTCGCAAGGAATGTCATTGTTTTGCTTGGTACAGCATATGGTAGGCAAAGTATGCACAGGCACACTGAGCATTTTTGTTTAAAAGTTTGCTGCAGCAATATAAACAATTAAGACAGCTCTCAGAGTTTCCAGTCCTGAAAACCTGTTGACTCAGATGTTCTGTTTGCATAAAAAGACATGCAGAGAATCATGCGTGGTTTTAAGAGCAGATATTCCTGCTGCTAGCTGCATGAGTTCCAACTATACAAGAAGCCCTGGTGGTTGGTGTCCTTGTAAATCTTATCATACCAGTTGTTTGTCTGGTAGGGAATAATGATGATGATGATGATGATGATGATGATGAAAAGCACACTCTCCTTTTCAAAAGATGAGTAGAATGTCTCAGTGCCTGTGATCATGTGGAGGTACTCAATTAAGGAGTGAACATTCAGAAGCAAAGAAATTGCTAGCCCATCTGATGGACAGATTTTGCATCCAGTTTACCGCAGCACCAGGCTGAGGGGAAAGACACATGGAATGAACTGTGGTTTTGAGGCACTGTGTGAGTTCCAGTAGTTTGCACTGTATCTGCTTAAACCAGGCTCCAAAGGCAACAGTGACATGCTTTAACAGCGACACCCACTCCAATTGGCTTACAGAGTCACATGATTAATATTAGCTGTGCCATTGCCCAGAAAGTGTCCAATAGTCCAGCTACTCATCCCCCCCCATCTGCAAGCTACCAAACAGTCAAACTACTCCAGCTTGTATTTTGAGGAAGCATTGGTATTGGCAACTACCTTAATTTCACACTCTTCCTGCTGCCAGTAGAGCACACCAGGGGTCAGTATATTTTGGGCATTTCTGCCCCATTTATATATCTGCTCCAGCCCCGCTGGAAGCATTTATCTGTGTATGTTTCACAAAATATCTAAATTATATTTTTCCTTCTCATCTCATTCTCCCTGCCGATTTCTTTGAAACACTGAGATATTAATGCTAAGGGAGATGTTGTGGGACTTGCTGGAAAAAAGAATTTTACATAAAACCTAGACTACTATTCAGTGATTTGGTCATACAGTGGCCCATATGGGCTTAAGCCAGTATCTCGAGGTCATGATTGCTGGTTGCATATTATTCCATAACTAGGTCAACTATTCAGTCTTTTTCTCAGCCACTATCCACAGTTCTTATATTCCTTACAAGTATTAACCTTCTTAAATGCTTTCCCTTCCTGAGGGTGGGTGTCGAATACTAAAATAGTGCTGGTGTCTTCTGATCACTCCTGTGGAAGTGACAGGAAAATCTAGCCATCCGCCTAATGTCAAGAAAGAGGTCTGCAAAGGCAGGGATCTGTTGGGGATCATGAGTGGTCAAAACCAAATCTGTGGTGTGTTCCAACTGTGTTTGAGTTGAATGGTATACTGTGGGAAATACTATTCCTCAGTAGCATTTTACTCATGTCGCGGTTCCTCAAGCAACCATTGTCTGAAAGGGAGGCAGTAGAGAATCAATGGAAGTGAATGGCAACATGTTCTAAAGTTTTGTCAACCGATGAAAATAGAAGTAGTCTAAAGTGCTCTGATTTAACTGTCTCATCACTCCCAGGAAGTATGCAGCTGTTGCACTACTGATATTAGAAGAATAATTTCATCTCTTATATTTAGGTATCTTCCAAGATGCCATATACAAATCTGACAAACGACAGGCACATGTGTACAGCTTTCAATTTTCCTCTTTGGACTGTGCCAGGGAAAATGGGTTCTAGTGAGATATTCAAGTTGTAATGTTTATAATAACACAGTTAACAAAAAAGAGTTGAATTTTTAAAATAAAATTTCATTAGTAAGGCAAAACAACATTTCTGCATCAGTTATGCAGTAAGTTAACTAAATCAGAGGCATAACTTTGGCATTTTGGGGAAAAGAATAAATACTATTTGCTGAAAATAATCAATAATAGTTTGTTGATACAGCAGCCAATTATAAATTAATTTTGTTGGCCACTGTTTAGCCATTGTTAGCAGTCCAGTCACCACCTACATCTGCCAATGGGGTTGCTCGGAGTAGGTGACATTGACATTCCAGTGACTGTGATCAGTGGTTAGACAAGAATTAATAGAAATTGTGATCCAGGCTTTTATCAGTTATAGCCTGAAGCTGAGCAGGGTTTCTCAGAAATAAGTTCCATTCATTTTAGTAGTACCTGAAACCCAGTAAAAATAAACAGGACTGCAGTCTGTGTTACATATCTTTTTTGCTCTTTTAAGATTTGGTAGCAAAAGGGGGGGGGGAGTAGATACATCTTTTAAATGAATTAAATGAAAAGTACTGGAAGTGGGAGAAAGAGAATAGTTAATTTAAGTCTTTAGAACGAAGGTTTCATTCATTTTTAAAATGATCTGTTTTTCTGGGGGTTCAATTTTTTAAAATTCTGAATAGAAAATCAAATAGCCACTAGAGGGCATACTCCAAAGGCTTTTCCCCATCAACTTCATGCTACCTATAAATTTCTTTTACCCAATTGGCTCTGCAGCATAAAGACTCTGGTGCTTCTCTGTAGCTCATCTGACAATCTTATTTCCCGCACAAAGCATAAAAAGCACCAGAATAGTGAACTTCAGGGAGAATGTGATATAATGAAACAGAGCAAAGAAAAAGAGAGAGAGAAGATAAAGTTAACAGGCCCAGAGACTAAAATATAAGATATTTATTAAGGTCACAGTAGTGTGTTTTTGACAAGACACTGAGAAATGTATTTATGATTTATAGGCTGGGCTGGCTGGTTGCTGTTGTTGTCATTATTACGTTTCTAAAATGGTCCTCCAACCTGGAATCTTTTGAACACCAAATTTATTTTCTTTTGCTGCAAGGAATAAATCCACTTCCAGTGAATCTGCTTGAAAGAAATTTAATTGGCACCCAGTTGTGAATCTACTTAATTGAAATATAATTGGAAACCAGTTGCTTCCCCTTTGAAACTTTTTAAATCTGAGAGAGATAGGAAATGCATTGGTGAATGGGGCCGTGGGAGGGTAGCCTGCAAGTACGAAGTTCCCCTAGAAGGAATGTGCCAGGGCATGCCCGTGAGAGCCTATGTGCATGTCTTTGAGTCCACATAGATGGGAGCATGTCATTGCAGGGATACATAGGAAATGGTGGGTGCTTGGAATCGCTTGAAAAGGCCAAGAGCATTTTTTTTACTTGTGGGAGAGAGGCATTTAGGAGTTTTGCCTCACTCTTGACATCTACTTCAATGCCTGCATATAGACTGGGGAGGTGTTTCCCTCTAGTGAACTTGGCAGCTCCAAAACAAAGACTATGTTTTTGTTTTTAAAACCAGGTGATTCCTTCAGCCATCCGCCATCGCTAGCATGGCGTACTCAGTTCATCTAAACTGTTAGCTTATGACAGGGCAATTGTGATCCTGACTAGAGGTCAAGGCTAGAGGTCATTCTTCTGTGTCCTGTTGCCCTCTCCCACCATCCTCAGTTGGCTTCTCCGAAGGCAGAACAAACACCTGAGCTGCAGGAAGCAGAGATAAAACCAGTACTGCTGCTATTGCTGCCACCCTCCACGCAGTCTTTCTCCTATGCTTCTAAGTGTCTGAGGCTTGGCCCCAGAGTCACACGACCTTCCTTGTTGCATTGCAGATTTGGATGTGGTAGGATGTTAACTTCACATGTCTACTGCTGCTTCTTGGGCCCTGCTGCTTTCTTCAACTTCCAGATCTTGAGAAAGCCCCAGCACATTAAGAAGGGAAAATTTCACTGTGGGTGATCATCACCCTGTGATATTGCTGTGATGCTATTATGCTTGTGTGTCAAGGGTGAGGCAGCAGTAGCAGCCACTGAAGGAAAATGGGTAGACAAAGGCAGCATGAGAGACTGGGAAACAGACAGAGGTATGGCAGGAACTAGCAGACCACCTTTGAGAAGAAATGGGGCTCTAAATATATATATATATAATATTTTATTAAGTTTTACAAAGAAAAAAAGTTGACACACCAACAAAAAATCCACAGATATCACAAAGAAAAACAAAAGAGGGAAAAAACCCCACATAAATAAACAAACAAATTTAGCATAAAAAACTCTCTTTCAGATTTGTAACCTTCAAAACCTTATTTCCCTTACTTCCACCCGCCTCCCTTTCTTGTATTCCACTTAAAAATTAATTCAGCAAGATCATTCGTTATTCATTTTCGTCCTTTATCCCTCCCTTTGTACTCTTATTTATCTTAATCACTAGAACCCCTTCGTTTCATTTTCAATGTTCTCAACATTCATATATTTTACAATGTTTTTGTAGGTAGACTTTAAACTTCCTCCAATCCTCTTCCACCTGCTCTTCTCCTTGATCTTGGATTCTGCAGGTCATTTCTGCCAATTCCATATAGTCTATTACTTGCATCTGCCAATCTTCCAGGGTGGGTAGATCTTGCGTCTTCCAGTGCTTTGCGATGAGTATTCTTGCTGCTGCTGTAGCATACATAAAAAAAGTTCTGTCCTTCTTTGACACCAGTTGGCCGACCATACCCAGGAGAAAGGCCTCTGGTTTCTTCAAGAAGGTATACTTAAATACCTTTTTCAGTTCATTATAAATCATTTCCCAGTACGCCTTAATCCTTGGGCACGTCCACCAAGAAATGGGGCTCTAAATAAATGCATTAGCATACGCACGATTGGGTGTGTAACTGTGGATTAAGGCTCACACATCTTCTATCTATCTGTGCAACAATGTTAAACCAGCCTCCGTGTGAAGTTGGCACGCGCACACACAAGTTTGTAAATGTTTTTATTCTGGATGTGTGTCCACACATTCAAAGCGGAGATGGGTGGTGCTGAAGCAATGGAGATCTGCATTGACTAATATAGGGGCAATTCCAACCCGTTTAAAAGCCATTTCAACTCTTTTTATTCACTACAGTGAGCTCACGATAGTCTTCCAATAAGGCTGTCGTTACTGGAAACCTCAGTTGCCATGGTGGTGGCAGAGAAACAATGGAGGCAAGGCAGCGGGTGGAGGCCAAACCTGGAGCCCAGCATTGCGCGAGTGCCGCTGGGCACTCACAGTCTGGGACCAGTGGAACCTTGCTTCCAAGTGAACATGCAGATTGCTGTGCTGTTAGTCTCATTAACTTCACCGGGTTGGAACTAGAGATTTGTTGAGTGGAGTTTTGCCAGTGGACAGCTGAAGGACCCATCCAGGAACAGTATGGAAGGTGGGTGCAGGAAGCTGCAGGAGGAAGGAGAAGACTGACAAAAATCCCTCCCCTTCTGCTTCCATGAGTGAGAGCCTTCATTGACTTACTAGTCTGCCTGCAAATGAAAATAATGCTTTCATTTGCAGAAGGACTGCTCTAGATCCCAGACAGACAGACAGACTTAAATAAGAGGAACTTGTTTAGCTTGGGCCCCAAAGCCATCTCTGGTAGTGATGGAAGTGTCATGTGAATCTCTTGTGTAAGCAGCATAAAAGGTCACAGCCAACAGCTTTTGTTGTTGCTGCTGTGATGCAATTATGTGGACATGCTCATTCCACTTCCCTGCTGCAGTCTCCTGTCTCCTGTAAAATGAACCACAACCAAGACTTAAGCGTTTGCCTTTCTTTTGCAAGATGAAAGAAGGAACGAGAACAATATTTAGGTAGCTTGTCTGGAAGGATGAGAGAACTCTTAGGCACTTCAGGATAGGACAAGATGGGGAGAATGGGCCGTTATGCAGCTGCTTTCTGAAGACAGAATTTATGGTTAATGAGAAACCGTAAAAAGCACAAACTATCTTTCAGACCTAGTTTCAAGTTCTTTAACGATGGCTCTGCTCTGCCTTCCAAATACAGTGGTACCTCGGGTTAAGTACTTAATTCGTTCCGGAGGTCCGTTCTTAACCTGAAACTGTTCTTAACCTGAGGTACCACTTTAGCTAATGGGGCCTCCCGCTCATCCTGAAGCAAAGTTCTTAACCCGAGGTACTATTTCTGGGTTAGCGGAGTCTGTAACCTGAAGCGTCTGTAACCCGAGGTACCATTGTATCAGCTGCTGGAACCTCAACAAAGGGGAGAGATGGTCATGTGTTCATATTCTGCTCCCTGCTTTCTCACAGGTTGACCACTGTGGGAACGGGATGCTGGCCTAGATGGGCCTTGGCCTGATCCAGCAGCCTCTTCTCAGGTTTACTTTGCCATTGTGCTTTTAGCTTCCCCGTTGGCGAGCTGTTGCTTAATATTTTAATCAGTTTTAGGGCAGAGGATGTTTAAATGTTGGTAGAATCATTCAAGTTTTGGGGTGTATAATAACTCCTATAACCCCGTACAAGAAATTATACATATTAACTAACTGATCATGCCTAGAAGTTCTTTGAGTCTACCATACATGCTTTTATATCATGCATCTTCAGAACCATGCATGCTAATGGAGTTTAGCTCCCAGGAATATGAGATAAGTCAAATGTCTGTGTAAGATCAGAAATGTTTATGTCACACCAAACACTAGCGTATTGGCATTATCAAGCAGCAGGTGGCATGGAAACCGAGTGTGCATAGTGGGTTTCCAATGTTATTTTTTTCTTTGTCAAACTCTAGCATGATTAGGAATGCCACTCAGAGTGGGATCTTGTAGATGGAGAATGGGACCTGCCTATCACTTGCTCCCATTGAATCCGATGGGATCCATGGGTTGTGGTTGACAACAGTGTTGGGAAAGTGAAAATCTATTCCCTAATAAAATCAGAGTCATCCAGGGCAGGAGGAAGGTTTACTTATGAGAAGTGGGCAACTGTCCATTTCAGTTTCTTGCAGCTTCTCATTTTTCCACTCTTAAGTTCAGTTTGCTCCATTTTCACATCAATCTGACATTTATATTATTATATTATATTATATTATATTATATTATATTATATTATATTATATTATATTATATTATATTATTATTATTTTCACAAAAATATCATTCTGTTAGTGCATATGTCTGCAAATATATACATTTTATATGCATTTTTTTGCTCATATACACATTAATGCAAGCAATTTCTCCCACTATAATTGTGTTTGCATTTTCACTAATATAAGCATTTTTATCCAGGCTCTCCCCTAATAAATTCTTTTTTTGTAAACATTTTTGGTTGGAGAAGTGTGAATTTGGTTTGCTTTGGTTTGCTTATTGTCCTGGGAAGTGTGTATTAGGTAAAGTCATATTAAAATGCAATCCACACAGAATTCATCCACCTTCCCTAATAATAATAATAATTTTATTATGATACCCTGCCCATCTGGCTGGGTTGCCCCAGCCACTCTGGGTGGCTTCCAACACACAATGATCATGAGGAATTGGACATACATTGTGACTAAGCTACCATTTAGCCCTATGAGAAAGAAGATTAAGGGCTGAACTTGGGGACAACATCACCATTGTAAGAATAAACTTGCCCTCTGGTGTGTGGCTGTATGACACTGACAGTCCTTGCAAAGGATCTGCAATAAATGTTTAGTTAAGGGTACAGATAACATGCTGCATTCAGAATGGGCCATTCCTGGCCAAGTGTTTTGAACTAGCCATTTCTCAACACCTCCATAAGAAACTATATTATAAATCACACACATTTCATTGTCACCTGCAGGATGAGATAAGGAGCGAAGAGGAGGGTGCCTTTGAATGCATTTGCACTATTTACATAGTGTATGCACATGCAGGTGTGTGTGTATTTATTAACCAGTCAGTTTGATGTTTAATGTTTGCCATTATTGTCCATTACGATACAACTAAGAAAAGCAAACCAAGATAATCCAATAATAGATTAAAACAAAAAAAAGATTTCAGAAACAAATATAGATAGTTCAAGTGTGGGGAACCTTTAGCCCTCCAGATGTTGCTGAACTAAAACTTACATCGCCCTAACAATGGGTCATGCTTGCTGGGCCTTGTGGGAGCTGCAGTTAAGACACATCTGGCAGGCCAAAGGTTCCCAACAAAGATAGAAAACGCCTGTAAACACAACCCCAAAGCAAGCTACTGAAAAACCAACAGCTTACCTCATTTTGGGGGGGGGGGGTATTTGCTTACAGTGCAAAATGGAACAACTTAAAACAGACGTGAATAATTACAAAATTTAAGTAGCAAGGCGTTTTTACACTGAATAGTTTTTCCATTGGCAAATTTAAGAAACATACATAAAAGGGTAAACTCTACCATCACAGTAGAAAAGAGAATTACTTCTATTTGGAAAAAAGACTGTTATAATTTGAAACCTTGAACTGTTTTTAAGTGTATTAGATGCTATTTTGTTGCCTTATAATTTCCATCCTCATTTTTCTAAACAACTGAGACCAAACTGAGAAGGTAAATTCATACTTCTACATTAAGTGGCTGAGAAAAGTCACCAGGAGATACGGGTTGCATTGTAATTAATATGCACATAAAAACACAGGTCTGTCATTTCTTTCCTCTGGCAAACAGCCTTCCCAGGCAGGCAGTGGAAATTCTGGACAGGTGTCTGGGAGCTGGAGCAGTTTTGGGATGGATGCAGCTGAATAAGCTTAAACTGAATCCTGATAAGATGGAGGTGCTGCAAATTAGGAAGCCATCTGATGGGGCTGGAAATACATTGCCAACTGTGGGTTGGAATGCATTCCTCCAGTAAAGACCAAGTTTGTAGTCTGCTGGATCTGATACTAATGGGGAATTGCAGGTGGAGCTAATGCCAAGGAGAGTTTTATACTACCTAAAGCTAGAATAGAACCTGTGACCTTATATCAGTCAAACCTAGTTGTGGTTACCCATGGACTAGTTACACCTAAACTTGACTACTCTGCATGGGATTGACTTCGAAGATGGTTTGGATACCTCAGTTGGTGCAAAATGAAGCTGCATGAATGAGGGCCAGGAATTCCAAGCACATGATACCAATTTGCACCAGTTGCACTGGTTACTAGTGTATTTCTGAGCTTAAGTCTAGGTGCTTGTGTAAACTTGGAAAGCCTAAATAGTTTGTAGCTGGCTTATCTCAAGGGCCATCTTCCTGTTTGTTTTTTAAGATTAACTACCGAGACCCTCCTCAAGTGTCCACAAGTTTGGTTTATGAGGTTGAAGCACACAATGGATAGGGTGGGGAGGGGGGGGTGGCCCCATGGCTGTGAAACTCCCATCCTATGAAACTATGAAAAACCCCATCAGTGCAGGCCTTCAGAAGTGCCTTGAAGACTCATTTGTTTCAATGTTTTTAAGCCATTGATTTGGTACTTCTGATTCTAGATTCTATCTTGTTCTTTTTACCACCCAACTGCATATCTCTTGGATCTATTTTAGAGGTATATGGGGGGGGGGGGAGAGACCAGGCTATAAAATCTATAAATAAATTATGAATAACAATAAACTAGCTTCAGGGTTTGGAGGGAATTTTGTGTGCAGTGATCTGATTCATACAAAATATAATGTGTGGGACACACATTACATCATGATGACATTTGGGGCTTTGGCTGTATCTTATCCAGTGGCGTAGCGTGGGTTGTCAGCACCCGGGGCAAGGCAAGTAATTTGCGCCCCCTAACCCATGGATTTGCGCCCCCTAACCCGTGGATTTGCGCCCCCTAACCCGTGGATTTGCGCCCCCTAACGCTAACCCCCAGATGTTGCGCCCGGTGCAGCCGGCCCCCCCTGCACCCCCCACGCTACGCCACTGATCTTATCCTTTGGACTACAGTCAGTTGGGGAAATGGCAAGGTCTTAATCATGCTATCTGCCCCAAGCAAACTGACCAACATATTAGCTTGCCCACTGGTGTATTAGAAAGCCTACTACTATAATAGGTTGAAATATACAATATTAAACAAGACTGGAAAGAGGGTAGGAAATTGCTAAAATTGATTGTGTAAAGGAGAACACAGAAAAGGGAGATGCGAGGAAGTCAGGAAAGCGTGTTGTAGAGATAGTAAATGCAAGTAATAATTTTCTTTTTATTCTTCTTTTTTTATGTTGTGCTGTTTTTGACTTTGTTTGTTTTTCTGATTTCTGGTTTGATTGTTGTTATTGGTGTACTCTCTTTGATTTTGTTTTGTTATGAAAAATCTCAATAAATATTTATTAAAAAAAAAAAATAGAAAGCCTACTACTAAACATTTATATATTGCTTTTGTTGACTTGGCTGTAGCTTTTGAGTCAGTTGACAAAACTGGTTTTGGCATAAATTAGTCAATACTAATATTGTCAAGAGTGTTTTATGCTTGCTCCAAGAAGTCCATAATAACATGCCTTCCAGAATAAGAGTGGGGATTTCCAGTTCTCTGGGGGACACAGTTGCAATGAACTGAAGTTTGAAACAATGGTGTCCTCTAGCTCCATTACTCTTGAATCTTTATCTTAGTACTGCACTTGTGAGATTACCAAACAGTTAAAGAAATGCATATGATATAAGATTGTCACACCCATAAATAAATTTGTGAAGCAAAGATTCACGAGTGGAACTGGAACCGTGCATGCAAACTGATAAATATATAGTTAAACGTGATGATCCTATTGTTTTAGCTGAACATGAAAATTCCTGTGCATTCAGCTGTGCACTTCTTACCTGAAAGCACTCTTAGAATGCTGGTCACTGCGTGACTTAGGTACTAGGTGTGCGAAAAAATCCACCTACATATTTAAGGATTTCCTTGGCCTAGGCCAAGATCTGCATGACATCAATCTATGACCCAGAAGGAAGGGTGAAATAAAATGTTGTGCATGTAAGGGCTTGCAAATGGTGTGTTGAATTATGCATAGCTAGGTGCTTTTCCCAAGCTCAGTGTCTTGTCTTACTGGCCCCCTATATATATACCCAATGCCAATGACAGCAAGGGGGGGGGGAGCAGAAAAATCAAACCTACTGTTTTAGCATAGGCAATGTTAGAGCATCACAGTGTCATTTAAATTTCAGAATAGAAATTATTCTGTCATTGCTAATTAGTTTTCTCCATCTCTGTATCTTTCTCATTGTAGGTCCTGCCAAGAAAATGCTGCACTTTGAAATTTCCAAGGAAGGCAGCGAGCTATCAGTAGTGGCTCAAGCTGATGTGTGGCTGTTTCTCAAAGTCTCTAAAGCAAATCGAAGCAGGACAAAAGTGACCATCCGCCTATATCAGCAGCAGAGACTGCTGCTAAAACGCAACTCCCAAGGGGTGGACGAGGATGGAGGTTTGAAGGGAGAAAAAGGTGAAATCCTCATCTCTGAAAAAGCAGTGGACACTCGCAAAAGTACCTGGCACATTTTCCCAGTCTCCAGCAGCGTCCAGCACCTCCTGGATCAAGGAAAGAATTCCCTGGATGTGCGGATCGCTTGTGATCAGTGCCAAGAAACTGGAGCCAGCCTGGTGCTGTTGGGAAAGAGGAAAAAAAAGGAAGAAGATGTAGAAGGGAGGGAAGGTAGTGAAAGCACGGGAGAAGAGGAGAAGGAACAATCACACAGGCCTTTCCTGATGATGCTTGCCAGACATTCAGAGGATCGCCAGCACAGACGGCGGAGGCGGGGTCTTGAGTGCGATGGCAAAGTCAACATCTGCTGCAAGAAGCACTTCTTTGTTAGCTTCAAAGACATTGGCTGGAATGACTGGATCATTGCCCCACCAGGGTACCACGCCAACTACTGTGAAGGAGACTGCCCCAGTCATATTGCAGGAACATCTGGTTCAACGCTCTCTTTCCACTCCACTGTTATCAACCACTACCGCATGAGAGGCCACAGTCCTTTCTCCAACCTCAAGTCCTGTTGTGTACCCACCAAGCTGCGGCCCATGTCTATGCTCTACTATGATGATGGGCAGAATATAATAAAAAAGGACATCCAGAACATGATTGTGGAAGAGTGTGGGTGTTCATAGGTGTGTGTGCACAAGTGTCACACCCATGCTCACATACATGTTTGGGACTGCCTTTCTACCAATTTGAAGAAGACCATTAAAAAACGTACGAGGGAAGACCAAGTGGCTCTAGCCTTTCCAAACAAAACAGTCGCATTTCTAAAACAGAAGCATTCAGTGTTCAAAAAACAACAGGAGAGACAGACAAAGGAAAGAAGAATGGCGTTGTTCTCCAGGGCTTGGATGAAGAACATTCAAATGGTGCGGGCAAGGGCATTTCCTACCTTATATGCTCCATATTTTATTACGTAGTATTTTCACACTTTATCAACAACAAGGGGAGGTATGTTTCCCTTCCCTATATTACCTATGCATTCAAGCCCTGACAGCAGCTCGCCTAAAAAACACAGCAATTTGGATGCTAAGTCCAAAATGGTATTAAAATGCCCAGAAAAGCCATGTGTATGAACACTACATTCACTGGCACTTTTTGCTCCCATCCGTTTACCAAGGACGCAGTGAGTGTGCGTGTGTGTGTGTGCGTGTGTGTGTGCAGGTTTCTTCTGGCATATGCATGCACAGAGCACACTTGTGTATATATTTTGGTAAAAGGGGACAATAATGCGCAGGTGTACTCACCTTTATCTTCTGCACTATTTTTGCAAAAAAAAGTTTAAAAAAATTATAAAGAAAGAAAGAAAGAAAATACAAAGTTACATTTCGTAAAGGTGCTTATGACATTAGAACTATGCAACCAAGTTGGTTTGAAACTGTTTACCTGAGAGAGAGAGAGAAAGAAAGAAAGAAAAAAATACCCAGACTTTAAAAAAAATGGAAGTAACATGTTTAATATTTTTTTTCTTCAATGAGAGATACTTGAAAGGAACATGTTTGTCCAGCTACTGGAGCCAAACATTTCTATATTTTGTAAAAAAGAGAAAAAAAGAGGTTTTGTTTTTTTTAAAAAAATTGTTTACTATTTGCACTACAAACAATGTTCAACCTGTCTAATCCTTATTTAACAAGTAATTTTGGGGTGGGGTGGGTGGTGGGGTGGGAATGTGGTTAGGGGTGGAAGGGAGTCAAGAGCTGCACTTATTGTGAGCTATACAAGAACTGCTACAGCACACAAAATAGTTATTTTTATTATAATTATTATTATTTTATACCTTTAAGAGAATAGATGTGTACACCAAAGACATTTATGTGAGTCTCTAAGCAGCCTGTTCTTAGCTAGTGTCATTCATAGGTTAGGATCTGGCTTCAAGGGTCGTCAGCAAGGCTGGTTGCATTTAGAAGGGTGTAGATGGTTTCTGGTGAGCCTGTTCACTGCCCTGAACACAAACCTGAAGGCTAGATTTGGCTGTGCTATTCAAGCACCCCTAAACTATCCAGGGTGCTTTGAATCCATGTTCTATTTCAGGCCCAACAATAGCTCAGTTGTGAATCCTTCGTATGTACAGCAGCTGTACACTGTTGGAAAACAACTTCCTGTAAGGGGGATCTATATTTGTATATGTATGTATATATACAGTTTAAGCACTTCAGGCTACACTTTTAATGTTCTTAAAAACAATGAATGTTTGTGTGCCAAGCACAGTATATTAAATGTCTTTTTCCCAGTGGAGGAAACTTATTTAAAACCACACTACTCTATATGAAAGGAATATGATCTCAGTATAAACATAGAAAGGTCTAATTTGGATCCACCTTTGCACCTTTCTCCTGCCCTTATCACTGCTGTATCTAGTAGCTCTTGGATAACTTCCCAACATATGCACATTATACCTAAAGGGAGCTGAATAGAGATTGTGCACGATGACTGTGGACTGGGCACGTTCATTTGAGGGTGTGAAGAATGCGCACAAACTGATAGCATGAACCGGAAATTTTGCACATTGTCTGATCAACATGCTTTGTTTCCGAGAGATGGGTGTGCACAAAGAGACAAAGTTAATTGGGTAATGTGCACATTGTCCTATCAATGGATACGTTCGCCACTTGGAAACAGTGAACAGGCAGTGTACAAGATTTATATATATGGTGGCTGTGAATATTAACTGGGCAATATGCAAAATGTGTCTGTTCAACACACATTTTCCAAAATCCGTTGTTGATTGCGCAGATTGACTGGGCAGTGTGTGAAATCTCCATGTGTTTTCAATGTGTGCATATTCTTCATGGCTTCTGATAAATGTTGAATAATCACTAGTGTTTATGCATATTCACCAATCAACTCATACTAGCCTCAGCATATGACATTTAAAAAATGGTCACATTTAAAAGAATTCTTAGAGCAAAAGCCTTGGTCAGTGCTGAATGTGTCTGAGGAGACGTTGTGGAATCTCTAACATAGTGATATCAAGGGCAGAACTCAAATTGACTTCAGTGGTAGTTAAGATTTTACTCTAAGGGCCAAAGGCCACAAAGCTTTTTTTTCACAAGCAACACTGCAAGTAAAACCTCATTGCTTTGAAATAATTCTGTGCTGGCAAATTTAGCTTCTGCAGATAAAGCTTTGCCACTGCTGTCCACCACGCTTTCAGTTTTTGTTGAGATGAGCTTAAGGAGCCGTTAGGCTAGCAAAGTGCTATAATGTTTCTCCTACTTCTGGTACTAGTCAAATTAATTAATTTTCTAGCACAGTTAGGCTCTGTCTATATTGATAGAGGTGGCATGTTAGCACCTTGAGGGCAAGAAAAGCAGGACAATAAATCAGTCATAGTCCCACCCCCTCCCTACCCTTTTTGTCAGCCAAAACTCGAGCTACCATGATCCAAAGAAGGCAGTGTGTGAGCCTTTTTCTGCACATGAATTGACTGCATTGCCAGTGGGGGGGGGGGAGAAAGAGTGGGCTGGAATGCTGCATTCTGCATGTGGCAATCACAGGTAGTGTTCATTTCCTAAGATGCAATAGACACCAGCACTCCTAACATCGTGAATCACCTGTTGGACAGTGAGGAAGAGAGGGTGAGAAATGATACACATTTTGAACCTCATAGAACTAGTAAGGAACCTGTATTTCCATCATGGAGAGTGAGGAAGGGATACAGCAGCAAGTGTGCAGCTTTAAGAAGCATTTGAGGTTCCTTCATACAGGGTCATAATGTGGTATGTTCATGGGTGCATGCAAGCACATTTGTGTGCTTGCATGTATCAAATGAGATGCAAAATAAAGGGGGAAAAGGGAAAAAAAGTTTTCCGTTGTCCAGTAAATATCAAAGCACTTGCTTATAGTTAAGTCTAATTTATTCCACAATATTTAGCCTGCATGGTTCAGCTAGCAGGTTGCACAATTATGTAGGTTTTAAAAAAATAAACAAATTAAAAAGCATTTTCTTTCCCCTTTTCAAAATTTGCAAAGAAGAATTAGAATTTTAATCTAATTAGACTACATAAAAATGTATTCCATAAAATAAAAAGGCTTTAAAATTTACATTATTCACAGAATGTTTTTTTAAAAGAAATAATTAAGTAGATAAAAAAGTATTAATGGGGAATGTTCACAAAGAGTGCTCTGAAATTTAAGAAGTGCTTGCTCTTGAATGTTGCTGTGAGAGTATTTACTAATTATTTTGGAAGGCAAAGGAAGATTGAAAATGAGGTGACTGAGCTGATATAAATGTAAATCAAATTGGGAACCCTCTATTGTCTTCCCTAGATTTGTATTTGGCCTTGTAGTTGTATGTGTATTATCCAAGGTTGCCAGAAATTAAAGCCCCCGAGTGAAGTTGAATAGCTACAATATTTTCACTGAAGGGTAAATTCCATCAGATATTTTCCTCTTCAAGCAGACGCCTTTGGTGGAATTTTTCCTTCAGCAAAGCTCAACCCATAGATAAGTCCTCTTAGGGTCTAACTGCACCATCCTTAGCATTTCCCTTTATTTACTCATGTGAGCAGCTCCAAAGATATGGCTAACAGTACATATCAACTCAAAAATAAGTGCCTGGCTGCAGGATTGCATCTTTAAAATACAGTTTTGTGGGTTCTCACATAAGGGAAATCTGGAATGGGAAGTAGCCCAGGTCAGAGGGAAAGAAGTTGGTCAGTGTAGTACAGCTTGCAATAGGTAGTGTTCAGATCCCTCCCTAGCTTGTCACGGGCAAATACTAACCTACCTCACAACATACTTGTGGGGTTAAGGCTGCAGTCCTATGCATACTTACATGGGAGTAAATCCCACTGAATTCAATGGGGCATATTTCTGATTAGACATGTATGCGACTGTGCTGCAAATGAAATAAGACATACCCATGGTTGTTACAGAAGTAATTATCAATAACATCCATAAAGCCACACCTAGTACTAACAGCCCACACCTTTACTAGTTAATCCCATGTTTCTCACTGTCTCATTGTCATGGACAACAGCATTGACAATTTCATGCTAGCAAAAACCGTATTTATGTTAATTTTGTTTAAAAGGTATTTGGAAAAAATCCAATTCCGCTGCAACTGAATGCATCCATCCATCCATCTCCCATAGATATTATTAGCTGGCTTTGGAAACCAGAGATACATGTCTCTATGCTCTTCAGTCTAATTTATTTGTGCATGATTGTTAATGGATGGAGGAAAATAAAAGTTTAGATGTGGTGGATGGTTTTATGGTAAGCATATTGAAAAGAGTGGGAGGTATATAAATTAACAAGCGACTGTTTCTCATCCCTTTCCAGTAGCATTCATACATATGCATACCCCATTTCCAACTTTTGAGGGCTTCCACTCTCCTTCATTTGCTACAGTCAGTCATAGGCTTTTGATTTTTAGTTATTCAAAGCAGAGGGAGGTGAAAAAGTACAAGGATAAAGAAAATATGAAATTGGTACATTAATCAAGAGTGACTGTAGTTCCAGTACAACAACAACAAAAAGAAGATAATTTGTTTTAATTAAATTGGTATGTCTTCAGACATTTAAATTGCTACCACATTTGACATGTTCTTAAAGGCCAAACAGCCTTGGCAACAATAGCGTTTTTTAGGTAGCAATAAGGCAAAGTTTGAAGGGTTTTGGTTTTTTTAGAATAAAAAAAGTAATGCATTTGTTTGCTATCCATTGTTAGCCTTGCTCAAGTTTTCTGCAGGTCATTATAAATACCACGTCCCCACCTGTTGAGAAAATATGAATATGATATAATAACACTTCTTAAGAACTTGATAGCATGAGAAGTGTGTCAGTGGCCTTTGGATTAGGAAGAAAGAATGCGTCCGTTTGTAAGAATTACAAAGGCTTGGTGTCGAATCTTCTAAAGCAACCTTCTCTAACCTAGTACCTCCCAGATGTTTTAGACTACAGCTCCTTTGTGGACATTCCCCGCTCCCTTTCAGTTTTTGGAGCAAACACCATGGTTAGTTATAGTAGCAAAATAGGAGGGACAAACACCTTCATGAAACTGTAGGGTGCTCCCGAACTCTAAATCATGGTTTAGAGATTAGGTAGCATTACACCTATGCCAAGTCGAAAGGGAGCCAAGTCAAAACCTTGCAGATGCCCAGAAAAAAATGTCTGCGACCTTAGCTCTATGGGTGGTTCAGTCCTAAACCTTTCCAAATGAAAGGATGCCTAGCTCTTGACTTCAGTAGGAATGGTCCTATAGCATTCTCTCATTACAGCATTGAAACACAATATTAATTGTATTGAGATGCAAATACTAACTAAATTTCCCTCACTGGATTATTAAAAACATGTAATTTCAAAACTAATAGGAGATTGTTGCTGGTGATACTTGCCAAATCTTTGTACAAAATGAACATTTTATCAGTGAGGGAGAGCTACCTCCCCTCTCTCCATTAGACATAACTTTATTTTGACCCTTGTTTCACTGAAGTCAGCTTAACAGAGTTACGTTTTACAGCAAGTCTATCACCTAGATCACAAGCCAGATTCTGATACCTTCACTTATACTGAATATCTGCAGCCTACAAATTGCCAATCTCTTTAATGCGCTATCAGTATGAGAGGGGGAAGGCCAGAAGCCCTTGTGAACATCATATTTCCTTAAGCAGAAGCAATCTACATTTCTAGCATATCTCATTATTTATTTTTTTGATTCAGTGGTTTTTTTTTTTTTATTTGCAACAATTTAGTTTTGTATTTAAACTCTTTGAAGGCGAAACTTTGATGATAAAGATATATATGTTGTGTGCGCATGTGCATAAATATACACACAGGTGTACATTTGCCCTGATCCATCGAAAGCTATCTGTGTGAGAGAACGGGTTTCTCTTGCGGAGGTTTCCCCTCTCAATCTACACCTGCATGTGCTGTAGAGAATGGCAGCCGCCATGCCCAGCCCAGATCTCTCAGTCAGTGTATACAGGCTGAGTCAAACTACTGCCTTTCTCTTCCCCTCCAGTAAACAGGTGATCACGTGATCATGTGCTTGGTGGCAAAGGGGAACCCTCACAACTAACAGGAGGCATGGAGCCAAATATGCAGTTCTGCACACGGGGACCTCTGAATCGAGGAAATTATTATATTGGTTTATGCCTGTGTGTATATACAGAGAAGCACATGCACACATCATTCAAGATATATATATCATTCCACGATATATATATATTGAAAACCAAGATGTTATTACATTTTGTTGGGGATTTTAAAAAATGTTTTGTTGCTGTTATTATTGGGTTACATTCCCCCGCCCCTGGCATACTACATGCAGTGCTTTAACCAATGTCCATTTGGCTAATGTAATTAAAGTTGTTAATTTATATGAGTACATTTCAACTATGTCATTGTTTTCTTAATATTTATTGTGTAGAAGGACTGGTAATTTTTTTATTATTTACAGTATGTTTTAAGAAGTAACAGTTTGATATGTTCTCCTTCTTGTTTGTGTTAGAAGTTATTTATTTTCATAGCATTCCGTCTGATATTTTATACCTGGAAGGCATGCAATCTATACTTTGTACAGTTAGCAAGACATTTTCATCAACTCCCAGTAGTTTCTTAAATAAATAAAAGACATGTTTGGAAAAAAGAGGTTTTTTTAACTTTATTTATTTTTAGGTTTTTTTGTATTGGTTTGGCAGGAGTATCTCCATGCACTTATTGTCAGACCGATAAAAGTCATGATGTATTGTATGAGAAAAAAGACCAAATTTCTATCTGGTTCAAAATAGCTGTCCTTCCAAGCAAAGCTACACCAGAGATGGGTTTTCTCACTGATGGCACAATGGGAAAAGCAGAAAGTGTCAGAAAATGAATCTGGTGGCTCTGCCCCTGTATTATAAATTGCAAAACTATGATAATACATTTTGCATTTTGAGTAAATTTGATATGTTCAATATGTTTGGACCAGCAAAGATTGAACTTTGTTCTTGTTCTTTTCATTATTTTTTTTAAACATTGCTCTTTCCTAAGCAACAACATCAAAAACCCACAAGTGGATTTAATAAAGGGAGTTCCACCTAGCATTGTGTAATGGTCCCTTCATGTATATCTCTGTCGCAGAGACTGGGGAGAGTATGAACTAGAACATCTAAGAAACAGATCAGAACATGAGCCTTCTCCTTTACAATTATCCACCAGGCCTGACACCAACCATAAGTACATTTCGGCAGGATTCACACAGCCATCCCTGCCCCACACCTCATTCCATGGTTATTGGTTGGTTGGTTTTCTGTTCAATCCTAAGGACCCAAGGACCTATCACACATTTACATTGTGTATAAATAATAAGTATGTAAACATGCTGTTTTTAGTTTTGCTAAACTCTTGTCCAAACCAGTCATGGATATTTAATCTTATTTTGACACTAGCAATAGAATAGTGTCTTCCTGAGGTCAGAAGGTTGGCCGATGGCACAAAGGGCAGGCTGCCCGCCCACCAGTTGGCTGCCACTTTCCACAATCCCAGCAGCTGCTGCCTGAGGCAGCCACCACACTCTGCCTAATGGTGCAGCCAGGGGTATACCTAGGGGTTGGCGAAACAAATCCCCAGTGGGGGCAAAGGCCCTGGGGTGGGTGCACAAAAACAAACCCAGATTGCTCCGACTGAGGAAAGAGAGTTAGTTGTGTGGTGCAAGAGGCACAAGAGGCAGATTGCCTGGATGACAATCACCTCAGAAGAAATTGAGATTGGGGGGTGGGGTGGGGTGGGGGTTGATGGGATGGGATGGGATGGCTGGTGCCACTGTTGCTGCCTTCTTCACACCCCTACAGGCAGGGACTTTTCCCAGCTTCTCTGTGTATTCATGGCCCGACTAGGCCCTCCCTGCCTCTTTCCCTCCCTGCTTTTCACTCCCATGAGGGACTTGCTTGGCTGGTGGCTACTGTGGCAAAGTGACTGGGGGGAGGCATGGATAAAAGGGCAGAAGGGACCCCAGGTCTGCCTCTGGGTATGCCCTGGTGCTGCACGTAGACCTGGGATGTCCATTCAGCTTCCTTTATTGCTCCCTAGAAAATTACAGAGGTGTAAGAGTTAGACATCCATCATTCTTATTAAAAAAGAAAGAAGAGGGGAATGTCTAATGTTCAAAATATTTGTCTAACTCCTTTGCACAATGCAGATATCGTAACTAGATTAAGCCTTGGCTGCTTAAGGAGGAGAAAACTATAGTTGGGTGACGAAAGAAGGGCTTCAGAGGGTTAATAACAATTTAGAATGGCTAATAACAATAATAATAATAATAATAATAATAATAATAATAATAATAATAATAATAATAATAATTTATTTATTATTTATACCCCACCACTCTAGACGGCTTCCAATCAAATATTAAAAACACAATACAGTATATCACATATTCCTCCCACCCAGCAATATAGGGTAGTCTTAACTATTATAAAGAAATGCAGACTAAGGGAACACAGTGTTTAAATTTGGATCCACTAAGAATTCCCATCACAGCATTCTCAAGAACGTTTTAAAATAAAACAAGATTCCAGAGCTCTTGAAAGAAACAAATACTGAAAAAATGAAGTATTTTTATGCCAATTAATATTACAATGTTTCTAGAAAGAAATGGAAGACCACTGATTGTTTGATGATAAGAACATCTGTTCATTATTAGAATGTAGCCCAATCTCTATTACCATTCTACCTCTTCCTGAAGAGACTATTAGTCTCAATTAATTGATGTTAAAATGTAGCCTGAAGTTAGTCATACAAATATAGCCAGGGGTGCAATCCTTCAGCTCCTGAGAGTGTGTCCCAGGGGGTACAGGATATATCTAATTTCCTCCAATACCAGGGAAGACAGGGCTCTGAAATTAAGAGTCCTGATGTTGTGTCCTCACTCCTTGCCGCTATGGAAACATCTAATGACTTCGTCCAACTGCAAATAACTCCAATGCTGGTAGGGCTAGAGGGCTGATCTAAAACTCTTCAATTTGCCCCCCCCCCCATGGTTCACAAATAGGAAATAATCTGTTAAAAGGGGGGGGCATTAGAAGAATGAAGGCCTGCAAGAGCACTCCTCTGAACTCACTCCTATCCCAGCGCAAGAGCAGGAGGGCTTTGGGTGGGCAGCTAAACTGCCTTCTCCCAACAGCCTTAGTTTTTTGTACAGTGGAGGCTTGCCCTCTAGGGATACTGGGGCACAATTCTTCCAAGGAGAATGTCAAGCAATTAAAAATATAAACACCACCAAATCTCAAAGCCACTCACTCTACCCTGCCCTCCCCCATGTTTTATACCTCTATTTGAACTCAGAGAAGCACTGCACCATGTCTGTCAATCTACTGCTCATGTCTCTGCAGCACTCAGCCGAAAGCAAAGCTATGGCAAACAGTTGCCTCCCATGTGTCTCTAAGCAGAAAAGGCAAGTGCTTGTTCAGACTGCCTGAAATTCAGCCTTATGTGGAAGGTTTCAGTTCCATCTCTTGCTGTTTGGATTAACCAACAGCCACAGTATAAGCCTAGTTGGGCTGCCTGAAGAGTGGTCTGGAGATGCTCAGAGATGTTTCCTAAGGCCATGCCCACACTTCAGAGCACATTCCTTGTGGCTAGTCAGGTGAAGGGTGTGGTTGCTAGTTTAAGAAGCTTGCCTTTTGTTTCATTTATATTTGTTAAACACAGCAGTGGCGGAGAGATAGTGTGATTCTCTTTGCATACTATCTATTTTTTGCTTAATCATTTGCAGTTATTTTTTGTGAATGGGGAGGATTGGGAGAAGGCATGGTGCTTGGCTTCTACATGTGTTGAAACTTTCACCACATGTATTATTGGAAAGATGGGTTTCTCTCACAGAACTGTAATCTCCAGAGTGGTTCAACAATCAATCCCTCCTTGCAGTGAACTCTAGGAATTGTTTCTTTCTGCGGAAAATAGGGATCTTCAAACAACCCCCCACACCTTTAACACTTCCCAGGATTCTTTGGGGAAAGTTGTTCAAGTTGGTATGATACTGCTTTAAATGTACAGTGCAGAAGGGGCCTCAATTTCAATTTTGATTCAGTACTAAAAGAAAACTCCCCACATGTTGATATTATACCAAGGACACTGAGCCATCTAGTAGGCAAAAGTAGAGTTTGAATTTTCGTCTCTGACTTCAGTGCAACGCAAGTAAGAAAGAGAATATTCAGAGATTGCATCATTTATACGGCAAATGCAGAAAGAATTTGAAAAGCCATCTGAACTGGATCTAAATGAGTGTCCATTAAATGGATGGTCAAGAAAGAACACTCTGTCAACATGAGATAGTGAAAGGGTCAACTATTTTCTCTTTCTAGACTAACCTTGGCAATAACATAATAGACTTTATTTTGCTTTTGAGTAAAGATAAAAGGAGAACTGCTAAATGGAAAACTGACCACAGCTCTTCCCAACCCCAGAGCTGTCTTCCATTTTGCATGGTATTTTTGGTTTATGAAACTTGGAGCATTCTAAAAAGTATGTAGATTTGGGGACACACAGCTGTCTATTTTGATCTGGACATGGTCCATAGCCATTCAAAACACAGAGAAAGAAAGGAAGAAGAGAGAGAGAGAGAGAGAGAGAGAGAGAGAGAGAGAGGAAGGAAGGAAGGAAGGAAGGAAGGAAGGAAGGAAGGAAGGGAGAAAGAAAGAAAGAAAGAAAGAAAGAAAGAAAGAAAGAAAGAAAGAAAGAAAGATGTTTTCTGCTTCATCTGCAGGAAGAAACATACATACCCAAGCACAGTTCTGGCCATTCTTTCTTCCCTTTCTTCTTCCTCTCTAGTGTCTGCATTGTGTAGAAAATGGAGGACCGGAATACATTTGTCTTTGCATTTGCAGTGCACACTTTTTTAAAAAAAAGTAGCAGCTGCTGTGTGTGGAAAGGGTGCTGGTAATAATTGAGACTGCAGCAGTCATAGAGGGAAGTTTAAATATACCTCCCCTGCTATGGCCCTGATAAAGATTCTTTCTCTGAAGCTGTCATTTGCATGGTGAGGAGATCTCAGTACAAATAGCAACTGCAGAAGTGTGAATTCATTAAGACCATCCTAGCAGAGAAAATATGCCCCTTCTCTACCTGCTGCAATCCTGATGCTTATCAGAACCCACAGCAGCCACTATTTGCTTTTTAAAAGAATGCATATTAAATCTACTTGGAGCTTTAGGTTGTAAAATCTTGTCTTCTTGTTTTATGTTACTTTGTAAAATGCCATGTACATTGATGGCATAATTAACTATTGCTATGCTAATTTTACTCTGAATTTTATTCTGTTTCTCCAGTCACTAGATTAGCGGGCTATTTTTGAATAAGGCAACTAATCAGTCAATAAGCCAGTCAATCATATAAACAAAACAAACAAAAATGAAACAACAGTACTTGTCCTGTAAATTATATTTTTATTTTAAAAAATATAAACCACTTGATTGTAAAAAAAGATAAAACAATAAAATTGAGAAAAATTCACAACCATCCTTTAAAACATACAAAAGTTAACAAATTAAAATTACATTGAAACAATACCTGTTTCAAACCAGAACTGACATTTGGAAGATTGCATAAATTATAGGAAAAGTTTATTTTTATTGCTTTATTATATATCTAGCTGGGGATGGAGGAGAAATATAAACGAACTAACCTAATTTGTACTTTCTGAAAAAATTCACAGACCAAAACACATCTATCCTTCAATATTCACTCTTCTCTGAATTTTGCAGTTCTCTAGCCAAAGAATGGGTTCAGTAAAAGCATAAAAAAGTTTAAAGCATGCATAAATATGCATATATAGTGAAAATAATATACAAAATGCATTATATTTTGGGAAATGGCTTCGCAAAAATGTTGCTATTAGGCAAAATTACATACAAAAATGTGCATTGTAGGAGAAACTACAGTTCTGATGAATTTCCATGAGGACTTTTTAAAAAATGCAAACAGATGTGGAAATGTGTAGAACTGAATTTAATACTAGGAAAATGAGAAGCTGGGAGAAACCGAAATGAACAAATTTGGCCCTCCCTGTATTCTGCCCTCGCAGTGCAATGTGCACAGTGAGAAATGAAATGGAGCTCTGTCTGGTTTCAAAGGGTTTCCCACCACCCACCATGCCAGCCACCAGGCAGTGATAGGAACATTCCTCAGGAAATAGGGATACTTTTGTGCAGACAGAGGACACACAGTTGTGTCTAGATTTCTGTGACATCATAAGAACCCAGTGGATGATTTGGGAAGGCATGTGATCTGGAAGGTAATAACCAGCCCGTGTCACCTCAGGCTTTGACTCATTTCCAGTTCTTCTAACCGCCCCCACCGGCCAATTTTTTGGTGGTTATATAATTGAGACATATCTCATGATTACTGTAATTGCTCCAAAAAGTCACCCATCCACACCACACTGGAACGGTGAAGATTGAAAACAGGATACGGACATTCAATGCTCTGTGAAAGTCGAAAAACTAAACTGGATAATCCTAGTAGTCTTTTGTAGTCTTGGCATCCACAAATCTCTGTTATTAAAACAGTATTATTGCTAAGGAAGCAAAATAAGGCGGCGTTAGAGGAGGTGAGAAATGCAAGCTGCTCCTGCCTCAGTTCCCAGAGCCTATTAGCTTTAAAGTATTTGCTGGAAATCATGAAGACTGTGTGGTGTTTTTACCCATCAGCATTTCCTCTCCGTTGGGTTTTTGGCAGCACAACTAACATTTTGTTTTAATTCAACTCCAAAACATGTTCAGGTTTAAAGGTTCCCTGGAATAATAAAAGTCGCACTGGGCTTTGCTGGGCATGATCTCGCTAAAGTGAAGCCCTTGTGCCAAGTTCAGTGGGAAAGCTTTTCATGACATGCTTTGCTTCACACCACACCTACCACATGGCGATGTCCGTATTTCACTAGTTTGAAAGCATCTTGTTCTCAGCAGTGGAGAATATTGATTTAAAGCTTTTAAAATACTCATGGATATATACCGTATTTTTTGCTCTATAAGACTCACTTTTTCCCTCCTAAAAAGTAAGGGGAAATGTGTGTGCGTCTTATGGAGCGAATGCAAGCTGCGCAGCTATCCCAGAAGCCAGAATAGCAAGAGGGATTGCTGCTTTCACTGCGCAGCGATCCCTCTTGCTGTTCTGGCTTCTGAGATTCAGAATATTTTTTTTCTTGTTTTCCTCCTCCAAAAACTAGGTGCGTCTTGTGGTCTGGTGCATCTTATAGAGCGAAAAATACGGTATATTCTAGAGCCAGTTTTCATTTAGAAGGGCAGAGCTCTTGATGTTAGTCATCTCACCTAATTCCAACACCAATTAGGCACACTAGGGAAGAACAGTGATTTTTTTTGTACCTGTTCAGTGGAAAGAATGTCATGCATTCAAACTCTGCCTTTTGCAAAGCCACCTGACTTTGTGTATGTTGACAGATGCTGAACGGATTCCCAGAACTAATCTAACATGAAACTACTAACATACTTTTGTCCTAGATGAACATTTTACAACCTGCAATCGTTACAAGATGTACGGACAGCCATTTGCTTAGCTAGCTTAACAAAAAAGTTTATTCCAAATCGCAGGCCCACAGCAGGCATTCAATATTTGTGTTAGCTTAGCAAGCAAAGTGTGTGTGTGAGAGAGAGAGATGGGGGGGGGGGGGGAGAAATGTTATCTCTGTTCCCTTGTCAGTGTTTCGATCCCCCTTCATGAGGGTGACTTGTCTGAAGCAGAGAGCCACCTGTACTCAGGGAGGCTCCCTATACGTCGTAGAACCCTGTTTTTCCAGAGCTTTAAAACATGTGGGGAATGTCTATGAGTCTATGTGACTCCTTGCTTCAGAAGATTGCTCACTAATGCATTTGGATTTTATTGAAACAAAAGGAAAAAAGGTAACATGGCAGGGAGGGGGGTGGAATTTGTATGCTTTCCCCCTGAGCCTGAGGGAGGCTATATTTATTTTATTTAGTTAGCTTTACATTTATATCCCACCTTTTGTCCAATGAGCTCAAGGCAGGCATACATGGTTCTCATCCTCTCCATTTCATCCTCACAACAACCTTGTGAGGTGGGTTCATGGCTGAGTGGGAATTGAACTTGGTTCTCATCCTCTCCATTTCATCCTCACAACAACCTTGTGAGGTGGGTTCATGGCTGAGTGGGAATTGAACTTGGGTCACCCAGGTCTTAGCCCAACACCCTAATTACTGCACAAGCATTTACTTTACAGAAGATAGCCATATACCTATAAATACAAGATGTTAGGGAGAAACAGGAAAATACCATCTTCATGTGCAGTTTCTCAGTTTTCTGAGTCTCCCAGCTGCACTGGAGTGACCTTTCTCTGATCCAGCAGCAGTTGTGCTCTTAAAGTTCCAAGCTGAATATATTTCTGTCATATCATATTAGATTTTTAAATAAATAAAAAAGCCATTTTCTTCTTCCTGTGGTTCTCCAAAAGCCTGAATCCAAGTATATTATGGAGATTATGTCAGGCCTTCTTATTTGGACAAGCATTTGGGCAATGGTGCTTTAGCACTGTACTTTAGTATTTGGATTTTATTAAGTTGTTGTCTACCCTGGATTGCTGTGTTACGACTGGAAACCCCTCTCTAATCTGAGCATTGTTAAAGAATGGGAAGGGAATTGCTTGGGCATGGTGTGCTCCATTTTCAGACTTCCATTCTTCGCTGCCACTGCAAATGCCCATGCCCTCCCCCTCCCCGGCTGGTGCTTACTATTCCCACAGCCCCAATATCCTACCCCATTACTTCCTCTGTGTATGAGTGTTAGAAGGAAACAAATTAAAAATTAGATTTTGCTTCAAACACCAGCTTTCTATGCATTGTGGGAGCAAGTGAATGAGGCCCAGGCATCCTGATTTATATTTACTTCCACGACACACAGAAAGTGTCAAGGGTTTGTCCTCTGTTTGTCATCACTCAAACCATGGGAAGCAATTCAGGCATTCTGGTGTCTACAAGAAGCAATGACAAAAGCTTGGGGTCAACAAAATGAAAAACTGGGTCCTCAGCAGGTAATTTATTTTCTTTCCTGATTACACAGTGTTGCTGTTCTGTTCCCTGCTACAATCCAATAGCACCTTTCATTGTTTTCTGTCCAGTAGTTGCATCTGCAGAGAATTTGATGTGGTGGATGTTTGCCGTCAAGCCACAAGGAGACTTTAATTTGCTGCTTCTGTCATTTCAGCATCAGCAGCTGTGGCACTGAGTCTATTTTGAATGCCCGCAACTATCACCACCAATTACTTGTGTGATTAGATCAGCCTTAGAGTAGATACCCTGGGAGTACTTCACTGTCAGTTGAAATGTTTCACAGATTCCTGAATTTCATGAATACTTGCTTGCTAGCCCCTTCAATCCCACCTTCTTAATTGTAGTAGTTCTGAACCAATAGACATAAATTATTTTCTACAGAGGCTGTACCTTTTCCACCCCCAGCAGCTGTCGTAGTGCATTAGGCAATATCCCACACTACGGAAAGGAAAGGGAGAGCTTGGGTGTGACAAACCTCCTCAAACAGATTTATTATGTTGCTTGGCCGATGGGCCAATTCATCTTTCAACACAGGGTGTACAAAATGCCCTGCTAACCCAAACGAACAGCCCTTGAGCAAAATGTGAAGAAAGTAGTCATAATATACACACCAGGAAACTCTGATGTTGTATATTCAGCTGGGCTAACCTGCTTTCTTGGAAGCAGGGCATTGTTAAGAGTCCACCTTTAGAAAAACAGCATGTAACAGTGGGGGACACACGTCAATAAAACCATCAGATGTTTCAAAACATGGAATCAGGATTTACCACTTTTGAGCTCTAAAACATTGTGGCCCTGCCAATGTTTTGGACCATACCTCCCATCATCCCTGACAATTGAGTATGCTCAAGTTGGAGTCCAACAGCATCTGATATCATGGACCGGCTGGATGCTGAGGAGTGGTGGAAGGCACCAGCTGGGGAACCCTCAAAAGAAAAAGGCTAGGGGCCAGGGGATTGGTGGTGGGACGACGCTGAGAAGAGGGAGCAGACTGGGGGGGGGAGGAGGTGTCGGAAACAGAAGAGGTAACTGGGTTTGGTGAACAGGAACAGGCTGTGGCAGAGAGCAGTTCAGAAGCAGAGGCAGAAGCAGAGGCTGGAGAGGAGGAAGGCCAAGAGGCAGAGTTGAGCCAAGGAGTCTCTTCCTTCTGCTGTGACCAGCTTCTTCCTCCCTTCCTGGTCTCCTAGAACACAGAGAGAAATGAAAAGAGCAGAGCAGAGATTGGCTGAGCTTGGGAAAGACCCTGGAGAGGAGGGGCCTTAGAGAGTGGTGGGAAGGTGGGGACAACTGCCTCATTGGAAGAAGGCCTACTGGGAAGAGTTGCTGGAATCACTAGGCCTGTGCTGTTTTGGTTTCTTTGAAGAAAGAGCTGACTTCACTGACGCCATGTTGTTATTGTTGACCTATGCCTGACACGTCTTAGCCATTCCTGACTTAAGACATGAGATTGCTTAGCTCCTCAATGGTTGCTCCTTGAGCCTTAACAAGTGCCTCACCACTCTCCTTAGCAGCCACCACACTGTTCAGTTTTCCTCATTATTGTGCCGTATTAATCCATGCTAATTTCCTCCACTTGCTTTAATACTCAGTCACCTTGGTGAGTTAGAATCCAGCTATAAAGATGCACTGAAAAAGGGATGCATTGCCCATTCTCATTCCACCCCCGCCCCCATCCTGGCTGTGAGTATAAAGGGAAAATTAAAATGTGTTAACAGATGAACAATAACATTTTCATTCACTTTACACAGATTAAAGGGAAAGAATGGATGAATAAAGTTTTATTGTTTAGGATGTCAAACCATAACAAACAAACATAATGCAAGAATGAATAAACAATGCAAGTTAAAAAGAGCTAAAAATGCAGCACAGAGAAGGCTATAATTGAGGAATGTGCCCCTTTATTTCCATGGCATTTTCTATCGTTCCCTGTCGTGTTGGATATCTATGGGAAATCTGTGAGCACCTTGGACATTCAAAGTGTTTCTGATGAGCTTTTACCCATGCATGCCCCCCCCAATCTCCTCCCACATCAACTGCCTTGCTTGTGCAGCGTTGTGACTTCCAGCCACCAATCCAGGGAAGTCCAGCGCTGTGTGTAGATGAAGGCTGCAAAGAACATTTTTTATGTATGCAACAACAGCAGCAAGAATACTCATCGCAAAGTACTGGAAGACACAAGATTTGCCCACCCTGGAAGAATGGCAGATGCAAGTGATAGACTACCGTATATGGAATTGGCAGAAATGACTGGCAGAATCCGAGACCTGGGAGAAGAGTCGGTGGAAGAGGACTGGAAGAAGTTCAAGGACTATCTCCAAAAACATTGTAAAATGTCTGTATGCTAAATTGATGTTGGCTATAAAGATAATATGGCATCAGTGACATAGCTAGAAGGAATATGCAAAAATGTTTTAAAAGAAAAGGGTGAAAAGACCAGATTAAAATTATGTTAATTCTAAACAAAATGATACAAGGGATTAGGTTATAAAGAACATGCAAAAATGGTTTTAAAAAGAAAGCAAAATCGGAGACATAATAGGTTGAAATGTTTATTATTGAATAAGATTTGAAAGAGGGTAAGGAATTGCTGAATCTGATTGTGTAAAGGGGAACACAGAAAAGGGAGATGCGAGGAAGTCAGGAAAGAGGGTTATAAAGATAATAAGTAAAAAACCAGATTTTCTTTGTTTTTTGTTTTCTTTTATTCTATCTATGTTTTTTATTGTATTTTCCTGTTCGGATTGTGATGTTTGTCTTATTATACAAAATTCTAATAAATATCTTTTAAAAAAAAAAATAGATGAAGGCTGCAAAGAGGGAGGAGTGAAGCTGACAATCTCTCCTGGGAGGGTTTACCTCCGTGGTGAAGGGGCTGTTCTCGTTCACTGCATCAAACTTGTCAGTTTCATGACCTTCCCATCTGCAAGTTGCTGTGTATTCAACACATCTATTCACCGCACCCCAAGCAACATGACCTGAGGTTTGCACATCCAGTCACAAATCACACCCAGAAATTAAATTGAATAGAACTAAGACATAAGGGGACTCTGGAACACCCTTCTGTTCCAGTGGAACTACACACTAGAAATTGAATTTTACAATTCTGGTATATAAGTTGAAGCAGCAACAACGGCAATCAGGGTAAGAAATCCTCTAGACTGTGTAAATACCGCAATCCTGCAAATGATAAAAACTGTCTCTATCAGTAAATTGATTCCCCCCCCCCCCTGACATTCAGAATAAGTGATCCTATAGCATAAGTCTGTGGCATTAGGTCACACTCGGGCAGCCCATTCTTGCTCCCAACCAGTTGCCTCAGGGCCTAAATAGGTTAGGCAGGAAGTTGATTCATAATGACTCCTACTCACTTGCAAGCCTGTTGTGCATTGAAAACAAATACAAATACAAAAAACCCCAACCACTTTCCTCCAATCCTGTGTTTCTTTTTACCACAAGTACCCTAGACAGACTCGTGCTTCCAGTCCTGCTCTTGACCTGATTTCTAATTTGTGAGTCCTAATGCTGAAAGAATCATTTGCTGTCTCTCTGGTACAGGTCCTGTTTGGTTTATGATTATGGTTGAAATCTGACCCTGATCAGCTTTCCGTGCGTGAAGTGGGCCCAAGCTTCTAGAACTCCTTTCCAGCTGAGATTAGACAGGCCGCCTCCTTGCTAAACCTCAGGACCATGATGAAGACTTTCTTGTTCCAGCAGGCATTTTAAGATAGTGTTCCGTGTTAGGATGGTTTTTCATTTTCTGTGGATTGTTTTTCATGTACACCGCAGAGAAGTGTGAATAAATAAGGGGCATATAAATATTTATACAAAATATATAGAGGAAGTGCTCTGTCCATAGTTGCAAGCCCATGTAGGTATGAGACAAACTAGATAAAACACTGGAGATGTTTGTTAGAATCATGCACCATCTCTTTTAATTAGTTTGGTGTAGTGTTACATCCAGCGCTCAAATTCATGGTTTGCCCCACTCCAACCAAATCACAAGTTGTAACCAAGGTTGGTTGGAGGCTCATGCTTAGTTCATGAGTAATGCTCATGGTTGGTTTGGGGAGAGAGAAACCACATACTCGAGTTCTGATGTAATGCTATTAGACTGGCCACTCAGGGTTGGTAAAAGGTAAAGGTAAAGGGTAAAAGATCAAGGTTGGTGGCATACTAAGTTTATAGTGTATAAAACAAACATGTTGCAAGAATGCAATCAAGAGGAAGACTATACTAGTCTATATTATATCTACTCAATAGACTATACTATAGTCTATTGTCTATACTACTATAGTCTATACTACTCAATAGACTATACAATAGACTATACTAGTCTATATTATATCTACTCAATAGCACCCAAAATTAAATAAATTGTCATTTCAATATAAGCCTTTTTAAAAAAGGGGTTTAAAAGCATATTTTCAGATATTTATAGGAAGACTAGTATTGCAATCCTAGACAAGGATGGTGCAGGAAAAACAGGTGTACAGTTAGACAGTAAACTGACAATCTATTTTTTTAATTGGGAAAGCACATTGCTGGTTCCACTGGGTGACTGGCTGCCATAAAAGCATTTAATAATATCTTCAACTCCCTCAGCCTTCATTACTATGATGATGATTATTATTTTTAAATAATATTTATTAAAGTTTCAAAAAAGTTACAAGAATAAAAGAAGAAAAAAGCAAAAAATACAAAATACAAAAAAGTAAAAACAATTAAAAACAAATCAACCTTTCCATGTCTTGACTTTCATTTACTTGTTTCCCTGACCTCCTCGCACCTCCCTTTTTTGTATTCTAGTTCAATTAGTTATTTCAGCAAATCCTTTCCATTTTTGCTTTTATCTTAATAATTTATCTTGATATATTATAACTTTACATTCTCACCTATTAACAATCCATCTTTAAATACTCCTTTATAACATTACTGCTAAAACCACATAACTTCATTCCAACATCCTTCTAACATTCCTTAATTTTACAATATTTTTGTAAATAGTCTTTAAATTTCTTCCAATCTTCTTCTACCGACTCTTCTCCCAGTTCTCGGATTCTGCCAGTCATTTCCGCCAGCTATGATTATTAAGAACTTAATTCATTCTGGAGGTCCTTTCATAACCTGAAACAAAGTTCTTAACCCGAGGTACTATTTTTGGGTTAGCGGAGTCTGTAAGCTGAAGCATCTGTAACCTGAAGCGTCTGTAACCCGAGGTACCACTGTATAGGATTGTGGCCTCAAGGTTTTGTGTTATCACACAAAATGTAAGATGGCAGATGGCAGAATATAAGAATGCATAGTCCACCCCCTGGACGTTCACAAAAAGGATATGACTTCAGGGATGCTCACATGAACCTCCTAATGTGTCCAGTGAATTTGTAGGGGGGTGGGGGTGGGGCCATAGTGAGCCACCTCCATCCTGACACCAAAAATTTGAAATGGTCAGAACAGCTCTTTTGTGTTGAAACGTAAGATGTTGCAGTGTGTTGCACAAATCCTGCATAAAATGGAGGAAAGGATAGGGTAACTTTAAAATGTGCCCCCCCCCAAGTGATCTTGCCACTTGGTTACATGACTCCATTAAAACATCTTTTCTGAGGTACTTAAATGCAGCAAGACAAAGGTATTCTCTAAGCACATGGATATCTCTGGCAGGCAACAATTTATATGCTAACATCTTGTAGAAATCCCTTGAGGCCGGCCTTGGCTCATACTCGTAATTTCTCCACTTATTGCATACAGGGAACTGCCCCATTAGTACTTAAGATTTTCACTCAAATAAACTTCACTATCACAGTACTTGTCAGGAGATATTTGTTTCTCTGAGGCCAGTTATTGTGTAGTTTAGAATATAGACTAATTTCCTCCGTCCTGATCTCTGATCTGGTTCCAAGAAACTAGTGCAGCTACATGCCAACCTCTCCAGACAATGCAGTGTCTCCAGGCTCTCAATGAGATCTGACTTCATTTCAGCTTGATTTAAATCTTTCCCTCCAACTTCAGGGTCAGCGCACCTGTCAGACCTATTTGGACAAACATAGACCCAAATTCTTCTTGAAGAAAACCTGGACAGACTTGTGGTCTTCCATCCTGGGAGGTAATTAAAAAGGTAGGTGCTTAGGTAATTGCAGGTCTTTTCAACTTTAGTATGAATGGATGGTTTTTCAAATAAACTTTAATATGATGGCTGCATCTAGCAGAGTTGGTCAATGTACACAGCAGGTCTTTCCTGTTTTTAACGGTCAGCAGTAGAAGCCTCGTGGATGTGAAGGGCTTAAACCTGCACAACTTGAGACCCATCAAGCTGAAAAAGTTCTATAACTGTGTTTTGGGACCTGCCAGAAATTTGTGTTTCAAGCAATCTGCAAAGACGGGTTTGTTGGACACATTTGCCTTGCAGGATCAGCCCGTTCCTTAGCCCTTCCCTGGAGCTTCAAGACTACGGTCTATATAATGGAGACCTTATGCTAAACACATTAAGCCACACTGGTTCCTTATATGTGATATATGTGCTGATGAGATCAGAGCTATCAATGAAGAAATTTGCTCCTGGTCAGGCAATTTGAAATTGGATGTGGGAGCAAAGAGAGATGTCTAGGTACATCTACACCAGGGGGTCCGTGACCTTTCTTCAGGCAGTACAGAATGGGGGCACAAGCTCAGGGCTGCAGGGGGGCACTGATCAAAGAGCAGGGCTGGCTGTGCACCCCAACAGACCTCACCACCTCCCTGCTCCACCCTATCCTAGTAAGGTGGAGGGTGAACAAAATCTGCCGTGGCAGCCCAGCCAATGACGCTGGGCGGGCATGGGGCACAGAGGTTCATGGGGCTGTGTTGCGCTGCCTGCCCACCTCTTCAGTGATGGCAAGGCCAGGCCAGGCTCTGGGGCCCAGAGACACCCTGGAGCAAGCAGAGCAGGATGGGGATCCCTGTATGGGGGTGACTGGTTTGCACTCCCTCAAAATCATGGGCCCGGGGTTATGGCCCCCCCCCGGCCCTCCCCACGCTATGCCCGATTCTCACAGCACTCCTTTGACACCTGACAGTATCAAGTTACACTCACTGAGGGGACTCCCTTATTTTACAGACATACAAACCCAATTTTATTTGTATGCCGTTTTTCCGTGGTTAAACTGGATAGTGGTTGCCTAGAAATACCTGGCCAGATTATTATTTTTTTGTCCTTCTGTATGAAAGCTTTGCAATAAGCCCATCTGTTTATGTGACCTAAGCCTCACTCTTTCAGTTATTTATTTCAGTTATTTATTTTCCTAAAATGAACATCAAAAAAAGTTTTATTATGGGCTCTCACAATCATTCATTCAAATATACACACCATATTTTTTTTCAGCATTAACTGGGAAACAAAACAAAAAAAAAGCCCACACTATTTTGAGCACAAGACCATTATTTTGTCCCCAGAGAAGCACACACATTCATTAGAGAAGGCATCCAGCTTCCTTCTAGTGAGCTATGAAAAGAGGGAGGGGAAGAGGGTTGTCCCTTTAGACGCCACCAGCCTTAGGCCACCCTGTGTTAAAATGTTGCTGCCATACAGTCCATGGCTAATTGCAGAACTGGGTTTCTTCATGGATATATTTTCAATCCATTTCTGCTTTGTACTCAGCTTACCCCGCCCTGCCCCGTTCTACCTGTTTTTGCGACATTTTTGTGTCACTTCTGAGTTTGGTGCAATGCGCGCATGCACAGTCGCACACATATCGGCCACGCCTAAAACAGCTGCTGCCTGTATGTGGTAGGAGGGCCCTGATCCTTGCAAAGGATCCAGCCATAGAATCATAGAATCATAGAATCATAAAGTTGGAAGAGACCACAAGGGCCATCGAGTCCACCCCCCTGCCAAGCAGGAAACACCATCAGAGCACTCCTGACATATGGTTGTCAAGCCTCTGCTTAAAGACCTCCAAAGAAGGAGACTCCACCACACTCCTTGGCAGCAAATTCCACTGTCGAACAGCTCTCACTGTCAGGAAGCTCTTCCTAATGTTTAGGTGGAATCTTCTTTCTTGTAGTTTGGAACCATTGCTCCGTGTCCGCTTCTCTGGAGTAGCAGAAAACAACCTTTCTCCCTCCTCTATGTGACATCCTTTTATATATTTGAACATGGCTATCATATCACCCCTTAACCTCCTCTTCTCCAGGCTAAACATGCCCAGCTCCCTTAGCCGTTCCTCATAAGGCATCGTTTCCAGGCCTTTGACCATTTTGGTTGCCCTCCTCTGGACACGTTCCAGTTTGTCAGTGTCCTTCTTGAACTGTGGTGCCCAGAACTGGACACAGTACTCCAGGAGAGGTCTGACCAGCGCAGAATACAGTGGCACTATTACTTCCCTTGATCTAGATGCTATACTCCTATTGATGCAGCCCAGAATTGCATTGGCTTTTTTAGCTGCCGCGTCACACTGTTGGCTCATGTCAAGTTTGTGGTCAACCAAGACTCCTAGATCCTTTTCACATGTACTGCTCTCAAGCCAGGTGTCACCCATCTTGTATTTGTGCCTCTCATTTTTTTTTGCCCAAGTGCAATACTTTACATTTCTCCCTGTTAAAATTCATCTTGTTTGTTTTGGCCCAGTTCTCTAATCTGTCAAGGTCGTTTTGAAGTGTGATCCTGTCCTCTGGGGTGTTAGTCACCCCTCCCAGTTTGGTGTCATCTGCAAATTTGATCAGGATGCCCTTGAGTCCATCATCCAAGTCGTTGATAAAGATGTTGAATAAGACCGGGCCCAAGACAGAACCCTGTGGCACCCCACTAGTCACTCTTCTCCAGGATGAAGAGGAACCATTGATGAGCACCCTTTGGGTTCGGTCAGTCAGCCATGTCCAACCTGAGCTTGAACTGGGACCATGTCATTATGATCCTGGGTTGGTTGATAAAATGGAATTGGAAACTGACTGTCAAAAGATGGAATCTGAGTATTACTATGTTAAGTTGCTTTATTTTTAGAATTTATATTAAGGTTGTGTTTTTTGTAATGCTTTATGCTGTCTTTATCACGATTTTGCAATCGGCCTTGAAGGCATGTATAGAAGGCAGAGGAAGGAAGGAAGCAGCGTCCAGTAGTGAGCGGGTAATTAGTTGATTAATTATTATTTCTCATGCAGGAACATGACAGCCTTAAAAAAAACCCTCACCATCTTTTTATTTTTCTTTTATTGAAAGGTACACATTTGCTGAAATGCCTCTATGTTATTTAGGCTACTATTAAGCAGATGGCCCAATCACAGCGATTACGGAGTGTTCTGGTTCTGGTCATTCACCAATGCAAACATCTGTTTCCCCCTATATGCACTTTGCACGCAAATCATGACTTAACCTTATTGAGGGGAACTGGATGGACTGTGTGGTTGGCAATGTGAGTCATGATATAAGCATTTCCTGACTTTTGAACATTTTCAGTTTTGAGGCCTAATTAATATTTTGTGTATACCACACCCCTGAATTTAAATGGGCAACAGGAGTTGGTACGCACAACCGTTCACAGCTTCCACCTCTCACAGAGTCATCCAGGGCAATAGAGAGGACATTTAATACTTGTGTGGAAGAACACTTTTTTCAGATGCAGCCTATGATGACAATAGTAGATTTCTGGTTTGTATCATTTTCACATGTGTGAACCATAAATTCATTCCATTCTAATTTGCATTGTTTAAAAATCTGCATCAAAACGTCCTCTTAACTGTGTTAAAAGAAGTGTTGAGAAGTGCAAAAGCACACAAAATACCTAAGTTCCAATTCACACATAAGTCTGAGTGATGCAGATCAGACCAGTCCATATCAAGGATTTGCAGATACTGAAATTCTCAAGCACAGCTATGCCAAAGTGCTTCAGGAGGAAGAAAATCTGTACCGTCTGGAATATCCTTTTCTGTCAGAACAAGGATAAGGAACTTTTGGCCCTCCAAAGTTTGTGGAACTCCAGCTCACATCCACCCTGACCAATGGTCTGAAGTTGTAGTCCAGCAACATGTCGAACGTCTTGGTTTCCCTCTGCCTGTTTCAGACTGCAGAGGGATTGGCCTAACTAACTACAATGTTTGACAGGAGTTTAACCTTCAGACACAATGAGCAAGTCTTGGCTGTCACAATATGGCCTGGTTGGGGGCACCAGCCTCTTTAGTGACCTCTGCACTAAACACATCTACAGAGATGATCTGGGTCAATTTCACTTCCATGCTGATAGAGCATGACTTGCCCACATTTACCTGGCAACCTCGTGGCTGAGCATGCATTTAACCCAAGTCTCCCTGACCAAGGTTTTTCCATGCAAGCAAATGAGGTTCTACAAAATAGGAAGTGTTTCATTTCTCTTCTTGTATTGGGATAGGGGCTATCCATGCTGTATTAGTTAGTCTAGTCCAGTCTTTTCCCTTCTTTTTGCTATTGCACTGTTCTTTCAATTTTCCATCACCCCCCCCCCCTTTAACATGAAATTCCATGTTGAAATAAAGTTGCAAATGCAGTCAACAAAAAGGATACCACAAGAAGATCACTAGTTAAGAGAAGAGCATTGATGCAGCCATACCTATCTTGTGCTGTTGTGTTTCCTGCAGTAAAAAAGCATAAAGTGTGGACCAACATCCATCCCAAAATGTATGGTGATCATATGCCAAGCACAAATGGTTTCCTCAGGGCCTGTCCCAGGCTGGCTGATGTTAAAGGCTGGTGTTGCCACTATAATTGCCCTTCCAGTTTGAAGTGGACACAAATGGCAAGCGTTCTCAGAAATTAGTGCACTCACAGTTCCATTGACAGTCTATAAAAACCCAACCTTAAACAGTTGCCATTGGGCAGCTTGAAGAAAGAAGGGACATCATGAGTTTGGTATCATAGCAGAACTTGAAGCCATGGTGGATGCAGACTATGAAATCAAAATCTGTGTCTGGTCTGCTTCTGTGGCAAATCAGGTTTCTAGATACAGTGGTACTTTGGGTTACAGACGCTTCAGGTTACATATGTTTAGGTTACAGACTCCGCTAACCCAGAAATATTACCTTGGGTTAAGAACAGAAATCATGTGGCAGCAGCACCAGGCCCCATTAGCTAAAGTGGTACTTCAGGTTTAGAACAGTTTCAGGTTAAGAACAGACCTCCAGAATGAATTAAGTTCTTAACCTGAGGTACCACCGTATTGAAAACAGAAATCTTATGCATCGCCCCCCCCCAATCCATGTTAATGCAGGAGGTATGCAACACTCCTGCAAGGGGTTATTCTTTCCCGCTTCACGCTGCTACAGGAAAGACAGTGAATTTGGGATGTTAAAGCAGTTGCCCCTCTCATCCACCAGATAACCCTCGTCTTATTTTCCAGTTTTTACTACTAGGTTTAAATGAATGCACTGAGAGTCTGTTGATGAAAGACAGATTGCCTGATGTAAAAATGTTGTGGAACAAGAGCATATCTGATGTTCAGGGCTGCAGCTCTTGACTGTGAGGTCAAAGAAGGTTTGGCTTTGCCCATGCCCTTGTGGAAAATGAAAGGATGCAAGATCTCCTCAGAGAGTCTCAGCCTCCACCTTGCCTCACATCCGCTTCAAGATGTTTTTAGAGAGAACATTTCTTCCCTGCACCTGCTTCCGCCCTTCCCCCCATGCTCCTCAAGCACGGACATGGACATGGCCTGGTGCTTGTTTATAATCTTCTCTGGCTGTTGAACGTCTGCTGGACTGGAGTCCAGTTCCTAAAGGCAGCTGTCATAGTTCAGAGTTGGGAGTGGTGCAGCTACTGTCATCTATGAGGTCTCAACTCAAAAATGGATTTTGGCAACTCCCAAAGGGATGTGCTCCTAGTCGTAGCTAAGCTAATGCCATAAATGTGAACCCTGCTTTTTTATGAGTCTATGGTGCTGAATAAAACTGGAGTGCCGTTTGGGAATTTTGCTTTTTTGTAATATGGGCAAAGGGGGCCTTACAAACGAGGCCTTACATTCCAAGTTCCTAGCAACATCCTGATTGATTGCAGTTTGTTAGGAACCTGGAGAAGCCTGGAAGGATTCAGGTGGTTGCAAGGAGGACTCAGGCTTTAAGTAACAAATACTCAGATGAGCTCAAGCATTCTGGGTTTTCTTGTGCTTAATATGTAACATTGCTATGTCAATATGTAATGGTCACAGATGGCAATATTAGTCATGAAAGAACAAAGAAGCCAAGTCCGTAGCCAAATTAAGAGGGGAATAGAGGGGAATGAACTTGCGCAGAAGGCAGGATTTACTTCTAAAGCTGCTTAAACACCATTGAACACCTTTACAAGATCCACATGTTGGTAAAAGCAGCTTTTGAAGACTGTAAATCTTTTAAGCTGGCTGATATCCATCGGCAAAAGTTGAAGCAAGAACTCCAGTGAAAAAAATGCTCAGAAGTGAATGGGATGATCTTAATTTAACAATGGGCACTCGTCCCACAAATTCTCATGCAAAGCAGCCGTGGCTTCCCCTCTTTTATTAATTAACTGTGCAACCATTTCCAGCAGGAGGATTAAGAATGTTTATATCTATCTTTACATCATTTCACTGGCCACATTAACCACTTCTGCACGTGTTGGTTGCTCTTTCAGCACAAGAAGCTCAGGAAGGGGCAATTAGGTTCATAAGGGAGGAACTTAATTGAGGAATTAAGTACTGAAACCTCTTGACAAATACCATTTGCTAAGAATTGCAGTAACAACAACCACCACCACCAGTCCTCTGATGCAATGGCCCAGATCTAAAGCCCACTGTGATTATAGTGTTCCCTCCCTGTTCTGAAAAGCTCCTATGTCATTTTTTTTAATAACAAACAAACAAACCCTACTTTTGGAACTCCTTTCCATTTTAAAATTTATTTCCCATACAACTGTTGTTTGTGAAGCACAGCTTCAAAGTTCTGGACTTGTATGGTTCTTTGGACCCCGCCAGATGTACTCTCTCCAAACTAATCTAAAACAGTAACTACCATAGGTAATTTTGATTTAATTCAATCAGAACTATAGTCTGAAAAACAAACTTGACACCCTGTGAAGCATAAAAATGAAAGGGCAAAGTGAGAGTTAAGGGAAGTCATCTTCAGGGAAATCTTTTGGATATATGTTGCCTTCCTGGTGTTGTTCAAGACATTGATGAGGTGACCACCCTCCTATGTACAGAGATGCTCAAGTGAAATAAGGAATCCCAGTTCATACTCCAATAGGATTTATGTCAAACATTCATATCAGTTGATCAGTTCTCACTCAGGAGGAAAAATAGTTGAGAGCAGGTCAAGTATAAGTTGGTATAATGGCATGCGTGTAAGCAATGGACATTTTTTATGATATGTGGCATGTAAAAGATAATGTTTGGTTGGACTGTGAAAGATGAATGAGCCTCTGCGTAAGATGAAGGAAAATACTCCCGGCTGGGCAAAGACATTAATAACTGAACTATGAATTCTTCCAAGAAATTTAGAGTGTCACAAGGCTTTCCTCATACCTTCCTATAAGGAAAGATTGCAACATTTGGGACTTTATAGTGTTGAAAAAAGGCAAGTCAGGGGTGACATGATAGCGATATCTAAAATTCTGCAGGGTGTGCAGAAAGAGACTAAAGATATTTTTTATTCTCTCTTACATTATTAGTAAGGGATGCGGGTGGCGCTGTGGGTTAAACCACAGAGCCTAGGACTTGCCGATCAGAAGGTTGGCGGTTCGAATCCCCACGACAAGGTGAGCTCCCGTTGCTCGGTCCCAGCTCCTGCCCACCTAGCAGTTCAAAAGCACGTCAAAGTGCAAGTAGATAAATAGGTACCACTCTGGCAGGAAGGTAAACAGCATTTCCGGCGCTGCTCTGGTTCGCCAGAAGAGGCTTAGTCATACTGGCCACATGACCAGATGTACGCCGGCTCCCTCGGCCAATAAAGAGAGATGAGCACTGAGTCGGCCATGACTGGACCTAATGGTCAGGGGTCCCTTTACCTTTACCATTACATTATTAGTACCCAGGGTCATCCTGTGCAACTGAATGTGGGAAGATTTGGGGTAGACCAAAGGAAGTATTTCTTCACATAGTTAAACTATGAAATTCATTATTGCAAGATGAGGTGATAGCTAGCACCCTGAATGACTTTAAAAGAAGTTTAGAACAATTCTCTGAGGATAAGGCTACCCCGGCCAGTAGACCTGGGAAGCTCTGTCTGCATTTGGAATTCCAGTTGCACAAGTGGGGAAATGCAGTTGCATTGAGCCCCTGCCTGTGAGCCTCTCCTCAGTGTCTGGTTGATGGCTGCGAGAACAGTGAACTGGACTAGATGGGTATTGGGTCTGATTCAGCAAAGATCTTCTTAGGTTCTTAGTTCTCGCAAGCAGCAAAAATCTGTGTCTTGGCTGCACCGCTTCACTTTGAGATGGAGGTTCACAGGATCAAATGCTCCTTGGTTAAAATAACAATCCATAACTGAAACACAGACATGTCAGGGAGTATGCTAGCTTACAACCCTAATAATGTGACCCTCTATCAGGCCTAACACATTTTGCTGCCTGGTGTTAACAAGGAACAGCATCGCCTCCCCTGGCTAGACCAAGGTGCTCAGTACCCAAGGTTGACCCAATTATATTGCAGGACATCTTTGGGAGAAGAAAAGGCTAAGGAGTAAACCCCACCCAAATCTGGAGTGGAGTTCCTAAGATAGTTGAACAGCGTCTTGTACGCCTCCTTCCGGCAACTCCTGCAGCCAAGCTAGTGCCAAACGTCTTTCTCTGCTTTCCTTTGGACCACATCAGAGAGACCGAGAGGGGAGTCTTGTCATCTGAGCAGCCTAGGATCTCTATACACACTGCCCATGCTTGTGCCCCAGCGTGGCGGGTGGTGGTATCTCACTTCAGCGCTGCTAATGGAACAGAAGCAGTGTGAGTGGCAGCAAGCACTGTGATCCTCCAGCAGTTTGACTTCACCCCTGGAGGTGCACTGCATGGGCTGAAGATATTTCTGCTTGTGAGTGGAGGACCGGCAACCTGCGTAAGGGTAAATAAGACACAAGGACACATGTATATTAGGTTAATGGGCTAAAGAAGGCCACAACTTTATTGGTTACAGCATGTGAGTGGTACTGGCTTAGGCATTGGATCAAACAACCTATATATGACCCCACCCCGTGTAGCGGGGGGCATTTCTGCTGACGCGGGAACGGCTCCCGCTCACAACACCTCCCCTCTGGGAGGAGGAGGGGCTTTATAGAAGAAATTGTTTTTTGTGGACCATATACATACGTGAAAGCTGCAAGTTTCCCCAAGCTCTTCCAGCTCATTTTATCATTCCAAGTGAGAAATTGACTCTGTATGCAGTGTCCCCAAAGGGAAATTACTGGCCGAGTAAGTTCCACTGTGTGTATGGATTTCAGAATTTCCATCTACTTTGGGCATATATGTAGGAGCCCCTAAAAAAATCTTATTTTAAAAAAACAAGTTTTATCGGTGCCACTACTCAGGAGGCCTGACTTTAATTTATAAAATGGTACATTTATTCTATGATGATTAATGGGTGGGAGTTACCAGCAAAAAGCTGCATTCACCCAACAGATGTCATAAGAGCTTTTAGAACATACGAAGAGTCGATGACATGAAAGGATTCTGTGAATATGAAATCTGGAGTGAGGATGCTTTCTCTCCCTGCCCCCACCCAAGCTCTGGAAACTTTAGCAGTGTTTGGCAGCTGTTTGCTTTACAAAGATAACCAGAAACAGTAAGAGGATTATCAGGCTGCTCTGGCGGACTCTTGGCATTTTGGAGAGTCAGAAGCATTGATCCAAAGACAATTTGGCTAGCAAACCCAGATGCCCATCCCTTTGCGTGGAGGAAAGGCTGCTGAGTGAACACGCACCTGGAAATGGATATTGGGAACAGCATCCAAGACTTGTGGCAGCATTTTTTAAACAAACAAACAAACAAACAAACAAACAAACAAACAAACACGACAGCATTGCAGCTATAACAATATATAGTAAGTGGAGAATATTAAAAATCCTGAAATGTTGCTTAAAATATACCAAGTATGTTAGGAGGGTTTGTTACACAATAATTGATACCTGTGCAAAATGTGATGTGAGTCACTCAATGTTATTGCTCCTTCAACCCACTTTTATGGTTTTCTCCCCCAAGAGTCAGCCAGCACGGGAACTAGCCGTGGAGCTAGCTCCATCTGCATGGTTCTAGATCTTCCTTCTTTAGATTTCCCCCTATTTTTATACTATCTTTATGGGGTTTCTTGAGCTTTCTGGAGCCTTGCTGGGTGCTGGCATGTCGGCAAGATATGGAATGGTACTCATAGCCTGAACCTCAAAAATGGAATTAATAACTGCAGTTGATCATGAGGACAGAAGCCAACTTGCAGGTTGCCCTGGGCAGAATATGTTGTACCTTTTTATGTGGATAACAATTTTCCAGTGCACTTGGATAGCTTGGAACTCTGAATTTAACGGTCTTATGCCCATCCATCTTTTTTGATGGTAGTGTGCATTACTTCACTTATTTTAAAATGTGGTTATCCATCACTGCTACAGCTGCAGAATCCTACTGGTTCTGCAGTCCTGGACCTCTGTCCCAGAGTCATACGCTGAGAGCATCACTATTCCTAGAAGGCAAGAAATGGCAAAACTTGGGGCCCTCAAGAAAGCACTGGATCCTGATTCCCTTTTTATCAGCCAGAATGGCTAACATAGATGAATGATGTGAGTTGGGTGTCCAACAACATCCCCAACCCCTGCCTTAGAACAATATTGATTAGGCTTAGATAATAAGTCCCCTTCATGCATTATCCTCCATGTCATCATCTTCATGTGGGGGGGAGAATGGGGGCACATCTGCTCCTGGCCTGCCACTGCATTCCCATTGGTCCTGCTCCCCCAATGGCCATGAGTTGACAGAGCACGTATGTAGACATGCATAGTCTCCTTCTGAGGCACGGAGCCCTAATCACACAGGATTCCACCTCACAGAGGGAACCTACATGCATAGCTCAGGCTTTCCCAACAGATGCACTCCACATAGATGGTGAGGTTGGAGCCAATGGGGACATGACATCAAGGGTGGGTCCAGGAGGTGTGGCCCCATCCTCCCACTCCACACAATTAGGGTTGTGTAGAGCGTGGAGCAGCTATAGTGAATTGCCCATTCAGTGACAGGCAAGTAAGGACTCAGGCTTAGCTCATCCAAATACTGCTCTCTAATAACTACCCCATATCAAAATGTAAGAGGTATATTCTTCCTTTCTTCCCCTCTTTGCACATGTTTTGTTTTGCTATGATTAATCAGGAAAGTCATACATCAAGTGTGCTTGCAACAATGCTTGCAAAAGCCTACACAAAATAAATTAAACAAGACTGCAAACGTTGCCTTAGTCAATTATTGTCATGGCTGCAATGTCACCACTGATGAGGAGAATGTGTTTGTTTGTTTGTTTGTAAGTCTTACCTGTGTGGATTTTCTCTGTCTTTAAATCTGTAAGTGCTAATCTTACAGAGCAGGTTTTTTATTGGTCAAGTGTGTTATTGCCACAGAACAAATTTAGATCGAACCATCCACTTGGGATTTCACTTTGATCAGGACAGACTGAAGACTAACCCCAGTACTTTCTGCAAGTGTGGAGTACATTGTGAAATACTACTAGAACTTCAGATCAGGGGAATGATTGTTTAAACAGGTGTGGTGTCAAGAGCAGGTGAAATACCAGTGCTGTTGGGGCCGCTCATATTTGATCAGGGGGAGATTTTCACAATACTGGTGCCCCAGTGAAAAAGCCCACCTCCATGTTACTACAAGCTGATACTTATCAGATATGCTTTTAACCTTCTTCACAATTTAGGCTGCAACTTTCTCAGGATGCCTTACCTACAGTACTTTCTAAAGTTTTCAGCACAGTAACAGTGCCAAATAAATAAATATTATCATATATCTGTCGTGCAAATTGAGATCAGGCTACGCTGCATGTGAAGTAACCCCTGTGGCCATTCATCAATTATTACCACGTCTGTCTTGACACTACTTTGCCTCAATAAAATTAGTGAGTTGGACAGAACCAGGCCGAAGGCACAAACAGGAAATGTTTCCATCTCATGAGCTAATAACTCATTTTAGATCAGTGGCAAACCATGAAAAACCTTTCACTATCATCGAACATGTGTGCTCCCACAACAATATACTCTAAAACTATCCCCGGGAAATTTTATTTGAGGCCACAATATGATACTAAAATGTATACTAATAGGTATCCACAAGTCTGGTTAATTTCACGGAAATGAACTGGTAGAATTACAACATGCTGACAGGACTCATCAGGAGAATTTATTTCTGTGCTTTTCGGGCCCATGACCTGTGAATGGGAAAATATTTGCTTATGTCTTCTGTTTAAGCTCTAAATTAAAGTGACATCTTTTAATAAAAATGTCATATTTACATAATAAGAAATATATGGGTTTTAACCAAAGCATGATTATCAGCAAAGCCACAATATGTATATTCAATAAGCTTATGTATTATGCTGCGTGGTTCTGTCCCCTGCCCCCATCCCGCTTCTTCTGTCAGATAATGTAAATTGTTCTAAGCAGTGACAATTACTGTAGTGGATTCTTTATTGAATTTTCAGGGCAGAACTAAATGTTGTCCTCCAGCAAATGTAGCAAGAGGTAGATGGTAACTTTTGTAAGATGAAAACTGATTTGGGGAGAGGGATTTTAAGCAAAATATTGGTGGGGGAAGAGGGTGAAATTCTGCTAGAATTCCTTCAATACAGTGGAACCTCGGGTTACGCTTCAGGTAATGAGCTCCACTAACCTGGAAGTAGTGGCAGCGAACTTTGCACCGGGATGCAAGCGGAAGTCGTGTGGTGGCGCGGCAGCAGCGGGAGGCCCCATTGGCGAAAGCGCGCCTCAGGTTATGAACTGTTTCAGGTTAAGAACGGACCTCTGGAACAAATTAAGTTCATAACCGGAGGTACCACTGTAAACTGTACATTCCTCTCTCTTTGCAGGCTTCCAGATATCTTGGCCCCCACAAATAGACATTTGGAACATAGAGGGGGAAGAAAAGCAGTGGGCAGGTGTTAGAGTTGTTCAGCGGAATCCCAGATCTGGACTTGTGTTAAAATAAATGAACATTCCACGCCAAGAATGACTTTCAAAGAGTTAGTGCAGAACAGTCTTAAAACTAGTTACATGTAGATGTTACTAAGAAATAAAATGCAAAATAACACATTGCATTCAAGTATCGGGCAATGCAGTTAAGTCCTTCTCTTTTGGTGCCAGAAAGGGACACCATAATGCTGGAAGCTCCTTCTCCCAACACTTGAGCTGGCAGTCTCTCTGCTGGCTTCCCACAATGCTGAGCTTCTCCTGTTTCAATTGCCTGCTGATGAGGGACTTACCTGTAGCCTAAACTTTCAAATAGGAAATTACCCCACGTTTCTGATGCTTTTGCCAAAGTGAATCCTCTCTGCTCAATCTAAACATCTATGCTTTGCAAATGCAAAAAATGTACAGAAGTTTTAAATTCAATGCATGCAGAACATTACGTTTTGTGCACGTTAAACGTTTAACAGCAGGGAGATGTTTAAGTAGCCTTGCCCCACACGGCTGTTTCTCTAGCTTGAACTGTGTGAAGTTATCTAGCAGCCTTTGTTGGTTCAGGAGTCAATATCTGTCTTGTTTGGTTGTAAGTCGCTTCAGGTTGCCTTAGGCAAGATAAAGTGACAAACAAATTTAATAAATAACAATAATAATTGTGGGGTCCCTGCTTTGAACCCACTGGGACCTGGCAGACTGCGCCAGGTGGAGGGAAGGAATTACATTTACCCGGCAGCTATGCATTATGGCCTGATAGCTCTGAAACAGAAACGTATCTAAAAAAGACAATATCCAGACCACCCAGTGTAACAGATAATATGAACTACACATTCGTGACATCACCAGCTGGTCATCTTAAAAGGCCCTGAGGCTATATTTCTTTCTAGCTGTACATACACAAAAATTTACAGGCCACTGAATGGACAAGAAGTTATTATGGATTTTTAAACCCTTGGGTGTTGTTCAGATCCATTGTACCCAACAGGAATTTGGCCAGTGGTGTGGAACAGGAATTGCACCTTTTAATAATACTTTATCTTAAATTACTTTGCTCTGTACCTTAGTTTCAAGCGAATATTTACTCTCACCCAGAATCTGAAGTGGGGTTTTTTGTGGTTTTTTGAGGAATGCACCGAGGACTTCTAAATGAATCATCAGAGAGACTATTTTTAAAAGCGCAACAACAGGTATTACAACCATCCTACTGGAACTAAAAATATTCCTTATTAAATGCAGCTTCTTCCTTCTACTTTTCCTTTTTGTTACACTCGGTGTCACATCTATATAATACCAATTAAGAATGACTCAGAGAAAAAAGGATTAAAAATATTGCTATGAAAGCTGCATTGTGTGTGGGACGGGGGAGGGAAATACCAGCTACCTTGCACTTTCAAAATGTATTTAGGTAACAATATTGATTCATGGGTTGTTCATCAGGCGATGATGATGTGCTGGAATCAGTAGGGCTATTGACAGTGCAGTTCCACATAAATCTACTCAGAAGTAAGTCCCGTCAAATCCAATAGGGCTTGCTCCCAGGTAAATGGATGGAAGAATGCAGCCTCAATGTAGGTTTTAGTAAAAAGCTTATTGAGGCTGTAATCCAACAGCTAAGGGGATGGCTCAGAAAAAGATGAGAGAGTGACAGGAAAAAAGAATGGGAGAAAAAAGGGGAACCCCAGTCACCTTTTGCTCTGGCTCCACCCACTTTGACTCTGGGCCCTGAGGAACTTTTCCCAAACGCCCCTTCCTAATGAGAGATGGCACATACTTTTGTAAACCAAGAAATCTTTAATAAAAATGCATATATATTTTTTTAAAAAGAAAAAAATATATTTCCCACCGCTGCAATACAGTTAACTGGAAATAAACCATGTTGAACTCAGCAAGACTTACTTCTGAATAGAGAGGCACAGGATTGCACTGCTAATTTTTCATTTTAATGTTCAAATGGCACACTGGGAAATCAGTGCAGCTGGGTGGGTGAACAAGGGTGGAAGAGGCTCCCTGACTGCTCTTACAGTTCCTTTTTAATACACTAAGAAAGTAATACAAATGACGTGTCCAAACTGGAGCAAAAAATAGACCCCCTTCACTGTGCTGTCCCAAACCTTTAGGAGTATTTTGATCCCTGGAAAGTCTGAAATGGCCAGGATTGAGATTCAAAGCAGGAAAGGTCTGGGATAAGACTGGAATGGGGAGAACATCTTATGGAGTTCACTGCATCAACAGGGAGACGGGCTGGTGTAATCTGGTGTGGACAAGCCCAGACACCATAAGATAAGGGACATTTATTGGACTGTAATGTACTCTTGCTGCTTTTATGGGGAATTTGCTGCTCTGTGGATTTCTCGTTATTCCTTATACTCTGTTTTTAGTCTGCCTTTGTTGTTTTATCCCCTGGACAGTTTTTATTATTATTATTCTGGTGATTTTGATAATCTTTTTTTAAAAATTGAACAATATCTTGTCTTAATTCAAGCTCATGTGAGACTGCAAAGTGGGATAATAAGACTTTCAATATACGTTAAAGTAACAAACATTACTGGGAGGGGGACACTGATTATTTGTTTATTTTATATTTTATATTTATTGCATTTCTACCCCACCTCTCCTCCCAGGGAGCCCAGGAGCTTAAGGATTTCACTCAAAGGGAACCAGGTTGCAGGTGTTGGGGAAGGGAAAGTGATTCTTTATTGTTTTCTGCCAGGTGTTCATATCTCTGCTCCAAATGTGATTATCCCAAACTTCCCATTCTGCAGTGTGGGGGAGGGGGGCCCTCTTCCTTCGATGCAATGCTGGCAATGAAGTACACTTTATTCATCATCACTGCCACATGGCAGGCATGAGAATGTGCTCTCACCCATGTTTGGTCAAGTTCAAATTGGGATACCTGGAAGCAGAGCACTACATTTTTGCAACATGATTATGGCACAAAAAGAAGCCATGGAAAAACCAGGGATGAGTTATACAACCTCGGGAGTCTCAATGAGGACAGCAGTGTTCAATATAAAAGGCAAGAAATTTGCTTATATGAAGTGTATGTTGCATTTAACAGCCACACCCAACATTTATACTCCCATCATTTGCATACACATAATGTTATACCGTGGGACGCAGGTGGCACTGTGGGTTAAACCACAGAGCCTAGGACTTGTCGATCAGAAGGTCGGCGGTTCGAATCCCCGCGACGGGGTTAGCGCCCGTTGTGTGGTCCCAGCTCCTGCCAACCTAGCAGTTCGAAAGCACGTCAAAGTGCAAGTAGATAAATAGGTACCGCTTTATAGCAGGAAGGTAAACGCCATTTCCGTGTGCTGCTCTGGTTCGCCAGAAGCAGCTTAGTCATGCTGGCCACATGACCCGGAAGCTGTCTGCAGACAAACGCCGGCTCCCTCGGCCAATAAAGCGAGATGAGCGCCACAACCCCAGAGTCGGTCACGGCTGGACCTAATGGTCAGGGGTCCCTTTACCTTTAATGTTATACCATCTCCACATACATTCACATTCACCACTCATATCTTTCATCCCCAACAAGCCACTCAAACACCTTATTCAAACACTTCCCTGCATTTCTTCCTATCAATAGCTCATTGTACTTCTCTCCCTAGGCTCCTTTCCCAGACAGTTTAAACTTGTAGTAATTAGAATGTTCAAGACCTTCTGTGACATCAGAGCACTTCAGCCAATGAATGTCAGGTGGTGGTGGGTCATTGCTATGCCCTGTGGATCTAACAGCTCAGCCCAGGTGAGCTCAGAGATTGAAGCAGGGGCCACGTGCCACTCTTGCACAGACACACGCTGGTGGAGACACATAGAGGGACAAATCGAGGGACACAGCACCTCTTCACCTGTTCCATGTCGGAGGAGCTCTATCGCTCCTTCTCCACTCACCAAATGACCAATCTGATGAACAGGGAGCACACTGAACATCTCTCAACACAGCTTTATTTATTTTATTTTATTTTGCCAGTCCTGATACAACTGGTGGGCAGGGGTTAGAAATATTTGCTTGGAGGAGGCTGATGAGACCCCTAAAATGCGCCCTTTGGCCTCATCCACAATAATATTTGGTATGTATCTCCTTTCTGGTTGTATTGCTGGAGAGGACCTTTGTTTCTGCTATTCAGCCAACCACAATGACTGACGTCATGCTCCATTGCCTTCCGTATCAGACATGTCTCCTACACCTTCACACCACAATTTTATGGCTTTTGTAACCACCCAGCTTTTAAGATCGTTCTTTCCACCCCCTTTACTGAGGGACAATGTGTGCTGAGAGGAAGAGATAATAAAATGTAGCGGATCTGGCATCTTTATCCCTGTGGAATAAGCCACAGCTGGTCTACACCTGTATGTTCAAAACACTGTGGATGCAAATGGGGATGTTTCTTTTAAGTGTGTCTGTGATATATGTATAACACAGAGAGTTTAAGGATGAGTCCCATTTTGTTTTGAGATTGCTGCTTCTTACAGAGGACAAAATAAGTCCATTGGTCATCTGTATGTGCTATTTCTGTTACATTTCCCATAGACTATAACATTTGCTCTTTGTAATAATTGAGTATAGACAACTTTCCCCTTAAGTGCCGAGGTCTCTAAAAATAAATGGACCAAGGGTGGTCTCAATATGCCCCCTTCTCTTTTTGCAGGGCTATTCTCCCACAAAAGTGTGTGAATTCATTTTCAGAGAATTGGGGTGGGTTGGGAGAGATGGAGAGAAATTGATTATACTTTTATGAAAGGCTTACCTTCACAAAAGAAGGGTGCATTTGGGAAATGTTAGCCAAGGTTCTTTCCCCTGCCCACCCTCTCCCTCAAGTGGCAGAATAATTGCCAGAGGAATTATTGGCTTTAAAGGGGGGGGGGGCTGCTGAGGATGTCCTATTAACTTCACGGTGCAGAGTCATCCGCCCATTTTCCATTAGGAATGTTGTCTCACCCTGCTCAGGCTTAAGAAGTCTCTCCTAATTTTATATATATATATATATATATATATATATATATATATATATATATATATCCCGCCCATCTGGCTGGGCTTCCCCAGCCACTCTAGGTGGCTTCCAACAAAATTTTACAATACTGTAATACATCAAACATTAAAAGCTTCCCTAAACAGGGCTGCCTTCAGATGTCTTCTAAAAGTCTGGTAGTTGTTGTTCTCTTTGACATCTGGTGGGAGGGCGCTCCACAGGGCGGGTGCCACTACCGAGAAGGCCCTCTGTCTGGTTCCCTGTAACTTGGCTTCTCGCAGTGAGGGAACCACCAGAAGGCCCCCAGCGCTGGACGTCAGTGTTTGGGTAGAACGATGGGGGGGGGGGGAGACGCTCCTTCAGATATACTGGACCGAGGCTGTTTAGGGCTTCAAAGGTCAGCACCAACACTTTGAATTGTGCTGGAAACGTACTGGGAGTCAATGTAGGTCTTTCAAGACCAGTGTTATGTGGTCTCGGAAGCCGCTTCCAGTCACCAGTCTAGCTGCCGAATTCTGGATTAGTTGTAGTTTCCAGGTCACCTTCAGAGGTAGCCCCATGTAGAGCACATTGCAGTAGTCCAAGCGGGAGATAACCAGAGCATGCACCACTCTGGTGAGACAGGTTGCGGGCAGGTAGGGTCTCAACGTGCGTACCAGATGGAGCTGGTAGACAACTACCCTGGATACAGAATTGATCTGTGCCTCCATGGACAGCTGTGAGTCCAAAATGACTCCCAGTCCACTCACCTGGTCCTCCAGGGGCACAGTTACCCCATTCAGGACTAGGGAGTCCTCCACACCCGCCCGCCTCCTGACCCCCCAAAACAGTACTGCTGTCTTGTCAGGATTCAGCCTCAATCTGTTAGCTGCCATCCATCCTCCAACTGCCTCCAGACACTCACACAGGACCTTCACCGCCTTCACTGGTTCTGATTTGAAAGAGAGGTAAAGCTCCTAACCCCTGAACATCACCCCAAAAATCTTTCAAAATGAAATATGGACTGGGTCCCTCTGAATCTCCCTTCACATAAAAAAAGCTAGGATGTCAAGAGGAAGGTCTGAGTCTAGCTTTCTCCACATAGTGTTAGGTTTCTATAAGTAAAGGAGGGGCATTCAAACATTTCATACCAGGTGGGTCCTCTACATGTGTAGATAAGAATATAAATAAAGCATGCAAGACCAGGCCAATGGCCCACCTAGTCCAGCATCCTGTTCTCACAGTGGCCAACCAGATGCCGGTGGGAAACCCACCAGCGGGATTTGAGCACAAGAGGGCTCCTCCTTCCTCAGGTATCCAGGACCTCCTATTCAGAAGAATTATTGCCTCTGACTGTGAAGGCAGAGCAGAGCCATCAGGGCTACTGCCATTCATAGCCTTATCCTCCATGAAATTGTCCTCTTTTAAAGCCATCCAAGTTGGCGCCCATCATTACCTTCTGTGGGAGCGAGGTCCATAGTTTAACTCTTCATGGCTACAGCCTTGAATTTCACCAGAAAGCTAATAACACTGAGTACAGTGGTACCTCGGGTTACATACGCTTCAGGTTACAGACTCCGCTAACCCAGAAATAGTACCTCGGGTTAAGAACTTTGCTTCAGGATGAGAACAGAAATTGTGCTCCAGTGGCACGGCAGCAGCAGGAGGCCCCATTAGTTTAAGTGGTGCTTCAGGTTAAGAACAGTTTCAGGTTGAGAACGGACCTCCGGAACGAATTAAGTACTTAACCCGAGGTACCACTGTAGTGAGTTGACATGCTGCAAATGCTCTGGACCATTATACAGTAGACACCATGAACACTACTGTTGGGAAATACTGCTCAAAGTTTGCAGTGGCAGATTGAAACATTCTTATTCCAATAAATGCTACACTATGAAAGCTAGAGGTGGATGATAGTCCCCCAGACCAATTTTGGATTAGGATTAAAAATGATGAACAAAAACTCTTGAAGTTCCCTCCTCTCTGAAGGATGGGATAAGTAAATAATGAATAGCATTTGTTCCTATTGACTGAGTTGGTTCTGCTGTAACTCTTCTCAGCAGCCTTGAAAATTTCACTCCAAACTTTTAAAATGCCCTGCATTTGCATACTAACAGAAAGAAGGAAACCACTGTCCTAGATGTTGCTTTTTGTTAGTTCTCTCTGATGTCAGCTGTTCTTCCTGCAGAAAAGCAGTCACTGTCAGGGACAACAAGGAAGGAAAACAGCCAGAACTACCATGTTCTTATTGCCCCATTAGAGGAAAATGCAAAACTGCAGTGCCAGTGGCTTGGCTTAGAAACCCTGAGCGAGGCGGACCAAGAGGAAGCACTTCTGCCTGAGAAGCCTAGAGTGCCTCTGGAAATGAAGGGCTCCTGCAGGTACACACAGGTTTGCATGTAGTAATTGTATTTCATGCCCTTGAAATTATAAACTGGAGTCAGGAAAGAGGCAACAATTCCCCCCCCCCCCATTTTAGCCTGTGGTCACTTGTCCAATTTTCCCATTAAAAATAATTTTGACGAATTGTCTTCATTTGTTACAGTTGTCACAGCATATATATTTTTCAGACTTGAAATGTGTTAGCATGATTGTAAGTAGAGATCAGAGGAATGAATTCTTACATTTGAATAGTGCTTTTTAAAAAAGCACCTATAATTTTTCACTTCCACTTGTCAATCTACTGAGGGGCGAAAGGCATACCACCAGAGAGATGGAAACCCCCATGCTGAATTACAAGATGTAGGTCAATTTTGCCCCAGTTTTGTAAACAAGGCCATTTTAAAAATATTTGGCAGAATTTATTTATGTGGTCCGTCAAATATGTAAACCAGGAGGATGCAGGGGAGGAACTAATTATCTCAGTCGCTGGACGATGTTGTTTCATGCTTTTTGGAACAACATGCATGCAAAATGAGTTACCACAATGTGAGCAAAAACAAGTGTGTGGAAGATATGCTTTCACTTTCATGGTAATTTTACTACTGAGCTGCTTGCTACTTTAGGTATGCCACTCTCCATCCTCAGTCTCCTTTGGCAAGCGAACCCTCTTGCCTTTAATTAGAGAGATTTATGAATGAGACGGTGCGGAGAGAAGGCTTGTGGTGTGTGGCATGGCTCACCAAGGCTCAGCCCTAGGACCTGGCCCCTTCTCAAATCTGTGATATAATAAAGTGCATGTGCAAATCTAAGCATGTGCAGAGTGCATTTATCCCACCACTGAGTAGCTGCATGTTTAAAGTTAGGAGCATGAGAACGTAGTCCTACATAGTGTGATGATCACATCTAAAATCTACTAGTTCAACAATTTGCTTAATCTAGCGTAATCTTAAACAGACTTTATAAGGGTTGTCAGTCCTTGCCACTTGTCAAATATATAGAGTTTATTAGAGTTTAGCTGAAAGCTTGGTTGTTGTTGTTTTTTTACTACTGTAGTGGCTTAAGGGTAGGGATTATTGGGAGGTTGTTTCTTGAAACCATCCTTTTGCTTCCCTTTTCAATGCTGCCACCACCCATTTTACAGTTCTGGTAGTCGCGATGGTCACAGTTGCAGGTGATGCTAGACAGGGTTTCACCCACAAGTCTCCTGTTATCATGAAGCCAAATCAGAGTGAAAACAATGCTTACTGCCCTCACAACTTTGCAGCTTGAGAAAACGGTGGTGAAGTTGGGGATTTCAGCTCAATGTTCCCACTTGTTTTTGACGTCAGACCCGAGTAGTTGCTTCTCATTTCCTGATGACAACTTACTCCGATAAAATAGGAGCAACTTTATACATTTCAGTTGCTACAGGGAGTAGCAGTGTGGATCCGAGAGCTCTGACTGGGTCCAGGTTCCCCCTTATAGGTACTGTACATGGTTGTTCAAGGTTGCAAGCACACGTCCCACACCAGTGTTTTCTGCAGCAATTGTAATGGCTATTGCTGCTCTAGGTCAATGCCGAATGCAGCTATCAAGACAGAGAGAGTTTCCACATGCCATGAATTCAGCCCAGAGAAGCTGTTGGTTTGGTGAAGGGATCACTAACTAGGGCAAATCTTGTAAGGGCTGTTGGTGTATTCATTTGTTCCCATTCGCACTGCAAATCCATGGGTCACGTAGCTGGAAAGAAAAGCCCTGAGTCCCACTTTTCTTTGTTTATCCCATTCTATTTTGCACTGGGCAGCTTACAAGAAAATAAATGAGAAAGCTTGCACTGCAGGGAAAGTTCGTATCTGTGTTTGACATCCTTATTCATTGTTCGGGTTAAAAATAATTAAGACGTGTCACTCAGTCTATGCCAACAGCTACGATGTTTATAAAAGCACCAGCTTTTTCTCACTCCATATCACTTAAAGCCATTAGGATTTGTCAAATACAACTGCAACAAGAATGTAGACCTTGTGAGGCCCAATTAAAGAAACAATTTTACATTTTGAACCATCTTTTCTACCTAAAACCCTTTATTTGAATGCCAATTAGAACACTGCATAGAAGATGATGGTTGCAGTCATGAGCAGCGTTGAATATTTGTCGAGATTCTGGGAACATGCCGAGAGGTGAGCTCTGCTCTCAGGATGCTCCTGACAGCAAAAAGAAGAGGAGGAAAGAGGAGGGACTTTCACCAATCTCCCATTCACACTGCATCCCCTTTGCCTGCAGAAGATCTGCTCTGGGAGGTGGCAGGACCCTCCAGAGCAGCAGGACAAGGCAGCATGGGGCGCTGCAGGAGGAAAAGAAGAGGAGTGGAAGTGCTGCCATGGACTCAGACTGGCGCCTCTGCCGGTTCTCAGTTCCCACTGTAAATAGGAGAGTCCTTCCATTAGTATAGGGCTTGTTAGGATCCAGACCATCATCTCTTATCTACCTTCTTCCATCAGGGTCTGGTGCACATTCTTCTGTGAATCTGTGTTAACATAATTTTAACTTGGTTACTTATGGAAAAGCCCTTCTTAAAGCCCAAAATCTTCCTGATGCAGCGCATGTGGAAGGCATTGAGGTGTCTCTCCTGGCAGGTATACTTTGCCCACCTCTCACTACCAAGCCTGGTAGACCTTCATCTTGGCATCATGTTCTCCCAAACTCTTTTGCACAAAAGGTAGCTCTTTGCACAATAAATGTGGAGGGTTGGTGTTTTTTTCCTCTCTCTTTCTCTCTTTCTCTCTTGTAAAATTGCTAGCTTCTTGCAAAAATCAAACTGGGGAATATACAACACATACCCAGCTTTCTATTCCTTCTTACAAGAAAATGATCAGAAAAATAGTCCAGACACTGAAGACATTGATGACAACAAAAGATTATAGGGATTCCATAGCACTTGAGAGGTGATTTATATGCTCCAGTCTCATGGATTTGCAGGCATAGAAATCTGTTCTGTAGTTTGTGTGTGTGTGTGTGCGCGCGCGCACACACACACACACACACACACACACACACACTAATACATGAAAGATAGCTATCTGAAAGATAGCTGTACAGTATTGGAACTGCAAAACAAATTCCAGAAAGGACACATCAATTTTCCCCATATATGGAAACACACACACACACACACACACACACACACATTCATGTCTGAATAAAAACTACGAGAACAATGCATAATCCTTACTGTAATGTGTTGCTATCAACACAATTTATGCTTTGGGCATAAATATAGCTTATTGGTTGGGGAATGAACAACCTCAGGTCTTGGGCTGAGTATTCCCCTTTTCCTCTCTTCCTCCAGGGCAGCAGCAGCAGCGAGGTTGGAAACTTCCTGGTTAAATTAGTCATTTTGTGCTGTTGTTACATCTGAACCAGTACCAACAGTTAGTTAAAACTATGCCTGCATCACACCATGTCCCCTGCTACCTTACCCTTTCCCTGTTGGTAAATGGCAGCAGCAAATGGCATTGGGAAGCTAGGGGTCAGCAATGCAGCCCCACCAGGGATGCCCTGCCAATAGCTATTAGAAACAAGTCAAGATCAGAAACCATGGTTTGATGGTACAGAAGTTGCCTCAAAACAGGGACCTTAGGTTAAAAGGTATGGCCTGAAATCGAGATGAGCGCCGCACCCCATAGCCACCTTTGACTGGACTTAGGCTGGACCATAAAGAAGGCTGATCGCCAAAGAATGGATGCTTTTGAATTATGGTGCTGGAGGAGGCTCTTGAGAGTCCCATGGACAGCAAGAAGATCAAACCTATCCATCCTTAAGGAAATCGGCCCTGAGTGCTCACTGGAAGGACAGATCCTGAAGCTGAGGCTCCAATACTTTGGCCACCTCAGGAGAAGAGAAGACTCCCTGGAAAAGACCCTGATGCTGAGAAAGATGGAGGGCACAAGGAGAAGGGGACGACAGAGGACGAGATGGTGGGACAGTGTTCTCGAAGCTACCAGCATGAGTTTGACCAAACTGCGGGAGGCAGTGGAAGACAGGAGTGCCTGGCGTGCTCTGGTCCACGGGGTCACGAAGAGTCGGACACAACTAAATGACTAAACAACAACAACAACAACCGCTATGGGGTCCTTTACCTTTACTTATAACAACACATTGCTATTCTATCATTCATATTAGAGCCTTAAAACCAAAAGATAGCATGTAGACAATTTGATATCTGAAGGGCTGTCACATGGCAGATGGAGGAAGCTTGTTTTCTTCTGCTCTGGAGGGTAGGACCCAAAACAATGGTTTCAAGTTACAGGAATGAGATTCTAACTAAGCATCAGGAATAACTTTTTGACAGTAAGAGCTGTATGACAGTGGAATGAACTCCCTGTGGACTCTCCTTCCTTGGAGATTCTTAAGCAAAGGTTGAATGGCCATCTGTCATGGATGCTTCAGCTGAGATTCCTGCATTGCAAGGAGTTGGACTGGGTTGGACAATGACTCTACAGGTCCCTTCCAACACTACAGTTCTTTGATTCTATGATTTTTTGATGTGTGATGTTATAACACTGAAGAAGAAACAACCTTAAATTGGAGAAACAGGTCATTTTACAATGAGACGGAGCCTTAGGTTTACACGTTGATAAAAACAGACGGTGGGCATTAGCTGAAGTATTTTTTATGCTTGAAAATGTAAGTGTATCGTGCCCACATTTGCAGAGAAACAGCAGGAGTCAGTGAATCATGCAGCATTTTAATTAACACACACCCCAGAAGCAAGATGTATTCAGCATCAACGTGGGTCTCTCCAGAGGGCTCTCAAAACTCTGATGACGAGTGGCATGGGTTACTCATGCCTCTGTTTGCCCATCATGCAACCATGGTTGATTAGCAAGCATTTAAAGTGAGGCACGGATAATTTTTGATGACTCATCCAAAACTCTCCGTCTCCAGTCTATTTGTCATTATAGAATCTCTGCTATTAACAATGTTTTATAAGGGCTTTTGGGGACAGTGTTTTGCTGATTCTGTCCCAGAAGGAAAATACCAGAAAGAACTGAGGGATTCTTGAGGAAGAACTTCCTGCTTTCTCCAAAGAAGCACACAGTCTCCATGAATTGAATGAAAGGTTCAGAATGAGAAAGTTGTCAGATCAAATTGCCTTTGCAGAATTAGTACAGAAATGAAATCATATTATAAATGTCTAAATGTGCATTGCTCTTAGTTTAAAGAGAGATGGGGAAAAGGTACACTGTTTAGTCCACAGTTAAGCAAAGTGGGGAAGTCACAAGGCTGTCAGGTATACAGTGGTACCTCGGGTTACAGACGCTTCAGGTTACATATGCTTCAGGTTAAAGACTCCGCTAACCCAGAAATAGTACCTTGGGTTAAGAACTTTGCTTCAGAATGAGAACAGAAATCGCGTGGCGGCGGCAGCAGGAGGCCCCATTAGCTAAAGTGGTACCTCAGGTAAAGAACAGTTTCAGGTTAAGAACGGACCTCCAAAACGAATTAAGTTCTTAACCCAAGGTACCACAGTATTGGGTCTAAGCTGATATAAAGTGACAATGTATCACTTGCATAAAATTGCATAAAATTGTTGTTTTATTTACTGGGTGAAAGGGTTGTAGTGTCCATATTTGCAATTCTTTACCCTATTGTCTATTTCTGATCGGTTCTCTTAGGTTCACTTTGTAGCCAAAATGGAAGCAGCCACACACAAGTGGGAAGTATGAGAAGACTTGGGACAACCGTAAGGTTTGCAGAAGTGCAAAGCATCTTGGCAGGGGAGCGGCTTAAAGGGGAGAAGAACCCCACAAACAGCCCAATCAATATTGAGCATGTTTAGTGCCCATGGAGCTCAGACTGACCACTGAGGGAGGAAGAATCTTGTATCCAGGCTTGCCCCATCATTAGGTGAAACAAACCAACTATTGCTGTTGGCAGATGCTGAGGGGGATACCCTCCAAGTGTCACAATTTTCTAGGAACAGTCCCAGAATAACAAAAGCCATCCTGACTTCTGATTTGATCCCAGAATGTCCCTATTTCCCCCTCAAGCACCACCGCTGCCAAGCTCAGGGAGAAGGATAAATGACAGCGGCTTTGCCTATGATAGCTGGAATGGACCATCCTGTGGCCTCTCCATGGCTGCTGCAGCCGGCCTCCTCCCTTGGACAGTTTGTAGCGTCTGCTGGGGGAGCAGAGAAGCGTGCAGTCATGATTTATTTTATTTTTTAAAAAAATGCTTTGTGTGTCTGCATCTAATCTTGCCCCTTTCTAAAGTTTACCAAAGAATAAAATAAAATAAATATTAAAGAGCTTTCTCAGGACCATGGAAGGCAAGTGTTGGTGTGGTGGTGACACTCGCCCTTCTGCTGATCAGAAATGCTCTGCAGGGGCAGGGATACATCAAAATGGGGGTTGAGGAGGCTCAGTGGAGGGGGGAGTGCTAAATGCAGCGGCGTAGCGTGGGGGGTGCCAGGGGTGCCGGCCGCACCGGGCGCAACATTTGGGGGGGCGCGAGTCCAGAGGGAAGGGACAAGTTCCTTCCTCCGCCGGGCTCCCTGCCGCCACCGCCAGCCTTGCGCCCTAGCGGGCGCGCGCCCCCCGCCGCCACCACTGCGGCTGCGCTCCACTCACTGCTCGCAGGAGGAGCAGCCGCTGCAGCAGGGCCGACGCCACCACCAACGCCTGGCCGGGCACGGGCAGCCTCCGCACCCCGCCGCCGACGCCATCCCCTCGGCCCAGCCACAGGCGGCGGCTGCTTCTGCCGACTGGGAGGGAGGAGAGCTCCGAGGGGCCTCGCCGCGCCCTGCTCTCCCCAAAATCCTCCGAGAGGAAGCCGGTGGGCGGGCGAGGGTCTCCCGGGGGAAGGGGGCGCCGCTGGCTCCGGCTCTCAGCGCAAGTCTCAGCCGTGGGGGGGGGGGGTCGGGCGAGGACGGAGCGCGGCTGGAAGCCCCCGGACCAGGCCGGGGGGAGGAGAGGTGCTCACCAAGCCTGGATCTGGAGCGCCTCGGAGCGTGGGCTCCACCTACAGCCCAAGGAGAGGAGGGGGCGGGGAGGCGCCCGAGGGGAGGGGGTTTCGCCTGCCTCGGCCCGCGGGGGCTCCGCAAATAATAAATTTAATAAATTCCTGCTGAGATTTTAGGGGGGGGTCCTTGGCTCCTTCGCTCGCCCCCAGCCCCAGTGGCGTAGCGTGGGGGGTGCAGGGGGGGTGGCCGCAACATCTGGGGGGGTGCGCTCGCACTCGAGTGCTAAAATCCAGGGGTTAGGGGGCGCAAATTACTTGCCTTGCCCCGGGTGCTGACAACCCACGCTACGCCACTGGCTAAATGTCCCTATTTTCATCTGAGGAATGTTGGAGGGGATGCTGTTGCCAACTGGCTTCTCCTGCGTCCCCTAATCTGACCTGCTGCCTGAGGAGTGGTGGAAGACACTATCTCGTTGCCGGTGTTGATTCAAATGCCAATCTGGCCGGCTTTTGCACGGGGAATTGTGAGGCTGCGAAGTGCCTTGAGCCAGCCCCACTTCTATCCTTTCATCGTTTGCTCAGATTAATGAGAGGAAGAGTCCCTATTAATATCCATCAAGCTGAGGAAGCAGTCTTCAGTTGGCACCGTCCATGACCCAGTATTGCTTCTCTGTCCCCACTTGCATTCCCTAGGAGGCCTCTGCACTCCTCACCTCTTCCTCTGCTGCTACATTATCCTCACCAAAGTCAGCTGGTAGGCGAACCTGGCAATTCCATCTCCTTCCTGGCTGTTTTTAGAAGCCTGCAAGAGGATCCTGATTCTGCTAAAACACAGGGAGGAGTCAGGGGTCGGCTTGTGGGTTTCACTAAGGGCTGCCCTACCCTTTCCTCCATACGTTGGGCACCGGGCATGCAAGAGCAGGAGAGCAATGACAGGAATGTGAGCCCTAAGGAAGCGGAAGGGTGTTCCCTCCCATGATTATCCAGGACAGTAAGGAGAAAAGGCCTCTTCCCCCGCAGGGTTCCCATATCAACTTTCTCACAGGATACGTTGTGTGATGCCATTCCCTGTAGGAGAAGGGGGTGCACTTGGCTGCAAGGCAAAATACAAAGTGGTTTGAATCACAAAAAGAAGCAGCAGCAGCTAAGTTTCCATTCATACACAGAAAATAAAGTTTGGAGCACGGTGGCATAACCTGAATGAAATTTTTTCCTGTAGCTTCTGCTTATCTGTTCACTTCTGTAAATGTGCCCAAAGTAATAATGAGATGGAATGTAAGATAAGCATTCCGGAAGGTATTATTTAGGAATGTTGGGGGAAGGAGGGTGTTTGGAGTGCTGGGTTCCCTGTTGTATCTTTAATGAGTTCATGACTAACATATTTTGGGGAGCTGCCAGAATTCAATGGTATTGTGAAAGGCTACGGACTCCGAGGAAGGAGGCTGAAACCGAGCAGCACTTTTCCGAGACCGGTGAACATTATTTTCCTGTACGGATTTGTAATTATTATGCCATTACTGTTGATTAGTGTCAAACTCATGTGAATACACAAGGGTTGAATAAACACTACACAGTTGTACCACACACATGAAAGCGCCATTCCAAAGCACTAAGGGAAGCCTGCAAAACGGAGGATGGCGGCTCATCCGCAGGAAGTGGACTATTGTATCTCCTTTTCATACAGCAAATTGCACACTCGTCTTTATCATTAACATGACAAAGGGTCCTTATTCATCTCAGCTTTTTTGAAAGAAAGAAAAAACAAGTGTAAAACTATCCCCTAGGAGTTATTTTGAAATCCTTTGCTTCTAATTTCTTCACAAGATCGGATTTTTTTCTCTGATACTCATGCCTTGATCTAGGACGGGGCATACTGACCTATATTTTTCACCCCATTTATCTGGTTGCTATCCAACTAAATAATTTCTTTTACTTGATTTTACTTTGAGTATATCACCCTATGTGTTTATTCAATGCCCAGGATAAAAAAGGAAGATGCCTCAGAGTGAATATTCCAAAATGAGACTCAAACGCTTTCTGAAATTAGACTCAATGGCCCGGTGTTGATTATCAGCTTCCTTAAGTGACGTAATAGATGAAGGCTGTAGGTGAGCACATATCAAACCCGAAATAAACATGTAAAACATCTGTGCACATGATGCTGAGTTAATAACAAAGCAAAAATCATGTTATTTATTTTATGCCGCCTTTTACAGCATGGTTCTTACAAGGCAGCTTACCGCCAAAGTATAAAATACCATACACTGAAATATGCCTGAGGAGAAGATTAGCTTGGTTCCCATTTTAATGTGAATCTAATTTGAATCTCCTGAAATAATACACAAGCTGGAACGCAGCTATCCTTTGAAATGTGCACTTCTCCATATTTTGCAACGCAGTTCTTCAGTCAAAAGAATAATAATAATAATAATAATAATAAATTTTATTTATATCCCGCCCTCCCCAGCCGAAGCCGGGCTCAGGGCGGCTAACAATAATCAAATAATCAAACAATCAAATAATCACACATTCAAAATATTCATTATAAAAATTAAAAAGAAGGTACTCCAAAATGTGTGTACTGTATATAAGGGGTTAATTTACATAAAAAGTGGCTGGGCTCAGCTCTCATGCTGGTGCTGTTACCTGAGGGTGGTGGGGCTGACTGGGCGTTCAACGGATTCTGGGATCGCTAAGCCCTGCCCTGGAAAATCCTCCCACCTGCTTGGCAGACCCACAGCTGTTGATCAAACAGAGACTGGTGGGGTAGTGGAGGAGCATGTCTGCGCAACCCCACCCTCAGCTCAGCATAAAGGAGGTTTCTGTCAAAATAAATATCTGAAGAATATTTACATGTCCCACATGTCAGTGGGACCCCATAGCTCAGAAGTCAGGCTGGTTGATACTGGTTAAACACCCAGTGCCTTGGCCAAAGCTTACTTAAATCTGTAATCAATAAAAGTTGTGGTCTACCTCTGCCCAATACAAACCTCCCACGTCTTATTCAGGGCTTGATTAACCATTAAGCAAAAGAAGCACGTGCTGAGGACATCAAGGGAAGGGGGGGGGGCACCACAGAAATTCTCCATTGTGGATTTTTAAAATTAATGGTCACAAATTGCTCAGCTAAGTGTTCATTTTTTCAGTTGAAGGATATTAAAATTTCCAACAAAACAACTATGCAACAAGTCAGGCTGGACGCCTCATCTCTACTAAGTATAGGAGCGGATGTGTTACGTAAGATTAGTTTTGAGAAAGTATACAAAAATAAACATTATTTTCCATCTTACTGTAGGTTTTGTTTCATTTTGAAAAATAAAATTTTATTTTGCAGTTTATTATTATTTAGATCTATATGGGGGCACCAAATCTTTTAAGTGCATTTAGGGCCTCTAACGTCTTAATCCGGCCCTGGTCCTATTTCTATGGTTCACCCATCACTGTGCTGTGGGCATCACACACCTGGGCCTGCAAGAATTGGAACAGCAAAAAAAGAAAAAAGAAAGAACACCCTGTCAGCCAAAGTTCACTAAAAGTCAATCCAAAAACACCGTTTTGCATTCTTGCAAAGCTTTGTATTAGGCTTTGATTTCAACCAAATAAAGAACTGGGTCAATCTCATTATTTAATCAACCTTTTTATTGCACAGAGGGTGGTGAAGGTGCCAAGAGCTATTAAAGTGTGCCGTGGCAAAAAAGGAATTCAAGCTAGGTCTGAAAAAGCTGAAGGATGACAACTTGATAGGAGCCCCCCACCCAACCTTCTGTCTCCAGAGAACGCTTTTTAGGATGTCTGTCTAAGGATGCACCAAAGAACCACTGCATAATGCAAGGAATCTAGGCTGTGTGATTCCAGACGCAGGTTCAGGACATATAAGTGCTGCCCTCACCTCTGTCCTGCAAGAACAGAAAGTGTACCCTGCGCCATATACCCAGCACTCCTTTGCGGTGGCACACTGTAGTAGAAGATCAGTAGGAGCAGACAAGGGGTCTCTCAGGAAAACTTCCTCATTCTTACTGATTATCTCATTGAGAAACCCCAGAGTACTTTCAAAGGAAACATTCCCCAAACCACTGAAAACGACACTGATTTAAAAGAACTGTGAAATCCAAAAGAACTGTGAAATTCCAAATGCATCTATTAAAATAGGCAAGTGGTGACCAGAGACAGGATGGAGCTTGGGAGTGGTGATTACAAGCAAAATGTGAGAGAATATTCAGGGGGCAGTGTACTGTTGTAGGGGCTTTTTTCCAGTTCTAAATATACTTGAAGTCACCGCCATATGAAGGTCGGTGAGCCTCCTTCATGCAGCAGCAGCAGCTTCAACTTCTCACACTTCCCCCCTCAGCCGCTCTCCTTTTCCCTTCTGCTGCTCCAGTGGTTTAGAAGAGGAAAGTCTCAATGTCTCTCTCTTCAATGCTGACACTTCCAGCATGCCTGTTGTATAGAATGGTGCAAGGGCAGCAGGGCAGACCAGGCACCCTGGGAATGGAATTTCCCCCAGATACTAGGCCTTGCGGTGCCTTGGGAAAACAATATTTTTCAAGGTATCTGGTGCTCTGTCCTTGCAATATTCCCCACTAATGGAATGAGGGAAGTTGGAGAGAGTTCCTGTCTCCTCCTTTCTTACCCTATGGCTGCCATCACAGCTGCAACAAAAGTAGGAGGGGGTGGAATTAAAGGAAGTATTCATCAACTTTGATTAAAACATATCCCTAAATTATTTCCCTCACATTGAATGGAAGCATTATAAACAACCAGAGTTTATATTCAGAACCTGGAACTTTATAACTTTGAGAGTAGTTATACTCTCTGAGAGTAGTTATACTCTCAAAGTATATAGAGTGGTACCTCAGGTTATATACGCTTCAGGTTACATACGCTTCAGGTTACAGACTCCGCTAACCCAGAAATAGTACCTCGGGTTAAGAACTTTGCTTCAGGATGAGAACAGAAATCGTGCTCCGGCAGCGCGGCAGCAGCAGGAGGCCCCATTAGCTAAAGTGGTGCTTCAGGTTAAGAACAGTTTCAGGTTAAGAATGGATGTCTGGAACGAATTAAGTACTTAACCCGAGGTACCACTGTATATATATACTATGACCTGACCAATCACTGTTATCTGCTTTGTTTTGTTTGCAGTAGTAGATGAAAGGGCAACCATTGAAAAGTTACAGGTGAATATACAAGCTTTTAACCCTAGAGCACTGATTCTTGTATTAAAAAGTGCTGTGGTTTTACATTATATCTATACTTAGTTTAAGTGCAGAACATTGGACTGCACTGTAAAAAAAATAGCCTTTTTATTTTCTGTTCTTAAATGTTTTCTTTTCAGTTTTGTGGTATTCAAAAATAACACCACAAAACCTAAAAACACCATTGAAATTACACCTTTTAGCCTATGATATAAGAAATAGACCAGCAAATCACCTGATGGTTTAAAAGAAATAGAAACCTCTCAGGAAAAAATAGTTGAGTAACTATGAGGAATCTTCCATCATTTGGAGTGGGGGCTGGAATTAAGGTGCGTACATGTGTGCAGGGATTTTCACTAATGTACCAGCTTAATATTTTGATTGGCAAAGAAAATATTCTTTGAAGTTTCATGTAACACTGAACTGCCCTGCCCCCCAAAGGAAACCAGAATTTATGTCATGACTTCTTAGACATACAGAATGACAGTTATCCTGACCACAGCTTGCAGGGTGCCCAGATATAAATGAGGGTGATTAAATTTAAGGGATATTTTTTACACAGCTAAGAAATTTAAAATGCATGCATATAGGGAAATATATTTCTTAATCTTAAGAATGTGTATTGCCCACGTTGAGACTCCTGTTGGCACCAGGGGAACAGCTTGGTCAAATTCAGTCTTCTTGCTTTTAGTGGGCCTTGGTCACAATGAACTGTAGCTGGAACAGGGCCTAAAACAAAAGCTTTTTGCAAGTTTCGTTCTCAAATCACCCAAATGTGGGAATGTAAAAATTACTTTGAGAAAGAAGATGCATTCCACCACTCATGTCACCTATTGTTTTATCTTAAAAGGTTAGAGTTTTTAGGAAAGGAATATTAATCAGGGTGTAGCTAAGTGATGTCATGATTATCATGAGAGGTGGTATCTGGTAAAATCATTAATTTGGAGATCTGTGTGGAGCTGAGGCATGATCTGGGCCTCAATGTACTCATTTCAAGGTCATTTATGCATATACATGTACGGTTTCTTCCGATGACAGAGCTTCTTTGGGATGCATCCCTTTCATCAGCATAAGACACTGTGCAGGAATCAATTTGAACACAGCAGGCCATCCACCAGAGATGGAATTCTGGCATGGAAGCCCCTCTAGGCTCTCTTAAAAGTCTGGGACTAGGTCCGCCGTGCTCCTATTAGATGCACATCAGGCTTTCCTTCCGAAGTAAACATCCTCTGTGGTGTACTTACCAAGCCAATTAAAAACAAAGGGGAAAGAAAAGAAAATTCCAGCTTGCTTTGAGGATCACTGGAGTGTGCTGAGCAAGAGGCTGCTTGGATGACAGAAATAAAGGGCATGGAAATGACTTGAAGGCAGGCGTGGCTGGACAAAAGGAACAAGGTCTAATTTACCAGATTGTGGCAGAAGTGAAGGAAAGGAGGGAGGGGAGGAGCGAGGAGCAATTGGAAAAACAATTCCCCCCAAGAAGTCATTCTCAAGCTCTTACTTCTCACTGCAAGGAGAATTGCAGGATGCCAGGGGAAGATCACTCTTGTGCATTTTGTGCCTGTTTGGGACATTTGGACACAAAATCACATACATGTGCACACGTCTAAGTACTAATAGAGGCACTAGTCAACGCAAATCCTGCTTAATTGCTGTGAGGCCACATTTCTATACACTGGTGGTGGTTAACCTGTGGTGCTCTAGATGTTACTGGACTACATAACCCATCAAGCCTGACTGATGGGAGTTCGAGTCCAGCAACATCTGGAGGCCACAGGTCAGCCACTCTGGCTATACACACTTAACTGGGAGAAAGTCCCACTGATGTCAATGGCTCTTACTTCTGAGTAGGCATGAATAGGATCACATGGTACATCTCCTCAGGCCTGTTTCCAGTCAGTGATTGTCCTGAATGAAGACATTTCTCCCCTTCTCTGTACAGTGGTACCTTGGGTTATACAGGCTTCAGGTTACATACGCTTCAGGTTACAGACTCTGCTAACCCAGAAATAGTGCTTCAGGTTAAGAACTTTGCCTCAGGATGAGAACAGAAATCGTGCTTTGGCGGTGCAGCGGCAGCAGGAGGCCCCATTAGCTAAAGTGGTGCTTCAGGTTAAGAACAGTTTCAGGTTAAGAACAGACCTCCGGAAAGAATTAAGTATGTAACCAGAGGTACCACTGTACTAGTTAATGGAGGAAACACCACAAGTAAATAAATGAATAATATATTGTTGAATTGTTTTGATAATGCTTGGAATGCAAAACAAGAAAACAGCAGCAAAGAGCACCCTAGGTAAAGGTAAAGAGGCCCCTGACCATTAGGTCCAGTCGTGACCGACTCTGGGGTTGCGGCGCTCATCTCGCTTTATTGGCCGTGGGAGCCGGCGTACAGCTTCCGGGTCATGTGGCCAGGATGACTAAGCCGCTTCTGGCAAACCAGAGGCAGTGCACGGAAACACCATTTACCTTCCCACCGGAGCGGTACCTATTTATCTACTTGCACTTTGACGTGCTTTCGAACTTCTAGGTTGGCAGGAGCAGGGACCGAGCAACGGGAGCTCACCCCGTCGCGGGGATTCGAACCACCAACCTTCTGATCAGCAAGCCCTAGGCTCTGTGGTTTAACCCACAGCACCACCCATGTCCTAAAAAAAGAGCACCCTAAAGACTCATAAAATGTATTAGGTCTGCTGGAGATTCCTCAAGACCTGCTGGAGATTATGATTATGATTATTTAAATTTATATATCGCCCTTCATCATAAAATCTCATAACCTGGATCTTTGGCCAGAGAATGTACAAAATGCAGTCAAGATATGCACATTACCCAGGGCCTGTTGATTATGTACATTGGCATATTATGTACACATTCTCCATGAAGTCTGGAGAATGTGCACAGATGACCAGTTGTTATGTGCATTAATGCTCCACTTACAATACCTCTGAACATGTTTCAGACATGGTTGTGGGGCAGGAGGAAATCATAAATAGTGAGGTCAGAGAGAAATGAAATGTAGAAAGTACAGAGACAGTGATAATTTTGCAATAAAATTACTTATTATGTAATTAACACAATAATAAACAGTAATACATGTGTACTTGAGAGTGGTTATTTAGAATGCAGACATTTTGGCATTGAAAAGCTAATTAACATATGCAGTGCAATTTAAAAAAAGAACTTGTTCCAGTTCAATCCACAAGTGATTGATTGAACCTCTTGATGAAGCATTGTTCAGTGGTTGATGAAGCATTGTTCAGTGGTTTCTCGGAACATCACCTTTTCCAGCATGGCTACCTCAAGGTAGAACACCCCCCCTTTTTTTAATAGTGCCATTTCTGCTGTCCAGTTTATTCCCATTTATTCTTTTGCATCAAAACTCCATTGGTTGTCCTATGCAGAACGCAGAAGGGCATTTCTGGCAGATACTGGCATATATTAGGAAGAGGAAAATAAGGGAAGGAATGAAATGGACTCATAAATCATAAGATTTCTTTACTCATGTTTTTGAAATATAAAATAGCCCATATGTAGAATTAAATTGTATAAGAACTGCTATGACTACAAGCCTGAATGAGGCATACTCAGGCTTAAATGCTACCCAACAGAGAGATAAAGCCCTTTCAGAAAAATCTGGATCCAGCAGCTGAAAATGGCACATAGCTCATGGGTGTTCTCGTATCGTTTTTATAAAACACATGTCTGGGCCAAGAAGAACATTTCTTTTTTCCTTTTTCAGCCAGGCAACATGCTTATGGATTTTGCATTAAGGCAAAACAGAAAGTTCTCATCTCCACAGGGATTAATAACCATACAAAATAATAGACTGCAATGTGTATATTATTTACATGACATAGTGCTTCTCATGGGACTTCCATCACAGGAAGAACATGGAACAAGTGCAAATGAAATACTGTAGGAAAGAACACAAAGAGCAATAATGCCTAAAGCCAAGAAGATGAAAGCCCGTGATATGAATCAACGTTGTTTGTTATTTCCACTCCTCTTTTTTTCCACATACAAAGTAATTATAATGGGTAAACCAGTAACATTTCATAGTAGGAAGCATTAATCTGATCACCTCCGCCATATCTAGAGAGAAATAAGGTCAAATAAGCTCCACTGAGTCCCATCTTAACGTTTTCATCAAGACCGCCATGTGCTGAATGCCACTAAATCCTGACAATTTGGTGCTGCAAGGAAGATGTGGTGAGAGGAAGCCTTTTTACCCACTTCAGATTTCTTTGCCTGTAGAGCAGGCATGGCCAAATTTGGCCCTCCAGCTGTTTTGGGACTACAACTCCTATCATCCCTAGCTAACAGGTCAGGGATGATGGGAACTGTAGTCCCAAAACAGCTGGAGGGCCAAGTTTGGCCATGCCTGCTGTAGAGACAATGCCTTTGAGGTTCTAAACAGGTACAACTGGCTGGTTTTACAAGTCCCTGTCCTTCCAGAGCCTTCCAGAAGATGACCAACAAGTAGGCGGGCCCAGAGCCAGTGACAGGCAGAGACACACCCTGATTGGTTGTAAGTAAGAAGGCAGTCAGGGGTGGGAAGGGTGGCTGAGGGCAGCCTGAGATTGATGCCGTATTGATGCACCACCGGCGCCATCTTGGGTGTCTTATCTGGCTGGAATATGTCTTTGAACTCTGATAGTGTCTTTTCCTTGCCTGAATGTAGGACTCCCTGCATGGAGAAATTAGTCCACTGTACAGTTTACATTTGCTGCTCTACCCACTTTTGCCTCTATCCCTGTCCACTACCAACATGCGGCCCCTGCAAGGTTACCCAGAAAGGAATGTGGCCCTCAGACTCAGATAGGTGCCTGACCCCTGATGTAATGTGTAGCCCACCTCTAATGGTGGAGGAAGTTGGATATCTTGTTTTTCTCTGTTCTGTTAGGCTTAAGCAGCTTGGACCATTTCACTCTCTCTGTGTTATGTAGGCTAGATAGTCATGTAGGGAGAAAAGCAAAACAAAGAGGGCTGTTCTGTGCGCCACTAGTATGGAGCTATGTAGGTATGTGTGACAAATCCTTCTTGAGTTGGTAGGGAATAAGTATAAAGCAGAATGAAAACTAGGAACATCATAGAAGCCGCTCAACTTAACTTTCAGGACTTGGGCAAACAGTGCAGAATGTCACAGAATCTCACTTTACATCTGGAGAATCATACTTTTGTAAACAATCCTGAAAAGTGCTCAACCTTTGGAAATGTTGCTGTCAAAATTTTGTTTACCAAGAATGGGAGGGGACTTGGGAGAGCGATCGTATCATTTTCACTCAGAACTGTCAGCATAGAAGTAAAAAAACTTAATTCCAATTTCCCTCTACTATGAAAGCTTAATAGTGGGTAATTAAAGCTTAGCAAGCTAATGACTATTTTTTATCATTAATTGAAACTTGGCTTACAGAGTTATTTGTGGGAAATTATTTTGGCTCTTCAATGATAGCTAACTGATATGAAAGGAACTGAACAACACATCGGTTTCATTGAAGCCTATATGAAAATTTAGACTTTATACAGAGTTGATCTGACCCAGTATCCTGAGGGCCGAATGACAACCCCCCCCTCCTTTTCCACCACTGATACTGCAGGAGGGCATTTCAGCAGGCTCATACCCCTTCCCAGGATTCCTGGATGAGAATGAATAGGGTGGACTGATAGAAAAACAGACACAGTGTTTGCATCTTTAATAACTGGGCAGAAGAGGGAATGTCAAGCAAGCTATATTTCCTGGCAATGCTGTCACAAGGGCCTGTGCCACCTAAAGTGAGCATGGCACCCTTCTTGCCTTGGTCACATGTCTCTGGTCACTCTTCAAAGTAATCTGATCCCCAAACTTCAAGGCCAAATCTTCAGCTGGCATTGAAGTCACTATTACATACAGATGCTTTTTCACCCCATAATTACATTTCAGTGTCTGACCAATTTTTTTATGTGCTTTGGCATAACACACATGAAGCACTTTAATTTTCTTCACAGGGCTCAGAGTAAGGTCAAATGACAGAATTTTGACGTTAAAATCCTGAAATTTATATTCTGACATCTAAACAAATCAAAGTAATCTAACAGAACAATCACATGTATGTCTATGCAGAAGTAAGGACCACTGAGTTAATGGGTCTCACACACAAGCATTGGTTTGTTTGTTGGTTTATAATTTTATCTCACATTTTCCTCAGAGGAGCTCAAGGTGGAATACATGGTTCTTCCCCTCTTCTCCTTTAAACCACACAACAGCAGTCCTGTGAGGTAGGCTAGGCTGAGAGGCAGTGACTGGTCCAGGGTCACCCACGCAGTGAGCTCCATGGCCAAGTGGGGATCTCAAGCCATCTCCCAAATCCTAGTCCGACAGTCTAACCACTCCACCACTCTGGCTCTGTAGGATTGTAGCTGGACAATCTACAGTTTCCATATTTGAAATATAAAGGCATCTAAACTTTTTATTTATAACATGATTCAGATGTTTTTACTAATCCAGCAATCTGCCTATAGACCATGATATTGTCCACCTATTATATTGTGCGTAGATGTTATCTCCACGGGGCCATGGGAGCCTCAGCCCCCATATTATTTTTAGGCGAAGGGGGGGTCTCCTCCAGAAGATGTGTGCTCTGGCCATTGGCCACTTACCCCATCCCCGTTGCAGCCACGGCAACCAGGCCAAGGCCTCCACCACCTACACCTCAGCTGCCTCTGTGGGGACCAGGCCAAGGCCACCACTGCAAGTCCTCCACCAAGGCCCACCATGCCCACTGATGCACTCCCGGAAGCCAGGCTGCACTTCCGGAAGCACATCCATGGCCCCAACATGCCCCAATGGAAGCCCTGTAATGGCAGAGGCAGAGGGCCAGCAGAAGCAAGGCTGTGGGCAGTAGTGGCCAGCAGAGGCCAAGCACAGTGCCCAGCTCCATGTGCACATGATGGCGCAGGTGAGGTCAGGATGTCACGTTGTGCCACTGAACACCCACAATCTGAAGCCCAAATCAGCACCTCTGATACTGTGAAGGTATATGTAGAAGACGAAGAACAAAACTTGGACCTTAACACCATAGGTCCAAAAGGGTCACTCCATCAAAACTCACAAATTATATAAAATAATGAGTTGGACTAAATGACCCTTCCAACCCTGCAATTCTATGATTCTAACTCAGGATAGAATCCATGAGATTTCTACAACTAGATCAGTGCTTCCCAAACATTTTCTCCCATAGACCACAAGACCCTGAGGGTCTTGGCAGACCACCAAATGATTATTCTGCCTGATGTAGCAACTGTAATGTGTTAGCCATTGAAGTGACCTGACCTTCCAGTGACAGTGCTTAATCCAGGAGCACCCCTAAGATGCAGACCTGCTCCTTCCCAGAGAATAAAGCCCTCTCCTGGACTGGCCATCTCCTGGATGTGAGAACTCAGAACAGATAACAATCTCTGTCTTTTCAGGATTCAACTTCAGTTTATTTGCCCACATCCGGCCCATCCCTGCCTCCAAACACTGCATACGTGGAATAGAAACTAGACAGTTTTGTATTAACAAGACTGGAGATTAAATTTAGGTGGTGTGCTAAAATTTTAAAAAAGTCAATAGAAGCCAAATTGGGTTGCTCCACTCAGCAGCTGGAGGGAAAGTTCCATCAAGAAATAAAGTCCCGCCCTCAAGTGGTATAAGATCCCTTTCTCTTGTTTAGGATCCCACTAATGAATGGCTAAATTCAGTGGTGGCTGGTGCCCATTTGGACTGGTATGGTAGATGGCAGGGAGGCCAACAGGAGGTGCATCTGGAGCCTGTGACAGAGCCAGGGCCAATGGCAAGCAGAGCCAACTAATCCTATTTTTGACCCCATCCGCTTTCCCTCTGAGTATTACTAGGGCAATACTAAGACTAAGGAGGAGGAAAGGGAAGCCAGTGCCCCTCTGGAATGGTTATAAGTAAGGGGGTGTCTGATGGGAGGCTGAGGTTGGTGGAGCAGTGCTCTATGTGCCCTAATGGACCAACTTCAGCTGGATAAATTTGTTATTTTTCAAGACTGCACAAGAAATCATGGAAGCTGTATTGGGCCACAAGGAAAACAACAAAAAACAAAAAAACAACATTAATTAATTGGATAATAAAAGCACAATATTGAAATATAGCAACTCATCAAGATGCTCTTCACTGCACCTACACCACCATTGAGAATTCTCCCTCCTCATAGGAAGGGAGGGACACTGAGCCTCAACAAGACGCTCTATTTAGAGGTTGCCATACTCAATGTTATCTGAAGTCACGTCTAAAGAGGCAGAAATAGTGGAGTAGCTGAAGAAATACATTTGCTGCAGTCTGTTTGCAAGATTCCTTAATTCCAGCCATGGTGTCTTGCTGCTTCCCTAAGCAAATGTCTTGCTCTCGTAGCACAAGATCAACCATAGCATGATTAATGGAGCTTGAGGGATATCTGAAGAGGATGGGAACTGGGAAAGGAATGTCATTCTGAACATTTGGTTGGTGCTCCAGCCTTATTTGTCTAGCCAGTCTTTACAAGGGAGCATTCCTCAAGCAAAATGGGTTTTTGCAAAAGGAGCTCCCCCAACCAAGGGGCAGTAACTCATTTTCAAAATTGCTAGGCTCCAAATACTTGAACGACATACATTGCTCATAGCTAGACACTAACAACAACAACCCAGTACATTAGCAACCTGTTGGGGGTTTTGAGGGCCCAAACAAGCGTCAGCCTCTCATAAGTATGCTGAAACTGCAGACATGAAATGATCAATTATCAACAGACAGCTGCAATTCTTTTGTCTATGGTTAATTTTGCCCATAGCTGATGCAAGTTTCAGCTAAAGCAACTATCTGTTGCTTGCTGGGTTTGGACTCCAAAAGGAGAAAAATGTACATTTTCAGGGATGCCACCTGTTCTTGGGCTGCCTTCCTTGACATATTCTGGTCCCACCTCCAAACACAATGCACCAAACAATTGTAAAGAGGACTAACATAGAGAGTGTATTCCCTGTGGACAATGTGTCTGCTCCTTTCCCCAAACTGGCTGGATGCAGTGGAGGAAATAAAATTGTATTGATAATAGCATTGCTCTTTGGATAGTGTCGGGAAGGGGTAGATAACCTGTGGCCTTCCATTTGTTGTTGGACTACAACTCCCATCATTCTTAACCATTGGCTATGCTGGTTTGGGCTGATGGGAATTGGAATGCCTCAAGATCTGGAGAGCCCTGCTGAAGCCGAGATTGTTTTGTGGGCTGCAGAGGCACAAAGAGATGCCCAGGCTGAACGAGAAAGGTTTCTTCCAGATCTGTCTCCCAAGCACTCTGTGGATCTTGAATGGCCATCCCTATGATGATTAGCCTCCTCCTCCTGGACGTTCATTTGTGCTCTCTTCCAAACAGTATGCAATTAAAACTGGAGCCTTATTAGATATCACAAAGAGGAAAGCTGAATTATCCTGAAAGTCAAATCATGTCATAAATTTGCTTCAGTGTTTTGGGCTTGTTTGTTTTTCTTCTGATAGAGACCTCAACATACCCGGGAAATTTCATTGTTAAATGGTGAAGAGCCTGGCTAATGTCTTGTTAAGACATTAAAAGGCTAATGTTCCTTTTTTGACCTTTTAATTCTCACAGTTTTGCCAGCCCACCAGGGGTAGATGAATCTGTCAATTCCAGATTCTCTCCATGTCTCATTTTTCCTATCTTAAGCTCCATTCTCCCCATTTCCATATCAGTTTGGGATTTTTTTTTTAATCATTCCTCATGAAAATTCACCAGCATTTCAGTGTGAATTTTCAGTGTGAATATACAGTATGTTTGTATGCATTTTTGCCTAATATACACATTTCTGCAAAGCAGCTTCCCCTAAAAGAATGCATTTTTATATTTTATTTTTCATTAATACATGCATTTCAATGGACACTTTATCCCAGTGTGTGCATTTTGTCCATACATGTTGGCTGGAGAACTGCACTGCAAAACTGGGAAAGTGTGAATTTCAAAGCATGTCTGTTTTACAATTCTCCTATAGTTTCAGAAAGTGCAAAATACGTATGTCAATTCATCTTTAAATGCGAATTTCATCAAACCCTTCCCTCATCCCTGTGACCCACTTGATCCTTACTTATTCCTGCATTCTCATTGCCCCTGAGTAATCCCTAGCCATCCCAGGTCCCACAAGCTAGCTGCTCACCCTTTCATCCTTTAGATTCACGAGCTTGACCAGCTGCTGGACCTCTTCTCTGTCCTGGCCCTTGCTTCACCTCTTAGAATGCCCTGTTATGAAACCAGCTCAGAAACTAGGCATACAAGTCTCCTTGATTTGCTTCTTGGGCATCCACCTCTGCTAACTTTAGCTTGAAATCTATCCCCCGTTTTCTGGGAGTGAGATCCACTGAACTTTGTTGTTGTTTAGTCATTTAGTCGTGTCCAACCCTTCGTGACCCCCTGGACCAGAGCACGCCAGGCACTCCTGTCTTCCACTGCCTCCCACAGTTTGGTCAAACTCATGCTGGTAGCTTCGAGAACACTGTCCAACCATCTCGTCCTCTGTCGTCCCCTTCTCCTTGTGCCCTCCATCTTTCCCAACATCAGGGTCTTTTCCAGGAAGTCATCTCTTTTCATGAGGTGGCCAAAGTATTGGAGCCTCAGCTTCAGGATCTGTCCTTCCAGTGAGCACTCAGAGCTGATTTCCTTCAGAATGGATTGGTTTGATTTTCTTGCAGTCCATGGGACTCTCAAGAGTCTCCTCCAGCACCATAACTCAAAAGCATCAATTCTTCAGCGATCAGTCTTCTTTATGGTCCAGCTCTCACTTCCATACATCACTGCTGGGAAAACCATGGCTTTAACTATACGGACCTTTGTTGGCAAGGTGATGTCTCTGCTTTTTAAGATGCTGTCTAGGTTTGCCATCACCTTTCTCCCAAGGAGCAGGCATCTTTTAATTTCGTGACTGCTGCCACCACCACTGAACTTAGCAGGACTTAATTTTGAATAGACATGCATAGGATTACGCCGTTTGTGGGAAATGCAACTGTACTTGTGTAAGCTTTTGTTGTATTGTAGGTCTCAAATGGTGTTTTATTCCCATCTACATATCCCATGCAGAAGATAATGCTTTAAAGTGCGGTACCTCTTTTCAAACTCCAGTGAGCATGTCCTTTGCTGTCATTTTTGTGCTCTAAAAACAAGACCTCTCCCTTACACACACACTTCCCAATGAAGTGTTTAAAGATGGCTTGCTCTGTGTAGAATCAATTGTTGTTGCAATGCTTGGGTCATATGAATTGAATCAGATTATCTAGCCACCAGAATTTCCAATGAGTCATAAGATAGGTTTTTAAAAGTTATCTATTTATGATTATGGTGATTAAATATAGGATATGTGATGGTGAAGGAATCTATTTATGATTACGATGATTAATTATAGGGTTTCCCTAGCTGTGAAACCAATTCTTTACACAATTGTTTTCTAGCAAAGCTGGTAGCTACTGGATGATATTAATAGGCTTTGTGTATTTAGTTTTTACTGTATGGTTCTTTGGCCTTAATTGGTCAGCCCTCAAGGGAGGTCTGCAGTCCTGGCATTCTTTAATTATTTTATTATGCTTTTCCATTTCTTTGTTAGAATTAAGGGCATGTGACCTCATCCTGCCTATTTTTAAGGCATTCAGGCACAGACAATGCTTCTCCTAGAATGACAAAGTGATGCTTTGCCCAGGCAGGGTGGGAAAACCATCTCTGAAATGCTAGAAAAGAGGGACTTCGAGCAACAGCATGGCACTTCTTTATCAGAAATGGAAAATTTAATTTATAACTGAAGAGGGTGAGGGAAATCCCCTCATAACTACTGCTTACTTTTTTGGGTTTTCTAAGGAAAACTCTGGTACTTGGAGACTTAGAGAAGTTAAAAATGGAGAGGTTTTTATTCTACATTACAGAATTGGTAAAACAAAGGATGTGTCAGTAGATAGAATTCTTTCAAGAAACAGTTAACTAGATATATATTTGTTGGATTTAGGCTTCTAAATAAGATAGTAAACACACAGATTCTTTTCACTTCAGTTTCTAAAGCTAATTGTATAGGTGTTATAACCTAGGTCTTAATACTTGGGTTCTTAAACAAAGTGGTACTTTCTGTCAGTTTCCCAACCTTCTGTAGATCTCAATCCTGGGGCTCCTCTAGTAATATAGCAGATCCAGGGGATCACCACACCCCTCTCTTCTCTTTCCAGAAGATCAGTCCCCTCCTTACCGAACATATACCCAAGTGGAGTGTTCCCTCTACTTCTCCTGTCCCCAGTTCAGCTTTCCAGCTGTTCTCTTGTCTATATACTCCTAAGAAGACACTAATCCCTGCCTTTCAGACTAAGCTCAGACACTTCCTTCTCTGAATGGACATATCTTCCTCAGAATGGATCTTACGCACCCAAACCTTCAACTGCCTTTCCTTTTCCCTCCCAAAATGCTGACTCCACCCCCTCTGGTGAGCTGTACCTGCAGCCAATCAGAAGGAGGCTACAGCCCCGCACTCTGGTGGAATTCCACTGCACGGCATCACCAAACTCTGGTCTACCTGAGCTTTCCATCACAGTGAGCTAAGGGAGAAGCAAGAGATAAATCAAACCATTTATACGTTCAGTTCTTACCCATCACACGTTATTACATGTTGCAAGTGTGCCCTTTTTCCATTGCGTATTATTACTGGGGATGCCCTATGCACCACCTTCTCATAGAAAATACCAGGCGCTGTTCTCATTGCTGGACACATTCTACTAGGGATTATAATGTCATCATTTCTCTTCTTTTGTTAGGCATGCAGGATAGAGAACTGGCAAGATCCAATCCCAAAATCGCGGATTGGGGAGCAGTGGCCTCTTAATTGTTGTTGGACTCATACCTTAATCATCCCCAGTCATCATGGACAATAGTCTGGGTCTTTTGGAACCACAGTTCAAGATCATCCAGAGAGTTTTCCCAAGATCCAGCAAAGATATAGAGAAAGAAGATGCTCTATACCAGGGATCAGCAACCTTTTTCAGCTGTGGGCTGGTCCACTGTTCCTGAGAGCATGTGGTGGGCTGGACCATATTTTTTAAAAAATATATGAATGAATTCCTATGCCCCACAAATAACCCAGAGACGTATTTTAAATAAAAGCACACATTCTACTCATGTAAATACACCAGGCAGGCCCCACAAATAACCCAGAGATGCATTTTAAATAAAAGGACACATTCTACTCATGTAAAAACACACTGATTCCCACACCATCTGCAGGCCGGATTGAGAAGGTGATTGGGCCACATCTGGCCCATGGACCTTAGGTTGCCTACACCTGCTCTATACTAACCACCAGCCATGCCAACCACCATTTTTGTTTGGGAAATTGATGACCCACAATTTTCCTCCAACAGCAGCTAATGATGGAAATGTAAAGTGATGAACCCTGGTATGTGAAAGCTCTTTGACTCATTGTCCACTCCATCGAAGTGGCTAGCTCCAGGCTAGCTAAGTTTTGGTCTTCGTTTGAGACACAGAAAAGCATGGATCCACAGAGAGAAAACAGATTGAGACAGGCAAAAGCAGAGAGAGAGAAAGAGAAAGCTGAGCTATGAGGGGTCTGGGGAACTGAGGCAAACAGTGGGTGGGGGGAGCCAAAAGATGAAGTTCTGCACTGAAGAGGCAAAATAAAAACTGGCATCCAGGTCCAGATGGCATCCACCAGAGAGTTCTTAAAGAACTGAAATGTAAAATTGCTGATATTCTAACAAAAATATGTAACTTGTCCCAAAGAGCCATCTCCACACCTGAGGACTGGAAAGTGGCCAATGTAAGACTAATTTTAAAAAATGGATTTGGGGTGAGGAAGCGGTTCTGGAAATTACAAGTCAGCTAGCATAGTGTCTGTCCTGGGAAAACTGGTGGAAAGTATTTTTAAACATGAGACATAGAAAAACAAGCCATGCTGACACAGAACTAGCATGGCTTCTAAAAGGGTGTAAAGGCCTGTCTCGTGAACCTATTAGGGAGTGTTAGCAAACATTTAGATAGAAGTGATCCAATTTGACAAAAGGTGCACAATGAAGATGCTAGACTCACTTTGGTGTGGAGCGAGTTCCATAATTTAGGGACTGGCCTGCCACACCCCACATTCTGAGGGGGGTGGAACTACCAAGCAGAAGGTCCCCCTCTGATTACCTTAACATTCAAGAGGGTCTGTAAAGATGGAGGCTATCTTTCAGATACTTGAGGCCTAAGTTATTTAGTGCTTTAAACACCGATGCGAGCAGCTTGAAATGGACCCAGAAGCAAGCCAGCAACTGTCTGAATACCATGTCTGAACAACACACACAACTGTTTTTAAGAGTGGAGAAGCAATCTAGCTATCCATTTAATCACAAAACATTCAGACATAGGAATGGCTGAGGGAGTTGAGTGGTGGGAATGTGGGGTGACTTAAGTAAGGGAATGGGGCATGTGGAAAAGCACCATTGGGGGCAGAGATCTGAGCACCCCATTTTTCTTTAACTCATACAAAGCAGGATAGAAGCAAAATAATAATCATAAACAAAACAAAAACTCTACGCCTTCATTTGCCTGAATGTTCAAAAAGCAATCTAGAAGTAAAAAAAGAGAGGAGGGTGTGGATAGCTTTCTTGGTGAGGGTAGGAATATTCTTTGCTTGGGGTCTGGGGCACTGTAAATAGAAACTCCACAGTTGCCAGCATTTTCCCTTCTGATTTGGAATATCTGAAATGGTACTGCTATCAGGTAAATCGGATTGCTGGCAAACACTTTGGCACCAAAGAGACTGAACAAATAAACTTCATCAGGCTGACTCTGTACTGAACAGCAACTCTATGTGGATAACCATATGGGAAAGGAAGTTCAGAAAGCACAATTTCAAAGCCATCAGTGGCCTGATCTCTGTTCAAGTCTCAGTGCAGAGTCATTCTGTCTTCTAGTGTTCACAGAGTTAAAGAGTTTCAAGATTCTCTAATCCTCAGAAAATAGGGAGACCAATGTGGGGGGTAAGAGTGAGGCGATCCCGTTCTAATTATGCCTTGCTTAAAAAATACATATAAATAGCAACCAAAAGAGAACCTTTTTCATATTGGAAACTCTCAGTCTCAGTTGCGGGAGTCTAAAAAGCCATTTTTATTTGAAGAACCAACACTTACTCCTTTGTTAGGGAAACTCCAAGCAACACTCAGCAGACTTGAAGGCTCCTATGTTATCAGCAAACTATTTCCTGGGTATATGTTCACTCTTTCCATGGAGGCTTTGCTTGGTTTGTTTTTTTCAAAACGTGGTGCAAACAAATTCTGTGAAGTGCCTGAATGATGTGTGAGTTGCTGCAACAACTGCCATATTGATGTAATGGAAATCTCATTGGATGGCAGCAACCTTCCAGAAGCAAAACTAGGAGGAAAAGAGGGTGGGTTCGTGGGAGGGAGGGAGGGAGGGGTCCCTAGATGGACCGCAACATGCTTCCCCCCTCCACTTAACTTTCCCTCCCATCACTATATAAAGAGGCAAAACTGTAAAGCTGAAAAGAACAGTTGGAATCCCAGGTTGTTTCTTCCCTGAAGTTACGTAATAATTTAATGTAAGGATATTTAACTCTTTGCAGGAAAGATGTTAAGACTTCTTGACCTATTACTCACTACAGTGGTACCTCGGGTTAAGTACTTAATTCGTTCCAGAGTTCAGTTAACCTGAAACTGTTCTTAACCTGAAGCACCACTTTAGCTAATGGGGCCTCCTGCTGCCGCTGCGCCTCTGGAGCACGATTTCTGTTCTCATCCTGTAGCAACGTTCTTAACCTGAAGCAATATTTCTGGGTTAGTGGAGTGTGTAACCTGAAGCGTATGTAACCTGAAGTGTATGTAACCCGAGGTACCACTGTATTTGGTTCCTTCCTTCTTTCTAAAAATATTTCAGATTGTATAAAAGCAGTGATATAAAACTGGCAACAGACTATGGAGCATTGCAGTTAGTATATTATTGATTAAATAATATTTTCCTGCATGCACAAGGAAATGGTCCATGCTTATGCCATACTGGTTCTTGAGGCACAGCTGCCTTTAGATACCGTCTTCCCCCGAAAATAAGACCTACTTCCAGTTTTGCCTCTTGCTGTAATATAAGGCATCCCCCGAAAATAAGACCTCCCCAATAATAAGGCCTCCCTCGAATATAAGGCCTCCCCGGAATATAAGGCCCCCGAAGCTACCATAAGGCGTCTGACTCCTCTGGGCCATAGCATCAGGCGCCATTGTGCAGCTCACTGATTGGCCGCAGCGCAGCCGGAGCTGTTCATGCAATGTGAGGTCTCTTTAGATCAGAGAGCCCGTGCCACTGCCAGGACAAGCGCCCGCCTGCTGCTTGCTCTGCCCTGACGGAGTCTGGCTGACTCAGAATTAGACAATAAATGTGCACCGTATTCTTCTTCATGGAAAAATAAGACATCCCCTGAAAACAAGACCTAGCGCATCTTTGGGAGCAAAAATTAATATAAGACACTGTCTTATTTTCGGGAAAACAGGGTAGTATGTTACTTTAGTGTATATGCAGAAACAGGTGCTTGAAATGTTGTTGTTGCTGTTGCTGTTTTATTAAGCTTTTCTGTGTTACAAAGCAAACAGATAATCAGGGGAAAGTACATCTATTGTCTCCACTTTCAATTCATGGTCCTTTTCACAGTTCACTTACATTTGGTGAGAGACACTTTCGCCATAGACATCTTGCAAGGGGGGGCAGGAGGGGAGAGAGGGTGGAGAGGGATGAGGGTATCCTGTTCTATTGCCAATTATTGGTGTAGGGGTCTGTGTCAGCATCACGTGGGTAGGTTCTCTGTTTATGTATTTATTTATTTTTACTGGTAATGTTAGAGGTTAGGGATTCCCAAGCTTGGTTGGTTGCTATCAGTAAGTCTGTCAAGGGCACTGTGGAAGCTTGTTGTAGCTGCAACATTTAAAAATATAAGGCACTTGCGTCTACAGTGGTACCTCGGGTTAAGTACTTAATTTGTTCCAGAGGTCCGTTCTTAACCTGAAACTGTTCTTAACCTGAAGCACCACTTTAGCTAATGGGGCCTCCTGCTGCTGCTGCGCCACCACTGTGCGATTTCTGTTCTCATCCTGAAACAAAGTTCTTAACCCAAGGTACTATTTCTGGGTTAGCAGAGTCTGTAACCTGAAGTGTATGTAACCGCAGGTACCACTGTATTATTTTCCTTCTCTCTTAAGTGCCCCCTCTTCCTTTTCATATGCAGGCAAGGAAGAAAGTGATAATAACCTACCTGGCAATTAGTAACAGAGTTTTCTTCCAAATACTCAAGTACTATTCCACAGGAGAGGGGGATTATTCATTTCAGAAATATGCTGCATTAGCAAGAAATCCTAAACTCACTGTAACTCTGTGTTACTGCTTTAGAAAACAGAAGGTATTTTACTTGTTCAGCAGTTGCAGTGCTGGTTCACAGTTCTTTAAATATTAAAAGACAAAAGTAAAAGACAAATTATATACACACACTTGTTGAATTACTGTATATCTTCAGCAGACAAATTTCACACAACGCTTCTTTTTATATAGTTGCAGCTGGAAGATAGCCTTATTGCACACTGTTATACAAGGAAGGTGGAGTCTTATTTCAATGGGATCAGAAGAGTAGTTGTTTCCACCCAATCTGCTCACAGTGGTAATCGTGGCCACTTTTGTTTCATCACACCCACAGCACGTTTAAAGCACACCTTTGCATTTCATAGAATTTTGTCCTTGAAAATGTCAGGTGTCTGTGACTAGTGTATCCAAACGCTACACAGGAACCCCTGTCCAAAATTCAGGAGGAGGACAAAGAGCTATTGTGAGCAGAATAAATGCTTCCTTCTAAGGCCAGCATTTGCAATGTCACTCTCTTTGTCTCCCACTTCAGTGCTCTGGTAAGGTCTCCAGCAGCCTAAAATTTAAGACAGCCTACAAAGGTCAGGCTAGCTTTCCTCACACATTTAGTGAAAGAAGAACCCAGGCATCTTGCCTCAGTAAAGTACCGTATTTTTCGCTCTATAAGACACACCAGACCACAAGACGCACCTAGTTTTTGGAGGAGGAAAACAAGAAAAAAAATATTCTGAATCCCAGAAGCCAGAACAGCAAGAGGGATCGCTGCGCAGTGAAAGCAGCAATCCCTCTTGCTGTTCTGGCTTCTGGGATAGCTGCGTAGCCTGCATTCACTCCATAAGACGCACACACATTTCCCCTTACTTTTTAGGAGGGAAAAAGTGAGTCTTATAGAGCAAAAAATACGGTAGCTAGCAAAGCAAAGGGGAAAGGGCTCATCTATTATCTCCTGGAATTTGTTTGCACCCTCAACAAGGCCTTTGTTTTCCAGGGCTTTTTGGCTGGCCTTGTGGCACTGGAAAGATCTCTGTAGTCAAGCGTCAAGAAAATCCTCCGCATAGTTTGATCTCATAAGACCCTGAGATATGATAACACACTGTGAATCCCAAGCTGCTGAGAAACAATGATGGTGAAAGAGCAAAAAGCAAAACAATAAGCGGGGGGGGGGGATTCCTAAACTGACAAGAGGAATATAATCGTTCTTAATACTTAGTACGCATAGAATACTTTTGGCCTAGTGGCAGAAAGTGCCCTAATCTGCAACTAGGTTTGCAGCCTGTGCCATTGCTATCCCTATTTTGCTGAAGTCCAAAGCACCTGCAAATTCTCCCTCCAGTTCTTCCCCTGCAGTCTGCCCACTGCCCATTTCTTGCCCATGGTGTGCCACAATGCAAACACAGAGAGTGCATTAAGAACTTAGGGAGGAATGGACTAAAAAAGCCTCAGTGGCATCATCTCCTGATACTTTCGGAAAGAGATTGAAAGATGCAAGGCAAATTTCCAGGCTGCAGCTCAGGTATCAAATCTGTCATTTAGGTATTTATATTGCTTTTTTCTTCTTCAAATTTTCCTGAATCTCTTTCAGTTCTGTGACAGTAATTCCAAAAAATACACCAGAGTAGTTTCGGAGATGAGCAAACTAGATTCAGAGCAAAAAGTGGCAATCTTTGAGATTGCCAGAAGGTGTTTGCTGAATGATGTGGTTGTTATTTCCTCAGAGTTCTTTGCAAGCCAGCAAAGTTCTTCTTGGAAAACACTATAACCTACAGCTAGAACTGCATGAGTCAGCCTGCTCCTCTTGTTGTGTCACCTGGGCTTATAGTAGATGCTAATGGAACAGAAGAAGGATCTGTGGGAGATGCCAGGAGTAATGGACAGAAGGCCACACTTGTAGATAGCAGTCTTTAGAGCTGCAATGTTTTCCGACATGGCATTGACATAACGGAACCTAGTTGCTAACAAGTTTCCATTGGGGCCTTTGTGTGGCCCCTAGGACTCTATGCTGGCAATGTTCCCGTGCTTCAGGACCCATTGGAGCACTTGGTAAGTCTCCCAACCATCATAGGTATAGTTCCGAAAGCCACTTCCGCAGGGTAGACAAAAATCTGGTGTCACACACAGCCTGGTCCTTGACTAGAGTCACTGCACCATACAGGCACTAACTTAGACTCTCTGACTGGATGAGGCCCACATACAATGCCTCAAGGAAAGGCAGCCCCTTACTGGGCACTGGATACTTGAGCTTCCCCCTCATCAAGGTCATTTCTTACCAGGTGAAGTCAGTCTAGACGTTCAGGGCCATCTTGAAGGAGAGGTTGTACACTTTTTAAAATGGGGGGGGGGGAAGGCTTCCATTCCCCACTCACTGCTTTTGGTCTCTCCAATTATTATTTTTGTAATGGCAGGACACCTGGCGGGCTTTGCACTTTTGTCCCCTGACAAAATCTGCAAAGAGGTTTGCCATGATGCAGTGCACTGCAGAGTTACATAGCAATTGGCCATATGTTTTTGTTTTGTTAGGGTTCAGGAAAGAGACAGCTAGGAATCTGCTAGAAAAGCCACATTAATCAATTTCAGTGGGATCCCCAGCAACTAAAGTACGAGACTGGCTTCACTACTACCAAATAAGGGAGGTTTATAACTTGGATAAGAAAATTGGTTTTCAGGTGGAAAAATCAAAATTGGAAACAGAATTGTTAGATCCTAAAACTAAGAATTTATCAAGAATGTATAACTTGCTGTTGAAATGGAATACACAAGATGAAACGGTTAAATCTGTTATGATTAAATGGGCACAAGATTTTGGACATAACATTATGATGGCTGACTGGGAACAGTTATGGACCACAGGTATTAAGTTTACGGCTTGTAATGCCTTAAGAGAGAATATAATGAAAATGATTTATAGGTGGTGCCTCACCCCAGTCAAGCTGGCAAAAATTTACCATTTGCCCGATAATAAATGTTGGAAGTGCAAAGAGATTGAGGGCACATTCTTTCACCTTTGGTGGACGTGCCCTAGGATTAAGGCCTTCTGGGAGATGATTTATAATGAAATGAAAAAGGTATTTAAATATACCTTCCAGAAGAAACCGGAGGCCTTTCTCCTGGGCATGGTCGGCCAATTGGTGCGAAGGGAGGATAGAACCTTTTTTATGTACGCTACAACAGCAGCAAGAATACTCATTGCAAAGTATTGGAAGACACAAGATTTACCCACCCGGGAAGAATGGCAGATGAAGGTGATGGACTATATGGAACTGGCAGAAATGACTGGCAGACTCCAAGACCAAGGAGAAGAGTCGGTGGAAGAAGATTGGAAAAAATTTAAAGTATATTTGCAAAAATATTGTAAAATTAAGGACTGTTAGAAAGATGTTGGAAAAAGAAAATGAGGTGGTTTGGGTAGAAAGGATATAAAGGATTAAGTAAAAATGAGTTGATGAAATTGACGAAAGAGAGGACGTTAAATTACAATATATTATATTAAACTCCTTAAATGAAAATAAGGTTGGGAGGATTTGCTGAAATAACGATTTGAATTAGAATACAAAATTGGGGGGTGAGAGGAGGTCAAGGAAACAAGTTAAGGAAGAAAGTTATGTAAAGGTTTAATCAGTTCTTTTTATTTTTTAAGTGAATGTATGTTTCATTTTCTATATTTTTTTGTTTTTTTTCTGTTGTTGTATTTTTCTTTTTGTATTTTGTATTGTTCTTTTTTCTTTTTGTAACTCTCAAACTTTGAATAAATATTATTATAAAAAAAAGAAAAGCCACATTAATCAATTTCAGTGGGATCCCCAGCAAACTGTTTAATCTCACAGTGCACAGGCAGCATGCTATGGTTTTCTTCTCATGCTGGTAGGATATACAGTATTCTGCCATATCATACAGGATTACGATTGTGAACATCCCAGGGAGCACAGGAGGATTGTGAACACCTTCTGAAGGAACAGGAAGCCACCACCTGGGCCTGCTCAAAATCTGGATGGAGACACATGTGTCTTACCTTGGGTTCCATGTTGGAAAACTAGTAGGATATAAATGTAAGAAAATGGGGGGGGGGGGGAGTGCAACATTTTCATCTGGCCAAGCCCCTGTGTCTTTAACTCCTCAACAACAGGCAAAATACATCAGACTAATCTTTGCCAGTCACCAAATCTCCATGTTGTTAAATGGTTCAGCTGTTAAACATCTGTCTGTTAGACACAGGAGCTTTGCCAGAAAAAGGGAGAGACAGCAACTCAATTTGGCAACTACCCTTAAGCAGGGATGCACAACCATTCCTTTGTTTACCCTTCTCTTCCTTTGTACATGCTTCAAACGATCATGGGTAAAGGATAAATGCTTTGCACTATGCTCCAAGCACATGTAAAACATTTGCCTAATGCCGCCTCCACCCTGTTCTCCTGCTCCCCGAGGCTCCACCAAACTTTTCCTGGGGCAGGAGAAGGGGAGGCATGGTAGGCTTTATTTTCCCACTGAGGAATGCTCTGGGGCTGCACATCAAAGCATCTCTGTTCAAAAGTCACACCATTTGCATCCATTTCTGCTGATGGAAGCCATGAACAGAGCCTCCTTGGCTTGCACATCCTTGTAATTGGACAGGAGTGCTCACTTTTGCTTGCTCACTTTTTCAATTGTTTGTGACATCTCTACCCACAAGTCCTGCCCCCTGCAATTATAGTACTTTCCTGCTGTTTTGCCCCAGCTTGCATCCTTTTGAATGAGTCAATGCCAAATTTTGCAATTCACTGTTGTGTCTCATAGCATTTGGGAATCTCAGTGGCAAACCTCCATTCAATTTACTCTTCTGAGACTGGATCTGCGAGCTAGCACTGAAATCCTTTTCCATTCCATTTTTTCTGTTGCATTTTTTAGCATTACAAAAACTTGGGCCTTAGAAATCTCAAATACATGTTCCCTTCTTCACATTTATAACCTGCCATTTGTAAAAATATATGTAGCTGTGCATGTTCCAAGTTGACAGATGCCCTGGACTCAAGTGGCCAAGGAAGCAGCAGATTCTGTCCATCTCTCTATGTGTGTAATTGCTCTATGTGTGCAAATGTACCTATTTAGAGGGGGAGTTGAAATACATTTAGACCATTTTCATATCCTTTATCCAATATGTTTTCTTATTCGATATGATTGTCTGCATGCTTAATTTTCTTTTCAAAGCAAAACAGCTTTTAAGTACCTAGGTATAGACTCTGGATGAAATTCACACCCCACTGAAAGTATCTGAATTGCTATGAATTGCATATTTGGAACCCCAACATTTAATGTCTATTATTATCTTTGTCCGCAGCTCTGTATTTGTAATGTTGTTCTCCTCATCCCCTAAATAACGAAAGTTGCTAAGTCCATTGTGAGCCACAACTGTATCTGGCAAACAGATGCAGAGCTGAAATAAGTCTTATAGGTGGCAATCTTGTCCACAGCAATATGGGTGTAATCCCATCAATCTCAATGGGGTTTACTTCCAGGTATTGTTGCATCAGATTGCACTGGTTGTAGCTTGCCAGAAGAAGGGAAAGATTGTGGTTTTGAGCAGAAAGCAGCTAACAATTTCTCAATTTCTTGGAGAAACAGTGTCCCAGTATCATTTAACCTAAGCAAAAGCAACTGTAATTGAAAGGTTCTGATTACTGCTTCATTCTACTTAATATTTAAATAGCTGATTATTTCTATATGACACTTTTAGGTTAAGTGGGATGTCATTACACCATGTTTACAGCAATTTCTTTCCAAAAACATACATTTCTAACAGATGAGGATGGTGGTTCTAGATTTCAGTAAACTATCTCAGTAAACATTACAACATCATCATAAGAAAGGACAATATTCTTAGCCCCCAATATTACCCCAAATAGGGTAAGGAAGGAGTGCTCTGAGAGTATAGTGTGAAATACCTTTGGATCATGTAATGTGCTCTGTTATCATAAGGAGCACTTTCCATCTGCCTGACAAAGGAGCAGTTATTGCGGACTATCATGACCGTGGCCGAGCCAGGGACAGTCTTCTGGTTCCTGCATGGCATGGAGAGGCTGTGACTTCCTTCTCCTCTGGCTGTGTGGGCTTCTGAGGATCACCTGTGGTTTGGGGCCAATTGTTGGGCATGGCTTGGGTGGCAGACCAGGGAGAAGACTTTGTCCCCCTGTCTTCCCTCTGGTGTGCTTCCTATGCATAAAAGGAGGTTGCACCCAGACTCAGCTGCTCAGTTGTCATTGGACTTCCCACCCTATGCCCAAAGGTGAGCAGGCAGGTCATTCTTGCTATGGAAACATTCAGCTGCCATATTCGAGGCGAGGCAGGAATTTGCCTCCTGATACAATGGTCTGATCTGGGGATTTTGCCACAACTTGCTTGCCAGACAAGGCATTGGGATGGATTCTTAGTCAAGGAGGAAGGAGGTGTTGGGTGCCCCAATCCCAACTCCAGGGGGAGGTGCGTCTGTCTGGATGTCCAAGAAAGGGGCCAATGGACCATAGCACATCCCCCACACCCAAAAAATAGCCATCTTGGAGGGGTTGCCTTGATTTGATGTATGTCATAGGGCAACCCTTATACCAGGATCAACCCTGCCAAGCAATCAACCGGTAGTGGGCTGGCTGGTTCAGGTTCATAGCTGTCAACATTTTCCTTTTTTTAAGGGAAATTCCCTTTTTACGAATAGGATTCCTCGCAAGAAAAGGGAAAAGTTGACAATTATGTTCAGGTTACACACCCAGTGCCTAAGCCTACTGACATCTCTAATCAATAAAGTTGCGGCCTGTTTAAATCCCAAGTTGTCCTGTGATTATTGTCTCTTCCCATGCTTTAACCCCCGCCAGCTGCGGGCTCACTGCCGCTGTGTCTGCAATGCACCCTGTGTGGATCTTCCCTTATGGCTAATCTGGAGGCCTCCACTGGTAAATAATACCATGTCTAGGTGTTGAGTGGTACCAGGCATGTATCTTCACTGGCTGCCTGTTTGCCATTCATCCAGTGTTAAGGTCCATAAAGCCCTGGGTTAGCTGAAAAACTGACTTCCTTTCCATTGCCCGGTAAGACCATTGAGGCCAGTAACACGGTCTGATGATTATTGTTGTGTGGTGACGCAGAGGTAGATGTTTTCACTGGTGGCACAGGTGATAATGAATGCACACCCTGCTGAAATGCGAGAGGCCCCATCTCTCTTGACATTCTGCCAGCTTTTGGAGACACACCTGTTTACACAGACTTTCCCTTGATCTCTCGACCAGAGTCTCCTACTTTAATTGCTATGTTGTTTTAATAAGATTGCTTTATTGTGCTTTTAATTATGGGTGTTCATATTTTAATGCTTGTGTAATTGGTTTTTATACCTTTAAACCAATTAGAAGCCCATTTTGGCATTGAGAAGTATATAAAGAAAATGTTGATGATTATGATGTAGCAAATAAGCTGTGGACATCTAGCTGGTTTCCCCTGTACTGTTATGGCTCTCTTTGCTGGGCCAGATGTATATTCTTGAGGTGCCACATTGTGCACAGAATAAATACTCTAAGCTTCCCAAGAGAAAGGAAACATTTTAAATAGGGTTGATGTGGCCCACAGCAAATTATTTTTTAAACTTAAAAAAGAAAACTTTGGCACTGAGCAGTTTAAGGCCACCATCTTGGATTTGCCTCCATGCCTGCCCCATAAACTAAGTAATTCCAGAGTATTTGTGTGATGGCTAACATCATTGCTAGCATGTGTTTCTGGGGGAGGAGGCAGATGATCTCTGTAAAAAAAAAAAAAAAACAACTACCATGGTAGTCCTCTCAAAGGGTAACCCTTTTTTAAAAGGGGGCCCAGAGCAGGCATCAGAGATACATTCCCCCCAGGGCCCTTGGGCCCCAGAAGCTCCCCAAGTCTTGTACTAGCACACAACCTGATTTAAATTTAAGAACAGGACAAATATTCATAAATCATTACTGTAACTTTCTCTGAATAATGATGCTCATTGTATCTTTACGCACTGAAGTCCCTTTACATTCTGAAGTGTAGAGTTTACTTCCTTTGGGGGTAAACTTTAATTTGCTTTGGCTAGTCTGCTGCTTTGTGCTTAATTTTCTTGTTATAAAGATTTTGCATATGATAATTTTATCTTGTATTGTTTCCTGCTTTGAATTTCCTTTGAAAAATGGCACAACAAGTGACACTTCGCATCAGGTTGTTTTCTAAATATGGAACAATGACTATTTTGGTACAGAATTCCATCCTGGATTAGTTATCTGCATAGTTGCATCGTGTCTCTGTTCATCTGATGCAAATTCAAAGGGCACAATTCAGTCATCTTCCACATTCTCCCTACCATGTTCTGTATCCTTTCACACGCAGTTTGGAACATGGGAATTCTGTAATGCCCACCCCATCTACCCTGGTTAGCAGTTCTCCCATGAGTAGAATGTGAAATTCATGGGACACCTGACTCTGCTCATTGGATTGTACCCAATGGCTGAAAACAGCAGAAACGAGCCATTACTAACAGTAAACCGTATTAGCCTCTGTCTGTGAGATGAGCCTGAAGAACAGCATTTCAGTCACAGTGCACAGTTTCTGTACCGTAGAAAATTGTTGAGATGACACAATATGAAGTGTTCCTGCTCTAGTGCCATGCTGAAAACGTTTGACTTGGTGCACATAGCTATCCAGAGATAGGTTGTACATAACTGTGAACCATTTAAGGCAGTCGTTTCAAATTGTTTCTCAGCGAGTTGCACGAAGGGGACAAACACCTGAACTCATGAGGCAGCAGGACATCGAAACTGCTAAAACTACTTCCGTATAGCATGTCCACACTATTTCCCCTTAGCTCAAAACAATAGTGACACTGTCCCTCCCTCCCTCCCTCCCTCCCTCCCTCCCTCCCTCCCTCTGAGAAGGACACCATCCTGAAATCTTTTTTCCTAGTCTAAATTAATTTATTTTCACAGAAAATCCACCTGCCCTTTAGAATTCTAGGGGAAAATGCTTTCCCTCCCCATACTGCATATATCAGCCACTTTTCACTTCTGTCATAGTCCCAGGATGCTTTTCTATTCAGGTGGCTAATTCAGGAAGGAGGAAGCAGCAAAAATCAGATGGGGACACACAAACTGAGGCACCAGATGGGATCTTTGAAAAGGTGGTTGGCATCTATCTGTCTCAGGAGACAATAGAAGAATGTGCTTTCAGGGATGAAGTCAAGCGGTTGGAGAGTTACAGTGCCTGCTGTAGCTGTAGAGGCCAATATGGGAGGGACCTGTTTTGTTGCAGCTGGGGCACATGAAGACACCCGGTTGCGCTGCTGCAGATGCGCCAGGGCATTTCTTCCTTCTGCGCTCCTCCCAGTGGGGTCAGGCTCCCGCAATGTTTCATTCGAGTTGGCATCCTGGTGCCTGAGAGCCAGCTCCTCCATAGGGCATGTCTTTAGGGATCCTGCCATCTTCCATTCTCTGGACATGACCAAGGCAGCGTAGACGTCATGGAGACAGGAATGGAAACATGCTGGGAAAGCAAATCTTTGTAACTTTGTCCTGCCATGTGATGCCCCAAATCTTCCTGGCGCAGCACATGTGGAATGCCTCTGCGATGTATTGCTAATTTGTCCTAACAGCATTTCCTTGTAAGGAAACTAAGGTTTCCCTCCTACTACAATTATCTACCATTATTACATAGGATCCTCCTTTATGTGGCTTCAAAAACACTTCAGGGAGGAAGGCTGTGTCAGCAGGTAAATTGTGAAGATTACTTTATTTGCCTTTTCTCACTTAAATGCCTATCATTCAATTATTCCTGTGGGAGAAAATCTCTTGCTGTTAATGCTATTATAGAGAAGAGGTATGTAGCATTTGGAAAAAGTAACTTGCGGGCTACCTGTTCCGACATGTAGTGGTTTGGATACATGATATAACCATTTCTTAATGGGAGGGGGGAGCCTCCAATATTCCATGTAACTGGAGATGTTGTTTTCTAACATGTTAGAGAAGTTTGTAAGTCTTTATTCTGCAAAGCCACAACCCTTTCCATCAGAGAAGTAACAGGCAGCATATTCTGGGGGTGGGCACTGTGGTTCTCAAAGTGTGTGGGATTCCACCTTGGTGTGGCAAGAGAGGATGGCAAGGGTGGCGGGAAGATTCAAGGGCAATCAAAGAAAGATTTAAATGTTTCAGTGTAGTATAGTATCAAAATAATTTTTATTTTCAGAATATGGACAGATATCTTTTCAAAATGAGTGCAAGAGCATCAAGTGATTCAGAATTGCAGTTCTTCTAGAGTTCTCCACATAATATTGTTGTGAACAGGGATTTTCAACTCTGACAAATATGAGAGATCAGAAAAGAGAGAGGCTTCCTTGTGTTGATGAGGAGATAAGAGCTTGTTTGTCTCAGATTAGACCTAATATGAATGAGATTACCCTGGAAAAGCAAGCTCTCACCTCTCTTTGAGTTTGTATACATACATGCTTTTTGTCTAGAAAAAAAGGTGTCGGAACTCACCATGCAGTTGTTGCAGTGAATGCCACACTTTTAACCAGCGCTTTTGTTCTAGAAAAATGGTGCCGGTACTGTGTACCCTTGCATACCCCCCCCCCGAGAAAAAGGTTCATATATAAAAGGCTCGTTTATAATTATATTTTGGGAATGATTCCTGTTCTTATGTAGCTGCATTGTTTTATCTCTGGATGTCCCCATATCATATTATAAAGTAGTTTTGTTCTATACAGTGGTACCTCGGCTTACGAACTTAATTCGTTGCGGAGGTCCATTCTTAACCCAAAACAGTTCTTAACCTGAGGCGCACTTTCACCAATGGGGCCTCCCTCTGCTGCCGCCGCGCGCTTTCCATCTCATCCTGGGGCAAAATTTGTAACCTAAGGTACTACTTCCGGGTTAGCGGAGTTTGTAACCCAAAGTGTTTGTAACCTAAGGTGCCACTGTATTATAAATCAAGCACTGCTAGACGTTTATTTTTGTTTCCCAAAGTATTTCTTATCCATAAAAAGATTTGGTGTGGCGCAAGCAAATTTTAATATTGAAAGTGTGGCCCAAAGAAAAATGTTTGAGAAGCACGGGTTTAATGTATTCCTCATCGCACACTATAAGTTTGTTCAGAGCACAGCTGGCGAATTATTGTTCAGTTTCGGGTGGGGAGCAGCACTGCTTGACAAATACTGCAGAGACAGCAGTTCAGCCTACCTGAACCAAGGAACCCTCTGAAAATCTGCCCTAGCCTGAGATGCCAGAAAACCCATAGAACCCATCAAGAAGAGTGCCAAACAAACTTAAGGGTCCAAGGAAGAGCCCAGGTCCTTCCACGAGTTACTGGTCATGAAGGGAAGGCAAAGCTAGTCTCATACCTGCAGCAGCGTGACTGTAAGGGTTGAGTTTGGCTCCAGTCCATGCCCGCCTTTGAAATGTCTGTGTTTCTGATCACTCCTCTGGTCTACTACGAAATTGTTCCCTCGCCCTGGTACCTGCTCTCACCCTGCATCTGGTGCTGCCTCTCAGTTTTGTATACCTTTGGCCACATGCTGTCCTATCTTGGTTCTCCACTGAACTTTGTCTCACCCTGCAGTGCCATGTCAGAGCAGATGCACATCAGACCCTCAGCTAGGGCTTAGACCAGGGGTGCCCAAACATTTTTCAAAGAGGGCCAGATTTGATGAAATGAACATGTGTGAGGGCCGAACAAAGTTGTTGAGCTTTTTCTTTTTTAAAAATTTTACCCCAGGACATATACTGCCACGGGGGCTGGACTAAATCAACCAGCAGGCCGGATTAGGCCCACGAAACAGATTTTGGACATGCCTGGCTTAGACCAAGCCTGGGTGATGCCGCTTTGAAGCTAGGATGAGAAAACCACTATCCTTTCCAGAGTCAGATGGGGCAGAGATAGGAGACCAAGAATTACGCTGGGCAGAAGTCACCAGGCATTGTCTCACAGCACATGGCTGTGTTCTGGCACCTTGTCATCTGAGTAACTGTAATGCCATCATGTATTCACTGAGGGCAAATTGAGCTAATTTAGAGTAAGGTAATTGCCCTCACTCTGAATTAGTTTGGCTTGAATAACCAAATATCACTGGCTCTGTGACAAACCTTCTTACTGGAAAGAAGAGCTATTTATATATATATATATATATATATATATATATATATATATATATATATATATATATATATATTTGCTTTCGTAGATTTTCACGGGTACAGGAATGCAGGTTTTGGTGTCCTCGGGTGTCTTCCCGTGTAAAAGTTGGGGTGTCTAGGCGACGTTTCGACGAGGTCTCACTCGTCATCTTCTTGAAGATGACGAGTGAGACCTCGTCGAAACGTCGCCTAGACACCCCAACTTTTACACGGGAAGACACCCGAGGACACCAAAACCTGCATATATATATATATATATATATATATATATATATATATATATATAGTACTGCAACTGATCGGAACTATAAACAGCAGCAAATTGATGCAAAAATGAGGGGAAATTCTTTTGAGAGACATTTAATGTGCTCTGAAGATTTGCCTAGAACATTTGGCACAATCTCATTTTCAAACATACCCAGTTATATCTGTTCAGATATTCAAATCCTGTATTTAAATGATCATTTTGAGGACAGGATGCTAAAGGTATTGTTGGTATTGTTGCTGCAAGGACAGCCCTCTGGTACTGTTCTTTAATTTATAAACATAGGTGAGGGGGTTAGTGGTATAGAAATGTTGTTGTTTAGTCATTTAGTCATGTCTGATTCTTCGTGACCCCATGGACCAGAGCATGCCAGGCACTCCTGTCTTCCACTGCCTCCCGCAATTTGGTCAAACTCATGCTGGTAGCTTCGAGAACACTGTCCCACCATCTCATCCTCTGTCGTCCCCTTCTCCTTGTGCCCTCCATCTTTCCCAACATCAGGGTCTTTTCCAGGGAGTCTTCTCTTCTCATGAGGTGGCCAAAGTATTGGAGTCTCAGCTTCAGGATCTGTCCTTCCAGTGAGCACTCAGAGCTGATTTCCTTCAGAATGGAGAGGTTTGATCTTCTTGCAGTCCATGGGACTCTCAAGAGTCTCCTCCAGCACCATAATTCAAAAGCATCCATTCTTCGGCGATCAGCCTTCTTTATGGTCCAGCTCTCGCTTCCATACATCATGATTGGGAAAACCATAGCTTTAACTATACTATAGAAATATATATTTTTATAAATGAACATCCAAAACCATCTTTCAGAGCATACTGTCTAACGCACAATGATCACAGACACTTGACTAGGACAACTAAAGAAATTGCAGAACACCTGTTTTGCTCAATCTCAGCATTTCCAGGTAGGGCTGGGAATGTGCTCTGTCTGCAGGATCCCTGCAGAGTTGGTGTCAGTCAGTGTGACAATAGTGAGTGACAGCAGCTAATGTTCAGGCTGGGCAGGAAGCAGCTTCCTGAGTTTCCTCAACTCTAAAGTTTGATGGGGAGCATTTAAGTGCGTCTCCTTTTGAACTCTTTGGAAATCCTGTTGCCTGCCTTTATAGAGGCAAGGCCTGCAGACAAACATGGCTGTCAGCTAGCAATAATGTCTCGCATTTCACACGAAGGTAGATGTTCCCTGCGGGCCCTGTATTTCATGACAGTGATATTCTACCTGCCTCATTACAGAGAAATTACCAGGACAGTATATCAAAAGTGAAAAATATGTCGCAGTCATCTTTCTTATACAAATCGTAAAACGAAACAGGCTGCTTAGATCTTCCAGATGTAATTTCTTCACATTGTTAAGTACAATTACAATGTCCAGAATAAATTAAATCACATTCAGACAAATACAAGATTGCCACACGCAATATGCAGTCATAAGATATTATAGAAGACAACGTGGTTATAGTAATCACATTCACACTGTCTGGGCTTTGGATGAAATTTATTCTGCTTTTGACTGTGGGCTAACACAGCTCTGTTATCTCCAGATTTGTTACTTTGCCATTTATGAATCTTACAGAGATTAAATACTATTACACAGCTGTTCACCAGCAATGTCCCACATGTATAAATAATCTGTCACCTTATCATTTCCAAACATAATACTCCTCAGTTGGGTCAGGTCATGGAAAGCACACATTTGCCAATCTGATTGCAAGAAAAATATGAAGATTTGAGTTACAGATTCAGGGAAATCAAACCATTTCTGTGCTGCAGCTGACACACAAATCAATTTGGTGAGAGGTCATCATTTTGGGGATATGTTAACTTTTTTTTAACAGCACAGCACAGTACTAAACAATTCTACAAAGAAGAGCTCAGTACATGACTATAGGTAAACAGGATAGCAGTTAGTGAAGACTTCTTGTCAGGGTTGCAAGTGAAGATGTGAACAGCACTGGCCAGTAGGACGCTAAGGAACATCATAAACTGCCAGGATATTGCAATTAAGAGGAAAAAGGAGCTACATGACATCTTGGCTTTCTGTCAGTGTAATCTGCCAGGTTCCTCTGATGGGTTACTGTAAATGCAAATAACACTACATATTAATAAGAGCCAGTGGACACACATCTACACACAATCCCTCTTGAATCCACCCAACTACAAGAAAACGGCATTGTTTTAATTGGATGCATTCTTACTGTGGACTCTCAATGAATGTAGGAACATAGGAAACTGCCTTATACTGGATCAGACCCACTGATTCAGCTAGCTCAGCCTTGCCTACAGGGACTGGAATCAGCTCTCCAGGGTTTCAGATGGGGAACATTTCCAGCCTGACCTTGAAAGGTCAGGGATTGAACCTGGAGCTTCTTCGTGGCAAAGTCAGATGTTCTGCTACCAAACCCTTCAGTGGATTTCTAGTGCACACCACACACTTCTCTGTATGAGGCCTATAGCTGGATGTTGTTTTGAAACTGTGTGCTGTTTCTTTTGTGTGTTTAACCTTTCCACTAAAATATCCTTCTCAGTTGAAATTGGTAGGTCTTAAAATGCTTAACTTTGGCCAGATTCAGTCCCACTATTTTGAAGTTTCCATCTTGACATATTGTGGAATAATGTTTGAAGCTCCACACTTTAGGAAAGCAATTTGTTCAAATGACTTAAGTATATGTTTCAGTTGATCATTGACCTAGTTAACACAACACAAAAAGCCACAGATAATACTTTGCCCTGATATGGCTTTCTGGGCTGTTTTTCTGCTCTCCACCAGTTCACAGGGGAAACAAGCCATGATCTCTGGCATAGTGTTATCAGCGAATCGGGGATTGTTACAGTATTTGTTTCACAAACCGCAGTGAGGTGCATAAGCTAAGAACAAACCATGGCTACAGATTGTGGTTTGTTGGGAGTGAAACAAACCACAATCCCTGTTACAGATGCAACACTACGCCAGGGACTGTGGTTTGTTACCTCCATGTAGCAGCAGGAAGGAGCAAAACAAGCCTGAAAGACACAATCACACCAAACCATCACAGCAGACCACTGAAGTCTTTGGAATTTACCTTTGGCTTGGTAATAGGCTTGAATGACATTACAGAACCAAAGTTCATTGAGAGAATAAATAGCACTTTTGCCCTTTCTTGAAAAAGTTTGGTTTAGATGTATCATAGAAATCCCCCCCTTCCCACACCATGCACCATTTTTTAAAATCTTTTAGGAGTAAATAGATTGGCTGGCTCTTTGCTGCAGTCTGCTCCCTTCCTGAGCCACTCCTTGGGTGAAGTTGTATACAGGCCCAGAAAGTTGCTGCAGGGCTAAAATCTGAAAACAGGAGCTGAAATTAGATCTTATGCTGTTTACAATCCTGGACTCAGATTTTTATAAATCCAGGCTCGTGAATTATGATCACTCGTGGCAGGTCTGTTTCGTCTCTCCGACAAGATTTCTGTTTAAACAGTAGTGTATTTTATTCTATACAGAGAAGCATTAAAAAGCACTTCTAGAAATACCCTTTCCTGCTTCCTTGACAAACTACTCTCTTGCAATGATAATTCAAACCAGCAATAGCCCTCCCAGTAGCAAAGGAGCTGGCTTAGCCCTAGGGTATAAGGTATTCTAACCCATGGCACAGAATTTACAGGCTATTCCCTTTCCAATTCTGATATGGGATTTTATGATTAGTCAGTGAACATAATTTTACTTTCAGTCTTTGAAAGCAAAGAACAGTTTTATTGTAATTATAACTAAAGTTGTCATGGGTTTTTTCCTGGCTCCTGCACCTGTGAATGTAGTTTCAGATGCTGAATTTCCCAGAAAGGAAATCTTAGTTGGATTGGAGATGCCTTATTCATGTAATGAATAGCAGGATATCCTGTTCTCCCTTTCTCATCCTCACCTCCACCTGCATAGATTGAGAACAGGTACTTTCACCCTAAGGGAGCCATTGAGTTTCTTCTGTATGTCTCTCTGTGTTTTGAGTGCTAGGGAAACTGTGCATTCCAGCAAAAAGGACTTGCATGCTCTCCACCTGGAGGGGGAAGTGCAAATATTTTATTAGAAGGTAATTAGAACAAAAAAGTGTTTGTGGAGGCTTTGTCCTAGATTGTCTTCCAAAGAAATGGAACAGGAGCATACTTTTGCTGGCGCTGTGCAAAATTTGCTGAGGAATTTGCTTAGTCTTTTTGACTTTCTCAACAATCCCTTATAGGCTTCACCGAAGGCAGAATTTCTAAATTTGCTTCATATGTTGCTTCAGGGAATCCAGTAAAAACTGATGGGCTGTGGAATACCTCGAAAATTGCTTACTTCTCTCAAAATCCTTAAGACTACTTGTCCAATTTTGCTGTTGCTGAAATACTGGTGGTAGGAGCAGACAAACATGTCAGTTTCAATTTCCCTCAGTTTCCCATTTTTCCAACCTGAAGTTCAATTCTCCACATTTGTACACCAGCTTCATCAGCATTTTTCTGTGAATTTCTCTAACTATACACATCTATATGTGCAATTTTGTCTAATGTACACATTTTTGTGAAGCAACGTTCATTTTTGTATGCTATTTTCCGTATTCAGATAAGGAATAAATTTGAAGTGCTTTGTTTTGTTTCCCATATTGATTTTGTTAAGTGCAAAATTGGTAAGTTCACATTCCGAGCACAATTCAAAGTGTTGGTCCTGACCTTTAAAGCCCTAAACGGCCTCAGCCCAGTATACCTGAAGGAGCGTCTCCACCCCCATCGTTCAGCCCGGACACTGAGGTCCAGCTCCGAGGGCCTTCTGGCAGTTCCCTCACTGCGAGAAATGAGGTTACAGGGAACCAGGCAGAGGGCCTTCTTGGTGGTGGCACCCGCCCTGTGGAACGCCCTCCCAGCAGATGTCAAGGGAATAAACAACTGTCCGTCTTTTAGAAGACATCTGAAGGCAGCCCTGTTTAGGGAGGTTTTTAATGTTTGATGTTTTATTGTGCTTTTAATTCTGTTCGGAAACCCAACCAGATGGGTGGGGTATAAATTATTATTATTATTATTATTATTATTATTATTATTATTATTACTACTACTACTACAACTGAATCAAGTTCCCCCCCCATGCCTAAGTGGTGGTAATTCATAAGTGTGGTGTCTCCTGCCTGGATTGGAAGACCCCTTGAGTATATGGCAGTAGAGTCTATGGGTTTAAAAATGAGGAAGTGACACAGGGTCTGGAAGCTTCCGTGGTCAAAGACGACTATGCAGGTGGTGAAAACTTCAACGGAATCATTTCTCTGTGAATAAGTTAACAACCAGGAAGTGACACAAAGGTCTAGAACAGTAACTGAAAGGCTACAGCCCTGTTGTTTTGAATGTGGTTGCTAATGTGTTCAGAGAAGCCTGTGCTTTGTCACATTTTATTGGGAGGATATACAACATGTGCTCTATGGGGGGCCTATATGAATCCCAACATTGCTCAGAAGGACGGTTAAACAAATGACTCTTCCAGTCCAGTCACTGAACAATTTGTCTTCCTTCCAGGGCTCTCCTAACTCCCCCTACCCAAAACGGAGTGTGGTGACAGCCGTTATGTCATCAGCAAGCTCAAGAAGCCAAGAATGCTTACGCCAGGTTTCAAAATGTCTTATTTGCCCTCCCTCTGGTTGTCACTTCTGTTTACTATGAGTCTTCCCACATATGGTGAGAGTGAACTGAAGATGATAAATGCAGATGTTATGAAAACCCTAACGGAAGTTATTCCACCCTAGGGAGACCATCCTCCCTTTTTTTTCAGTTCCAAGAAAAAACTGTCTTGGAACTGGGATAGGAGTTTCACAATCATCTGGCCATATTTAGCAACAACAGCCCATACAATTGGTCCCCATCATGGTCCAAAACAAAAATGGACATTCAATTCCCATTGGGAGCTCATACACGTTCCCTTTAGGTGAGCTTAATATTCCTATTTAGAAATAGCTCTTCTTCTAGCCTCCTGCTTGTTTCGGTTGTGTGGCAGAACACGGAAGACATTTCTCTCAGTTCAGCAAAAGAGAGCATGTGTGCAACAAATGTTCCACTCACATTGCTTATGCAGGTGGCACACATCTGGGTATTGTTATTTATTTATCTGCATTTTTATATAAGCCTCCTTTCAAGGTGAGCTCTCCAAAGGTGGCATACAAATAAACTTTTAAAGCAATACAACTACATAACAAACTACAGCAACAAAATTAAAATAGATTAAAAAAAAGCAACAGATCAAAGGGAAAGGTCTTGGGGGTCTGCTAAAAGCTCTAAAGTGAAAGAGCCAAAGAAATTTCTCAAAGGAGGTTGCCCCAAAGACATGGGGCCACCAGTGAAAAGGCCCTGCCCCTGGTACTGCCAACTGGATTGTTCCTAAGGGTGAGTCATGTAGCAGGTCCTCCGAAGCCAAACTGAGGACTAGGTAGGTTTCTAAGGATACAGGTGGCCCTTTAAATAAGCTCCATGATCCTTGCTGAACTATATGCATGCTTATTTTGATGGAAATGAGGAAGGGTGCACACCCACATCAGAAATTGCCCTGGACTATGACTGCAGCAGGACCAGGCTCATCTGGGTGCAAATGTATTGCAAACTCTTGTGTGTGTGGAGATTGCTTCTGAAAGCAGGTACAGCCTAAAGAGCAGACATGAAGTTGCTGACATCTGCATTAAGTGGTTAACTTAATTTGGAATGTTCTGCCCTCTCATATAAATATGTATTTTCAGAAATACTACCATGGCATCTTACAACATAGCCCTGTTAACTAGTTGACCATTAGAATGAAATATATTGCATGGAAATGATATTCCTATATAGACCTGGGTTACAGTGCCAATTTGTAGAATTATTGTATTCCCTGGCAATCTTGGGAATGATTTACACATTATGTAGTGGGGTTTTTTTTAGGTATTCACACAAGATTTTGAAGTTTACCCAGAAATATTAATGTGTGAAGAAGATAATTGTTTAAAAAAAGTCTCCAATACAGGTTTTCTCATTGGCGTACCAGGGTTGACTGTAGTTCCCTCTAAGCATAAACACCCAGCCACAAACTCACATAAAAGAAGCGAAAAGCACTATGAAATCTAGGCCAGCCTTTGCCAACCTGGTGCCGTCCATAGTTCAATCAGATTTGGCATTGTGCCGGCATGACTGTCAGCCAGTTCTGCGTGATGTCAATGCTTTCTGCATTGTGCTGGCTTCACTCTCAATGGGTGGGTGGAGCAAATGGGACCGTGCTTCTTCCCCCAATGAATTTTGGGTGGAGAGAAAGGTAGTGTGGCTGCTACCACAGCCACTGTGACTGTCTCCTAGGAGGCTACCCACTGGTCCAAACAATGCACATTTCGCATCCTGAGATGGAGAAAACAGCTGCCTCTTCACAACACTGGCCCCCTTCTTCATTGCTGCACTTGGGGTGGTCTGTATTGGTTCTTCCTCTGCCTTCATAAGATTGCTGCCTTCATGCCCTTGAAACCACCAGCTCTCCTCCCGCGTAACTGGGCCTACAATTGGCCTTTCTTTCTTTCTTCTTCGATCACTTCTGCATGGCAGCTGGAGGCATCAGTTGTTGGTGAGGCAAGCTCTTTCCAGGTGCTGGCATGATTTACAAACTCCCCCATGCCAGAATGTCAACAAGGCACAACAGTGATCTTAAAGGTTAAGGGGGGATGTTTAAAATACACCATAGCCATTTAAAACTCCCCCCCCCCCCGATAATGGCATGACCTTGTCTAGACAAAGAAGCACTCCCAAAAGCTGTTGCTTGTGATATTTTGCATTCCCCACACGGTCTCTGATTTAATCCCTGCTAAGATGCCTCCAAAGACAACTGACTACTGTATAGCCTGTGGCATTCCTTTGTATTGTGTCCAAGTGGGTTTCACACTCCCTTCAGAGTTCATGCACAGTGTCATTCTTTGACTCATGTCAGCAGGAAGACACTTGTTCTGGGTTACTGTAAGCCATAGCTAACATGTAATGCTAATATAGTGTAACCAAGGTTAACTGTGAACATTCCTTTGAAGTGCAAACTATGAATTCTCTCCCTGCTTACCCTCCCTGTGTTTATTTAGTAACATACAGGATTATTTTTTCCTCCAACATCTTAAGTTAGCATTAGACAGTATTACAATAGGATAGACCATTTACAGCCTTAAATAATAATGTCCCTGAATTAAAATTAGAGTCCAACTGCCCTGCATTGAAGGAAAAGCCAGATCTAACCCTAGTTTTGCCATGGGTTGCAATGGAAGAAAGACATCTTAAACCCCTACGCTTGGGGAAACCTTGAGTTTTGATTCACAGAATGAATCCTGTGGGGTGGGCTTTTTTTTTTTTTACTGCATTGCTTTCAATTCAGATTTTTTTATCAATTTACATGTGGTCATTTTATATGTCCTACCAGACAAAACTCTCTTTATCCCTTGGAGTTGTTATCAACATATTCCCTAAAGCAAAAACTGAAGGCAGTTAACAGGTTCCTCCTGAGGTGAAACACCAGAGGACTTTCAAATGAAGACCCAAGAGAGCTTCTACAGAGATGAGCAAAATTTGACCATGGAGTTTTGTACATACCAAGTTACTTTGGGTATCACAGTATCCCTTTTGGAAAGGAAGTTTTAATGTATTGTTCTAGGTCAATTTGTGACAAAAAGCAGGACATAAAAGTGTCCAATAATACATAAATGATTTGCACAATACGTTAACACTGATGAGACATTGCAAGTGGCCTCTCATAATTCGGTGAAGTGGATAATGTAGATGCGTTATTGACTTACGAATTTGCTGTCACCACCTCTGCAGTAATATCCAAAGAGATAACTTTGCAGTTCATCCCTTTAGTGAGAACCATTGCATCTTTATTCAAAATGTTCCCATCTCCCTGCGCGGGGGGGGGGGGGGGGGAGACGGACACACAATTCTTCCTTCACAAATTTCCTTAACAGCAAGGACAGAAATGCACGAACCTTTAGGACAGCCACTTTCTTGCTTTTGCTTTTCAGAATAACCTGAGAGGCACGGTGGCAACTATCAAGCCCTTTCCTCTTAGGCTTGGTGCCTTCATCTATTGTGACTAAGGCAGCTGTTTTCAATATATAAGTGTGCAGCCATAACATCCAATAAACTTGATTAGTTGAGTTTTGTTAACTGCAGAATTCAAAGTTTAGTTGGAATATTGGTGTAGAACTGCAAAGAGACTTTCACTGAATTTTATTTATCTAGGGAATGCTAATGATTTCACCAACACACCTGCAGGTATCCTGTATTAGAATGACATTTGAAAGCTTCAGGGGCCATCTCCTGCAGTAGCATCCAGACCTTTTGATGACAAAACCCATTTTAGATTCATGTTGTGTAAATGGAGAATGAAAAGTTTAGGCAGACAAAACCTGTAATGCAGATCTACCAAGAGGGGGGGGGGGTGTATGTAAATATACTTTTGAATTAAGACAAAGAACTGAACAAGCAGTGAAGAGGAGAAATGGGAACTGGCTAAATTTCAAAGGAAACTGTTCTCAATGTTGTTTGGTATTAGGATGTTGTGATGAAGTTGCTCTTGAGGGTTTGTCTATCCTGAGACCTAGTTGCCGATCCTCCATACCTACTGGTATGTCAGTGCAGACTGCCCCATTCAAGCCTACTCAAGCATTAGACCACATAAAAATTCTGCTAACTCTGAGCCTCCCGAATAAGCCACTCCCTGTGCGTGTTGGACCTGTCATCACTGCATATCTCAAATAGGAATAAACAGATGCGGCATGTTGCCATTTAAGACAGATTCCAGGATGATGAAGTAGGCCTTGGGTCTATTTTTGTTTCATTTTGGACAATGCTCCATCTTAGCAGGCCAGCTTGAATTAATATCTTTTATAAGCACTACAGTGGTTAAGACTTCTATTGACTTCCAGACACAATAGTATTTTAAGTCTAGCAGCCCACCACACAAAACAACTTTTTCATGTCTACAGGCTATTAACAGATGGGGCAGGCAAATGCAAACCCAAATGAAATGCCTTGCACATTTTCATGTCACTTCAAAATTGACAAAATGCATCATGGGGTTCTGTACTTTTCTTTTTGCACCCCCACCCAGAAAGAAGAACGCAGCACCAGGAATGGGTTAAAGAGTCACAACTTTACTGAGTATCTGCAATGAGGCAGAAGTGACTAACTCAGTCCCTGCAAGCCTCCTTACCTGTGGGAGACTCGTGGGTGCAGTTCCTTCTGTCTCCCTAGTGGGCAGCTCCTCCTTAGCTCTGATCACTGGATATATACTCTAGTATATACATTTTTGTACACATTATTTGGCTGGAGAAGTGCATTGCAAAATTCAGAGAAGTGTGAATTTCAAAGGCTGGCTGTGTTTCATGCATTGCTTTGGAAAGTGCAAATTAGGTAGATTTGCCTTTAGGTGTGAACAGAATCTAATTTCTCCCCTATCCATAACTGTGACATTAAAACCTAGACCAGTGTGTCATGGGATGAACCAGTACTGACAAGGCTCCTCCATGCCACGTAACCACCAATTTAGCAGTCATTCCTGTCGGCACCGAAGATTCTGTGACTGAGGTCACATCTATACCATACATTGAAAGCAGCCTTATATCACTGCTTTCCCCCCAAAGAATCCTGGGAAATGTAGTCTGATCTCACAGACCCACAAATTCCAGCACTCCTAACAAACTCCCAGGATTCTCCATGACAGTTGAAGTGGTATGAGTGCTTAAACGCATGGAGTGGATGTGGCCTGAGCTGCCATTGGCATGTGGCCAGTGGTAAGTTGACCTATGGAATGGTGCAAGTCTCATAGGTTGGCTGCACATTGGCATCTGTGTAAACATGCATGGGGGGGATACACCCTGTTTCATAATTTGGTTTTCACAGGTTAAATGTTCTTGACTGTCTCTTGAGCTTTCAGCTACTGCAATTATCTTCTAATGAACACACACACAGAAACTCTCTGCGCTGTGATACAGTCGCTGGAAGGGGTCTATTTTTTAAAAAAACCCTCTGTGTTCCTAAACAAGCAAGTCCATTAAGTATTCTCCAAGAGAGAGTGTGAAGACTGACATGTGACCTGCAGACTTTGGATGCAAAAAGGCAGCACACACCACTGTGTTACCTGGATTCCTGACACTCCTCTCATTTACACTTAATCAGCTTCAGTCCTGATAAACTATTTACCCTGGAGGAATGCAATGGGACGCCAGTTAGTCTGTGCATGTGCTCTTGCATTCTACTAGACTAAATAAGCAGGATGGGGGGGGTGCCGTCAAGGAGGCACTCTGTACACCCCCCCCCTGAAGGTCTGCTTCTCACAGTGCCCTCTGACAATTGTGACAACTCATTGTTCAGTTGCTTCCTTGACATGGATTTTCTTTCACAGTGACGTTCATCATCAGGTCGTGCATCAAAACATGTTAGACACAGCAGGGTTGGAGAATCATAAACAATCACACAGGCAATGGATCAGAAAATGCCAGAGATAAAATAATATTTTATTGACCTTAATGCAATCTGAATTTTAGCCACAGAACCAGTGCCACTGATAAAACTCCACAATGTTACATAACCATTTATCATTACATTGCTGTTGTGTCTCTTTTAGCTTCTGCAGCACAAAGGTTCCAGAAGAGATTATGATGTATTGTAGGCTTTGGGAAGCTTGCAAAATGTACAAGAAGTGTCTAAGAAAAGGCTAAATGTGAATGCCATTCTCTGATGTTTGTGTGCTTCAGATTATATATATTTTCAGACAGACACACATAGAGAACCTAAGAATGACAGAGAGATAAATACCATACATATATTTTTAGAGCGGAGGTACCACAAACACACATGAGCATACACATAGTCAAATAACAAAAACAGTTCTGCAGCGTTACACAGCTTTGTAGTTTTGTGTTTGTCCTGTTTTTCCAGAGCACTAATGCCACTTTTTAAATTATATTTTTTGTGAATGTGTGTTTGTTTAATGTGCTTCCTCAAAGTCTGTAGTCGCACTTTCTGCCATACGAGCCAACTCCTAGGGGCCGAGGGATCTTTGCCCCCCCTAAAATATTTGAGAGGGCTGCCCCCCCCCCACAAATTAAGACTCACAGTTTAAAAGGAAAAAGAAAAACACTACCTAGTTATCCAGTAGGAAATTCCTGTGGGGGAAAGAGCCTGGACTTTGCTAGGCCTGAAACACTCACCAATGTACACAGTGCAGTTATCACATTTTGGGGGGTGCTTGGCAAGATGCTCTTAGTGGACACCCCCCCCCCCGAGTGTGCCCATCTCCTCCTCCCTTGCCACTTGTATCACTGCCCATTTCCCCACCTCTTCCCCTGGCCCAACCTGCTGTACCTCTTAAAAGAGGGCAAGGTGTGAAAAGGTTACTGATCCTTCCATGGGTTGCATTATCAAAACAGAGGGCAAAAGAGGGAACTTGTCTGCATAAAATCTGCAGGTGCAAATTGAGAAATAATCGTATTACGTTATGTCTCATACCCTCCAAGTGTCCCGATTTTCCAGGGACAGTCCTGGAATTACAAAAGACATCCCAACTTCTCATTTGATCCCAGAATGTCTCTATTTCCCCGGCCAGTTCCACCACTGCCATGCTGGGGGAGAAGGATGAGTGATGGCAGCTGTGGCTTTGAGGGAAGAAACTTTGAAGTGTTTTACAAAAAGAAACCACTGGTTTGGAGCCAGCATCTTCCTACCTATCTTCTGATATAAACAACACAGAATGTAACTAATTTGGGGATAAGTACCTTTGGGCACAGGTGGCGCTGTGGGTTAAACCACAGAGCCTAGGATTTGCCAATCAGAAGGTCGGCGGTTCGAATCCCCGCAATGACGGGGTGAGCTCCTGTTGCTCGGTCCCTGCTCCTGTCAACCTAGCAGTTCGAAAGCACGTCAAAGTGCATGTAGATAAATAGGTACCACTCCAGAGGGAAGGTAAACGGCGTTTCCATGAGCTGCTCTGGTTCACCAGAAGCGGCTTAGTCATGCTGGCCACATGACCCGGAAGCTGTATGCCGGCTCCCTCGGCCAATAAAGCGAGATGATCACCACAACCCCAGAGTCGGTCACGACTGGACCTAATGGCCAGGGGTCCCTTTACCTTTACCTTTGGGCTAGTTGTTTAATTGATAGTTCAGCAGGAGCCACTGTAGAAAATCAAGGTCGAATGCTTCTTGGAAACATCAGAAGTCTAGCCAGTATGTCTACCCAGAAGTAAGTCCGATTGAGTTCTCTGTGGCTTGCTCTCAGGTGCATAGGATTCCATTCTTAGTTTCCTGCATTTAAAGTGGAAGGAATATTGCTTCCCAAAGTTGTATTAATGATGAAGAAATAGAAGTGCATGTCAAAGCTGTCATAGAAATGATAACTATTAATAGTGTTGGAAAAAAATTAGACATATAAATATATACACTTTTCTTCTGATGCTGTCACAGAAGCCAGATAATGAGTTTACACTGGAGTGAAATAAAATGCTGTTGCTTTTTTACAACACTGAGTTGTGGTTGCCAAGAGACAAGAACAGGTTTGACTATTGCACCACTATTTACAAAACCCAAACTCATAAAAAACAAGGAAATTAAAAGTGAAGAAAGTTGAACATTTTACTCAAGCCAAAAAGCAAATAGAAACATGTTCTTCATTGTCAAGGTGTGTATATTTTGGTTCCAATGGTATCGGGGGAGGCAGAGAAGGTCCTATATGGGTCCTGGGAGGCAGGAATGGGTTGGTTGTGGACCAATGAATTGAAAATTAATCCTGATGAGGCGAAGGTGGATGGGCTACTCTGGGAAACAAAACAAAGCACTGTCACTTGAGGCCCAGGCAACCTCAATGGTTAGGAGTGCCTCTGCCTGACTTCACTTGGTGCAATCAACGATGCCCTTTTCTGGATAGAGATAGCCGGGCTACAGTTATCCATGCTTAGGTAACTTCCAGCATGGACTAGCGAAATGTGCCTCATGTAGGTCTCTCCTTGAAATTACTCAGAAGTTGCAATAGGTGCGGAATGCAGCAACCCCAGTGCTGGTGGAAGTACTAGGATCAAACAGCTGCATTGGTTGCCAGCTGTTTCCCAGGCCCAATTACCGGTAATAAATAATAATAATAATAATAATAATTAATAATAATAATAATAATAATACCCCACCCAGCTGGTTGCACCAGCTACTCTGCATGGCTTCCAACACATAAAAAACATCTCGTGGTTGTCCATAAGTTGAATGAGGGGTGTAATGTGAGGAAAAGTCTTTTGGGTGGTGACTCTGCATCTGTGAAATGGCCACCCAACTGAGGTGCTCCTTTCCACCATTTTATGCTTACATTTTAGTCAGGCCTTAAGATGAAATCAATTCTGAGTTCCGACACCATTATGTATGTTTTCAAATGTATTTATCTTAATTCTTATTTATTTGCTTGTATGTATTCTGAATTGTCTCATTCTGATATAAACCGCCCCGGGGCCATTTTCATGAAGGCAATATAGAAATATATTAATAAATTACTATTTGATTGCATAGCAAAATAAAGAAAGAAAGAAATTCTAAGTTTGGGCCTCAGAGTTAATTTTATATCAGCACAGATTGTACTTTGGGTGGGAGGGGAAGTGTCTTAAAAAAATGTGACTTTCAGTTTGGGACGTCCTATATTGGATCCTGCCTGAAATACAGCTGTATGGAGCATATGAAGGGGCCTTTCTATATTATGGTATCTCAGCTGTGGAACTCCCTGCCACAAAAGATCTGTGTGGTACCTTCCTTGACGTTGTTCTTATGAAGTCATTGTTGGAAGATGCATTCACTCCAGTTGGCTTCCAACCCTACAGGCATTTAATTATGCCTGATTGTCGTACTGTTTGTGCCTTCTGTCTATTGCTCTTGTCTGTTTTTAAATGATGGCTGTTAACTGCCAGGTATTCTGTTGTATCAGAAAAGTCTGAAATGCAGCCTAAAGAGGATTGGGATTAGGAGTAATGTAATTCAGCACTGAAAATGAATTCAATTAAAGTTGACTTCTTATTGGATAGAGAACCATTGTGTTTGTCTAAATGCTTTCACTGTGCATTTCTAAAAGAGTTATTCCCTGTGGTGGACTTGTAAAGGGGTAAAAGAATATTGAAAAATGATATATAATGAATTTGGATTTTTTTTAAGTACCTTTCCAAAAAAAACCAGAGTCCTTTTTGTTGGGGATAATTCAGAGGGAAATTCCTACCTGTCAAAAAAGACTATTTATGTACGCTATTACAGCGGCCCGTCTTTTGTCAGCCCAATAATGTAAAACTAGTGAGGTCCCAACCAAAGAAGAATGGCAACTTAAACTGATGGAATATGTGCAGCTTGAAGATTTAACATATAAAATAAGAGAACAGGAGGAATGTACATTTAAGGAAGACTGGAAAATGTTTATGGAATATATGGTTGAAAATTGTGTTTATTTAAAAACGCTGGTAGCATTAAGACGAATTCAACAGTGTAAATAAGTTTTGATGGCTGTAACAAGGGATTCCTGAATGATTTAGTTCATGTAAAATATGCAGGGATGTGTGGTATGCAAAATGAACCACAGAAGAAGAAGAAGGGAAGTCATTGATTTAGGGTTGTTTAAATTGATATTTTGAAATGTAAATTAGAATATTTAATAAAAATTATATGTAAAATAAATAAATAAAAGAGTTCTTCCCTTCCACCATTTCTTCACCATCCTATTTGTGAGGTCTATGGGTGGAGCAAAAATTGAGTTCAGACCTATTTCACCAGCTATTTTCCCATGCTTCACCCAAGTTTTATTTCCACTTGCTTTTATTCCCATTGCACCCCACCATCGGCACAGGTAAGGTGAAATAAACCTAATCTCCCGTGCTTCCTATGATTTATTGTTTATTTCTTTGTGCAGAAGAGCCCACGTTGAAGACTGAGCCTAATATTGAGCACAGTGAAATCAAAAGTAGCCATGCAGGAGTGTGTCCCTTGGAGAAACTACAGAGATAAAACAGAAGGCACACAGCTTTAAAATGCAACCATTAAGAAATAGTTTTGTTTCTTTGGATGAGCTTTCTATGTAAGCAGTTACTGAGGGTCTCATGGTGATATTATGTGAGCAAGCATAGGTGATGAGGAGGCCTGCATGATCTCACATAAATAGGAAGCTGGTTTATGACACAACAGCTCTATAAAGAAACTCTTGATCTGAACTTTGGGATGCTATAAGAATGTACCAAAATAGAAACACTAACGTGATGCAGAGGCAGACAAAATACAGGGCAACTGATAGCACACAATATGATATCCTAACATGAGGCTAAACAGGGAGGAAATAAGATCTGGACAACATAACAAGCAATGACTAGAGAGCATACCGTGCAGACTCCTTCAGAGTTTACCGCCACTGCAAATAGATACCTGGGAGAATTCACATTGAGCATCAGTGCTACATACTATCTGTGCTATAATGGCCAAATGTCATATTTCAGATCCATGGAATGGCTGTGCTCAACATATCTGACCTTTTGGCACCAGGCTGGGACAGTGTTGCTTCTGCCTCAGAAATAAATACCTTTTCTTTTTAATGGATTTGATATCTGCTCTCCCTGTGCTCTACCAAATGGCCACCAGCTCTCTAATTCCACTGAAGAAATTGCCTGTCTCCAGATGTTGTTCCCAGCCCAAGGTCCGCTCCACAATGTCTCGTGGAGATCATGCAGAGATGTTGCTGCAAAAGCCACATGGTTCAGCAGGAGTGTATCCTATGGGCCATGAAGCAATGCAACTTTCTAGCAAGATAATGCAGCTTGGATCACAATGGAGGGTTGTGGCTGGTGTTTTAGAGTACCCTATGCTGATTTGTGCCAGGAATAGAGCCCCATGGCAGATGTTAGGCTTAGAGATGCTACAGTTTATGCAAGTAAAAAGATGCCTGGATGGCTGCAGCAGAGGCATCAGGAGACACTAAGAAGAGCAGCAGAAGTATGCACCCCAAAGTTGCTTGACCATCCTTCATCCGGGAATCCTTCCTCTCTATCATTTTTGAGCCAAAAGATCTGTGTCCTTAGACTGGTGGCAACTTGTTCCACAGGCAGGAGAAGGGTACCTGGAAACTGTGGGATGAAATTACAGCACTGAAACAATGCAGATGTGTATCTGTTCTAAAATCTCCGCATCGTTTCTGTCCGCACTTCATTCTGGTAAAAGGTCAGCCCAATCTATAGCTTTTGCAATGATGTGCAATGAAAAAGGTAACTTTTTCAACGGCTTCTCGCTCCTCTTGTCTCATTTCACCAGCAGCAGCTGCCTTTCTTGGCAATGGAATTTTTATTAGAAGCATTTCAGAATTCCACAACTGTATACAAATAAATAAGGATGTTCCAGACTTCCATGGACTTGTTTTCATTAAGAAATGTGAGATATCCTCCCATCATATAATTGGTGCTTTAAGATTGAAAGCTACGTTAATAGTGACTGTTAAATCAATTTTTGTTAGAAAATTTTTGTTAAATCAAATATTGAAATATAATACTGTGTCATTGGATAATATTTGACTTACAGCTGCTAAAATATAAGGGAAGGACAGAGAAGAATGTAACAAGAGTTCTACAGGACCTTTGCTGAGGGTCTAGCTACTTTAGCATCCTTTCTCTTGCAGTTGCTGGCCAGAAGCTTCTGGAAAGCCCAGTCTGGGGGGAAAGGCAAGAGAACTCCACTGTTCCATCTTCTAGCAGCTGGAAATTCAGGTTATACTTTCTCTGGATATAGATGTTCCAGTTAACTGTCATGGCTAAAATCCATTGAATGTCCTCTCCTTTTTGAATTTGTTGAATCCCCTTTTAAAACCATCAACACTATTGTTCAGCATAATCACATTTTGTAATAGCGCATTCTAAAAGTGATTTTTGTGTCAAGTGAAGAAATGCTGTCCTGAATTTACTGCCAGTCATTGGGTAACCATGAGTTTTATGAGAGAGGGACAAAAATAGTTATGTTTATGTTGAACATAGAGCATAAGACCCCTGCAGGATCTGGCCCTTCTGCTCCAGTATCCTGTTTTCACAGTGGCCAACCAGATGCCTAAGTCTGCTAGCAGGACATGAGAATCCCACCTTTTTGAATGTGGACATTTCAGTATCCTAATCTTCTTGAGTTCTAAAACATGCCAGGCTCCTCTTCTTGGAGGTGCTTGATCCAAAGTCAGGGACACTAAAAGGCCTCCACCCGCATATTGTGGATCTGGGGCTATGTAAACCCAAGATCTATGCACAAGATGCCTTTCCAAAACACATATTGGAAAGTGTGCCATATAAGATTTGTCATTGCAGAATGGCAGCATCGTTTTGGTAAGCCCAGTATCTCAAGCCTAAGGACCTACCAAGCCTAATGCAGTCCACAATCTGAGGCTGCAAATTGTGCATACCTTTAAAAAATGTTGCCATTCTGCATTCTGTAATGAGGAAGCCTCTTGGCTTATTAAAAAGCCGTTGTTTTATATGACACAATTTCTGAGATGTATTTATTGTGTGTGGTTTCTGATATTGTTTTCAGTTAATGTCTTATTTAGAGTCTTACAATTTTGCTTTATTTCTCTAAGGTTTTCTTTTAAAAACAACAAGAATGTTTTTGGGGGTGGTGTTTTTTTAGTTTTCCCACTTCCTGGTTAATTTTGGAGTTTAGCTGATTTAAAGTTCTGTTTTTATTGTTTGTTTGTGTTGTTGGTTGAGGTGTAGATGGTTGTCTTTTTTATTGGATCATTTAATATGTGGTTCCCATGGCAACTTTTAAGTACATTTTTTCCCTGAGGTTTGAATGATGCTTTGGGGCTTTTCCACTGTGGTCTGGTAATCTTCATCAGACTGCAACAACATTTCTTTGTGCTTTTTATTTTCCAGGTTTGACTGTCTTTAGCTTCTTAACCCTTATGGTGCTTCCATAAACCTGGCATATGGTTACACTATTTCTCCTTCTTCTTTCAGATCCAGTAATCCAAAAGCTATAAGTTATTGCAACAAAGGGTGCATTAGAAACCATCTGATGTGGCAACATGGAGTAATAAGAAGACTTTGCATTTATAACATGGGTTTTTTTTGCCAGTTTGGGGGGGGGTTGTTTTGTAAACCAAGACTCAAAGAGCTAGTTTAGGGATGTCTAAAAGATTAGTCACACTCACTGTGGCAATCAGGTTCTACATGCTAAAACGGAATATTTGTAGAACATTTGTAGAACAACAGAGGACATCTACCTTATTAGTTTCATTATAAATGAAGAATTACGCTCTCCTCATCCCCTAGAAAGGGACACGGGTGGCACTGTGGGTTAAACCACAGAGCCTAGGACTTGCCGATCAGAAGGTTGGCGGTTCGAATCCCCGCAACGGGGTGAGCTCCCGTTGCTTGGTCCCTGCTCCTGCCAACCTAGCAGTTCGAAAGCATGTCAAAGTGCAAGTAGATAAATAGGTACCGCTCTGGTGGGAAGGTAAATGGCGTTTCCGTGCGCTGCTCTGGTTCGCCAGAAGCGGCTTAGTCATGCTGGCCACATGACCCGGAAGCTGTACGCTGGCTCCCTCGACCAATAAAGCGAGATGAGCGCCACAACCCCAGAGTCGGCCACGACTGGACCTAATGCTCAGGGGTCCGTTTACCTTTACCTTTACATTCCCTTGACTGAAAGGGGTTGCAGTCATTCAGGCTAGCCAATACTCCTCCTCTGTCTGTGGATTCAGAGCATGTCTGAAGGGGCTCTATGTACGGGTATATCTATGTGCGGGTATGTGCAAAATCCTCTTCTGATGTGCTCTGGAGGCATGGGTTGTGGTGGAGCATGGCTGCACACCAGTTAGGAGCAGGGGACAGGGTTAACTCTTTGTAGCCTCCTCACATCTTATTTCCTGACTGGAAAGAGGCAAAGCCAGGGCAGTGAACTATGCCAAAATGTAGTAGACTGTGAGTTGGTACTTAGGGCTGAAAAGATCCTTTGGGTTATTTACTTGATTTATTGCCCAGAGCAGCATATGCTAGCATTGTATCCTACAGCATACAGTGCAGGATTTAATATTCTGCTAGGCCAGCCTTTGTTTTATGGGGGAAGGATCATTAGCTCAAAGATAAGCATATGCTAGCATTGTAGCACACCTTGTAGCATTAGCTCAAAGGTAAGCCATATGTTTTGCTTACAGGAGGTACCTGGACTTGATGCGAGTTGTAACTGTTGCTGGCAAACTGTTGTCCTTGGCATCTTCAGTTAAAAGGGTCAGGTAGCAGTTGGTGGGAACGACTCCTGCCTGAGACCCTGAAGAATGACTGCCAGTCAGCAGGTAGATGGACAAATAGCCTCACCTGGGAAAGGGCAGATTCCCAACCTTTCGCCATTGCACTAATGAAGAAATTGTGAGTACCAGCACCAGCCCATTGGAATACACAAGACAGCATTTTGATTTGGCCTCATCATACGGAGAGGGAGAGAGAGAGAGATTGTTTGACATTGGATTCAAGAGTTTTACCCATGATTTGTTGCTAGATCTGTTTCCTGCCCAGCTCAATAGCTTTTATGAATAGGGTTTTCTGAATCTGAACAATTTAGTACTTGTCTAGCATTAGGAAAGCTAAATAAGCTGCATGAGGAGGGCATAACTATTTGTTTAACAAGCACCCTTTGACCCCCAAATGCCATTTCTAGCTCCTGTCAGCCCAGATGTAATAATATTTATCAAGTTACAGATAGGTAGCCGTGTTGGTCTGCCATGGTCAAAACAAAATAAAAAAATTCCTTCCAGTAGCACCTTAAAGACCAACTGAGTTAGTTCTAGGTATGAGCTTTCGTGTGCATGTGTATCTGAAGAAGTGTGCATGCACACGAAAGCTCATACCTAGAACTAACTCAGTTGGTCTTTAAGGTGCTACTGGAAGGAATATTTATCAAGCTCTGGTAATGTTACCGCGAGCAGCTAGGTGGCTGACTTTTGAGTGGTGGAAAGGAAGAAGAGAAACAAAGTTGGCAAAAGCAGCAAGTCTGAAGCATGGGTAGTCCATGGGTGAACACACAGGTGCCGGCAACACTCAGGTGTCGTTCTTCCAGTAATACTTTGCTTCCTGACTGAGTCAGATGGCTGTTTGGCGACATGTGCATCTGTATTTGACCATAGCTAAGCTGCATCTTCACAAGGAAAAACTAATAATAATAATATTGGAAAGTCTGTCACTTTTGGCACAAAAAAACTGGATTTTCTGTGTAATCCTGGTATAAACCCCTGCAACAGATGGCCTTTCCACTCAACGCCCAATCTAGCTCACAAGACCTCTTCCCAAAAAAAGCAGCAAGGAGGAAAGCGATATTCAATTTGCCCGGCTTTTTACCACATCTGCATTGCTTACCATTCCCATCTGACACTCACAAAACCAGAGGGTATCTGAAGAAGTGTGCATGCACACGAAAGCTCATACCAAGAACTAACTTAGTTGGTCTTTAAGGTGCTACTGGAAGGAATTTTTTTATTTTGTTTTGACTATGGCAGACCAACACGGCTACCCATCTGTAACTGGAACACCAGAGGGCTTCAGCTTCTTTATAAAGCAGTCATGGCTCTTGGGATATTGGGAACAATGCTGACAGCAATCCCCACTTGGGCAGGGATTGGCTGCACATGGTGCACCTGATTGCTGACTAACTGCAATGGAGAATGAAGCTTGTTCCTAAAAAGTTCCATATAGTGGTACCTTGGGTTAAGTACTTAATTCGTTCCGAAGGTCTGTTCTTAATCTGAAGCACCACTTTAGCTAAAGGGGCTTCCTGCTGCTGCTGCGCCGCCGGAGCACAATTTCTGTTCTCATGCTGAAGCAAAGTTCTTAACCCGAGGTACTATTTCTGGGTTAGCGGAGTCTGTAACCCGAAGCGTATGTAACCTGAAGTGTATGCAACCTGAGGTACCACTGTATATGATTGCATGGTTTATGTGCCTTGACCACACTAGGTCAGCAGTAGCCAATGTGACCTCCAGATGTTGTTCAGCTACAACTCCCATCAAGCAGGTCAGCATGGCCAATGGTCAGGAATTATGGAAACTGCAGTCCAAGAACATCTGGATCGCACATCTTTGGCTACCCCTGCAATAGTGTGTGTGTGTGTGTGTGTGTGTTGGGAACTGGCTCTTTTGATATGATTATATTTTTCTAGAGAAAAAGGTGCTGGAACTCGCCATGAACACCTCCCTTGTTCTCTTATAATGGCAACGGCACCCACCTGAGAGGTGCCAGAACAGAGTTCTGGCGAGCTCTGGCTGAAAAAAAAAGCCTGCTTATAGTATAGGAGTGCTACTTCAAACTACATGCCTTCTAAGTGTCCCAGAAAAAAATGGTCAGGGCAAGAGAGGTAAGGAGCCAACTGCTTAGCTTGGCAGAGATGAAAAAATGACGCCTTTGTTATAGCTGCAATCTGCACCTCCATGGAAAGGGAGGTGTCGAAGATTATACCCAAACTCTTAACGGACGGTGCTGGCACTAATTGCACCCCTGCAAGAGATGGGAGTTTCCCCCTCAATCCCATATCGCCCAGTCCCAGCCAAAGGACCTCTGTCTTCGAAGGATTTAACTTCAACCGGCTCCCACGTAACCATCCAGCCACAGCTTCCAAACATCTGATCAGTGTGTCTGGGGCCGAGTCAGGATGGCCATCCATCAACAGATAGAGTTGGGTGTCATCAGCATACTGATGGCAGCCCAGCCCAAAACTCCGGACAAGCTGGGCGAGGGGGCGCATAAAGATGTTGAAAAGCATTGGGGAGCGTATCGCACCCTGCGGCACTCCAAACACCAAGGAGTGGCGCAATGACAATTCCCCCCCAAGCGCCACCCTCTGTCCCCGACCAGAGAGAAACGAGCGCAACCATTGAAGGACTGTGCCCTGGATCCCCATGTCGGCAAGGCGGTGGTCCAGGAGTTCGTGATCGACCATGTTGAAGGCTGCTGACAGGTCTAGAAGAATCAGCAGCCCCGACCCGCCTTGATCCAGCTGCCTGCGGAGATCATCTGTTAAAAAGTTGGATGGTATGCAAACTGCCCCAGATCTTTTAATGTTAACTTGAAATTAGCATTGTGTCCTGAACCCCAGAGCACTCTGAGGTTAAGTCAGAGAGTCCAATGATCGAATACAGGTTCGGGCCCAATGCAATGAGAAAAGTCCAAAGTCAAACTGTAAGGCCAGGTTCCCATCTCTGAAGAAGATCCAGGATTGGAATCCTAGGGGCAGTTCCAAAATCGCAGTCCGTTGGAGCTCCCAAAACAGTCAAGCCATGGTTCATCAATGGTGAAAGCTGAACAGACACAGAGTCTCTGCCTTGCTTCTCTTTTTATTCCTCCCAATCTTATTTGACACACCTGAGCTTGCACCAGCTGTGTTTCTCCCCTTAACAAAGCCTGTGAGTGTCACCTGTCTTAAACTTTATCCAGCTGAGTGACCACAAACCTCCTCCCAGACCTAACAAATCCCATGTTCTTCACCTGATCAACTCGTACGTTGGGCTGTGTTCTCTTGCCTGCCTCAGTCTCTTCAGCTGTACACCTCAGAGCCTGTCATATTCACAGAGAGGGGGGGCACCTCTGGTTCTGGTGAGGTGTCCACTTCCCCTGGCTCTCGTGAACTCTTGGCTTTGACATCCTCTGATGTCCCAGACCTCCCCTTTCCCATCTTCAGCTTGTTCCAGTGTGGCCAGTTATGGCTAATCCCTCGCAGGGATTCTCTTTTTTCTTCCTCAGTGTCCTACCAGTTCGTGACACATTGTTGAAATGCAGACAAGAGAAGACATAGCTCAGTGGCAGAGAACATGATAAAACTCAAAGATAAAACTCCAGGAGCAAAGGTCACGTGTCCCTATCTCAAACTGATCAAAAGACCTTGAAACTCAATTGTTCCTTCAGAGTCCCTCCATACACCACCTTCTTGGATGGGTTGTGTAGCTAGAAGAAGGGCTGCATCTCTTATCACTGTTCCCAGCACAATTAAAACATGGGCTGCTTAGTGTGGCTTTTTAATATATTGAAATCAGAAAAGGTGATCTTGAAAAAATGAGTGTTTTAAAGGAGAAGAAGGTAATGTGGGTTGACAAGAAGGAAGTGAGATGATATTTTGAGCATAGGAAAGAAGAAAAACAAGAACAGTAAGCACTGGTCTGGGTCAACATGTATTTCAAACTCCCCACATTCTCACAAAATAAGTTGGAATATGTGAAACACTCTCAGGATCAGGCTCAATGCTGGCTTCCAAGGAAGAGTGTATGAAACGTCAACACATGTTGATTTTAGTACTTAATACAGAAAATGATGAAGAACCAGCCTTAAGGGGTAGGGTGGATAAATACAGTGAGAGGAGTCAGAGCTCATTAGACGCTACACACCTTCTGACTCAGAAGCTCTGCTTTTAATGGCGCTAGCAGTAGTTGTGAGGAAAGGAAACCAGAGGCACACTCTTCTCCACTTGGCCTTCAGGTAGAAAGTTCCAAAATATCTTCAAAGTATAAGGAATTGTATTCCACTGGAGGGAAACAATTGTATGATTGCATAGGAAGACCACATCTGCTTTTCTGTATACAAATGCAGCTATTTGGTATGAAATGCAGACACTAGTTTCACCATTATCTCTCTCACACCCTTGACAGTGGCAACATAGGACCTATCATAGAGAAGGCAAAAAGCTGCTGTCCAGATGGTGATCTAAACACATAACAAAGCCAAGCTTAAAACTGTGACCACACACAATTTCACTTTCCTCCCATGGCCTTTCTGCTTCTTTTGATTTTGCCTGCCCATTTTTGAGGTGTTCAGGAAATACATACCAAAGACACAAAAAATAAACTTCATGGCATGTGCACCAGGATATTCATAAGCATATTTTGCTCTCCAGCGCCATTACATTTCCTACCTTTTAATTCCAAACAGACTTATCGTAAGCTTACTCATATATATTTTTACCACTGTATGAAAAAAAATAGCCATGTGAAGGCTGAAATTGTGCCCCTTGGTATCTGGATATCAGCACCACGAATCCTCGCCCCCCTGGGCTTAGTGTAAATGTATAGATATCCCCCTTCCCACTTATGTGCATTCTACTCATGTGTGACTGTGCATGTGTGCGATGCCAAGAATAAATAGAATCATACCAGAAAATGGTGGGAGAGAGCTGGAGAGACCCTCTCTGGAACCTGAATAGGACATCAGTGAGGGCAGAGGAAGTGCCAAAACGACCTGAGGTGCAGTGGGGCTTTGTGGAGGCTGCTCAGCCTCCCCACCTAACATCCGACACACAGGGTAGCGCAGCAGCAGCAGCCACGTCCCCGCTCATCCTCCAGCCAGCCCTAGAGCTTCAACTCTAGCTGAAGAGAGACTTGTGTGGAGAGGGGGGCACTTAGAGGCTTTTTAAAAGGCACTCCCCACTTTACAAAATTTCACTAATGCCCATAGGGGTCCAGAACGTAAACACTGTCGGGGGGGGGGGGGTGCCTATTTTTGGCTAGCTCTGCAAGCAGCAGCCAGATGAGACACAGTCTGGAAAGGATTCATTTTATTTTATTTTTTATTTTATTTACACCATATTTTGCTTGGCTATAAATTAGGTCTTTGAATTCCATTGTAATTAGCCGCATATATAAATAGAGTGGGTAGAATTTGTGGCTTCCCAGATGGCCTTTTATACAAGGTGCTCATGTCTTCAAACAAAGCATTTGGTCAGCAACTCAGGATAATAATAATAATAATAATAATAATAATAATAATAATAATAATTTATTTATATCCCGCCCTCCCCAGCCGAAGCTGGGCTCAGGGCGGCTAATAACAATCAAAATAATCCAACGATTCTAAAAATATAAAAGCTAAGAGTAGATGGCAGCTTTTAGTAAACTCATGTATAGCAGCGTTGGCATTCTGATTCCTCAAATTATAGCAGTATTTTCTAAGCCACATATCAACTTTGCTGCTTTTAATCAATGAATATGGCACTTAAGTAATGTGGTCAGCCCTTCATAAGCCAGTGATGTCTGATGTAGTTTACCAGGAACATAAGCAATTATTACCTAGCCACTATTCTTCCTTCCTTCCTTCCTTCCTTCCTTCCTTCCTTCCTTCCTTCCTTCCTTCCTTCCTCCTTCTCCAGCACTTGCATGCTGTCCCATAACATAAATTCCTCCGCGTAGCTTACAAAAAACTAAAACCTATCTAAAGGGAAATTATAGGATTAGGTTGGTCTGGACAACTTCTCAGAAATAATCAGACCTACAGTAGGGGAGGAGTCCAGTGGGGAGATAGGTAGAACTTACTGGGTTTTTAGAAAGAGTCCAAGTCTCCACACTAGGCCTTACTGCTGTAGGGTGGTGATACAACAATATGATAACCATGACTGGCATGCAATAGCCACTCTTATGTGGGGGTCACAAGAATATTTCCAGACTAGAATTGGCAACATTTGCCCATCTTTACTTAGCATTCACTCATAATTCGTCTGGACATATTTACCAAGCTGATGTAACATTAAATTGAACTGGAGCCTTTGCAATAAACTCAGTCTGAAGACCGAGTTCCAATCTAAGCCTCCAGTTAATTGCAATCTTCTGTTTCATATCTGGAATTGCAACACCACCTAACTGTGCGAAGAAGTGATAGGTTGAAGCAGGAGGAAGTCTCTGATTGGTTAGGGCCAGAACACGATCCCCTCACAGTGGAAAGCAGAGAACTCTGCATGAACTGCTGGTGAAGAAAAGGAGCGGCTGCTCGTGAAGGAAGTTAGTGACAAACAAGCATGACTAAGGATTTCACAATCTGGCCATTAATGTTTTCAGCATGTTACGTAAAAGGCAAAACAATAAAGTTTACCAAACACACAGAATGTACTTCAGTTGCTTTTGGACAATTATTAGCTTGTAAAATATGGCAGATGCTGCCAAAATGGCAGAAAACATGATAAGCAGCTGTCATCAAGAGTTTGAAGGAAATGCCACTCAAACACACACAAACTGAGACCATTAAAGTCCAGTTGCTTCACAAACAACTCATTACTCTCTCATCTCCCATTAGGCCTATCTTCTAGACCAGTGGTTCCCAGAGAGTCCATGGCACCATTCACATAGCAAAAGCTACCATAGAGATATCAACATCTCCAAAATCAGGGGGTCCATGGCTTGGCTTTTGAAAACAGGGGTCTGCAGTACTAACTGGCTAATAGTTCTAGATCATTCACATACCTTGGGCTTCTGGCCTTCATTTCTCTCCCATTATTACCTCTCCTGCTTTCAAAATTTTGACAGAAAGCCCCTCAGGAAACAGCAGGAAGTTTGCTGTTTTACTTAATATTTTATTTTTAATTAAGTAATGACATTTATTTCTCACCTTACATCCAAGGAGCTCAAGGTGACACACCTGGTTTACCCCATATTACCCTCACAACAACTATATGAAGTAGGTTAGGCTGAAAGATGGTGACCGTTCTGTTATCATCCAGTGAGCTTCATAGCAGAGTGGGGATTTTAACTCTGGTCTCCCAAATCCTAGTCCAACATTCTAACCACTATCACACACTAGTGTTACTAGAGCCAGTGTGGTGTAGTGGTTAAGAGCGGTAGTCTCGTAATCTGGTGAACCGGGTTCGCGTCTCCGCTCCTCCACATGCAGCTGCTGGGTGCCCTTGGGCCAGTCACACTTCTTTGAAGTCCCTCAGCCCCACTCACCTCACAGAGTGTTTGTTGTGGAGGAGGAAGGGAAAGGAGAATGTTAGCCGCTTTGAGACTCTGAAGGGGAGTGATAAAGCGGGATATCAAATCCAAACTCCTCCTCTTCTTCTTCTTCTTCTTCTTCTTCTTCTTCTTCTTCTTCTTCTTCTTCTAACTCTTATGCTATCCTGTAAAACACCATATATATTAACTGCTCAGATGTTTTCTTCTACAACTGTATATAAATTTTATGAAATAAATAAATAAGTAAATATTGAAAATGCCATTTTCATGTGTATCAATGATAAACAATAATAACATAACTAATAACAATAACAATTTTAGGTCCCCAGATGTTGTTGGACTGCAACTCCCATTATCCCTGACCATTGCCCATGCTGACTGCGGATGTTGGGAATGTGTTTCTGAGATAGCCTCCACTTATACTGAGGACTCAGCTATACAGCTGCAAATAAAACGTTTTAAATGTGTTGTAAAGTGCAATATACAAATGTGACACTAGATGACGACAGTGAGCAATGCAATGTATTTTTCAAAACCTTTTTTAAAAAAGCATTTTCACAGCATTTTTTATATGTGTGTAGATTCCACCTGAGTCTATGTTCCTCTTTCTCTAGACAGTTTTCATACAGAAAGAAGATCGGTGTATCTCTTGAGACCTGTAAGTGAAGTTGACCGTACAGATAAATGGCAGATCAGCTTTGAAGTCCACCTTGTGAATTTTAACAGGGAGAAATGTAAAGTATTGCACTTGGGCAAAAAAAATGAGAGGCACAAATACAAGATGGGTGACACCTGGCTTGAGAGCAGTACACGTGAAAAGGATCTAGGAGTCTTGGTTGACCACAAACTTGACATGAGCCAACAGTGTGACGCGGCAGCTAAAAAAGCCAATGCAATTCTGGGCTGCATCAATAGGAGTATAGCATCTAGATCAAGGGAAGTAATAGTGCCACTGTATTCTGCTCTGGTCAGACCTCACCTGGAGTACTGTGTCTAGTTCAGGGCACCACAGTTCAAGAAGGACACTGACAAACTGGAACGTGTCCAGAGGAGGGCAACCAAAATGGTCAAAGGCCTGGAAACGATGCCTTATGAGGAACGGCTAAAGGAGCTGGGCATGTTTAGCCTGGAGAAGAGGAGGTTAAGGGGTGATATGATAGCCATGTTCAAATATATAAAAGGATGTCACATAGAGGAGGGAGAAAGGTTGTTTTCTGCTGCTCCAGAGAAGCGGACACGGAGCAATGGATCCAAACTACAAGAAAGAAGATTCCACCTAAACATTAGGAAGAACTTCCTGACAGTGAGAGCTGTTTGACAGTGGAGTTTGCTGCCAAGGAGTGTGGTGGAGTCTCCTTCTTTGGAGGTCTTTAAGCAGAGGCTTGACAACCATATGTCAGGAGTGCTCTGATGGTGTTTCCTGCTTGGCAGGGGGTTGGACTCCATGGCCCCTGTGGTCTCTTCCAACTCTATGATTCTATGATTCCATGATTGTCCTGATGGAAGTCACAATTATCTTTGTTAACACATTAGGACTCACATTTCTGCACTCTGACACTGATGGCATGAAGAACAGTCTCACGTAAGAATTGAGCTATATGAACCTTGGGTCTTGGATTTAGAATGAAATCCATCTCCTTTCAGAAGCCAGTAGGCCAAATGAAAGTGTAGTCTTTCTCTGAATATGGTGCAGCAGGATAAATATCAAGTCTTGTCCATTCAAGTGGACATTGCAAGGGGAGATATGATAGTGGCAAGTTTAGATTCTCTCCCTTGGTCACTGAAGAGGATTTTGAACCAAATGGCCATGTGGCTACCAGTCCTTTAATCAGCACTTTAACCAGTACTTCCAAGACCACAGGACTCAGTGAGGCAGCCCACCATGTTGTGACCACTGAGACTTCTGGAAGGTGCTGGATCCTCTCCCAAACCACTGGTTTGGAGAAAGGAATGCCTCTAACTGCTGACCCCTGGGTCTTCTCAGAACAAAATACTGTGGTTGGGGGTGAGGTGGGCAGGGGAGAGCAGAAAGCAGCTGGGCTCAAGTGAAGAAATGGAAAAGAACCTGGTCACTGGTGACTATGCAGGACCTATTCTGGGATGGAGCGGGAGTCATTCCTCCACTTCCTTTCAAAAGAAAATTCCAGCCCACTTGAATCAGGACCATCTTCATCCTAAACTGTTCTCCACTAACAGCTACTTTACTTTTTAGATTGAGTGGCATATAACCACCTGTCTAGAAGGGGATGCATAAAGAAGAAACTTCCTGTGGGAAGTAGTTCCCTACACAACCCAGATCACTGCTCAGTCCTAATTATATAAGAAAACTGAGGCTCTTTCTTCTATCTGTTTCAGCTAGCTGTACTAAATATACTGGGAAAATGTCTGGTGCTTGAATAAATTCCACCTTAATCTCTGAGGGAAAATGAGCATGATAAAGATGACTGGAGAGCTCTGTAGTTTCGCTTTGCCCTACAGATGCGTCAAGCAGAGGAATATTTTTCTAAAACAGAATGATTGCCTTGGAGGCATCCAAATCCATAGCTTAGAGAAACAAGCTTCCCTCCAGCCTTGTGAAAATAGAGGGCTAAAAGTCTCAAATTTAAAATGGTATCATATTGCTGCCAATCTTACCCAAGTTAATAAGTTATGAATTCCTAATTCCGGCCCTAATGCCCTGGGTACAACTGGAAAGGCCAAGCATGGAATGTTGCGTATCAGACAACATTTAGATCCTATAAATTGTAATTGACAACTGACAAATTTATATCCTGCAAATTATAATTGACAACTGGGGAAAAAAATCTTTGTGAAATTATGAACTTGGAGTGCTGCAGTGGTTCTTAATCTATGGCCCAGGGAACATGAGTGGCTTCTAGTGTTCTTTGAAATGGTGGGTGAGATCACAGCTTCTGAAGAGGCAATCTCTTTTAAAAATTTAATAAATTGAAAAGCAACTTGCTTCTTCAGCAGTGTGAATGCCAGAGAAGCTCCTGATTGCATGGGTTCTCCCACAGGCACGCATATCAGCCCAATGGTTTTCAGATGCATGAACAGAAAACATGTACATCAGTTGAGTTTTGATTTGATTTTAAGCATTCCTCCATTGGGCGGCCATGAAGTAAGAACATAACTGCAAAAACAAATGGCACAGCAGTCTACAGTATGACTAAGTTTAATAATCACTGCACAGCTTACCTGCCAACATGGGCACACAACTCAGAAATAGGTGGTCCTAATTTAGACTCATTGAAAGCAACAGAACCAAAGTTGGTCACCATAACTAACTTTTGCTGGACTGTGTCTTATATACCCAAAGGCATCACTAGATATTCTTTTAATAAGCCTCACCTGTTGTCGATTGTGACCCCAGTCTGTCTAACTTTGCATGCACACAGCAGCCAGCACAGTTCTTGTGGCAGCCTGCGGTCACATAATCATGCCCATCATCTGTCAAGTGAAGGAGAGTGATAAGGACTCAACCCAGTCCCTTCCAACCAGCTGATTGTCACAAATGCAGTTTATTTGGCAAGGCTCTGGGGAATCATTTGTGCCCAGGGCCTCCCAGCCAAGGTATCTGTGCCTTTTAAGATGCAAGCATTGTGTGCTGTTTTCTTATCTCCCCCGCCCCGCCTTTCTCACGCAAGCTGCTCATAAAAGTCACTGGCATCTTCAGTGCCAAGCTTTCTACCGCTGGCAGAACCATTTGCTTTTTCCGACCCAATTTTGACATGCAAACCAGCTTGTGATGCTGTGACAATGCACTAACAAAAAAATTAGCTAATGTTAAAATATTTTGTGTGAAAATGCTATTTCTACATAGTGATTAAAGGGCAATGGGTCTCTTCAGGTGGGATGAGTGCACTAACTCTGTCATGGTCTGAAGTGGAGAGCCTGCTATCTTCATAGATCCATTTCAGTCTGGATTTAGACTGGGTTTTAATACGGAAAGTTTGTAAATTGTTTTGTGTTGCTCTGGGCAAGATTTTTATTTATTATTATTATTATTAAATAAATACATAAGTTAAAATGGTTTCCTTACAAACCATTGTAAGGAATATGCCAGATTCATGTGCTTTTCCATACAGTTTCTAAATTATTGGTATATGAACACAACAGAGGCTTGCGAGAGTCACGCTGCTGAGCTAGAGCAACTAGCTCAAACCTCTTCACACGGTGGGTTTCTCAGGTAGACCGGGAAGATCAAAAGCTTGATTACCTAGTTCCTCCCAAGGTGAGTGGAAGTGGACACAGCTAAAGGTTGGCAGGACAGCTTACTCTGTGGTCTTAATCCCTTCGTTAACTAATTAGGCTTAAACATGTTGGTTATATGAGACCAGTTATCCTACACCTGTATATATTGTTCAAAGGGGATGTGGGTGATGCTGTGGTCTAAACTCTGAACCTCTTGAGCCTGCTGATCACAAGGTTGGCGGTTTGAATCCACACAACGGGGTGAGCTCCTGTTGCTTTGTCCCAGCTCCTGCCAACCTAGCAGTTCAAAAGCATGCCAGTGCAAGTAAATAAATATGCACCATTGTGGCGGGAAGGTAAATGGCGTTTCTGTGCACTCTTGCTTCCGTCACGGTGTTCCATTGTGCCACAAGCGATTTAGTCCTGCTGGCCACATGGCCCGGAAAGCCGTCTGTGGACAAACGCTGATTCCCTAAACCTGAATTCGAGATGAGCGCCTCAGAGTCACCTTTGACTGGACTTAACCGTCCAGGGGTCCTTTACCTTTACCTATTGTTCAAAAGGATTTATAATTAAGGTTTTAGTTTAGCATTTAATTTTTTTCTTGCTTTTGCCCCTGTCACATCATGGCAGTTGTGATGGAGGTAAATGCAGACGTACATCAGAGAAGCAATTATAACAATATGATTTAAAAAAAAAAACAAACCCCTCTATGAGCTAGTACTTGAATGATGTGGGCAATAGGAAGGATGTGGCACTTCCTTTGGCCTTGCACTGCTAATAGTGTCAAAAAGATTTCATTAGATAGGAGAATAATTATGTTGGGGAAATGAGCAAATCATATATACTTGTAATGCAATTAATAATAATGCCTCTTGCATTACTCCAAGGTAATATTTCATATGATATGCATATATAAGACTCTTTATTTTATGAAACAGAAGAAGCTGACAGAAATCACCCAGGTTAATTAGGAATACAGTCCTCCACAGTTTTACAGAGTATCATGTTGCAGCTCTATGACACTTAAATACATGATTATGAGATTCTATCAGGCTTCTTTTCATGTGGCACTGACCTCATCTGGTTTTTAATCCGCAGGGTATTTGCCATACAGCATGTCACAGTGGCTCAGAAAGAAAAACATTCCCAAAGCAATGGTTTTTTTCTTTTCTTTTCAGAGAACAATACGAGTTTGTAAAATTAATGTTGGCCTTGGGATTACGGGAAATTCAACCGTATTCTTATGTCTCTGGGGCAGTGGGGAACTCTCCAGCATTGTTAAGCGTTTGCCGGAAACCAATGCATGGAGCAGTGAATGGGAAAATGTCTTCATTAGGTGGCTGTTGCCTTTGTGGTCATTCCTTTGGAATGGTTCCGGATTACTATCTTATTTTTATTGGCTCCAATTTAAAGACACCACCTTCCTTTGGCTGCAAATAAGTCTGCTTCTTTAGTTCTAAGCAGAACAACCTACGGCTGGAATGCTCCAAGGGGGGGGGGGGGACCCAGGCTTTTGTGTAATGATGTCATATGCCAACTGTGCCAGGCAAATGTGTAGTAATAGCTGAGGTATTCTATAATTAAAACAAGTCTTCTTGTTAAGAGAGACTGAAAGTGATCAAAGCTCTTTTGTCTGCTCTGCCACTTGGTAGATGAGAAAGCGTTTTGGTTAACAGGGAAGATGGCCTTGTGGTTTCTCTGTGTCTCTGTCTTAAGTCGCTCTGGTCTTATTACCCTGAGCTACAAAGGGAACAATAAAAAGTAACGCTGGAAAGAATGTTTTTAATTGGAAGAAGGTGATATGCAAAAATTTGGCATAGTTTGATTGGTTCCAGGCAAGTTTGCAGTGCGGCATATCTATATGAAGTACGTATAGAAAACTGCCTAGCTCAGTAAGGTCGAAGTCAGTTTAGTCCAGCAGTAAGAGTTACAGCCAGGCCAGATTAACTGTACTTAGGTCCTATTGAAAACAAACTACACGCATAGCTGTCAAGTGTCCCTTATTTGGAGGGACAGTCCCTTATTCCAGCGCCATGTCCCGCTGCTGTCCTTATTGATGGATGTCCCTTAAATGTCCCTTAAATTATGTCCCTTAAATTTCAAAGGAAGCAGCTCCTCTCCCTCCCTCCCTCCCTGCCAGCCAGGGAGGAGGGAGGCTCCAGCTGTGTTGCTTGGCTGTGTTGCTCACCCAATCAGAAGTCTAAGAACGACTGGAGGGTGGAGCTTGCATGCCTTGTGCTGATCAAATTGGCTGCATTGCCTGGGGACTCGCCTTTGCTCAGCGCTTCCCAGCAGAGAGGTGACGGTGGTTTTCCTTGAGGCTTCATTTGGTTGCTGGCTGGGCTTTCTGCCTTTAGCTCAGAGGGGCTCAGAAGTTGAACATACCTGTGCTGAGTGTTCGGATCGGAATCGGATGGATACGTCATCAACGGCCCACTCACCCTTGCCGGCGAAAAGGTCTGTCTGGAGCGGGGGCACATGGTGGGGGAAAAGGAAAGGAGATCTCGTGGGGGGGGCTTTTGAATTTGTTTTGGAGGCTCCTTCAATTGACTTATGGGGGGAAAGAAAGGAGCTGGTTGACTAAAATGGTGGGTGAATGGCGATCTCGTGGCGAGGGGGGGAGGCTGTGTGTGTGTGGCTAGTTAATGCAAGCTGAGGGGTTTTTTTGAATGCTGGACGCCATTTTGTTGCACGTGCTGCTGCAAACTTTGTAGTGCAAAGCCAGGCCGGGGAGCCATCTTAAGTTGAGGCTGCATAGGCCTTGTGGTGCATGTGATTCAGATTCTATTCAGTTGAACCTCTGGTTACAATGTTGGTTGGACAGTGTTCTCGAAACTACCAGCATGAGTTTGACCAGACTGCAGGAGGACAGGAAGACTGGAGTGCCTGGAACAGGTGAGCCTGCAGGTCCCTTATTCTGGCTGCTGATCCCTTATTTTCAAGGCTGTTGGTCCCTTATTTTCATATCCGTAAGTTGACAGCTATGCTACACGTGACAGTAAGACCAAACTACATGTCACAGCAGTCACATGTTGAAACGAGCACACTTAGCTTGGGTGCTTTTATTTTGGAGGGGGAAACCAGTCCTGTGGCCCTGATCTGGAATGTGCTTGTAATTCAAATTAGAATCCTACATTGGTTTCCCCAATTCAAATTGGGACCTCTTCCAGGCTGCTATTTATGCCAAATGTGTTTTTTACAATAGATAGCACTTTCAGAAGAAAAAACGCCACGAGTGGAAAGCTATTTTCAGCACAACACTAGAGCGGGGCCCCAACTGAGACTGGCTTCGGATTGGGGTTCTGTGACTACTTTTTCTCTAAAATAAAAACAACCAGGTTTATCCTCATATTAAAATAATTTGGCTAATGTTACACATGATTTGCTCCTAAGTCTGAGTTAGTGTAAATATAGCCCAATGTTTCCAATACATTCTCATTGGGCTTTCAGCTACTCTGTCTACGAAGGAATAAGTAAAGGTAAAGGGACCCCTGACCATTAGGTCCAGCCGTGGCCGACTCTGGGGTTGCGGCGCTCATCTCGCTTTATTGGCCGAGGGAGCCGGCGTACAGCTTCCGGGTCATGTGGCAAGCATGACTAAGCCACTTCTGGCAAACCAGAGCAGCGCACGGAAACACCATTTACCTTTCCGCCAGAGCGGTACCTATTTATCTACTTGCACTTGACGTGCTTTCAAACTGCTAGGTTGGCAGGAGCAGGGACTGAGCAACGGGAGCTCACCCCGTCGCGGGGATTCGAACTGCCAACCTTCTGATCGACAAGCCCTAGGCTCTGTGGTTTAACCCACAGCGCCACCCGCGTCCCTGTTATTCCTACGTCCCTCTTATTCCTACGAAGGAATACATACCTCTTATTTTGAGCGCAAAGAGCATGGGTAGGCAAACTAAGGCCCGAGAGCCAGATGAGGTCCAATTGCCTTCTAAATCTGGCCTGTGGAAGGTCTGGGAATCAGTGTGCTTTTACATGAGTAGAATGCTCATGTAATAAAATGCATAAAATGCATCTCTGGCTTATTTGTGGGGTATAGGAATTGGTTCATTATTTTTTTCAAAATATAGTCCGGCCCCCCACAAGGTCTAAGGGACTGTGGACCGGCCCCTGCTGAAAAAGTTTGCTGACCCCTGTGAAAGAGGGAGAATCTGGCATGGGGGAGGATATATCAAAGTAAGATATCCACTGCAAAAGGCAATATGGGGTCTAGCCAAGTCAAAAGAAAGCAATTTGATGACTCTAGTATAAAATTTGCATGATATTGAAAAAACCCAACAGGATTTGGAGTTTTCAGGGATACACTCTGCACATTCTGAATAAAGCTGTCTGTCCTCATTGTTATATCGGAGCTGGTTTGAAATCCCCAGGAAATATTGATTTCTTAATTCTACTCACTTGGGCTAAGTGAAGAGTCAAGCCCAGTTTTTCCCTCACTGTTACTTAAAAATTATATGTTGCTGATGGAAGTCATTTTGCATGTGTGTAAAGTTGCATTCCAACTAGGAACTTATAGCACTTAAAGTCATGGTTTTCCCCTACCTAGCTCATTGGATTCTCAAATCATTCTTTATGGCTCTGTCTGAGTTGCCATTGAAGTCCTTGACTTGGGCAATAAAATGATTGAAAGGTGCAGCAAACACTACAAGCCAATTTAGAACAATTGTTTAAAATGCTTCCGCATTCTCTGGTGATGCTCTTAATTGCCAACTTAATTCTGAAGCAAGCTATGGGGAGTTTGCCCCATCACTGCGGTTTAGCTTGCAAAATGCTTTACAGTGTCTATATTACTCATTCACAGGTTTCTGTTATTCGTATTTAACAGATGGGGATTGAAAGCTTGATCCAATCGAGATATGTGACAAATGTATGAATGCACAAAGTAAATGTGAACACTGCAAGGAGAGACGGGGAAAAACCTACTCAAAGATACTGGCTTGCTCTGGCCAGGTTTAGCTCTCAGTAATACAGGTGTTCACATTCCAGGTGACCTTTTAATTGAATGGTAACCCTTTGCCCTAAGAGAAAATTAGAGTCGAACTCCTTTAGATTGCATCTAGTATCAGATAAATAGTTTCAATAATGGTCCACAAAATCCACAAACAAATAAAATTGGCAGTCTGAATGTCATTCAGAAGTAAGGCCCACCGATTTATATGCTTCTTTCTTCTTACAAGATGTGCCAAGGAAAATAGCTTAAATTTTATAAGACAACATTTCTTTTTTTAAAAAAAGAATCAAATAAATCCTTACATATGGTAAACAAAGTGTTACAAAAAGCTTATATACACAGATTAAACACTTAGCTCAATATTTTGCATTTACTCAGAAGTAAATCCTGTTGTATTGAACAGAGTTTATTAGAATTTTGAAGTTCAATATGCTCAATGTAGGTTTGTTAAATATTATCATACCTTTTTTGCCAGACCGATACATTATTTGTGTAATTATAGGGCAAATGTACTTATTAGCAACCATTTGCGTGTTAAACTATGATCTAATAATATGTACACTATAAACAGCAGATCTGCATTTTGCATTAGTCTGCATCTTCCATAGCTTTGTAGTGTACAGGACTAATGATGGGTTTTGCTTTGATAATTTAATAAATGGTATATATGTGCTTAGCTTTGCATATGCTACTGTGTAGCTTGTAAGCAGCACCTGTACTTGAATAAGGAATGCTCACTTTAAGGCTTATTGCATATAAATGTTAGAGTAGAGAACATGTTAAGGACTAATGTTGAACTGGAAGAATCTGTTCCAGCCAGCTTATTCACTGTGTACAGTGGTGCCCCGCAAGACGAATGCCTCGCTAAACGAAAAACCCGCAAGACGAAAGGGTTTTCCGATTTTTTAGCGGCTTCGCAAGACGAATTTCCCTATGGGCTTGCTTCGCAAAACGAAAGCCCATAGGGAAATCTCCGGGGACAGCGGGGAACCCTCCTCCCACCGCAAGCCCCGGGAAGAGAGGAGAAGCTGCGCGCCTTCCCCTCTGTTCCCGGACCTGTCCTGAAGGCTTGCGGTGGGAGGTCCGGGAACAGAGGAGAAGGCGCGCAGCTTCTCCTCTCTTCCCGCGGCTTGCGGTGGGAGGAGGGTTTTTCCTCCCCACCGCCAACATTCAGAAGGCTGTTCTGAAGGCTGGCGGTGGGAAGAAAAGCCCTTCTCCCGCCTCCAGCCTTCAGAAGAGTTCCCCGCAGGGCTCCCCAAGCTGTGAATGTCTACCGCGCGCGAGGGGCGCTCTGCTTAAGAGCGCCCCTCGTGCGGGGCAGCAGGCTGCTATCCGCAGCTTGGAGAGCCCTGTGGGGAAGTCCGGCAGGGCTCCCCAAGCTGCAGATGTCTGCCCCGGGCGAGGGGCGCTCTGCTTCAGAGAGTCCCTCGCACCCGGCAGCAGGCTGCTATTCGCAGCCTAGGCAGCCCTGCAGGAACTCTTCTGAAGGCTGGCGGTGGGAGAAGGGCTTTTCTTCCCACCGCCAGCCTTCAGAAGGCTGTTCTGAAGCCTGGCGGTGGGGAGAAAAGTCCTCCCCCCCCCACCAGCCTTCAGAAGAGGTCCGGGGAAAGACTGTCCCCGGACCTGGTCTGAAGGCGGTCTCCCTAGGAACGCATTAATTGATTTTCAATGCATTCCTATGGGAAACCGTGCTTCGCAAGACGAAAAACTCGCAAGACGAAAAAACTTGCGGAACGAATTAATTTCGTCTTGCGAGGCACCACTGTAATGTATATACAGAAGCAGTCTCCTTAAAATGTCTTATAATTCTGCTGGCTAAAGGGTGTTCCTCAGTATGAGGAACCGAACCAAGAAGACAGCGCTATTTCAGTTTTCTGCCATAGTTCCCCAGTCAAACAACGAGGAAGCAGTTGTTGCCCAGGCAGGCACATTATATGAGCCACGAGAGCAGCAGATAACCAGACTGAACAACAATGATGAGATAAAATCAGGCCAAATATTTATTGACAGCAGGGTAAGTGTTGGCCTGGCATAGGGGCCAGGATTGGGGCCAGGATCAACCCCACGTTGATGGAATTGCCCCAAGCCCATTCCATGGGATGGGGCCAGGATCAACCCCACGTTGATGGAATTGCCCCAAGCCCATTCCATGGGATGGGGCCAGGATCAACCCCACGTTGATGGAATTGCCCCAAGCCCATTCCATGGGAGTCGGCCAGTGTTGAACATTGCCATGGTGCAGATTCCAACCAGCCAGATACCCCAACCTGAGCTTGGGGGGTGCTGTGGTCATTCCTCCCCTCAGGTCCCTTATGCCCTCTGCTATTCTATGCTGATCATGTACAATGCCATTTCCGCCCTCGTTCAAACAATGTTCTTTTGCCAAACAAAGGAATGCCATAATTTCACTGAGGGAATAATAATAATAATAATAATAATAATAATAATAATAATAATAATTTATTTATACCCTGCCCATCTGGCTGGGTTTCCCCAGCCACTCTTGGTGGCTTCCAACAGAATATTAAAATACAAGGGAACCACCAGAAGGCCCTCGGCACTGGACCTCAGCGTCCAGGCAGAACGATGGGGGTGGAGACGCTCCTTCAGGTAATTAATCCTTCAAGGCACACAAACAAAAAAACCCAAGTACCAATGCAGTTGAGGGGGGGAATCCTTTCTGGCTCCATCAACCAGCGACTCAAAAATGCTCAGTGAAGGCTCTAACCTGCAGATTGGTGGGCAGGAACCTCTCAAGGCAAAATGGCCCTGAGCTCCAGGAGAAGCAGCCTTCTATAGGCTCTCCCCTCCCCGTTGCAATTGCTCACAGGACAGCTCTTTTCTGTGAGGCCATCACACGGACAAGATGCTGGGGGAAAACCATTGTCGGCCAGAGGGTGGTAAAGAAGGATCGAACATTTTTCATGTATGCAACAACGGCAGCAAGGATTCTCATCGCAAAAATTTGGAAAACTCAAGATTTACCCACACTGGAAGAGTGGCAGATGCAGCTGATGGACTATATGCAACTGGCCGAGATGACTGGCAGAATCCGAGATCTGGGAGAAGAAAAGATGGAGGAAGACTGGGAGAAATTCAAGATGTATCTACAAAAACATTGTAATTTGTTTGAATGTTAAGAAGGATGCTAGATTATAAAAAATTGGCCACCACTAAACTAGATTTAAATTTGATGCTAAGTGAGATTAAAGAAAATATAAAAATTTTATTGGAAAAAGTGCTAGATTATATTTGAATGTGTGGACATGTGACTGTAAACAAGTTGATAATTTGTTTGGAAAAATTTTTTTAACGACGTAAATGGGAGAGGGGGACGTGAGGGAGTCCAAAGAAGCGAAGAATTTGTTGTGATAGAAGCAAGATTGTTTTATGTGTGCATTTTATATCTAAAAAAAACCTTAATAAATATTTAAAAAAAAAAAAAAAAGATGCTGGGGGAAAACCTTATGCCACATATCAAACCCTTATGCCACATACCAAAAAACAGAAGAAGTCAGGAATGATTGCCTGTAGGCCCAGCCCTGCTATGAGGTAGAGAGAGGTCGCTGCTTCGGGCAGTTGATCTTGCATGTCACAAAAGCCAGAAAGTTAATACTTATTTAATTTATTATAATTGTATTTTTAGAACTTGTGAAGGAGAGGGGGGCCTCAGGTGCCAAAAATAACTTGGCTGGCTTTGACAGGTGATGGTGGGGTGCCACCTCCATCTCAGGCCGCAGAATGTCCTGGGTTGCTCCTGTGCCTTCTGCCAACTGGCCCTTCATTGTGGAGGGCAGCAAGAGCCAGAAAATTCTCTGGTTGCTGGTGCTGGAATAGATAGATGGATTCCATATTTTCCCCCCAATCATTTTGTTTTATTTTAGTTGAGACTTTAAAAAAATACCTAGGACAATACACTGAAGGTTGTTGTGCATGCACAACTTCACGACTTCGAACAACAAAGGCAAAAATGAAGATTTTGGAACTCAAAATACAGAATACACAACGTCGCATTACTCAGAGCCTGGCAACCCACAGAAATCAGATACAGTTGGCTTTTTTCTTTTAATCATTGCAAGTGACATAACACAGGTCCAAATTTTGGAAATGCACATGAATCAATCTGGAACATTTTTATTCGTGATCTATAACTAGAGCACTTGATAACATTCCAGGCACCGTGATATGCAGTGAACGTTGGTGTAGCCTGGCGACATGATGTCCTCAGAAATACACAAATAAGACAAGCACTCCATGAATATATATATGAGGGGGGTCTTGTTTATATTTCAGCTAGTCACTGTTGAATCTGATGATGAACTGTTATGTTATCAAGATAGTAATAATAGTTCTCTTTGGCATTACAGGAGAGCCAGTGCAGTGTGGAGAATAGGAGAGTTGGCCTTTGACCAAGGAGAACTGGGTTAAAAATTTCTGCTCAGCCATGGAAATCACTGTACCTTTGGGCCAATCGCTATCTCTCAGTCTACCTTGCTAGGCCGTTGTGTGGGATAATATGGCCTAAGCTTGATGTATGTTGTCCTGAGGACCATGAGGGGAGACCTCCTCATCTTGCAGCAATTAAGCTGCTCCCACATTTGCAAAGCTAAGCAGGCTCTAGTACATTTCAAATTGGATGGGGGACTGTGTGTTGAGATCACTGCATTGCAGGGGAATGGAATAGATGACCCTTGTGGAGCCCTCCAACTTGATGATTCTACAAATGCTCACCTCTTTGTTGAAAAATAGAAGGAACTCCACAGCCCCAGCAGAAAGACTACATGTCACTTCAGTAAGTTTTTACATGCTTTGTTAAGCCATTCTCAGTCTGAATTATCTGAGTGCACCCTTGCTTCACTATGATTATTTTTGTTATTTAAGTAACAGGGGACTGAGAAAATACATTGTGACCCTGCAGGGTTGTTTGGTGGCATTCTGAGTTGTGGGGGTCCCAAACCTCTGCCCCAAAGCAGTGTCCCTGTATGTGGGGAGTGGGCGTGTTGCTCTCAAGAGTACATTGCTACCAGCTTCAATGCGATGCCTTTACTATGATGATCCTTCATAAGGCAAGATAAATATTTGAGCCTTTGCAAATGCAATGATTAAGGTAAAAATCAAAAACCACAGAACTGAACTGAAAGCACCCTGAAAGCAGAAAAGGGCAGGAGAAGCACATTTTAATTCTACAAAAGAGGGGTGAATTGCCTGGATTGCCTTGTATTAACCCATCATCAGTTAACGCAAGTGGTGGGCTAATCTATTAATCCAATGTTGAAGAAGAGGCTGTTGCTCAGTAGTATAGCACATGCCTTCAATGCAAAAGTCAAAGGTCCATGATCAATCGTAGCAAATGTTAATGCATGGAAAACCCAACTGATGTTTGCTCTGATTCAGCTGTAAAGAGTGGGTTTTCCTGAGTGGAAATGGCAGGAGAAGTGGAAGTGTGGATAAGTTCTCATTGAAGACAATACTAAGTAAGTGGTCTTCACAGGCTGACTTGGTCTGAGGCAGCTTCCTATCTTTATAGATGTACAAAGGGACAATCTTACTGTATTTTGTTCTGCAAATGGAAAGTGGGACAAAGTGGAGATTACGCAAGCAAAAATGTCTTCCAAGGTTGCAAAGAGGCCTTCAGAAGAGCAAGAAAACTACACATTTCCAAATTCCCTGGTCCAGACTTGTGATCAAGTCCTTATCTTTGGGCCATTCCGCGTATTATATGACATCAATCCTGGTAGCCACAGCCTCTGATTGTTTGTCACATTTACAAGCAAATGGTAGCAAGTTAGAGTAGCTTAAAGCTGCAATCCAATACACACATGGGAATAAGTCCCACTGGACTCTGTAGACTTACTTCAAAGAAGACAGGCATAGGACTGAAACACTATATGAATATATTTGCTCTGTTGTATTTGGAACTGGAAGTTCTATATATGGATCACACTCTTTCCCTCACTAATACTACGCAAAAAAGCAAAAAAAAATTAAATTCAATTGACTTGCCTAAGATCCAGGACAAAGTGCCACCTTTTGGAAATCCCCCCGGTAATGTCCGGGAAAATCCAGACGTATGGCAGCCCTACTTTCTTCAAAAACATTGATCTTATTGAAACTCACTTTAGACCCCAGCAATATAATGCTTAAAAATAATTTCCACCAGGGAAATCTGTGGAGCTACATTTTCTAAAACACGGCAAGATGATAAAATAAACTATGTTGCACATATGCTGGAAAACACTGCCCTTTCCACCCGTTGCACTGCACAGTAGATCTCCAACATCTTTGGGGGGCATGGGCCAGGGAGGCACGAAGTAGTGTTAAATGTATTCCCCAACCACCTTTAAATAATTTTGTTAAAGTAAGGCAACAGCTGGTTTTGATTCAATGTGGAAGTGGCTCTAAATGAGAGTCTTCCCAGGTACTTTTCTCCAGTGAGGACCCAGTACGATTTTCAGCAATAAAACAGTTTCTTACCAGTTTGTGGGAATTGGTCAAGGATACGGAGGTGTGAAGAGAAGAGTGAAACATGTTTCTTCGTTGTTTCTTATTCATCTAGCTTCATCAGATAAACACTTCTAATTATAAGGTGATCAGGGCTTTGAAGCTCAGCACCATCTGACATCAGGGCAACATCAGATGATGGACAGATGAGCACCCCCCCCAGTCAAATTTGGGGTGGGAAGATAAGGATCTGTCCTGCTGATCAGAAAAGGTTCCCCAATCCTGGAGTGGAGGCTCAATGGCAGGGAAACTAGGAGATAAATTGGCCCCCGACCCACACACACTGAGATCATTGTGCATGTGACAGAACAGGGTTCAAAGTGAACTTGGGAGTAACCAAACTATTTTCAGATTGAAACAGTTCCACTATGTTGGGTCCAGTTGTGAGCTTTCCAAAGGGAGATTTCCCCATCTCTACTTAAAGATGAGTTCCAATAAAATTAGCTGAACTTCCTTCCAGGTGAAGGCATTCGGAACTAGGATGCCAGAATATTGTGGTCTTGTGCAAACAGAAGCAGAAACAGTGGCCAGGCATATGAAAACTACATAGACATGTAACATCAGCTTCTGGCTCACCTTGAGGAAAATAGCAGATGATGCTGAGAGCCAGCGTTCTGGAGCCTGGAGAGCAATCCTGGGTTTAGAGAGTGGTCCCACATGGGATTTGGGTTTCCATGGCACAGAGAGAGGGAAAAACCCCTTACAGTCTGCCAAGAGGGAATGGCAAATCAAGCATTAAAATTGATTTCTAGATAGTTTGGCTCATGTTCTTCCATTCAAATTCTAAGACTGGAGCCAAACCACACTGAAATCACCAGGGCCATCATAAAAAAATTGTATTTACTCTTTAAGTTTTTTCCATGAAATGTAGCTCAGAACTTTCTAAATCAAGCCTATTGTAGCTCGGGTGGACTTTCTTCTTTCCAGCTGAAAGAGTGTATTCTTTGCAACTGGAAAAAAGAGGCAGGACGTAGGACTCATTTCATCTGAACAGCCAGTTGCTCTTATAGAGAAATCAGAAAATGAACAGAAATAATTTGTATCATTAAGCATATAATATGTGGTTAAACCCTGAATGTACGTAACAAATTACTCCGTAAAATTAGTTAACTGATGAAGAATGGTAACCCTTAAGATATTCACATCTTTTGAGAAACTTATTGACCTCAAATGTCAAATGTGGTACATAGACCTCTAGACAGCCCCTAGGTCTATAAATTCTAATCTCATCTTTCACCATGCTGGGCTCCATATTCCAGAAACAGGCTCCAGGAACAAACTGGAGAGGACCATTACTTTCAGTCTTTGCATTTGGTTATGGGCCAAATAACTGGCCAGTATGTTGGAGGAGATGGGCGCTTGGGCTGGAGGACATCCCTGGTTTGAATCTTGCCTCTGCTATAAACTCGTCAGGTCATTTTAGGCAAGTCACAATGTCTGTGCTACACACACACACACACACACTGCAATAGAGGGATGATAATATCAACCTACCTACAAAGTTGTTGTAAACATTTTCACAATTTAATGGATATGCAAACACTCTAAATATGCTGTATAAATGCTAAGAATTATATTACAAGCTGATTATAAAATAAAGCTCCTCTGCATAATTACTGTCTTTGGAGTCAATAGACATGGGACAATTTATTAAATAAGGGAAAGAGATATTGCTAAATATATTACTTTAATGCTTTCCCTCAGTGTTTCCAAAAAGAAAAGAAAAAAGGGATTCCATATTAGATGACAGAAACAGACATAGATTTCTCCAGGGAGGAAGGACCTGACAGAAAGAAATTATGATCACCACAGAACAGGTGATCAAGAAATTACAATGTCTCAAATTAGAGCTGACAGGACTCGAGGGTCCTACGCAGATCGCTTTCTGAATTCAGAAGGCAGACAGCAAGAGAGATTGGAGAACCTTTAGTCAGGATGTTCACTTAAGGCTTCCTTTCAAACACGGGTAATATTGATGATCTTGGAAAAGGTGAACAGAGCTTCCAGAATAATTACTTAGGATGTTAGTAAGATGTAAAAATTCATAGATCACGAGCAGGCAATCACTCTCTCACTATACTCAAGAGTGCTATAGGGGAGTGTGGTATTTCTTGTAGACAAGCTAATTACTGGAAAATATTAAAAATGAAAGGATGATCAGATTTAGGAAACAGCTGTCCTTGATTTTCATTGGGCACATCAAGTCTGTGTATGGAATTCATACAAAAATCCTATAGGGAGGTACAGCAAACTACTAAGAAGAAAAAATAGATTTATTTTTTTAACCAAAAAAATGAGGAAGGATTAAGAAGGTAACTTATGAAAATCAGCTGAGAAAATCCATGGGCCTCAGAGCAAACAGGAGACGGTTCACATTGCCACATCTTTCCAACCTAACATGTTTTGAAAAATATAGGCCACATGAACAACTTTTTCTCCCGCCCCTCCAATGCATTAAAAAGAGATCATAACACTTCGGTGGGAAGAGAAATTTGAAGGCAGAAACGGCTTCTAGAAGCAGGAAGTGGTGTTTGTGAAAGAATTACTATGAGGTTTTCTTTGAGTTTCATTGTGCATTTGAAGTGGGGAAGGTAGGGTTTGTCATGGAAGGGCCCACCAGTTAGGAAGCTAGACAATATCTGCATTACCTGTCTTAAACAAGAACAGAATAGCACCAGCAAAAAGAGACAAGTAAGACCATTGCCACCTAATGACTAAACTATATCATGGCACTACCCACACAGTGTTGTTGTTGTTTAGTCGTTTAGTCGTGTCCGACTCTTCGCGACCCCATGGACCAGAGCACACCAGGCACTCCTGTCTTCCACTGCCTCCCGCAGTTTGGTCAAACTCATGCTGGTAGCTTCGAGAACACTGTCCAACTATCTCGTCCTCTGTCGTCCCCTTCTCCTTGTGCCCTCCATCTTTCCCAACATCAGGGTCTTTTCCAGGAAGTCATCTCTTTTCATGAGGTGGCCAAAGTACTGGAACCTCAGCTTCAGGATCTGTCCTTCCAGTGAGCACTCAGGGCTGATTTCCTTAAGAAAGGATAGGTTTGATCTTCTTGCAGTCCATGGGACTCTCAAGAGTCTCCTCCAGCACCATAATTCAAAAGCATCAATTCTTTGGCGATCAGCCTTCTTTATGGTCCAGCTCTCACTTCCATACACCACTACCGGGAAAACCATGGCTTTAACTATAAGGACCTTTGTCGGCAAGGTGATGTCTCTGCTTTTTAAGATGCTGTCCACACAGTGAAATGTTTCTTTTAGCCTCCTCTCTCAGCAACCCTGATGAAAAAATGAAGCAAGTTTACACAGACAACTTTAGAGGCTAAAACTTAAAACCATATGTAGAATTTTTGAATCTTTGGAATATGGCAGGATTACAGCTTAAATAAACAGATAAATTGATTGCTTTGCTTATTCTGCCTGTACCCTACCCTCAACTTTTGTATCTGTTTCTTTCAGCTCACTTCATCTGCTCCTTAAAAATAAGAGAATTTGCAATGCTATCTAGCACCTAGGTCAGAATTCAAAATGCTGTGTTTTGAAGCAGCAACAGATTTAGCTATGGATTTGAGCCCCTTCAAGAGATGTTCCTAAATTAGGTGTCCAACCTTTGACATTATAATACTGCATCTTTAATGTCTGTATTAATGTCTAGCACATTTTAAAAGACATTGAGCTCTTGGCTTTAGTCACTACAATGATTCCCATATGCTAACTCTGTACTGGGTGAAAGCGTTGCCTTTCTACCAGTAAAATGTCCTGAGAAGTTCTAATTATTTTCATCAATGTGGATTACTTTTGCATTTGCAAACAAATAACTACACTTTCATCATGTTGCCCACACACATACATCTAACGTGCTTATTTCATTCTGAAAACCAATCTTCTCCAGCTTAGAGTAAATTATTGTCACTCGGCTTCTCACACCCTGAGCCAGTTCTGATGTCATCTTCTTGCTTAGCCTTTCCCCAAGGAGACTAAAGTGTCACTGATGCCCCAGAATCAGACACAGTAAAGATCAACTGGAAGGGGGGGGGGAGTGCAAATGAGAAATTCGCATCCAGCAGCATTTGCAATGCTGGTGACAAAATCCAAATATTTATCTATGGTGCAAAAATGGAAAAACAGATCAGAAACACAGCCCTGCTGAGAATTCTGAGAGAATGCTTTCCAACTAGCAATCGTCTCAAAACTAGTGCAATTCAAAAGGTTGTTTTGTATTGCTCTGTAATCTTCATTGCGGCAACCAATGAGGAAGCCCTTTATCTTTCACACACAGTTTTCTTCCTTGTACCGGAAACATTAAAGCTTCCTTTCTTTTTCTTCAAAAGAAAAACGAAGCATTGCCAGCCAAAAGGTTTGTGTTCGTTGTCCATTAATTATACTTAGGGAGGCCCAGATAATCATTTCCTTGATTCGACAGTTCTGCACACAAACACACCCAAATCACAAAATTACAGCCAAAGAATTTTTCATGGGAAAAGCTACAATGACCTGGACCTACATACTTTAGAGGATTTTCATGTGTGGAGACTGTATGTGTTGCAAGTGAAACACGCAACAAAAGGTTGCAATGTGAAGTGCTCCCATTCAGGTTTCTATCCACTGAATTCTTCTGTATTTCCCCAAAAGTGTTACATTGCGTGGACAGGCGGAATCCCCCAAACCCTGGGCGGCCCCCGTGTGGAATAACGACTCAACACAACGTGCTATGGAATTAAAATTGGCCACAACTTTATTATGTTTCAGATGTGGGTAGACCTTGGCTCAGGCATTGGGCATTTATCCCTTCCAGTCCCCCGCCAGGGATCTGGGGAACATCAGGGTTATCCAGTGGGGGGGGGGGCTGGCTCTGGAGAACATATGTTCAAGCAGAGAGAGCGCGCCCCCGTTATGCCACCATCGCAGCGGAGAGCAATGACGACCTCTAGGCGTACGGCCAGAGCCTCCCCTCAAACAACCCCTTTAATGGGGAACCCTGGTATCGCCACAACAAAGAGGAGGGGGTGTACGCCCCCCCCTTCAGGGAAGATAGACTAAAAGATTCCGCTCAAGGCCGCCAAAGTTGTGACATTTTGCTACAGGAAAGGCAAGCCTGACAATGCAGGAGAATTCCTTTCCGGCCCTTCAACAGCGACCTTGACGTAGCAGCGCCTGCGTACTGTGGAGAAAAGGTTAACCTGCAAAAGAAGTCTTAACTGAGGGTGGGTAGGGTGGGAGAAGCTCTGGAGCCAACTGACAATTCCCAGGTAAGATCCTCCCCCTATTGTGTGGGCAGGTAGTCCCTCCCCCTACCTGGCTCGATCACCTTAGCAACGCCTCCCCAGGTGGGATTGGGCAGAGACCTCCAGGCATCTCACCTGGGGAAGGTGAAGCCAAGCCTGTGCTAATGGTGCCGCAGAAGGTCCAGGGGGCTGCGTGCAACCACGCAAAGGGCGCCCCCCCCATTTGATGTGGGGAGTGGTCATTCCATAGACATTGAGTAAGCTCCGTGGTCATTGGGCTGTTTGGGGGTTCCTCTCTCCCTTAGAGTCCCCCCCAAAAGCTTCTTTTGCACTTCTGCTAATCTCAGAGCTCCCCAAACCTGCTGATACCTCCTCCTTGTGCTAGGATTATGTTCAGCTGCAGAAGCAAGGACTCCTGAACATTGGAAATAGAAGGAATGACAAGATGGACCTACCAAAAATGTTAGGGTGTGAAAGAACCCTTTCCCAGGATAGTCTATTACATTTCCTTCTCTTTGTTCCCTTCCTTAAATGGAAGGCAGCATTTCATGGCTGATGAGCATGGTCAGTCTTCACTGGACTGTTTTAAGAGCTCATTCCCTGTTAAGGTTTTTTCCCTATAATTTGATTTTTCTTTTTTTCTTTTGCGAAGCTTGGGAATCCCAAAGCTTGCTGATACATCCCTCTTACGTGTATGTAGGGTACAAAGGGATTGGCATTCAGAGTACGTGTTTACTATTTGTATTTATGATTAATACCATAAAAAGCACCTTTTACTAGAGTCAAAACCATTAACTGATCTAGTCGGGTACTGTTTGCTCTGACTGGCAGTGGATCCATCCCCCCTCTCCGCCTGATCATTGTTGTTGTTTAGTCGACTTAGTGGTGTTTGACTCTCCGTGACCCCATGAACCAGAGCATGCCTTGGAAACTCTTGCTTCCTTCTCAAAAGCTTCTCCTTTTTTATGTCCATGGAGTTTTCTTGGCAAAATATTGGAGTGGATTGCCAGTTCCTTCTCCACCACCTGATAACAACAACAACAACACAGAGCCAGTGTGGTATAGTGGTTCAGAGCTGTGGACTCATAATCTGGGGAACCGGGTTTGCTTCCCTGCTCCTCCACCTGCAGCTGCTGGGTGACCTTGGGCTAGTCACACTTCTCTGAAGTCTCTCATCCCCACTCACCTCACAGAGTGTTTGTTGTGGGGGAGGAAGGGAAAGGAGAATGTTAGCCGCTTTGAGACTCCTTCGGGTAGTGATAAAGCGGGATATCGAATCCAAACTCTAATAATAATAATAATAATAATAATAATAATAATAATAATAATAATAATTTATACCCCACCCATCCGGCTGGGTTTCTAGGTGGCAGGAGGAGCAGAGGCTTTATTGACATTGCTCCAAGGCTCTAAAATGAGTTTCTGGAGGAGGTATGACACTCTACCTCCTTACTGAAATTTTGGAAGCAATGCAAAGCCCATTTGGTTAAAGAGGTGTTTGGTGAATAAAAATTGGGCTGACACCTTTTTTGATGACTTTCTTTGTCATCTGCTGGTTTTATAGTTTGAGTAAAGATGAATTAAGTTGTTGCACGGCTGCTGTTAAAAGGAAACTAAAATCACAACCAATTTGAAATGTTTTTTAATGGTTTACTTGTTAATTTTAAATATGATGTTAGTGGCTTCCAATTGTGGGAGAAATGTTTTAAATAACTGCTTTACATTTTGTTGCAGTATAAAATGAAGGGAATAAAAAGAGTAAATGTCATGTGCTAAACTCGCGGGGATTAAATGTGATTTCTCTATATTGAAGCAAAATTTTAAAATCAATCAGGATATTTAATATTTTAGGTTATACTGAAGTAGATACAACCCATATGGGGTTTCAATAGGAAGAAAAAAGAACAGTGATTCCTGTTCCTCTGCTACTACAATAAATGACTGAGACATTGGAGTACCCTAACAATTTCCAGATCATGAAATTTAGTGGTACAGGTTAGGGATCTATTGTTTTCCTGGAAACTGGTATGGTTTTGATCGTTTCTTTTAGAACTTGGTACCAACCCAATAAAAAAGCTGCAGTCTTAAAAGAAATCCAATAAAAAAACAAGTGAGACGGGGGGGGGGGGGCGGGAGCAACCAACTCGTAACCAAATACAAAGAATGAAAGATACTGTTAATGCATCTCTTTCAGAGAAGTAATTGCAAGCCAGAATGGGAAACACTAAATTTCCTCTCACCACTTCAGTGTGTGAACAGTGAGTAATAAAGATGGCAAGATGTTGGATAAATTGATAGCATTTTAAACAAGTATTTTGGGCCCAAAACTGGCAGGTGACAGAAATGTTAATAGAAAAGGATGTGCAGAAAGCATGTGCCACCACCCTTCCCAAAGATCTCTTAATTATTGTGAAGCTACATGAAACGAAGAAGGCAATTGTAATTATTTGAATAATGAAGAGTTCTTATTCTTCTCAAAAAGGAAGCTAGACTATCTTAATAAAGTCACAAGAGTAGAGGAATACTTTGTAAAACTAATGCATGCCTCTAAGTAGTCATCTGGAACAACCTTCAGATCAGACTAAACCTCTGACTGAGGCAGATATCCTGTAATACTGTATCTGCTCTTCAAGGTCTGTTTTTACTGTGCTTAATTGTCCCTTCTCCCACGGAATGGAATTGAAATATTTCCAGAAGTCTGAAAGCAACAGAAGTGGTTACTTGATAATTGCACTGTTCTTTCTGAACTTTACAGCCAATTTGTTATGATGCTCAATATTTTTATTTGCTTTAAAGTTTGCTTTTGTTGCATCTGTTTTGCTAACAGTTTCCAACTCCTCTTTGCTTTCAAGAGGAACACCAACCAAAATTAAAGGAAGACATTATGCCAAACCGCTTTTGTTGTTATATAGAGCGCAATAACTCAAATGGGTCCAAATTGTCGGAGACAAATGAAAGCCGATCCCTGCCCAAGGCCCGTAAACCTATGATGAATTCAACACACTCATCCATTGCCCTATTTCAAATCAGGACAAAGAACTTTCAAAGAATACAATTTTGTTTGCTTTTAATAAGAATTTTTTTTTTTACAGTCAACCAGTTAATTAAGTCCATGGCTATGGCTGTTTTGACTTTTATTTTCATCTGCTGGTTTGCAGGATCTGCAAACCCTTGAACAAATGTCAAAGGATAAAGAATTGGTTTAGTCAAACCACTTGCATGTAGATTCTCTAAAATGCCCAATGGAAACCTTTTATTAAGTAAGATTAAACTTGCTTATTATCCTAAAATAACTTCAGCACAAGTGACATTACAATAATCATTCAGCCATTTTTGGAATTCAGAAGGCAAAGATTGTTATTTGTACAAATGAAAAAAATAAAAGTCATATTATTTGTATCAATGAACACACCGAAAAATTAATCCTGGGGCACTCTTCACACTGCTGCCTAATGCGCAACAGATCATGGGGGTGTTCGGAGTTTGATGCATCAAGAAGACAGTTGCTTATCAAGACAAATGTTTCAAGTATATAAAGGGAAAGCCCCCTGCTTAGTGTTCTTTCTTCCCATAATCATAAAAAGGAAGCCCGTTCCAATGTGAAGCTCAGGCATTGTGCCCGATATTATTGCTGTTGTTATTTTTATCTAATTTATCACCCGCCACGCACCCTAAGGTCCCAGGGTGGGTTACAACATTAAAACACAACATTACAGCACACCATTAAAAACAGTTTAAAACAACTTAAAATTACAGAAATAAGGTGGTTCCTAAAATATACACCCCAAGTGTCAAAAGCTGGGGCAAAGAGGTGATCTTCAACATTCATTGGAATCTGTAATGACTTCCTCGAGTCTTTTTTATTTGAGCGTTTATTTAAGTATTAATTAGGAAGATTATTTTTTTTATGCACGTAAATCTGCTTTTTCTTCTTTCTTCTTTCTGTATTTTCTTCTTTTCTTTTTTCTTAATTGTTTAATTGTTTTAATTGTTTTTTCTTTAATTTTCTTTTTGTAGTATGAGATTGTAAATGCTTTGTAAATTCTTTGTATATGTGTGTAATTTAAATTAATAAAGATTATTTATTTATTTTTTAAACAGGAAACTGTATGATGATGATGCGGAGGAAGGGGCTGCTACAGAGAATGCCTTCTCCTGGGATGTCACCCCCACCCCACCCCACCCCAAGCCTCTGAGGGTAGAGGAACTACCAAGAGAGCCACCTGAGTCATTTAAGGCTCTGAACACTTGGAATTCGGCCCAGAAACAAATAGGCACCCAGTGCAGCTGAGAGCCAGTGTGGTGTAGTGTTCCTCCACATGCAGCTGCTGGGTGACTTTGGGTTTCTCTGAAGTCTCTCAGCCTCACTCACCTCACAGAGTATTTGTTGTGGGGGAGAAAGGGAAAGGAGATTGTTAGCCAATTTGAGACTTCTTAAGGGGGGTGAAAGGCGGGATATCAAGTCCAAACTCCTCCTCCTCCTCCTCCTCCTCTTCTTCTTCTTAAAACAGGAGTTATAGGAAATTTAAATGGAACCCTTACCAGTAAGCTGGCTGCTGCATTTTGGACCAATTTATTTTTCCGAGTTGTCTTCAAGGGCAGCCCCATGTAGAGCAGCCTGCAATAATCCAATCTAGAAGTTACTAGAGTATGGAATACAGTGGCCAAGTCATCTCTATCCAACAGGGGTTGTAGCTGGTGAACCAGCCAGAACTGAAGAAGGCACTTCCAGCCACAGAGACCACATGAGCCTCCAGTGATAGGGTTGAAAACTGGAGTACCCCTAAACCGCTAAGATGCTCCTTCCAGGGGAGGGCAACCCCACCCAGGGCAGGCTGCCACTCCACTTCCTGGACTTGAGAACTTGGGGCACATAACACCTCTGTCTTTTCAGGATTCAGCTTCAGTTTATCAGTTCACATCCAGCCCATCACCGCCTCCAAGCCCTGTTCTTGCATCACAACTGCATCTCAAGCTGCTATAATCTAAACTGATCCAGTGCAGATGGAGCAGACAGTGCTCTCAACAATTCCATGGGACTTCCTCTAAGTGTGGCATCCAAGTCTGTCCGAGTGATTTTGTCTCTAAAGCGTCTTGCAAAGTTGTTACAGCAGCCCTCCGAGGGTGTCAGGGCAGTACTCTCTTGGCCAGATGACAAAATCTCACTTGCAAAAATTCTGCCGGGCAGCTACTTGTGGATGCAATGGTGGCAGAGAAGTTGCCTTTCTTTGTTCACACCACCAAGCGGCAGGAACAATGGTACAGCCTCATCCGGAACTTCCGGAGGCGGCGCGAAGGGTAATGGCTGCCCTTTCCTAACGGGGAAGGGAAGCTCCGCTCGAGAAAGGGTCGTCCGCTACGGCGCAGCGGAGACCCAAAACGGAAAACCGCAGGCAGCAGAAGCCTGCGGTCCCGGGACCCGGCGGGCGCCAGTAGCGGCCACCGAAACATTGAAGGAACCCCGTAAGGGGCTCCGGATCGCGGAGGAGGCTGCGGCGCTGTGGGTCGTTCCGCAATCGGCGGAGTGAAGCCGCGTAGCTGTTGCCAGTGAGCGCTGACCTTTCTTCCTGAAATTTATGCTTTGAAAACAACAACCCGTGAGTAAACATCTGACTGTATGCAATTTGGGACTTTAAAATATTAAATTTGGCTGAAAGCGGAGTGACGAAAAACAGGAAGTCCGTCTTCCGCTCCCATTGAACTTGAACGCAAAGAGCTGGAGGAGTGGAGGCAAAGAGAGATCTTTTAAACTATTTGATCTGAGCACCCATTGAACTTTATTCTAAGTGGAACAATAATCTTATGTGTTGGACTTTTATGAATTTTAATTACACGGGGATATCTTTCTCCCTTTGGAGCTACATTCTAACTAAAAACCCCAGGCGCTGGAGCTGCCTGAGAAACTGAGCTGTCAGCTTGCAGTTTGCAGTTTGGATACTTTGAATCTGAACTTTGAAACAATCTGAGAGAGTTTGAACTTGTTACTTTAAGGCATTTGGATTACCAGCTTGCACCATCAGAAACACTGTTGCTGTACTAAACCCCAACTCTGCTGAAAAATCTTTTTATTGAAGGTTCTTGGACTTAGAAATCTGACTTTATTTTAATTGAAATTGATTTCTTTCCTGAAATATTTTAAACTCCCCCTAGAGGATTTGGGACTTATAACAGTGACTTTTATTTTACTCTCCTTTTCCCGGCCCTCTGTTGACTGTTACCATCTGGGCCGTGGCTTTCTCATGGGAACAACTCAGCTTGACCTTGACTTTTAGATAACTTTGGAATGAGTGGTACAAGAAGGAGAGGAAGAACTAAACAAACAACTTTGACAACTTTAACCGCAGCCTCACAGGCACGTAGATCATCTGTGCCTACTTTGCCTTCTGAGGTGGAAGCTGTTTCTCTGCCTCGGGCAGGGGAGGGAGAAACTGAGGAATTACAACTGGAAGATATGGCCTCAGGGGCAAGCACTGCTATTTTAGAGAAAATTTTTGAAAAATTAGAATCTTTGGATAAGAAAGTAGAATCTTTGGACAAGAAAGCCGATGAGCAAACATATAAAATTGAGCAGAACACAGAATGTTTAAATAAATTATCTGGACAAGTTGCACAGAATACTCAAGCAATTGGAGAATTGAAGGAGGCTGCAGGGGAAAATCGGAAATTGGCTGAAGATACCAGCCAAAAACTTGAAAATTTAGAACAAGAGGTAAGACCACTCTGCAAACAAGTAGGTGAACATCAGACCTATTTGTCCATGCTTGAACTGCGGAACAGGGAGAGCAATTTAAGGATAAGAGCAATACCAGAAGTGGAAGAAGGCAACCTAGCTGAGTTTTTGACTAAAGAATTCTCCAAATTTTGGAGTTTAGAGGAAAAGGACTTTAAAATTGTTTCGGCTTTTAGGCTCGGAAGACTTCTAAAGAAAGAGAAGCCCAGAGACTGTTTGATAATACTGAGGTCAAAGGAGGAAAGGGATAAGATTTTGGGCCTACACTACGGAAAGTCACTGGACATTTTGGACAAAAGAATTGAGATCTACAAGGATATTCCTAAACAACTGCTAGATCTTAGATCTAACTATTTGGAGTTGACAAGACTACTAAGGAAGAATTCAATCATCTTTAGGTGGGAATTTCCTCAAGGACTATCTTTTACTTTTAGAGGGAAGAAGATCAAAATCAGAACATCGGAAGATAGAGATAAATTTCTGAACGTATACGGAGAGGACCTTCACAAAGGAATTGACCAACTTCCAGGGCCTGAAACACCAGAGGTACCTGCACCCTTGGACCCTGAAGATCCTCTGAATAAGATACCACCCCTTGAAAAATAACCAGATTTATTCAGGATGTCTCTGCAACTTATGAGTTGGAACATTAATGGCTGCAACATCCCGGAAAAAAGGAGGAAAATTTTTCATATATTAAAAAAAGAACAATTGGATATTATCTGCTTACAAGAAACACATGTGACTAGGCTCCATAGAAAGGTGTTAATAAACAAAAGACTTGGTCAAGAATTTATATCTTCGGACAGAGTAAAGAAGCGAGGAGTGGTGATATATGCAAAAGAGAGCCTATCACCTAAATTCTTATTCAAAGACGAACATGGAAGAATATTAGGAATTGAGATACAACATCAAGGAGAAAAGATTCTGATATTAGGAATTTATGCACCAAATGACGGGAAATCGGAATTTTACAAGAAGTTGCATGAGATTATGCTGGACTATCTGGACTACAACAACATCATTATGATGGGAGATATGAATGGGGTCGTATCGACAAACATGGATAAGTCACAAAATCAAAATGTTACAAAAGACGGCAGACTGCCAAAGACCTTTTTTGAAATGGCTGACAATATGGACTGGATTGACATTTGGAGAACTAAGAACCCCCTGGGAAGAGAGGGAACATTCTTCTCTGAAGCCCAACTGACTTGGACAAGAATCGACCAAATATGGATATCTAGAGGTCTGGCACCCAAGGTCAGAAAAGTGGAAATCTGCCCAAAGACCTGCTCCGACCATAATGCGCTGAAGATGGATATGACACTTTTGCCAACCGGCTCCTTTAGATGGAAGATGAACGATAGCTTGTTTAGAGATCAGGAGATTGTCAAGAAGGCCCAAAAAGCTCTGAAGGATTATTTTGAAATAAATATGAACACTACGGTGGAAAAAAGAACTATCTGGGACGCAAGCAAAGCTGTGATGAGGGGGTTCTTGATACAACAGAACACTGTAAAGAAAAGAACACAAAATGAAAGGAAAGATAAGATTTTGCAGAAAATCAAAGAATTGGAGAAGAAATTAAGATCAAATCCGAAGTCACAGCCGATTCTGAGAGAAATTAAACTATATCAAGCTCAATATTCCAAATTGATAAACCAAGAAATAGAATGGAAGATTAAATTAATGAAACAAAAAACTTTTGAATCGGCAAATAAATGTGGGAAACTGCTAGCTTGGCAGTTGAAGAAGAGACAGAAATTAAATACAGTTACAAACCTAGAAATTGAAGGAAGAAATATCCAGAACCCCATGGAAATTAGAAAGTGCTTCCAGAGATACTTTAAAAAATTATACACTCAAGGGCCGCAAGATGAGGTTGAGATTAAACAATTTTTGGAAAGAAATGGACTAACAAAGTTGTCACAAAAAAACAGATTAATCCTGAACAACAAAATAACACAACAAGAGACTGAACAAGCTATCCAGAACATGCAACTGGGCAAATCTCCAGGGCCAGACGGCCTGACCTCCAAGTATTATAAGACATTAAAAGACTATCTGATCCAACCAATGATGGAGGTCTGTAATGAAATTATGGAAGGGAAGAAGGCGCCGGAATCGTGGAAGGAAGCTTTTATCACATTGATACCAAAATCTGAAGCTGAAAAGACACAACTCAAAAACTATCGTCCCATCTCCCTTCTGAATGTGGATTACAAAATATTTGCAGACATTTTGGCAAGTAGATTTAAAAGAGTTCTTAATGAAGTAATTCATAAAGACCAGGCAGGCTTTCTCCCAGGCAGACATATGTTTGCAAATACTAGGAACATTATTGACGTTTTGGAGCTTTTGCAAACAGATATAAATACAAAAGCAGTGTTAATTTTTATAGACGCGGAGAAGGCCTTTGACAATATTTCTTGGAAATTTATGAAGGGAAATTTGAATGAAATGGGAGTGGGACGGGGGTTTGAGAATGGGATTGACGCAATATATTCAGAACAAAAGGCTAAACTGATAGTTAACAATGTGGTTACAGAAGAGTTCAAAATTGAAAAAGGAACACGACAAGGCTGCCCGATTTCCCCTTTGTTATTTATTTCGGTTCTGGAGGTGCTCTTGAACTTGATCAGAGGGGACCGGTTGGTGGAAGGGATTCAGGTCGGAGCGAAACAATACAAATTGAAAGCTTTTGCAGATGACCTAGTTTTGACCCTGCAGGAGCCAGAATCTAGTACGAAAAGAGTATTACAATTGATACAGGATTTTGGTCGGGTGGCAGGATTTAAATTAAATAAACAGAAAACTAAAGTGTTGGGAAAAAATTTGACAGATATAGAGTCGGAACGGTTTCAGAGAGAAACAGAACTAACTATGGTTAAAAAAGTAAAATACCTAGGGGTAAACATAACAGCAAAAAACCTGAGTCTATTTAAGGATAATTATGAAAAATGTTGGTCTGAAATTAAGAGAGACTTGGATAGTTGGACAAAATTGAAGCTTTCTTTGTTAGGCCGAATTGCTGCTATCAAGATGAATGTATTGCCAAAAATGTTGTTTTTGTTTCAAACATTACAGATTGTGGACAAAACGGAGTGCTTCCGGAAGTGGCAGAAAGATATATCTAAATTTGTCTGGCAGGGCAAAAAGCCCAGAATTAAGTTTAAGATATTAACAGATGCGAAAGAAAGAGGTGGCTTTGCCCTGCCAGACTTAAAGTTGTACTATGAAGCCGCAGCTTTTTGCTGGCTAAAAGATTGGCTACTTCTCGAAGACACTGACGTGCTGGACTTGGAAGGTTTTAACAATGCTTTTGGTTGGCATGCATACTTATGGTATGACAAAGTTAAGATCAATAAGGCCTTTAAGAACCATATTGTCAGGAAAGCAGTGTTTAATGTCTGGACAAAATATAAAGACTTATTGGAAAATAAAACTCCAAGGTGGCTTTCACCTCTGGAGGCTAAGGCCCGAAAAAGACCCAATATGGAGGCCAAATGGCCAAAATATTGGGAAATATTAGAAAAAGATGGAGACAATTGGAAATTGCAGAGTTTGGAGAAAATGAAGGACAAGGTGCGAGACTGGTTACATTATGCTCAGATTAAAGAAGTTTTTAAAAATGACAAAAAGTTAGGGTTCCAGGTGGAGAAATCGAAGTTAGAAACAGAATTGTTAGAACCAAAGACCAAGGTACTATCTAGAATGTATAACTTGCTGTTGAAATGGAATACACAAGACGAAATGGTTAAATCGGCTATGATAAAATGGGCACAGGACATTGGGCATAACATTATGTTTGAGGACTGGGAAAGGTTGTGGACCACTGGGCTGAACTTCACTGCATGTAATGCTCTGAAGGAAAATGTAATGAAAATGATATATAGATGGTACATGACCCCAGTTAAACTTGCCAAAATATACCATTCATCTGACAATAAATGTTGGAAATGTAAAGAAAATGAAGGAACATTCTTTCACCTCTGGTGGACATGCCCTAAGGTGAAGGCCTTCTGGGAAATGATATATAATGAGTTGAAAAAGGTATTTAAGTATACCTTCACTAAGAAACCAGAGGCCTTCCTTCTGGGTATTGTCGGCCAGAGGGTGTTAAAGAAGGATAGAACATTTTTCATGTATGCAACAACGGCAGCAAGGATTCTCATCGCAAAAAATTGGAAAACTCAAGATTTACCCACACTGGAAGAGTGGCAGATGCAGCTGATGGACTATATGCAATTGGCCGAGATGACTGGCAGAATCCGAGATCTGGGAGAAGAAAAAATGGAGGAAGACTGGGAGAAATTCAAGATGTATTTACAAAAACATTGTAATTTGTTTGAATGTTAAGAAGGATGCTAGATTATAAAAAATTGGCCACCACTAAACTAGATTTAAATTTGATGCTAAGTGAGATTAAAGAAAATATAAAAATTTTATTGGAAAAAGTGCTAGATTATATTTGAATGTGTGGACATGAGACTGTAAACAAGTTGATAATTTGTTTGGAAAAATTTTTTTAACGACGTAAATGAGAGAGGGGGACGTGAGGGAGTCCAAAGAAGCGAAGAATTTGTTGTGATAGAAGCAAGATTGTTTTATGTGTGCATTTTATATCTAAAAAAAACCTTAATAAATATTTTTTTTAAAAAAATGGTACAGCCTCATCCATGTTCAGTTCAGGTGCAGACCAAGTTCTCTGCCACCTCTGTGCCACCATCCCTCCTGTTTCATGGCAAGCAGGCTACTGAGGTGATCTCCATGCTCCATAGTGACTGCGAAGGCAGAAGGGAGGGATAATGTCAGTGGCTCTACACATCTCACCATTCCACAGCGAGACAAGAATTTCGACAGGGGCAGCACTCATGTCAGCTGGAAATTCCCCTGTATCCATCAGATTCCATCAATCTCCAAAGGCGGACCAACTCAATGGGTCTCCCACCTCTGCAAAGCAGAATAGCTGCATGAAGCCCAAAACATTCTTTAGTACAGCTTTCTGGACCCAGCAGACAGTAAACTTAAAAGCCTTTTAATGATAAGAACCTTTTCATGCTAAGAGAAACCCAGTTACAGTGGTACTTCGTGTTGCAGACACTTCAGGTTACAGACTCTGTTAACCCAGAAATAGTACCTCCGGTTAATAACTTTGCTTCAGGATGAGAACAGAAATCATGTGACGGCAGCAGGAGGCCCCGTTAGCTAAAGTGGTGCTTCAGGTTAAGAACAGTTTCAGGTTAAGAACGGACCTCCAGAACGAATTAAGTTCTTGACCCAAGGTACCACTGTATCAGAATTTGCACAGGTTTGAAAAAAATAATAATCTCACAGCATAATCACATGCATGTATACTCAGAAGAAGGGCTTTTTTCAGCCAGAACTCACTGGAACTCAGTTCTGGCACCTCTGCAGGGATGTATTTATGTGCAGGGGCGTAGGACAGGGCTGCAGGGGTGCGGTCCACCCCGCGTGTCATCCCTGAGGGGGTGACAAAATGGCACACTGCGGGGGGCAGCACATACTACAGGGTCTAGCTTTCAGTGTGCCCGAGCCACATGTCTCTCCTGGGAGTGACACGGTTGCTTGGGGCCCCGCACTGCCCGAAACAGCAGCATGGGGCTTGCATCCACCAGGCGGACTCCGTGGGCAGCTTGCTGCGCCGCCCCAGTGCGCAGATCGCCCTGCCCCTGCTGCTCCGGGTGCCAGAGCAGCTAGCTATGCCCCTGTTTATGCAGAGGAAAATTCAAAGCCAAAATCCAGCTTCTGTATCCCTCTCCTACAAGTGCAAACTAGGCCGTGAAGAGAGGGTTGGGGTGCCGAAGGAGGGCTGCACAACTTTCTCTTTCACCATGTGGCCATGTGCATGCAGCAGTCCTGGGAGAGTGAAGAGTTAAAATGTGCAGGCAGAGCCGCCTGTCTTTCAGAGGCAGCATGGGAAGAAGAACTTCTGATTGTTGTTTGTCATATTGGTAAGTTGGCTGACTGTTGTGGGAAGCTCTGGGTCTCAATTGTTTCATATTAAAATAAAGTTAAGTGCCTTTCGGAAGTAGTAGTGTCTGGTCTTATTGGAAGCCTGAGCAACACACATAGGCTGTGCATTATGATTCAAAGCCCATTGAGTTTGGCAGTGACCCACATATATTGTATGCCAATTTATCTTTGCATACATAGACCATGATAGCAATCAGGGCCCTTGTCTACCATCATTCATGTGAGATTTTCTTTCTGGACTAGCATATTCTTAGGAGCATTTTTAACCACGTCTCGATGCGTGCATCTGTAACAGTTTTAGGTCCAATTAAGTTAGCTCTCTGATGATCATTCAAAAGTTAATTGCTGAAAAAAATGGGAATTTCATTGGGCCAGACTCAGAAAGTAGATAATAATGTAGGGGGAAATGTTTTCAGTTTTCAGTTTTCAAAAGAATAATTAATTACGGTAACTAGTCATAGAAAACAGTCACTCATTACAGCACCGTGGGACTCTCAATGTTTTCTAAGTGAAAATAGCACAACTTAGACAGCTAAAAGTTCAAACCCTCTTTGAATACATTAAATACAAACACTGAAAATGTTCCGCACTTTCAGGACTTTAGTCTGCCGGCTGTTTGTGATGTTTATTGGAAATCTTCCCTGCCTAAAAACCTCATATCTGTACTTGGTGACTGCATAAAAGGGCCTCAGAACGGCTGTGCAGTTGCAGTTTCCATGTATCTCAACTGAACACTTAAGACCAGAAGCCAGAACTGGTCTTCCCTAGTCCAAGAAGCCTTTTAACAGCAAACTTCTCCATTTTCATGTCCCTTATACATCTCCGTGCCTGGCTCACATCTGCACCTAAAGCCCACCTATGTGATACTTCTTTGGGTCAACGGATCTGATGGTTGAGTCACATGTAGGTCAGCTTAAGACTTCACATAAATTCTTCTGTCCTTTAAAGGAGTTACTGCACCATCCTAATGGCACCACACAATTCAAAGGGTGGAGCACACAAAACCAGAGTTTCTCAAACTTTTTACTCCTAGGGGCCACTTGAGACAGCCGAAACCACTGAGGCCCACCAGTCACAAAACAGGAGGAGATGCATAATCAGCTGGCAAATACTGGCATTACTTTTTGCATGAATAATCCATTTTTGGACACTGCTGCTTTGCCACAGTGTGGCAAGGAGCCCCACAGCTCAGTTTTCCTCAGGCTAAGCAAAGACATTTATTCTTGTGATAATGTGACTCAGGATCCTCTTTTAGAGACTGGATCAAAATCAACCTAAATGGAGAAAGTTTTTTCTTCCCACTTCCACATGCCTCTTGAAGTATTTTTTTGCCTCTCTCAGGTGAATTATTTCCTCTCCAAGTCCACTTGCCTTGAACGGTCAGGCAGCATTGCGGCCTGGCCATGGGTCTGGTCAGCGATCCAGCAGCCGGCTAGAGAGGACTGCAGCCCTGCCTGCCTATTGGCCTAGGGCTGGGGATTCCCAGAGGGCACACCCAACCGGCCAATGGGCCTCACTTGGGTCTGCTCCCTGGGGAATAAATTGAGCCCAGCCCTCGGTTTTTCTTTGCTCATTCATGAAGATTGCTCACACCTTCCCAGACATCAGTTTACCAAGGCAATTAAGGCATATGGCCTGCAGCTACCATCACAGTTCCTTGGGGCCTGCCCATGGACAGGATAATAGCTATTGGACGTTGGAGATGCTTACAGAAAGTATGTTTGCCACAGCTCACAGGAACTTACCCCGTCGTTAATTCCTTGATTTCAGGTATGCTGGTGAGAAAGATCTGGATCTGAAGGCACAGTATTGTCCAGTGGGCCCTAGACACATGCTCTAGCCAGCAGAAGAGGCAGCAGTACTGACTTCCTGGTAGTTGTCCAGATTGGTTATAGCAGAAGGGCATGAAATGGCAAGAACTCTTCACTGCCATAACTAGTATCATAATTGTTATCATCTTTGGCCCTCCTAACACCATTGTCATCCAGTTGGGCGAGAACAACCTAGGCTTACATAAAGGCATTGACCTGACCTGGGCCATCATAGAGGACTTTGACAGGCTCCTTGCTTTATATGATGATGATGATGATGATGATGATGATGATGATGATGATGCTTTATTATTATTATTATTATTATTATTATTATTATTATTATTATTATTATTATTATTACTACTTGTATTGTTATTATTATTTGTTTATACCCCTCCCATCTGGCTGGGTTTCCCCAGCCACTCTGGGCGGCTTCCAACAAAATATTAAAAAAACAAAACATCAGACATTAAAAACTTCCCTAATCAGGGCTGCCTTCAGATGCTTTATACCAGGACTTGGCCACGATTTGGTCAGAACTGTGTGAAAGGGGCTGCATGTGTGACAGTCCAGACCCAGCAGGCAGCAACTGGGCCAGAAAGAAGGGCAACTGTGTTGTGGGGCACAAGGTGAGTGTGCATGGGGGAAGTGAAGCCAGAGTCTGATTTGGGAGAGGGGGCCAGTGATTTGTGGGGAACTGTACCAGCCAGGAGGCAAGAGTCGGAGGCAAGGGAAGCTTCAGAGCTGGAGGGTGGAGCACAGGATGGGTGGGAAGAAGAGAAGGAAGAGGTAGGTCAGGCAAGTGAACGTCCAGGCGCTTCCCCACCTTCGCTTGCACCACTGCCTCCCAGAAACAGCTGGGGAGTGAAAAGGGATGGGCAGAGGAAGTTGCCACGCAGGCACAGTCTCCGGCTACATGTGTACAGCCCGTCAGGGGAAGGTATATAGATTGTTGGAGGGAGAGTGCCCTCCCGTTGTTGCAACTGTTCCATACAGTGCAGACCTAGGAATAGCTGCCTAGATGCTAGGTGTCTAGGTGCCATGAACTGGCAGGACAATGGGGAGAAGGAAGAAGAAGAGGAGGATCCTAACAAGGGCTGTAGCTGAGACTGGGACACGCTGAGGCAGGCTCGGTATGGGGGAGGAGAGGTTGGTATAGGAAGTACTCACGAGGTGGTGGAAGATGATGAGGGGTGGGGGTCTGTGCATGGGAACCAGAGCAGCAGGACCCACCCCCAGAGCCAGAGGTACCCCTGTCTCCATGAACATGGTGGACTCTGAGGCATAGGGAGCAGGGTGCTCCAGGAGATGGAGGCAGGCAAGAGCCCACAGCCCAGCTCTTTAGCTGGCCAGGTGGGGCTCGCTAGCTCTGAGAGGAGCTGTGTGATTCCTCAGATGGAGTAGGCTTGGAACAGATGAGGGTCACATGCCTCTTCAAGCCCAGATGCTGCAATCTGCATGCAAAGCATAAAAGGTCAGCAGAGCTGAGGGGCTATGCTTACTCGGCTGCCCATGTTGAGGGACGGTGACTTGGATGCTCCTGGACCACCACAGGACTGTGCTTTGAGGTTGGCTGTATTCTGACTGCTAGATTTCAGGCGTGGCTACTTTGCTTGACGCTGAACCTCGTTTCCTGACCTTTGGACTTTGCTTGTGTGGATTGACCCTCAGACTTAAAACTTGGACTTGGCACACTGACTTGCTGACAGGGGTTCTGGACAGCAGGTATCCGGAGCTGTAGAAGTGACCGTTATTTTTGACAGTACAGTAGTTAATGATCTGTTGTGTGCATTCCTTTGGCGGGAAAGTGTCCTTGACACTAACGATGGCTCTGGTAGAAGAGACAGGGGTGTATTTTCCTTGAGGGGAACCTTGATAGCTATGGATGCATAATGGGCCAAGAGGCTCACTTTATTGAAGCGACATCAAACTTTCAAAACTTGGATAGGAAAGCAATTTAGGTTTCAGCTTGCAATTGTACACTGTAATCACATGTTAATAATTTTGAGGTTTAAACAGTCCCAGTGTATTTTGAGCAAACAGACCATGGTGGGGAACCCCCCACACACACACCACTTAGGATGCCACCACCATGTCAGTCACTTGATGTCAGCTGTCTTAACTTCAAAGGGAGGAATTGGGAGTGCTCTCCTAATTAATTTCTTCCTTTGCAGGTGATTTGGATTTAGGCTATATCTGCAAAGCAATATTCTTCCTTTGCAGATGTGGCTTGAATTAAACTGTGTCTGAAAAGGAAGCAGGCTTTGTGGCAGAGATCAATTCCGCTTAAGAACTCCAACCCAAGTGGAGCTATTCCCAGTGGGCTTGTGGGAAGGGTCCTAGCAGGCTTGCATTTGGCGCCAAATTGAAAAGGTGCCTTGTTTGCATAGGAACAATCAGGAGTGCCTTCTAACACTCAATTGTTCCTCTGCAGCTGAGGCTTTGCCTGCCCCACACCTGATGGATGGCATAGCCAAGGATGGAAATGACTAAATTTGGCTTGCGGACAGGTAGGAACTGGGTGTAAAAAGAGTTTCCTACATTGCTTCCTCTGTACTTAAGTCACTGTAAGTCTCATGCATAAATCCATTAGACACTAGCATATTTGTACATTACAGTAAGGTTCCGGTGCATTTTGTGAGCTTTCAGAGCAGAGACCACCACTGTGCAGCTGAATTGATCCTAGGACTGTTTACTATTGCATTGTAAAACTAAGGTAAGGAAACATGCCAGTAAGTGATTTAGAATAAAACTCTCTACAGTTTCATGGGAGTAAATTCCTTTGAATACAGTAGGAAATCCTTTTCAGAAGCAGCCTTTCCCTCAACGGCTGGCTACCATTGGCTTGCCCGGCCTAAGCTACAAAAAGGAGGAATGGTAAGATCAGAGGCTGCGGGGCCAGCCCTGCCGTTAGAGTGAAGTGGTTGCCTCAGCAGCAGATTGTGAAGGCAGTCACAGCCCTCCCAACCATTCCTCTCAAACTCACCACCCTTCTTCCAGCGTCTTGTCAACATCGCTTGGCAGCAAGGCTTGTTCATTGTTAGCCTCAGAGACTGCCTTGTGCCCTCTAGGTTTGGCTGCCCCTTTCAGGTACAGGGGAAGACAGTGTTGAATTAAGATTCACCTGCTGGTCTGGTCAGATTCTGTGCAGTATGTGGAATGGTGAAGATACATTCTGCGCTTCACTCCAGGCCTGGGTGAGTGTTACACACACACACACACACACACACACACACACACACACACACAGCAAAATAAATTAAAAAATAAAATTCCTGAGGACCATATTAGGTGCCCCAGGCCATCAGTTGGCTGTCCCTATTATATAAGTCCCTGGTTGCCATGCTGCCCCACCAGTGAGTTAGTTTAAAGTAGCTGACCTAGGCAGCAAAAGTCCATGGAGCAGCTGCTCTACCCATCCCGGCCACCACTGGGGCCATGTGGTGAAAGCATCTGGCAACATCTTACAAGATCTCGCAGGAAGCTGGTGCCGCAGCCACCACAGCCACACAACCTTGGTAAGCAAGGCTTCGGTCGGGGGGGGGGTGTACCTTGCCGTTTAGCCTAAGGCAGCAAATCAGGATGAGCCTCCCCTGCTGGTTGCTATTTGGCCTGGAGAAAAGTGAGAAGGAGGTATAGGTATCATTTTTAAGCAGAGCTAGATAGCTAGTATATGAAGCCCAAAGTCGCTGACAAGAATGTGATCACCTACATCTTGGTGCTTAACATAGGAATGCAAAGCAAGAAACCCACAAATAATCAGCTAAACCCAGTTCTTCCTTTAGCAGCTATCCATAATGCAAAGTCAATGCATTTCCAGCTGTCTGTTCCTCCCATAGATGTCTGATCATCTCCTTTCCCCACATATTAGTCATAAAGTAGGAGGTCTGTCTCCCCCACTGTGGGAGGAATGCTATTGGAAGAGCAGCTCTCCAGTCGCTACAGCCACTTTGGTTGATCCCCAACCAAATTTTGCTGTTTCAGATTATGATGTTTACATGTCAGGCTTTATAACCACTGTTCTTTTGTTCTCTAAGTCAGATGCAGTGGGTTTGCAGTGGTTTAAAGAATGGGGATGAGAGCTGAAATTTGACTAAACATGGTAAATTTCCTTATAACTCCAGCTGGCCATTTTATCCTATACTGTGATTTCCCTTACTCTGAAGCGCTGGAGTCAAGGGAGTTTCCTTACTTAGAACAAGGAAATGGCATGGATACAATGGGCTTGATTTTGGCTTGGTGGTGAGCATTAATTTTACATTTTGCAAGGACTGTCTTCAAAACCCAGCATAACAATAATTTATCTCCCTGAATCCCTTCGCAGCAGGCTGCTCAAACTGCACGTGTTCTTACTAACTAGTATTGCTAGGAGTAGGAATAAGCGGGGTTTCAAAACAACATGGTTTTTTTTAATTTAAAAAATACAATTGAGAAAAGATTTTACTTCGTTTTATTCACACTGTTGGACTGGAAATCCTAGTAGTTGATTTGCTTCTCTGAATATTTGATTACAGGCGTACCATTTCACAAATGTCACATGACAATGAAGGTTTATTGCTTAACCATTGAATTACGACATTATTTAATAAAGCGCAGGGAGCTGGTTGTTGCTGGCAGAAATATGTTGAGCATTCAGAAGTAGGTGAATTTTTGCATTGGACAACCCCAGTGTTTACTGCTAAGACAGTCCCATGAGCCAAAGTTATTTTAGAACACTGTGTGCTAAGAATAGAAAAGTCTATTTCTTATCCCTGTCGGTTTCACATGTGTTCATTATTAAGTCACTTCTCTCCAGTTTCTGTATTGAACTGATTTTTTTTATTTAAAATCTGCATAAAATACATCATGGCATCTCACAAAATGGGCTGGGGTATTTCATTCAGTGCTATTTGATGTTTTGCTTGCAGTCCCTGTTGCAGTGACTCTCCTCTCTGCTCTTATTCTATGGTGAAGTGAGAGTACACAAACACAGGCGGACAATGATCTGGAATGAAGATTGGCCACAACTTTATTGATTACAGGTGTAGGTGGAACTTTGGCTCAGATGTTGGGTGTATATCCATTCTGGCCTCCTGTTGGAGGGCTGGAACCGCATCAAGGTAATGCCAAGGATTAGGGCCTCTCCAAGTGCATCAATCTACTGAGGTGGCTGTCCTATGTCTGCTGCTGGAAGCCCCATGGGAACAAGGCTGGAACGGGAGGGACTGCAAATGTCACCCCCCCCCCCCAGGAAGGCGATGAGCAGCCATTATTATTTATGAGCCAGTGTGGGGTAGTGGTTAAGAGCGGTAGACTCATAATCTGGGGAACCGGGTTCGCGTCTCCGCTCCTCCACATGCAGCTGCTGGGTGACCTTGGGCCAGTCACACTTCTCTGAAGTCTCTCAGCCCCACTCACCTCACAGAGTGTTTGTTGTGGGGGAGGAAGGGAAAGGAGAATGTTAGCCGCTTTGAGACTCCTTAAAGGGAGTGAAAGGCGGGATATCAAATCCAAACTCTTCTTCTTCTTCTTCTTCTATGACTATTTTCGTCATGTTTGTAGTTATAAAAAACTATGTATGTTGTAAGCCACCTTGAGTATGGTGTTAGCTTTGGAAAGAACACATGCAAATAAAATGATTGAGTTTGTATTGTAATTCACAAAGAACGGATTCCTCGGGCATCCCTATCACATACACAGAGTTATGGGGAAGAAGGCTACCTAGTTTAGTCCAGTGATGGGAAATGTCATGTATGAATAATGGAACCAAACTCAGCACTGTCTTTTAAGTAAAGCAAGCTCTCCCAATTCTCTTTTAAGTAAATTGCTGCTCTCCCAATTCTCACTCTTCATAGAAGATATCTATAGGAAATTTGACATATAAACTAAAATTTAACTTGTGCTTTTATAAGCATTTGTAAATAATAATACATTTAAAAATAGGCCTGAAGAATTCCTGGCCTGAAGAAGTTAGATAGTTCTCCTTAGCGTGAGCTGCTAAACTCTTGCTTTAACAAGGTACACATGTATACCAATAACTTTAGAGTTAGAGATTTGTTGTGGTTGATCAATTGGTACAATTCATCAGCTCAAGCTAAAACTTGTCCTTGATTAACAACAGGACCTATAACAAGCACAAATTATGGGTCTCTTGAAGGGCATGCTTGATTCTTTCCAGGAAGGAAATTTTGGTTGCGGAATGCCTGCTGGATCATAGCAATTTAGAAAAACAAAACAAAATGGTCAATTTGTGTGCAACTCACAAAAAACATGCCTAATATTCCATGTTGTAAGATTATTTGTAACACACACATAAAAAGCAAACTTTAAAATTCTGTTCGTGGTTTTGGGCTAATTGATGCAAACTTAATTCATAGCCAGTTAATTGCTTCAACCCGATTTCTAGCTGAAAAAAATCTTTATTTGGCTAACAGTCCTAATATCTAGTAATATATATATAGGCACATACACACAAAATGTGTTTCTGTGAGTTGACAAAGAGCTAGGGAGATCTTTTGATGTCTGTTCATGGTAGTAAGTCCTTGAGCTCCCTAATAGATGTAGGATCAGGTCCTGTAATACTGAAGGCTTTTGTAAAACATTACTATGAATAAATCCATCTGACTGTACTATATGAACTATATTAGGTTTTCCATCTCTTAACAGAGTTCAGCTCCAGGCTATGCCTTAACCTCTCATCATTTATACGGGATATCATTCGAACTCAAAGCCAACACAAACGTTTCTATAATTTAAAACATATTTGCACTATCATCTATTTTCTTATGTCTGTCTGTATCAGATATGCAAGATATTAATAAAGGAAGCTCTTGTATAGCAACAGTAATTTGTTTTTAGCTCACACACACATTATTTGAGCACAAAACATCCAACACTGTAAACCTCAGTTGTAAAACAGGAGCAGTCAACATTATCCCTAAAGTGGTCATTATGCCAGGTTGCCACAACTGACCCATATATTTCCAACAGTCAGGGACAAGAAAATAATTCAGTAGAAATCCTGCCTTATATCCATACTCTGTTCTGCAAGTACTGACAGGCTCACAGCTCTGTATCATCCATTAAAGTTACCATCAGAAATGCCGGAAAATATGGCCTGTTCAGCTAGATATAAAAGAAAAGAAAAGCTACTGATGGTCTCTGGTCCACCTTCAGTGATGGTCCATCCTTTGATTATGAGAACATAAGATGGCCCATCTACTCCAGCATCCTGGTATTTGGCAGCATTGCTTCCTCCAGCTGTGGGGGTGGAGCAGAGCCATCATTATAATTTCTAGTTGTGTGTTGCATGTATTGCATACATGCTATTTCCATCGCTGTCCATACTGTACTGAGTCATCTAGAACGACAGGGAACCTACGCAAGGCTGTTGTTTGTGGACTACAGTTCTGCCTTTAATACAATTCTACCAGACAGGTTATTCCTTAAAATGACCAATTTGGGTATACATCAGAAGATCTGTTTGTGGGTAAGGAACTTCCTGACCGATAGGCCGCAGACAGTGAGAATGGGACCTTACTATTCTTCTACTCTAGTATTAAGCACAGGAGCCCCTCAGGGGTGTGTGTTAAGCCCCTTTCTCTATTCCCTGTACACATTTGACTGCACCCCACTGTATAAGTCCAACACAATCATCAAATTTGCGGATGATACAACAGTGGTGGGGCTCATTAGTGAGAATGATGAGGCTGCTTATAGGAAAGAAGTACAGGGGTTAATTCAGTGGTGCAAAGAAAATAATCTTATGCTTAACACCAAAAAAACCAAAGAACTCATAATTGATTTTAGGAGAAAGAAAAGTGTATTTTTACCATTGCACATAAATGGCGAGGAGGTGGAGAGGGTTGGTAGTTTTAAATACCTGGGCACTTACATCTCTGAGGACCTCTCATGGACTGCAAATATTAATATGGTTGTGAGGAAGGTGCAGGGGAGGTTGTATTTCCTGAGAATGCTCAGAGGATTGAATCTATCTCAGCACCTACTTCTGTCCTATTATCATAGTACCATTGAGAGTGTCTTAACCTATAGTATATTATCGTGGTATGGGAGCAGCTCTGGAATGGATAAAAAAGCTTTACAGAGAATAATTAAAATTGCCCAGAATGTTATTGGGCTCCAACTACCAACCCTGGATGAGATCTTCACGTCTCGCAGCTTGAAGAAGTCACACAATATCCTGAGAGATCCCACCCATCCTGCTCACAACCTCTTTGAACTGTTGCCTTCGGGCAGAAGATACAGGACAATGAAAACACGAACCACACGCCTTCTGAATAGTTTCTATCCAAGAGCTCTGATTGCACTAAATAATGATCTCAGGGCCAGTTGTAAGAAATAGCAAGCAGTGAGTAGTAAGGAATGAGATAGGTTTTAGGTTATGCTATGCTTCTAATAGGCTGTGTTATATTCTGGATTATGTATGTTTTAATAGATTATGTCTGAATAGGATGAGAGTGTTGGAGATACGTGCAAATGTGTATGTGAATCCGGTCTTGGGTGTTTGATTTTCGTTGTTGTGTATACTGTGTATATGCGGACAATGACAATAAATTTATCTAATCTAATCTAATCATACACCCCAACTGTCCCTGTTTATCAGGGAGAACCTTAATTTTCTGGTGTCTGCACCTATTTTGCCTTTTGAGGAAGCAGGACCCAAAACAAAATGATAGACTATCTGTTGATTCAAGAAAACAAAATAGGTATAAAAGGAGAATTTCTCAATACCAAAATCCAAGTTTGGGGCAAGTACTCTTTGGAGAGAGAACACCAGCAGAAATTTAAAATTACAAAACATGCAACGAAGTAAAGCGAGGAGATATAGACCTTTAAAATATGCCCTTCCAAGTTTCTTCCCAAGTTTCCCTCTTGTCCTAGCATAGAAAAAGACATTTGGAAAGTTAAAAATGGTTTCCTTACTAACTCTCTAAAGGTCAGATTCATATGCTTTTCCATACAGCATTCAGAAAAAGTTGTGCAGGTAGCAAAACCTAGCTAACAAAGTGGTGAAAGTTCCTAAACTTTTGGTATACAAACTCAAGAGAGGATTGTTAGAGCCAGTGGCTGGAGGCAGCTGGTCAGAGCTTCTCACAGAGTTCACATATAGACTGGGGAGGGAACAGAGGTTAGATTATCTTGTTTCTCCCTGTGGCCTAGGCTAAGCCTGGCAGGACAGCTTACTCTGTGGTATTTACCTCTTCATGCATTAATTAGACTTTATTCATTCCTAAAAATACTGTTCCTGTTCTAGGGTCTAGCCAGCTTACCATCTGCTCCTCCCTAAAAAATATAGGGCTGGGCAGGACCCGATCAGCTAACTATGCTCCCCCCATTTTACCCCATTTTCCCATGTTCTTTTCCAGCTGACACTTAACTGTTTGTGGCTCCTAGCAGCTATTGGGAACACTTGGGTTGGGTTTTTTGGGGGGTGGGGGGTGGGGGGAAGTGTAGAAATGCCTCCCATATTCAGGCAAGACCCTTTAATGGAAGGAGACCAGCCCTGGGTTGGGTCTACACTGACCTGTTTAACGTTGTTAGAACAAAATTTGATATGCCATCAAATAAAATTTAGGAATATTGCTTGCAGCACAAACAATCTATGTATACTTACATAGAAGTATGCTAATTTGCGTGGACAGGCGGAGTCCCCAGATCCCGAGTGGTCCCCCCCCCCGTCATGTGGAATAACGACTCAAGACAACGTGCTATGGGATTAAATTGGCCACAACTTTATTTCAAATGTGGGTAGACCTTGGCTCAGGCATTGGGCGTTCTCCCTCCCCAGTCCCCAGCCGGGGACCTAGGGAGCATCAGGGTTATCCAGTGGGGGGGGGGATGGGCCGGCTCTGGAGAACATATGTTCAAGCAGAGATAGCCGCCCCCATTACGCCACCGCCGCAGGGGAGAGCAATGACGACCTTTCGGCGTACGGTCAAAGCCTCCCTTCAGAAACCCCTTTAACAGGGAACCCTGGTATCGCCACCGCAAAGAGGAAGATGGACTAAAGGATTCCGCCCAAGGCCTGATACCGCCAAAGTTGTGACGTTTTGCTACGGGAAAGGCGAAACCTGCCAATGCAGGGAAATTCCTTTCCGGCCCTTTAACAGTGACCTTAACGTAGCAGCGCCCGCATACCTGTGAAGAAAGGCTAACCGGCAAAACCTGTGAAGAAAAATTAACCTGCAAAATAAGACATTAACTGAGGGTGGGTAGGGTGGGAGAAGCTCTGGAGCCAAGTGAGGATTCCGAGGTAAGATCCTCCCTCTATTGTGTGGGCAGGTAATCCCTCCCCTACCTGGCCTGGTCTCCTTGGCAACACCTCCCCCAGGTGGGATTGGACAATTGACTGAGGTAGGCGGAGACCTCTAGGTATCCCACCTGAGGGAGGCAAAGCCAAGCCTATGCTGTTGGAGCCGCTTCAGATCTAGGGGCTGCGCGCGTCCACACAAAGGGCGCCCCCCGTTTTAAGCGGGGAGCGGTCATTGTAAGGGTATTGACTAATTACCTAGTTAGTTCCACTTACCTGGGAGTCAGCCTCGTTGAGTGGACATGATTAGGATTGTGCTGCAAACTTTGAGGTTTCTGTTTTGTAAATGCCAAGGGAACAGTGCTTGTGGAGTGCATTGCCATGTCTCTCAGCCTTAGCTAACCCTAACCCTAAACATGAAAGTTTAAAATAATTTATGCCATTTGGAAATATTTCACTTTTTGTTCTAATTTCTAATTATTGCAATGAAAACAGCAGCACAGCAATGATTCTCAGTTTTAAAGCAAAGTAAACAGAAAGGAAAATGCAGAGAATGAAAAGGTGAGACTATGTGCCAAAGGCAAACAGATCTGTTTTAAAGTTAAGTTGCAACAGGAAGGAAGCCTTGATTTCAAACAGTGCTTTAAAGTTAAAGATCTATTCCAAATGCTCTTACCAAGCAGGTCCTATTGTGATGGTAATGACATGTTGCGTGGGAAGTCATGGTTTCTCTTGGACAGAGGGAGAACAAACTTTGCCATGATTGAAGTACCATATGAAGGTCAAACCACAAAATCACTAATTCACTCCTTGTCCAACTCAACAGAATTGGCTTACCTAGTCTTGAATTTCACATTTTTTTGTATGTGTGCTTCTAGAAGCTGTTGTGGTATGAATGTCACAAATCAAAGAAATATTTCATCAGGAGCCACTGCTAGCATTTGATTTTTCTTTTAATAGTGTCAGATACCCTTGACTAGAAGCCAACATTCAACATAAGCAGCATCATAGGAATTGTGATATCCAAGAGTGACAACCACCAAGGAAATACTTGAGGGCCTCCAGCAGTTTCTCATTTTAAATTTTTATATTGCTGTTTTATAAAACAGTCATTTTAAAAATGTTGTAAACGCACTTGCTAGAAAGATTAAGCCTCGTTAAACACAGTGGATTTTACTTCCAAGTAAAGATGCACAGGATTGCTTTTTAGATGGTTCCAAAGATGTATTTCACAAATCAAAGAAATCTCATTTCAAATTCAGAAATCACAGTTTCAGACACCTAAAACGGAGGTTCTAAACTCAAATGTGTTCATGCTCAAACATCCCAACAAAAAGGTGCCTAAGGGCCCAACTCAGATATTTGCATGGAAAAACCTCCTGTTTTGATAGGGGAGAAAAAACAGTTGTTAGCTTTTTAAAAACTGGACTCCATTTAATCCCAGGATGCTACATTCCATATCATACACACCAAAATATCTTCTTGGCTACATTATGCATTGCCCCAATTTGAAGGAAGAAACCAAGGTTCTGAGCATGTGCAGATCACTACATTAAACATGAGTACTTTTCCATCAATGCTGAATGAAACAAAACCACTTGAACTGAGTAATTTCTTTAGCTGTTGTCCAGTCTTTAATGTGATCAATTGTCTCTATGTATATCAGTAGCTGTCCTGTTCACTTTCCCCATGTCACTATCTGTTTCAAAGAAGATGTGCTGTGGCAATCAGTTGAGGTCATATTATTGGTAGCAAGTCATTCCATTCACACTTGGTAGTGAAGTATTCTCCTTTACATCTGTGGATATTGTTTCCAAATGGAGTATTACATATACATTATCAAATTCTGGAACTGCCCTTTGCCCCAAGATGTTCAACAGCGGGGTTTGTTTGTTTGTTTGTTGTCAGCATACCAGATTCTAAATCTGATCTGTTTAAACCACTGTAAATTCTTGTGTAGCTCTCGTCTGTGAGCAAAAGTTCTCCTAATGTGCCAGCACCAAGGATCTCATAAAGCCACACCAACTCCATGAAACACTGTTTGCCAAAGGAAGAGGAATCAGGCCCCTGTCCATCCTTAACTAATAACTGCACAAGAGTTATTTTCTCGGTGGGGATAAATGGTTCATTGGTTTCTAACAGTTGGTTCTCTGCCACTGTAGAATTGAATTAATTCAGACCCAGGTCACAAATAATTGAGTTAGACAGTGTTTACTCTCATTGATTGCTAATGGACAGTAGACAAGAGAGAGCGAAACTTCTATACTATTCACTACTAGCAATTTTGACATTGCACAGAGACTATATTGGTGAGAATGGGCAACTGTTTTTTTCTCTTTCCAAACCCCAACCCCCAACTCCTGCTATGGATCCCAAAGCTGACATGGACCACACTTTTTAAAAGAGTCATACAGATTGAAGCAATTTGTCCCAAGACTGGAACTGGGAACCTTCAGATCTGTCTTTAATTTCCCTTGTGGTGAGCTACAAGGTTGACACGTGGCTGTGATATTCTCCTCGATTCCAGAGTGACTCCATCAACCACTTGGCTTCCCATATAAAAGCTTCCAGGTCAGAGTTCAGCTTTGTCTGGGCAACAGCCAACCCTGCCTACTGCCACCACATGAAGACTTGCTCCATTCATGGTTTACCCAGCTCTAAGAACTTGTGTCTCCTTCTTCCCACCCTCCCCACATTCTGTCCTGCCTAGAACTTAGGAACTTACATTCATATCCAGTTTCATTGTTAATGGATTTAATTTGCATAATTTCATCCCCAGGAGCCTTCTTGGTGGTGGCTACTCCCAGATGTTGGAACTTCCTCCCTAGAGTAGTTAGAATGGCTTCCTCGTTGCTGGCAGATGAAGACCTTCTTATTCCAACAGGCTTTGGGGAATGACTACTTTTAACAAAAGGGCTGGTCCTGTGCTGTTTTTCTTGTAATTATCTGTATGTTTCTAATAGATCATATATATATATATATAATATTTAACAAATGGTACTGTGTTAATTCTATAAATGTTTAATTATTGTTTTTCCCACCCTACGTTTTTAGCTGTTCCTATTTTATCTGTAAGCTGCCTTGAGTCTCTGTCAGGGAAAAAGGTGGGGTATAAATACATTATAGAATAAAGATAGAAATGTTGTTGTTGTTGTTCTCACTGCCTTACCAATGTGTAAGAGATCTGGAGAGAGCTGCTGAATTCTGAGGAAGGTTTCAAGCTCTGGGCCATCTACAGATACAGCCAGAACCTTGTGAGTAGGGCAAAACAGAGTTAAGATATGCTGTTTATTTCCATCCACTACAAATTCATCCACCAAGTGTCATTGTTCATTCCAGTTAGGCTCGTGTGGATTAGCGCTTGATTTGTTATGACATGCCTGGGTTGGAAAATGCTAGGTGTGCAGCTCAGAGATGGCACACTCAAGTTACCAGTTCGTCAATGGAATAATGGAAATCATCCTTTATTGGCCAGTGGCAGTCATAGAATCATAGAATTGTAGAGCTGGAAGGAACCTCGAGGGTCATCTAGTCCAACCCGATGCAATACAGGAATCTTTTTGTGCAACGTGGGGCTCAAACCCAAGACCCTGACATTTAAAGTCTCATGCTCTACTGACTGAGCAGTAGCAGCAGAATTATTAATAATATTTAATAATTGCATTTCAGGTCTTCTAAGCACTTCAGATACATTATCTCAGTAACAGGTTAGTAGTGAAGGTATGCCTTGAGTAATTTTTCCTTCTGGTTTTCCTTCTCCCAAAACCAGAACTTCTTGTCCTCTTTAAAAAAACACCCCAAACAAAATAACTCAATTCTTCTCTTCTGTGGGTCTGAATCAAAGCCCAAGGAAATCAATGCCATCAATAGGTTCCGGAACCAACTCCTTTTTCCGCTTAATTTGGTACTATGCTTGCCACCCAATAATAATTTTGCTTTTTAACCATATGCTTGTGGCTAATATTAAAAGTCAGTACTTTAAAGCAAATCCTTTCAAACCCACCCTCCCATTTTTTAAAGTCTCTTAATAACCTGTGTAAAAGTCAGGAAAAAACAGCAGCGTCACAAGAAGAGTCAATAGCTTGAACTAGTTATAGAGTGAATAACAGAATGTAAAACAAATGGCTGCTGGCAGCTAACAGAGAAAGTCATTTTCTCTCATTTCAAGTGGAAAAAGAAGAGAAACACTGTAGAAACAAAACAAGAATAGTTGGGCACAGACGGGCCTGACTCAGTGTCTCTATGTCACCTTTTCTGTCAGGATCTTTTGGGTGTTCTACAGAGACCTAGCAACCACTCTGAATCAGCCAGTTTTCAACAGGGTGGTGATCTTTTTTTGCGGGGGGATTAACCCTCAGCTTCAGAGTTGGTTAAACTGGAAAAATGACCACACACAGTCTGGGGCAAGGTGCCATTTAAAGGGAACTTGGGAGCGATGCACTCTCTCTTGTTTCCTCTCTCCAGGATGAAGAACTCAATGGCACATTTCAGAAATACAATTGTCTCCTTTTCTGCTAATGGAAGCACAACATGGGTTTGAAGACATCTCACTTGTCTCCACCTGTACCTGTCTGTGAACTAAAACCTTTGTCAGAGATCTTTCTGTGTGTTCCTCCACCATCTGTGATGTAGTGGGTCTTGGTGGCCAGTGAAAGTGTTTCAATAATGGCACCCCAACTGTGAAATGCTATCTGCAAGGAGGTCTGCCTGGCACCTGAACTGATCTCATTGTGTCACTGGCAATACCTCTTTCTGCCCTGACCCTCATTGCTTTATTGCTGTAAAGTTCTTACATTGCTCTTTTACAATTTTGGGTATGACTTTAGAAGATGTTTCATACAGTGGTACCTCTGGTTAAGAACTTGATTAGTTTCGGAGGTCCGTTCTTAACCAGAAACTGTTTTTAACCTGAGGTATCACTTTAGCTAATGGGGCCTCCCACTGCCGCTGCGCCGTCAGAGCACGATTTCTGTTCTCTTCCTGAAGCAAAGTTCTTAACCTGAGGTACTATTTCTGGGTTAGCAGAGTCTGTAACCTGAAGCATCTGTAACTTGAGGTACCACTATATTGTATTGTTGAGGTGGTGTAAACCACCCTAGGATTTTCTTTGAAGGGAGGTTAATTCCTAAAATTAATAAATGTGCAAATAATGTAGTGTAGTTTGACCCACTGCGAAATAGCTCCTTAGCAATTCTACTATGTGAACAGTGTCCTCTTTTGTAAGAACTTAGGGTTCACTGGGAAAGGCCAGCAATGCCCTGTCAAATGACTGAGTCAGGAATTCAAAGACAGGACCTTGGAGAGCAGCTATAAAAACTGTTGACTCAACAAGTACCCAGATCCAATTGAAGCTTTATCTATGTTGACTGGGCCTGTGCTATTGCAAGCTCCACCTCCCCAAAGGACCTGGAGGACTGTTGGAGGACCCTCTCCTTATTTTACAATATTTGACTCCTGCAAAACTTGAGGAGTCAAGGGTGCTTTGAGAGACTCTTCCTCTGAATCTGAGGGTGATGGCAGGTCAGTGTCCTCTGGCCTGAAGAAAGGCATGGCAGCCCTTCCCCCCAGGAGCAAAGCCAGAGCCTTGTCATCATTCCACAAGTCCTCTGTCACATAGAATCATAGAATCATAGAATCATAGAGTTGGAAGAGACCACAAGGGCCATCGAGTCCAACCCCCTGCCAAGCAGGAAACACCATCAGAGCACTCCTGACATATGGTTGTCAAGCCTCTGCTTAAAGACCTCCAAAGAAGGAGACCCCACCACACTCCTTGGCAGCAAATTCCACTGTCAAACAGCTCTTACTGTCAGGAAGTTCTTCCTAATGTTTAGGTGGAATCTTCTTTCTTGTAGTTTGGATCCATTGCTCCGTGTCCGCTTCTCTGGAGCAGCAGAAAACAACCTTTCTCCCTCCTCTATGTGACATCCTTTTATATATTTGAACATGGCTATCATATCACCCCTTAACCTCCTCTTCTCCAGGCTAAACATGCCCAGCTCCCTTAGCCGTTCCTCATAAGGCATCGTTTCCAGGCCTTTGACCATTTTGGTTGCCCTCCTCTGGACACGTTCCAGTTTGTCAGTGTCCTTCTTGAACTGTGGTGCCCAGAACTGGACACAGTACTCCAGGTGAGGTCTGACCAGAGCAGAATACAGTGGCACTATTACTTCCCTTGATCTAGATGCTATACTCCTATTGATGCAGCCCAGAATTGCATTGGCTTTTTTAGCTGCCGCGTCACACTGTTGGCTCATGTCAAGTTTGTGGTCAACCAAGACTCCTAGATCCTTTTCACATGTACTGCTCTCAAGCCAGGTGTCACCCATCTTGTATTCGTGCCTCTCATTTTTTTTGCCCAAGTGCAATACTTTACATTTCTCCCTGTTAAAATTCATCTTGTTTGTTTTGGCCCAGTTCTCTAATCTGTCAAGGTCGTTTTGAAGTGTGATCCTGTCCTCTGGGGTGTTAGCCACCCCTCCCAGTTTGGTGTCATCTGCAAATTTGATCAGGATGCCCTTGAGTCCATCATCCAAGTCGTTGATAAAGATGTTGAATAAGACCGGGCCCAAGACAGAACCCTGTGGCACCCCACTAGTCACTCTTCTCCAGGATGAAGAGGAACTTGAAGAGCTACCGTACTTTATGATTAAACTTCTCCCTCTGAAATCAGCAGAACATAAAACCCCTTAACCTTGTATCAGGTCTATCATATTCGCAGCACTGCGTACATGTTTTGCTAAAGCCAATATGTTAAATTTGGAGATTAACATGGGTGAAATGTTTTTTCTGGGAAACGTTTTTTCAGCGCTCTGTACTTGTCTGCTCCTGCCCACTTTCACCACTGCCTGGTAAGCTTGAGATTTTAGCTCCATGCATATTAAGGATGAATGCACTAACCATAATTACACAAGCTGCTGAATGTTAAACTGCCTACTGTAGGCTGCTTTGACTTGCCAGCTCTATAGTCAGCTCATGCTTGCTTCCCCATTATTGAGGGAGGTGATGGTCCTCCTTGTAGACTTCTGAATCATTAACATTTTCATGGCATCTTCCTATATTATGCTTCAGTGAAAACAGACCTTCCAACTCAGTTTATTTGATGTTGGAAAATAACAGGTGTAGCTCTCAGCAAGGATCAGTGAAAGAGATGGAAGTCACTGGACTTTTACTGCTATCCACTTATGTTCAACTAAAATCCAATGCTGCAGTGGTGGTCTTCAGAACATTCTACCATAATCTACACTGTTCCCATTGACTAATATGCTATGCAACCACTGTGCATTGCAAGAACATGTTTTAGGGCACACACTACAATTCTATGATTCCACTCAGTACACATGTGGAACTGGCTAATGCTGTTGCATTTCACGTATGTCTCACACGTGCCAAGAGTTTACCCTAGGAAACACTTGACCCATCCTGTAGTTGCACATTGTGGAGAAATATTGGTAGTGGTGGCCATCATGTGTTCTTGAGGAATCCCCAATGAGTCATGGATCCCCAGAATGCAGTTTGAACGCAATGTCTTAAAGGCAAACCTTACATGAGCCCATGACAAATCACATCTGATGCCTATTATATGTTTCAGGTATTAACCATAGTCCTGTAATCCACTGTATCAGAAAGAAATGAGAAGAGAACGCTATAGTCTTAAGATTACAAACCTCAATTCTAAACGTTGGGAAAGATCACCTTCTTAAGCTTATACATGCTCTAAACCTCCTATGAGCCTGAGACCAGAGGCCCCATTAGCATTCACTCCTCTCTGACACCTCGCAAAGCAGTTGCAGATCACCTTCCCCCTTAGGCTGTTAAAATATTTCTGAGAAGGAAACAGGAAAATTGCATTTGGACCCTCTCCGAGTCTATCTTCAAGGTTCTTAACGTCAAAGCTGAAGGGAAATGTTTTTAAAGATAGCCTTCTTTGAAGAGGTATGAGCCAAAGTTTAAACAGTGCTCCATTGATCCCAGCTTGATTCTTCTGTTTTGGAACATTGATTTTTACATTTCCCGGACCCATATGATCAGGGGTCCAAGACTGCGGTTTACTCACTTGAATTGTACATGACCCTTCTTTGTGGAACTGGGAACTGTGGTTGCTGACTAAGCTATTCATTGTTTTTCATCGGCTGTTGTCAAGGAAAGTTCAGTTCCATAGCTTAGTCTGCCATGGATCGCAATAACAGTAGCGGAGAGGTCCTTTGTTAAAGCCCCTGCTGGAATGCACACTGAGAAGACAAACAGCAGCTCTTTCACCAAAGTATGATAGAAATAGAGTGGAGTCCAGGAGGATGTCATGCTTTGCGTAGTTTCTCTCAAGCCAACTGCCTGTTCCTCTATAACATGTAGAGAAGGCTCAGGTCTTTTAATTAGAGGGGAAAGTGGATGGCGCTGTCTTTTCTAGACCCTGTGTGCCGAGTGAACTGCAGGCACGAGCAACTTAGGATTCTCACAATATTTGCTTGGTATTTTTCAACGTTGAACTGGATGAAGCCCCTTCCTCGTAACCTCGTGGTTCCCCACCATTCCCTCATTGCAGCTTCACTGACAATACATGCCTGTTAAGAGCTCTTCAGGAACCAAGCCAAAATGTGAGCATGGTGATGTCACTCATGCCTTGAAAAAGAACATGGCATCAGTTCAGAAAATGGGACGGTGACAAATGCTACGCATGGATGGGGTGCAACTAGGCACGATGATCCAAATGGGTCTTTTCTGAATATGTATAAAAGCAAGGGTGTGGAATAACATTTAAAGGGAAGCGTGAGTGGGCAGTCAAGCTGGGCACAAGGCCAAATTCTGACTGGTCCTGGTTCCACTCATTACTGGAGTAAAGCTCGCCCTGTTCCATTGCTGTGCAGTCTTTATCAAAAAATATGCAGAAATCCTTTTAAACATGCACATTTTGTTTAAAAGGGTTTTTAATAAATAAGAAAAACCTTAGGAGGTGGTCTGAGGGCTGCCTTCATTATTTTTAAAAAATAATTACCACCGCCTACAAGCAGCTAGCTGGCATGGGCTGGAAGCAAAACAAGTCCCCCTGGGAGTGACGAGTCTTAATGACATGCCGTCACTCTCATCTCGGGGAATCTTATTTTTGTAATAAAAAAATAAAAAGGTATGTAAAAACCCATTTCTTAAATGCACAATGTATCCTGAGATCATCTATTGGCTGGGGATCAGTAGAGAGAGCCTTCTTTCCTATTCCATCAACATATGATGGGGACTGTCACTGGAGGAGAGGGTTCTGATTATGGGTGGGGGGCGGAGGACTCACTGGCTCACTATCCAGCCCAGCCTTGCTCCCAATTCCTTCCCCAGTGCAGATGCTGGTACTAGACACCGGGTATTCCTTCCTTCACTGTCCAACTGCAAATGAGAGAGGCGGCTCATAGCACTCTCATACACAGACACCCACAGAGGCTCATAGCCTTCCCCTTTCCTTTCATTCTGTTTGTGTGCCTATCAAACGGCTGATCGGCACTTATGGCACTCGTAGCAGGAAGGGGGGGAAGTAATTCTTGTTGCTCCTCAGAAACAGTCTTCTGTAGAAAACCTTTCTAAAAATACCACTCTTGTGAAGTTTACTGTGTAAGAGAGGCCACACACCCTGGCCGGGGGGCGGGGGAATAACAGGAGTCCACAAATGCTAGATTTTCTCTAATAAAGATAGTGATCAACAAATGATCTTGCAGACTGCATCTGTTCAAAGGAACAATAACAAAAGCCACGTCTGCTCACCTCATCATTCTAAGCAACTTTTATAGGTTCTACATAGTAACTCTTCTTATACTATACATTAATTGTGTTCACTGTTGTGTGAGAAATAAAGAAAATCATTCTTGGCATCATTTATAAAAGGAGCCTAAGGCTTTAATCCTGGGCACACTAACTTGAGAGCAGGATCCCCTGATCAGAGTAGAACTTACTGCTGAGGAAAACATGCATCTGGCTTTAAGAGTTATAATAAAAATAAGCTCTCTGTTTTGGGTTTGTCTACAGCATCAAATGAGTAATCATCAACCCCCCAAGATGTTCATTACAGTTACAATCTTTTGCCCTAAAAGGGCACCATTTCTCTACTGCTCCTGCCCAGGGTTATTATACTGGCAAGAATTGTTCAACTCTGCTGTAGGTGAGGCTCTGGCAGAGGCAGTCAGTCCCATGATGAGGCGACTGCCCCAGGCCACAGATTCTGGATGCTATTAAGGGCAGCGGAATGAGAGGTGGGCTTGAGACAGAAAATGCAAATACCATTTCTCTCCTGCAAATGTACATGGGACACGACCCACCAGTGATCCTCTCTCTATCCCGTCCCCTCCTGTTTGTGTCTTGCAACAGCACAGGGTATGCAACTTGCTCTGGCAAAAGGCTAGAAGTCTTTTGAGCCTCTGCCTCCAGTCCTCATATCCTAGCCTGCAACCACCATTTGAAGCACCACAGAGGGTCAACCTTCTGACTTACAGGTGGGCAGGTCTGAACTCCCTGGCCTCCTGCCCTGGTGTGATCCCTCTGCTGTTGGACTGGTGAAGTAAGTTGTTAGCGACACAGCCATTTTGTTCCATGGGAGGAGGCCCATGAGAATCCCAGCTCTGGCTCCGCTGCCGTGGGATCTGGTCTCGTGGGCCCTGCCTACCAGCCTTGGGTTCAGTGGTCAACAGCATCAGGCTTAGAGTCAAGAACTCAGACCGACTTCTTAATTGGGGACACCACAACCTTTGGCTTTGGTCATTGCTGGCCTCTGGGGTCATGACAGCCGACTCTGCCTAATAACTCATTGCTCCTGTGACGTGTGTGCACAGCTTTCCGATATACCCACAATTGTTTGGATTGAGGCCAAAGACTTCTTACGAAACAAACGGGTTCCCACCCCCCTCTAAAAATGTCGTGCAAACCCTCGTACAGTGTGTAAGCAAATGGTGACTGCCAATACTGGCAACATTGTTGTGAGGAAAATCTGTTACTGTTCTGGCTATATTTAGCAAGTTTCTTTAGAAGCCTGTTCATATGTATAAATATAGTAATCACCCCAACTGGAAAGTAACAGGAAAAAAAGAAAACTCTCTCTCTCTCTTTCTCTCGGAGTTCAGTAACTTAATTTAGTCTGCTTGACATCATCCTAATGACTGACTCACAAATATGGCTCAACAGGAAAGCAGCAAAGCAGGGTTTGAACCCTGAAAGAGGGCATCTTGGTAGTAAGGAAGCTGAGAGTGCTGGCAGCTACTTCAGGACTCCATGGTACCTGCTGACAAGCGCCCCCCCCCCAAGACCACAAGAAGGCCTTAGGAGGGGCTTTGTTTGTAAGGAGGACTGTAGGAGCATTTGGCCAAATGAGCTCACCGTAGCTCTCCTCAGTCCTTCCAGGAAGGTCAGGGGTGAAGCAGGTATGCCTGGTGCTAAGGATGCTCTGTACTTCCTGAACTACAAGGCGCATAGTGATGGGTCAGGTGAGGTTTTCACATGCCCAAGTCAGATCTTGAAGACATCTTGAGTTGGAGCAGAGAATCCCTCAAGTCCTGAGTGTCCCTGTGGACTCCGGTGCCCCCAAACTGCTCCATTCTATAAAAGCATGACCAAACTGACCAGGGAAACACCCTGAGTTAAAGTGGGGTGAGGGCACACAGATGCCGGGGGGAATCTTTCATTTTGAAGGACAGGTGTAGGTTTTAATCACAGTGAATTATTTCCCAATAGCACTCAATTAACAATGGTTTGGGACAGAGATGTTGAAGTAAGCATTTGTTTTTCACTGAGATCCATGCTGGGGTTTTTCCAGCGCCACCCCATAACTCCACTGGGGAAGGGCCACTCCATTCCCACATGCAGGACAACAACTGTAGGGATCAGGGATGCCAACAGGATTTCCTAGACCCCCAAAGACTGCATGTGGGCCCCCTGTGCACCTCCCTTTGCAGTCTATTGACAAGAACGGCCACTTATGCACATACTGTATATTAACACTCTGCCCTACTGCACAGGGCTGCTGCAAGTATAAAAGAGGGAGCCAAGGGAAACATACAGAACCTTGAGCTCTTGGCTGGAAAGGCAAGATACAAATATATTTCACTCGGCACACTGTTATGCTATGGAACTTGCTCTCAAGGGAGGCAGTATTGGCCACAAACGTGGATGGCTTTAGAAGTGGATTAGGAAAGTCAAGGCTATTAGTGGCCACAATAGCTAAGTTCTGCTTCCACAGTCAAAGGCAGTCAAACTATGCAGGCAATGCCCGGCCCTTTGGAAGGTGTCTTGTCTGTTTGGTTGTTACCAGTGACACTGGGCCACACAATGTCTTTAGACAATTTCTGGCTGCTTTTGAGAGCAATCACGGGAGCTACTGCGACTGGGACAATGGAAGCCTATCTAAAGGGGATCTCAAATGAGAGCAGCTATCTCTTTCATTCATTGTGGTGCTGTAGAACATCCAGATAATATTTATTTATCACACCAAATATAGCATTGCTCTGAATCTGATCCTGACATGGGTACCTGGATGAATCAAGATGGTTTGATGAATCAGCAGTTTATTTGGCAGAAGGTAGTGTTTTCAATTAAAATCAAGCAAAGATGTGTAGGGCATGTTAAACTTATGTGCTCATGGTATTGTGGGGTTCCTCCCCCCCCCCCCGCATGCTTACATTCATATTTAAATAATGAACACATGTAACATTTTAACCAGCTAAAGCAAGAAAAAAACAAAACTGCATGGTCGGTTATTTATTACTCCACACATGTTTCAAATACATTTTTCAAAGAAAAATACATTCTTATTTATTTCTCAGATGTGCCTTTACCCACTGATTGTGCTTACAAGCTAAAATTTACGGACATTATTCATTCCTTTTAAATATTTAAGTTTAGCATCAGCAGTTGTATTTTCTTTGTTATTGGGAAATATGGACATTGTATATGAAACAATAATTTCCCATTTAAAGCAAAATGTAGTGGAGATCACCCTTGGGCTACCTCCCAACTCAACAATTCTATGATTCTGTATCTTTATGTACATGTATATATTATTGTACCTTATAAAGGTAAGATAAAGGACCCCTGGATGGTTAAGAGCAGGTGGGAGCGGGTGGTCCTGTGGTCTAAACCACTGAGCCTCTTGTGCTTTCTGACTGGAAGGTCGGCAGTTTGAATCTGCGTGAAAGGGTGAGCTCCCATTGCTCTATCCCAGCTTCTGCCAACCTAGCAGTTCGAAAGCACAGCAGTGCGAGTAGATAAATAGGTACTGCTGTGGCGGGAAGGTAAATGGCGTTTCTGGACGCTCTGGTTTCTGTCACGGTGTTCTGTTGTGCCAGAAGCGGTTTAGTCCTGCTGGCCACATGACCCAGAAAGCTGTCTGTGGACAAAGGCCAGCTCCCTCGGCCTGAAGTGAGATGAGCACCACCCCTCATAGTAGCCTTTGACCGGACTTAAGCATCCACGGGTCCTTTGCCTTTTTTTGTACCTTATAAATATATGAGGGGTAAATATCAATGACCATCCCATGGGATCATCCCATGATGAAGCTTAGGGTCTAAATTCTAGACAGCAGTGGATTTAGGAGAGTACAACTGATTTACCCGCACAAGGCCACGGGATGCTGCCACAATGATGAACAACAGAAGGCGCAAGGCAGGGGGTCTGACATTTTGGTGTCACACAGGGTGCCACTGAAATTTTAAAGACCAAAGTCTGCCACTGTTCTAGACTGTAAAGTATGGGAAACTAAAAGTGCAATCCCATGCGTGTGTACACAGAAGTGAGACCCATGGGATTGACTATCAGGTCGCAGCCATAGTAGAAGACTACTCAATTGTCTCTCAATGTGTAGCAGAAGAGGCTGCACAAAGTTTCCATGGAAATAAATGGGACTTAACTCATCGCTAATTTTTCCCATCATTTCCAATGGGACCTAATGAAACTCACTTAGACTACAAGCCTATGCACACTTGCCTGATCAAAATGGATGTTGTCTCCGGCATGCATAGGATTGCATTAGGAATCTGGATCCAATTCACCTTGTTTTCAAAGCCTTTGGTGTGGTTACTTTTTATACCACACGATAACCAGAGATATAGTTCCTCCTGAGTAACAATTACATTTGTCCCAACACATGTGGGGAAAGGATCCCTGTAGTAGAATTTAACTAGCCACTTCTGTAAAAACAATCTAGTGTATAAAAAAGAAACCTCTCTTACTTCCCTCAGTTTCTGGTTCCAGGTATGTCGTTAAGGAAAACTGAAGCACAGATATCAAACTGAATCCTGTTTTCAAAAAGCCATATGTAGGCCTAAGTTTTGTGAGAGACAAAGAAGTAAAGTTAGATCTCTTGTTTTTGCAACTTATTAAGTCCTCTGAATAATATTCCTTTTGACCATATTCAAAGTTTCCTTCACTGAGATTTCTGGGAATCAGAGTTTGCTGACCACTCATTTATTAAAACGGAGCTCTAAAAATAGACTCCCACCCACTGGGACTGCAATCTGGTGGTCTGGATGACAACATTTTAATGGCTGTTTAAATGATAAGAAAAATAGCATGGCAGTCTGACACGGGGTATGTTATCTTTGAAGTCTCCAGCCATTCCCTGCAAAATCCCTTATTTTTAAGCATTTAAATTTAAAGCTTCCCTTAATCCCACTGGTCCATTTTACCCTGGAAGAATGCCTGCATGCCCTGTAACCTGGGCAAGCTTGAATATCTTTGTCAATCAAGTTTCGTTGAAAATTTTCCCCTCTTCTCAGCTCTTTGTTTCACACACAGCTCAACTAGCTGTAGAACCATAACTTAGTGGTAGAACATCTGTTTTGCCCCAGCATCTCCAGGTGGGGCTTGCTTGAAATCCCAGTGGGCCACTGCCAACCAGAGCTGATGATCCTGGCCCAGGTGTAGAAGTGATCTAACACAGTATAAGGCAGCTCCCTAGTTTTCTAGCCTGCTAATTTTGTATATGTTCAGTCTCTGGTTTGCTACAATCTTGAAGAGGAAGAAAGCATACAATAAAATTGGTATTAAAAAAAACACATTTCTGCTCAGTTTAACATTGCATACTGGTACAGGAAAATTTGGCTCCATATCCTATAGCAGACTCAATTATATTCAGTTATATTCAGCTTAATTGATCTTTTCCACAGTTCAAACCATGCTCAGCTTACAACATGATAACTACAATATAAAAAGTAGTAATGAACAATAAATAAAAGATATAAAAATACAAAATCAATCTGAACCATTTCCACAACAAAATCTAAAAGAAATCATTAGCTACCGCTGCCAAACAACACCCCAGCCCAGGAGTCTGTTCAGTAGCCTCAGCTTTTGTAGCTGGAGTCAGTCAGGACTGTCCTCTCCCAGGCCAGGTGGGAAAGACCTGCAAGGCAGGGAGCAGGTCTTCCAGGACTCACTGCCAAGACTTTGTATCATCCTTGTGAATTGTGTGCACTCTGGTTTCCTGCGGATTTCTCTCAGACCGAGTCACAGAATTCCTTAACAGGGAAAGAACATGGTTATTCCTAGATATGGTGGAGTAAGATTCCTTATCTATTTCCTGAGAGCTGGTCACTTTGCTATGTAAAAAGGAAATTCTTTACTGTTTAGCATTGTTTAAACTGGGAATTTCTTGCAATTCTTAGACCTCCCTCAGTCAAGTTTCCGCAAATGTATGACAAATCCCCACCAATTAACAGAAGAGTCTGGTCTCTGACTCCAAGTCTAATCAGACACACTCTGGGAGTCGGAGAAGAGGAAGACAGGCCCTCCTGACTAAGGAAGTCTCACCTCATGCATTGACTTTACCATTCCAACCGAACAATACAATGAATATTGAAATGAAGAAGTTGCTTAGGAGTAGTCAAGAATGACCTAAGTATCACATTCCATCACAGAGCAGTTATGCTTTTATTTATTTAACTTGTATGCTCCTTTGATACCTCAACAGAAATGTCTAAGTGGCTTACATGGCCCAACAGAAATCATTAAAATAATAAAAAAAATTCCTTCCAGTAGCACCTTAAAGACCAACTAAGTTAGTTCTTGGTATGAGCTTTCGTGTGCATGCACACTTCTTCAGATACACTGAAACAGAAGTCACCAGACCCTTCTATATAGTGAGAAGGTGGGGAGGGGTATTACTCAGAAGGGTGGTGGGAATGGGTGATTGGCAGATAGCTGTGATGAGCCTGTTGACGACTCTTAACGACTGCAATAGGTCTTACAGGAAAAAGCAAGGGGTGAGAAGGTGAAAAATGGCTTTGTCATGTATAATGAGATAAGAATCCAATGTCTTTGTTCAGACCAGGTCTCTCCATGGTTTTAAGTTTGGTAATAAGTTGCAATTCAGCAGCTTCTCTTTCCAGTCTGTTTCTGAAATTCCTTTGTAATAGAACAGCTACTTTGAGATCTTGTATAGAATATCCTGGGAGATTGAAGTGTTCTCCTACTGGTTTCTCTGTCTTGTGATTCCTGATGTCAGATTTATGTCTGTTTATCCTTTGGCGTAAGGTTTGGCCTGTTTGTCCAATATAGAGAGCTGAAGGACACTGTTGGCATATTATTACTAAAATAATAGTAATAATAATACAAATAATGGAATATAGTGTGGAAGTGACAAGATTGGCATGCATTACCATTCCAAATCCAATACTAAACAATGCAACTGCACATGTTAAATAACCTCAGGTCCACATTACTTCAAGGACTGCCTCTCCCCATATTAACCAACATGGACTCTGGGTTTATCATCTGAGGCCCTTCTTCGTCTGCCTGCTCCACATGAGGTCCAGAGGGTGGCAACATGAGAACGGGCCTTCTCTGCAGTGGTTCCCCATCTGTGGAATGCTCTCTCTAGGGAGGTTTGCATGGTGCCGTCATTACATCTTTAGGTGCCAGGCAAAAACATTCCTCTTCAACCAGGCCTTTGTCTGATTAATATTCTACGACCCTTTAAATGGGTTTCTATGGGGGGCACCTTGGTTTGTTTGTGCTTTTACCTTGTGATCTGAGATCTTTGGATGAAGGACGGTATATAAATTTAATAAATAAAAATAGTTAAACAACAAATAAATATATCAAAACAATGTACCTAAGCAAATGAATAAAAACCACAAAAGCAAATTCCATGCAAAACTTCAAAATACATCAAGATACACCATCAAAATGGAACACAATTCTAGCATATAATTGTGGGAAATCTCAAAAAAAAAGTGTAAAAAAAAAGCCATTCCACGTAATAATGTACGTAATTATCGAAATCATTTATATAAACCTTGCTCGACTCTCAAGAGGCACCACCAAAAAGGACTCTCTTTTTTTGCTGTATGGTGTCCATTTGTAGAATTCATTAATTGCCACATAATTCACACAACTTTCTGGAGTGGATGAATCCTTAATACAATTGAACAAACATGTTGTTTTATGTGTTGCATTGTCTATGTCAATGTTAAAACATTCATAAAAATACTTTGGCGGGCATAGAATTCATATTAACACAAAACCAATGTGGAAGCACATCCTTCATACCTGTCAGGGAACTGCCATCAGTGCCGGAGGGAGAGAGCAAAAGCCAGAGGGATTCCAGAGAGTGTCCAGGTCGGGAGAAGCAGCCCATCTTCTGGGGAAGAGAATCAGCGTAGCACCAGTGGAGAAGGGGGGCAGATGGGGGAAGCGGCGAGGCGGTCCCATGACTCCTCGCCGGGGACCAGCGGGGAGAGTAGGGGTCCTCCGTTGTCCATGCCCTCCTTGCGCAGAAGGCTTCCGCGCAGGGAGAGTAGGTGGAGACTAGGCGTCAAAGAGCTTCTTTGCTGGAAGAAGTTCAAGAAACGCCCACTCATGGATTCTGCCAGCGACTGAGTCAGCCACGGGCGAGTGGCGTCCGGACAGATAAAGTTTGCTTTGGCAACCCAGCCAGGTGTTTGCACCCAGCCAGGGAAATAGTTGCCTGCTTGCGCACGAGCAACCCCTTAGGAACCATAACAATACCGTACTGGTCTGAATATAAGCCACATCCAAATATAAGCCGCACATTTAAAAATCGGGGGGGGGGGAGAGAATATCCAAATTTAAGCTGCTCCCTTTCCTTGCTTTCTCCCTTCCCAGCCTTGGAGGAGAGGACAGGGAACTACATGTGGGGTGGACGCCGTTTTGCCGCTCTCCTGGCGCTGTTTGCCCCACACTCCTGGCTGCTTACTGGATAATTTTTGTAAGATCGTGAATATAAGCCACACTTTAACTTTTCACGTTTGGAATTTGGGGGGAGGGGAGGCTGTCTTATATTGGGGCCAATACGGTAATACCACCACACAACAATCGCTCTCAGGCTGTACCCACCACATCACCTCAGCCACTCAGTTCTCATTTCAGTAGACCACTCAAACATCCAACAACCGATGACTATGTATACACATGTCAAAAAATCTGCTGGAGGCGAGAGAGGGCCTTTTCCATTGTGGTCTCTGGAATGGAGAATCATAGAACTGCAGAGTTAGAAGGGACCCAAGGGTCATCTAGTCCAACCCTCTGGAATGCAGAAATTGTTCGCCCAACATGGGGATCAAACCCCAAACCCACAAGAGTCTCCTGCTCTACCGACTGAGCTATCTGTATGTTGCCACCTGCACTCTGAAAGGTCTAATGAGTCCCAGGGGTCAGCAAACTTTTTCAGCAGGGGGCCGGTCCACTGTCCCTCAAACCTTGTGGGGGGCCGGACTATATTTGGGGGGGATGAACAAATTCCTATGCCCCACAAATAACCCAGAGGTGCATTTTAAATAAAAGCACACATTCTACTCATGTAAAATCTACTCATGTAAATTCCCGGACCGTCCATGGGCCCGATTGAGAAGGCGATTGGGCCACATCCAGGCCCTGGGCCTTAGGTTGCCTATCCATGGGCCAATCCCTCCATTCAGGAAATCCCTGCTTCTTCTTTTTTTGTTGTCAATTTCTTCTTGTGTTGCTCTGTTCTTCTGTAGTAGATTTTGGCAATTGATTTGTTTTGCTTTTTACTATTTTGGGGTTTCATTGTACGGTTTTATTTATTGTATTCTATTTTTACTGTAAGCGCCTTGAGAGAATTTTCTCCTTATCGGCAGCCTAGAAGGGAATTCAAATAAATCCTCTGTTTGCACCCCTAAGCCCCGTTTTCCCTCTGCAATCAGCTTTGTGGTGCTCCTTGGGTTTGCTCCCACCCCATTGGTTCCCAAGCCACAACCACTGGCTGCCCCCTGCTGACCAGGGCGCTTGCATGCCATTCCTTTTCCATCCCTCTCAGCAAGCTCTAGCCAGCATGTTCTTCACACCCCTTTTCATTTCCAGTCCCAGGAAGAGATAATCCCTTCCAACTGGTGCTGCTGCTAAAGTCCTGCCCCAGAGAATAGTAAAATCTGAGATTTTAATGCTGATCCCCCCATCCTAGTTTAATAAAGCATGTGCTAATATATTTGGTGAGAAGATCTGAATATATATATATGTATGTATGTATGTATATATATATATATTATGCTGCCCCGTTCTTTATTTTGGCGGAAACTAGCTTTCTGCAAACACAGTGATGGGAAACCTGGAATACAATTAGCATTTGTATCATCAGTCATCCTGCACAGATTGCAAGTTATTCATTTTAAGATATTTTCTTATGTAAGCAAAAAATTAATATACTAAGGCATGGGAAAAATGTGGTCAGAAATATTTTATGTTATTTCTTTTTGAAGATATAACATGTTGTCTTTAACTCCCAAGGATATTAAAATAGCCAAAAAGCACAAATAAATCCAAATGCAACAGCAGACAAGAAGAAGTAGAAAGAAAAACAGTGGGTTCTAATTCTATACTGAGTGATGATGTTTTCATATTTATTACAATTGCATGCCTCCCTTCCTCAGAGTTGCACAGGAGGATCCCAGTTTCCTTTCCTTTCAACTGGAAGAGCAAGACTGGACTTGTGGAGATGGTTGACCCTTTGAGCCCTTCCACCTCTACAATGCTGTGGTTGTATGATTCTATGAGTTGGTTCTTTTAGAAAGCTGGAGAAGAAACTTACCACCATTGCCCTCCCTGATATGGCCTTTTGCTGTTGTCAGCCTCTTCTGGTGTAAGGATATGGGAGTCAAATGGATGTCATCTACCCTTCCCTCTGAACTGGCTCCTGGGAATACAGCAATACCAGTACCAGAAATTTTATTGTCCATTAACCCTAGATCAGTGGTTCTCAAAATTCTTTCTCTGGGCCTCACTTTCAGAATAAAATTTTCCTTGCACCACACTGAATTGATAAGAAATACGTTGGAAAACAACTCCTAAACAACACCTGGCAGTGCTTGATTTGTAACATAGAACACAACTACTTTATAATTGGGACACGGGTGGCGCTGTGGGTTAAACCACAGAGCCTAAGACTTGCCAACCAGAAGGTTGGCGGTTCGAATCCCCGCAACGGGGTGAGCTCCCGTAGCTTGGTCCCTGCTCCTGCCAACCTAGCAGTTCAAAAGCACGTCAAAGTGCAAGTAGATAAATAGGTACCGCTCCAGCGGGAAGGTAAACGGCGTTTCCATGTGCTGCTCTGGTTCGCCAGAAGCGGCTTAGTCATGCTGGCCACATCTCCCTCGGCTGTACGCCGTCTCCCTTGGCCAATAAAGCGAGATGAGCACCGCAACCCCAGAGTTGGTCACGACTGGACCTAGTGGTCAGGAGTCCCTTTACCTTACTTTATAATATGATCATGGGACACCCACAGTATAAAACAGGGGGTTGGACTAGATGACAGTCGGGTCCCTTCCAACTCTAAGATTCTGTGATTCTATGATTCTCTGAAAACAGCTACATATGTAAGAACATGAATCATTCCCAAAATATAATATTGATTGTCCTTGAATCTTCCTGCCACACTTGCCATGCTCTTCTGCCATACCAATGTGGCATGCCGCACCCTTTGAGAACCACTGCCCTAGATATATTTGGTTCTGGGGTTTTTTTTTCTAATTGTGAATTTATTCTACGTTTTCCTAATTGTTGTCATTTTTCAATTTACTGGCGTGTGTTTCGCATCTTTTTATTTCCAGTGCTCTGGGTTGGTTTGGAGTCTGGGTTGGTTTATGTGGGGAGAAGTGGTACTTGTTATTTTTTAAAATAAAATGCAAGGAGGGTATCTTTAGAAGATGCACAAAAGACACTGGTAACAGATTCAGGCATTCTGGACCCTTCTGTCTGCCATACCCTCACACCTTATCCCATGTTGTACTGATGGGGGCAGCCATTTTGTTATAAATACAATTGCTTCCTGCACCATTTTTTAAAGTGGCAGAGGTCCCGTGCTTTGAAGCTGCTTTCAATAACTTTACACTGTGAAAACATGGGGGGAATAACAAGAAAGAAAGAAAGAAAGAAAGAAAGAAAGAAAGAAAGAAAGAAAGAAAGAAAGAAAGACCTCATAAGCACAATGGATGAACCAACCCTCAGAAATATTCATAGATCTATGAACCAAACTACAGGTCTATGGTCCTATCCAAGGACTGCTTCACTGTGAAGAAGGAAGGGTGCCAAAGTCCTCTGGCAGCCCTAACTACAAGAGAGCAGAATATTTATTTCCTTTTTTTATCTTTCTGCTTAGCCAGCTTCAGTAAAAGATTATTGCCCCACCCAGTGCTTAAATATCAAGCTAAACAAATAAATATATTACCTCTAGGATCTAGAATGCAATTGCTATATTTCCCATGTGTTTCTGGCCATATTGGGTTTAAATGGACTACGCATTCTTCTCTTCATTCCACTGGTTAAGACTAAGATACCCCTCCATACAAAGTCACAACATACTTGAAACTTCAAGAATGAAATCATTGTTTCTCGAAGCTATTTTTAGTGAGGCGCTTTTCCCATCACAGGCATACACACACATACCAAAAAGAGAGAGCTCTCCTACCAAAGCAGCACTAGCAACGCATCAGTAGCCACTTCTTTGATGCAAGGAACTCTTTGATGTTTCAGAACCTCCCAAAGCCCAAGACAATGAAGAGGACTGAGCTCCTTTACATTCATTTATGCTAAGGTTGTTTCTTCTCTAGGAAGAGAGAAAAGGATCTGACAGAGCAGTATTCTCTTCTAAGTATGACCCCCTAAAAATCCAGGCAGCTTAATGACCCCTGACAAATTTGCTGCTACTGCAATTAATGACTGGTTTAATTAATGTCCTGAGGCAAGGTTAACGGAGCATTTTCCGCAGTACCCAAAGCAAAAACATAGTCCATATCCAACATATTTCAGGAGCTTTGTCTTCTCATCCACATTTCCTTAACTAGGACATAATTCACCAGCCCAGAATCAGTGGCCTGCAAAGGGGATATATAGTGGGAAAACTTCGTTAAGAAAGAAAATAATAATAGACGGGCTGTTTTTGTGTGTTTTTCTTGACCCAAAACATGGCAAACCCCCAGGGAATTCAGGAAACATCAAAGAGAATTAAAGAATGGGGAAACATCTCTTCTGCCTTTTTATGAAATCTCCAGTCATTCGTGTTTCTTTCTCGTACCCAAGTAATTAAGCCACTATTTGTGTTATCTGTTTGTGAAAACAAACTAAATGAGAAAGATATTCTTATTCATTTCCACACAGGACATTTTTGGCTTTTGTATTGATGGATGGGGGTTCCTGCCACGTTATAGCACCCCTCAAATGTCTCTCCAAGTGTTTTACCAACAAATTAGGGCAAGTTAATGAGTCAGGGGCCCAGTTTTCACTTAACACTAAACCATGGTTACAAGAACGAGTCATGACAAGTCTCAGTATTATGGGCTCCTCTTACCTGTATGGCTGTGAGGTAGAGATCAGAAGCTTTAGTGTTATACCAGAACTCTGGTATATTATGGCGGGTTGACTAAGAAATCCTGGATTGAGTTTGAAATAACAAGCAACCTGATGGGGAGGGGGAAAGCATTCAAATCTGAACTGTAATGAAGGGTGGGGAGGATATTTCCTGCTAAAAGTGGCATGTCTCCCTGAAGCTAAACAGCTTGCAGTGAAGCTGAATATTGGAAGATTCAGGACGGACAAAATAAAAAGCACTTCTTCAAAACAGCAATGGAATTTTCTCCTCCAAGAGGTAGTGATGGGTACCAACTTGGATGACTTTAAAAGGCAGATTCATGGAGGATAGCGCTGTAAATGGCTACTAGCTGCAATTACAAGGTTCCTCCACCACTGTCAGAGACAGGATGTCTCTGAATACCAGCTGGTGGGAATTGCAAGTGTTGCACTCAGGTGCTCCTTGCAGACTTCCCATTGGCATCTGGTTGGCTGGTGTGAGAACACAATGCTGGACTAGATGGGCCTTGGGCCTGCTCCAGAAAGCCTCTGAGGGAGATTTTTGAAGGGAAAACAGCATGGGGAAAAGGTAAAACCTCTGTCCTGCTGAGCTGCACTCCCAATCCACAGATGTGGATGTGTTTCATGTCACATCGAGTTTGATCCTGTGTATAGTGTGACCATACAGTTCAGTGTTCAAACTTCCAGGGAGGGCACTCATTTAGAGAGATAAGATAAGCCTGCAGTCTGTCAGCTAAATCAACAGGTGCAGTATCAATGTCTGCTGCTGTCTGCAATTCCGAGTTTTCAAAATGTCGGTAGCAGATAAGTCACAAGCGGGAAAGGGTTTGCATGTCTTGCTTTCAAAAATATACAAGTGAAATGGGGCGGCATTGACACTCCAAGTTTCCTAGCTGAAAACCCTCATCTGAAAAGTTCTACACACACACAGGCCACTGTAATTCTGAAGCTCTGCATAAAGCAAGCAACCTTGGCCTGTTGCCTAAAAAGGATTGACTTGCCTGGCATCTTCTCCTTATATTTCACCAGTGATAACAGACTTATCTCACCAGTGATAACAGACTATGTACTCTCTGTCTGAAACCTGAGAGTCAAATGGTTCTTGAGCCATTACCTCCGCCCTGAGGGTCATGCCAGCCTCTTCCATTTTTACAGCGGAAGATATATGTGGATAGATGGAGAGATAACACTCCCAAGTAGGCAATGAGGAGGTCTTCACCACAAAAGGACATACAGTAGTGATTTTTAGGAAAGCACTGTGCTACGCATTATGCATGGGGAACCTTAGCCATGCAGAACCCACACAGATATTGACTTCGAGACTGGCCAGCAAAATAACAAAATGTCTATCTTTGTCACAGGTAGAGTGTGTGTGGAAGAGATCATGTTTACTGTAGGGACTCCTACAGACTGCGAGACATACTGTTCCATCCCCACCCAACGGATCCCTTTCTGCTGGGCTGGGTCACCTAGTGTCAAGAGAAGAGGGCAGTTCTTGCTCTTCCTGCAGCAGGGACCTCCAAGCATACAAATGAAGGGTTGCCAAGGTCCAGGGTGGGAGAAAAGAGAAACTTCTTTCCTGCCCCTGGTGTATCTAATCACTGTGAATCCATCCCATGACCATGGTCATAGTTCTACAATCCCTTCATCTGCACAGCCTGGGTCATCCTGGGTTCTGTGTCTAGAGTGAAATTGAAGAAAGTCGCTATTTCAGCATCTCAGTTTATTGCAGGAAGTAGATATACAACTATTTATCATGGATCTATGCCAGTTCCTAACATTCCATTGCCCTCTAACCATGATTCCCACACTCATTCTTGAGTGTCCACGAAGAAAGCCTACGATGACACGATAAGGATAAGAGCAGGCTTGGTTCTTACTGAGCAAATCCCATTCATTCATGTAGAGAAAATTAACCTGCACTTTGTGATGCCGTAAGAGCAAACCATGGCTCTGGTATACATCTTTGGGTGTGCCCCAGGACACATTGAGATGGAGATTGTGGCAGTGGCAGTGGTGCTAGGTGTGCTGAAACTGTCACAGAGCCACACTCCTTCCTCAGTGAGATGCATCCCTCATGAGATCCTTGAAATCTATAAATCCACCCCCTCGCTTGCTCTCTGCCATATTGATGGACTCTTTGTTAATATACAGACAACAATAATCTGAAGCGTTTGAAGGACTCAGGCTTTTCTCGCGAAGCCTGTCATGCAGCAAGTCACTGCTGATCATGATGTTGTTAAACCTTAGCTGGAAGCTTAGCTATCTGGCTTTTTTTGGAGGCAGGCAGACAGAGTGAGACATGCCAGCGAGGGTGACTGCGACAGGACAGCTCATAGAAAGATTTTGTTTGAGAGGAGAGGGAGAGAGAAAAGGGCTGAACTTTCATGCTACGACAGCTCATTTTATGAGTGTTCAGGAAGAGGTGGGCTATAATTGGCAGCTCTTGAGCTTAGAAGAGCGTGAGGAGAGAACGTTGTTCTCTCCATCCACCATGTGATGAACTTTGAAAACGAGGACATTGCTTTAATAATTCATAAGTCATAACGAACCTCAACCCCTAACAGCCAATAACAAAAAATCCTATGAGTAAACCAGCAGGGAGCTGTGAAAATATTCGTTTAATACTATGAAGGTTTTATTAAATTCTTCCTTTCCATGAAGCTTTCTGCACACCACACAACCCTCTGGTTCTCATGCTCTACTCAGCCCAAACCTAAGCCTAAGCATGTGCGACTGAAACAACAATGTCATGCTTCCCTCTTTACTCCTGCCTCCTCTTCCCTCCCTTCAGGACAGGGACCTGGGATTCTGCAAAACAAGATGGACAGGTGGCACAGCTGACAATAACAGCAACAACCCTTCTTAAGACAGCGCTTCGTAAAATGCTTCTACCCCTTGGTTCTGTGCAGAGAGGTGTGCGCCTACTGTCATGAGACAAAGGTTCTTAAGAGCAGAAGCAGGCAAGGCCCAGGCAGTGTGGCCTATGAGGTCTACACAAATCCTTTAAGCCAAATTGATAGCAGTAAAATGCTGTGTCCCTGTGACTCGTGACTCATCTTGGGTTCCCTATAAAGGTAGCACGCCTCTCTATGGACCTCAGTCAGTGTAGTGTGTGTGTCTCAGCCAATATGTTGTGTTGTTGCAGACAGAGCGGCTCCAGGACTTCAGTTAATCAGTAACGAAGATCTGTGCCCCTGTGAAGACTAAGAAAGCTGTTATGAGCGCTCTGTGTATGCTCTTTAACTATGCTGTTTCTGAACAAGTTTATTTTCTCCAGTAAATTTTTATTCTGTTTATGAAGAAGACTCTGCTTGATTAATTTACCGTTGCGCGACACCTACGTATGGGTGAGCCCAATGAAATCCATAGGTGACTGGAATGCAAAAGAAGTGCATGTCAGGCTGCGCTTTCCACAAAAAGCATTTACGAAATAAACCATTGCAAAAAAAACCCAATCCAAATGGTTAATTCCAGTTAACCATGGCAGCACCTAAAGAACAGATGTCTATATTTATGTTTTATTGAAAATTTTCAGTGAACAAATAAAGTGAAAGAAATGAAAACAAACAACAAAAATCAAAGGTGCTTGAAACTAATGCAGTATGATATACAGGTACGTAAGTTATGCTATCATTCCAATGAGTATACAATTATTAACTGATCATTATAATGCTTGTAAATGCATTCCAAGTATCATTACATTTATCCATACACAATCTGTGTCTAAAAGCAATCCGTTCATATGTTGCAAAAGTTGTCATCAGTGCTTCTTTCTGGGGGTACTCGGGGGTATGCAGTACTGGGAACCCTTTTTTCCTAGAAGAACAGCACTGTTTAAAAGTGTGTCACTTACTGTAATAGCAGGGTGAAGACTGGCACCTTTGTTTCTGGGAGAAAAACACTGGCTGTCATGATTGATATATTAGTCAAAGGGGGCCATAGTATTATCTTTCCAATGAATCAATATCAGTCTTTCGGCAGAAGTAAGGGGGTGAAGAGTCCTTCTATGTTGTCCAGCTCTCAAGCCCCATATAATTAGTATGTGGCTTAGAATAATACTATCATTTGACAATTTTAATTTCCCCCCAAATTAGTATTTATACATCCTAATACTTTTCTTTAAAAAATTGTAAGCATCAGACATAAGAGCAAATTTCTAATATTGTGTGCTGTTGCACTGCTGCTTTTGAATACAGTGGTACCTCAGGTTAAGTACTTAATTCGTTCCGGAGGTCCGTTCTTAACCTGAAAATGTTCTTAACCTGAAGCACCACTTTAGCTAATGGAGCCTCCTGCTGCTGCTGCGTTGTTGGAGCACGATTTCGGTTCTCATCCTGAAGCAAAGTTCTTAACCTGAAGCACTATTTCTGGGTTAGCGGAGTCTGTAACCTGAAGCGTATGTAACCCGAGGTACCACTGTATTGCACAGCAATTTTAAATGAGTACATCTCCCCAACACTGAAGGACACAGAGGATGTCCAGGCAATCCTCCTCATGTACCTATTGAATGCAGGATTGTGTCTTCAAACTATGCCTCCAGCCCTTGATGTGCCTGCCAGGCATACCTTTTAGCAGAAGTCTGAAGGGGCCCCATCCCAATGCAGATGGATGCACATTTGCCTTGCTCTGCTAGTCTGTAAATCTTGCCCCACCTTTGAAGGTTTTCAATCTAGTGACACTCAAAGATTCTTTTGAATTGTTTACTACTGCAACTGTAACCAAATGATCTAACATTCCTTGTAGGAAGCAGAGAAGGTCATGGAAAAAGAGGGAAAGCAGAAAGCATTGAGTGGTGATTTAAGCTTATCTTCACTATAACAGAGCAAAGGGAAATCCTTGCATCCTTCATGCAGTAGATCTACAATGTACTCATTTTATTGCTGAAGCATATTTATTGTATAAAACTGTGTGAGGTCTGAGACAGTGTGTTTAAAGTTGGAAAATATAACGCATTAATATAATGTAGCCCCGGATCAATAGAGGCTTAAGGCTACCAATTGGTGAGGTTCCTCTCTGCTGGAGGAACTGAGAAATTTTGGAATACTGACATGACTCACCCACCCATAAGTACTCTGTACTTCCACTATACCATATGGCCTCCAAATGGCCTTTCAAACGCCGTTTTGATGACTAGACCAACTAATAAATTATAGTTTACTTTTATATAACACATTTCCTCTGGGGCTCTTTACAAGCTAGTTGATCTGACCGAAGAATGAAAAGAAAAATGTGAGCAGTTTTTTCTTTGGCAACTACTAGAAGAATTTTGCCAAACTTTTCACTCCAAAACCAATCTCCAAAAACACTTTCACAAATCAAATGAACCTATATCTCAGTCTCGTCTTTGAAATATGCCTCCAAACTTCAAGCTGTTCACTATCTAATCACAGACAGATGTCAAAACTTTTCATCTTTATAAATGGATAAATCAACACCTTGGTATGAACGCACCCAAAAGTTGAGGGATTGGCCAATGTTGACCTGCCCCACATATTCCTTCTTTCCTTTTTCTTCCTTCCCCTATGCTTCCCCTGGATTTTTCTCAATGCCTGTCTCTAGAAAACCTCGTCTCCTCCTCCGTTTCATCTCACTCACTTTCAATTTAGTCTTTAAATCGACACTACTTCATCAACAGAAACTTCCATTTCCGTTGGAGATTAGAAGATGGTAAAAGGGATCTGGTTCTATGATTAGATGATCAAGTTCAATTAAATATTTTTTTGGGGGGGGGATTTTGAGGTACCTCATGAAAGTGTTGGTGGTTGTTGAAGGTTCTCTCTCTCATACGCACACATGCATGACACCATTTTGAATCCAACCCCTTAATCCGTGAAAGAAAGCAGCTACAATCAGAATTAACAGTATGGGAATACTCATCTCAAATCAAAATGAGACTCAACATTCTATTGATGTTTGAAACTTAAGTAATATACAGGTGGGTGAAATGATGGGGAAGGGAACAGCCTGACTACATGCTTTTCAAATGGCTGGTTAAAAAATCAATAGTGTAAGGTGATAGCCTATGTGACAAACTCCAAATAAGTCAACTCTGATCTTGGAGGCCAGTGTCAAAACTTGTCCCCTACAGAGGTCCTGATGTTGCAGAAGACCACTTGTTATCTCTAAAGGATGGTTGCTGCTGCTGCTGCCACCACCAGGTACAACCATGTTGCATTAAATGCCCATGGACACCCGTAGGCACAGAACAATGATGGACATATACAGACAAACCTCTCAATGTCTTTTAAGGGCAATCATCAAAGTTTAGAGGCATCTACTTCTTTCTTTTACCAGTAACAGTAAAATCAATCTCAGAATTTTGAGCTCCTAATCAATCATCAATCTCAGAATTTTGAGCTCTCTCTGTGTTCATTGTGCTCATTTGTGTATTGGATTGCAGCCACTAACTACTGTCTTATAATTAAAAAAAAAAGGCATCTGGGGTTGGGGGGCTGGGATGTGTCTAATATGATCTTGTAAATTTACAACCATTGCATGAATAAAAATCAGATACTGTCTGAATTCAAACTGATCATGAAGGAAGACATCCTCTGCTAGCACAATTCTCTCTCTCTCTCTCCTCTTTTAAAAAAGTGAACATCTGATAAGGAAAGATTATGCTACTGTTTGCCCAGTGTTGGAGAACTACCTTTTCAATGTTCCTGCATAAACAGTGTTTGGGTTTTTCTTGCAGATTTAAAAACAGGTTGGGGCTGGGGTGCCTAAGATCACGTCAACGTGACTCATCTCGCAAGAATGTGCAGTGCCTGATATGAAGCTGGTTGTCTATGGAGGTTGATTGTCTATTGAGTCATGTGGTAAGCGTCTGGATAATTATTCCTTTCCCACCCAGTCTGCGCACAATCAATCCATTCCTGGGCTGAGGAAGGGAAACCACATTCACCTAGAAGGCTCTGTGGAGGCTACACCTAAGTCTATACTGTACCTGCCTCCACCTGTCCACACCCACAACTACCTTTGTCAGGACCGGAGCTGAGTAATAGGCTTTCTCTCCCTCTCTCTCTCAACAGCCCAGTGGTATGCTGCTGAAAGATTAAGAGAAACAGTAGCAGAGTCACAAGGGAAATATAGTTAATTATAAGGTGTTTTCTGAAATATACTCAGAGTCGCAAAGTGATTTCATGCTCTTTATTCAGCTCATAGTGGTGAGGAGGAATGAATGAAAGTCCCTTCAAAGTATCTGCTTCATATACATTATTTACACAATGGGCTGCACATGATTGGCTAATTCCGGAATTCTACTGTAAGCCAATCAGGTTGTGGATTCACTTCTATCTGGAGCATGATTGGGTGGTTCCTGCCAACCAATCATACTGCTGCATTGTTCTAGGACCAATCAGACTGCTGCAGTTTGGATCCTATTCAACTCAGTACATAACATTTCCAATGGAAATGTATCATGTTAATATAATGTAAGGGAATTTCTAATGGTCACTCTCACCTGTTTGAGATTGCTCACCTTCCCTGATGTATTTTGGTCTGTCTGCGCCCACTATGAATCAGTATTAGATTGTAGAAACAAACAAATCCTCATTGTCCGAGGTATTTTTCTTATAGTAGACTGCTGACTGGCACTGACTGCTCACTGGTCTATGAAAATATGAACCCAAATCCACATGTCCGTGTGTTTATTTATCCACTAGGGAACTATGGGTCATGGGTTCTTGGTATGCAAGGGAATGGCACTCATGAAAGAGCTTTTAATTTAGCAAACACTTCTGCTAATGCAACAGGAGGTCGTATTTGGTTGTTTGCCCCCCCCCCCCGGCAGCTCTCTTTCGCCCTGTTCTGGAACATCCCACAACTTTCTGGTGCTGATATTTGGTCCAGCAGGGAGTTGGCAAAAATCTGCTCCCCTTTGGTTCCATTAGTAGAGGCATCCACTGGCTCAAAAGCTCTTCTGTGGGCACAAAGGTGCTAGCTGAATTCCACTCAAAGTCCACTCAGGCCTCATTCTTACAAACTTCTGGAACTTGGGTATCAGTGCCCAAGCACTAAATACACAAGTGATATGTCAAAGGTGAACCCTGTCTGCCTATGTGCCTTCATAAAACACATGAATTTGTGCCTGAGTACAAAAGAGTCATAGGAGCCAGCCCTAAAAGAAGCCCTGTGAGATGACTTCCTATGCATATTATTATTATTATTATTATTATTATTATTATTATTATTACACTTTGTACTCTGTAAGCAGTAAGCATAAAACCACTTACACAAACATTAAAATGTAAACCTTTATAATTAAAATACATGATAAAACAATCCAATTAAAACTTTAAAATATAAACGTCTATAATTACAAGATGCAATAAAAGAATCTCATTGAAACAACCCAGAAATTAAAACAGGAGACTCAGGTCTTGGTAGCCAATCAGAGAGAGGCTCCAGTCATCAGGTGGAATTCTGAGGCACTGCACCACCAGACTCTGGTCTGGCTCTGCTGCCGGTCACTCCCTTGCATACTCTGCTCTGGCATGCATAATGAAATCAACTTGATGGGACCTGGTTCTAATCTCAAAGCTTTGGGACAGTAGACATTTTTGGCCTGATCTGTTCTACTATGGAGATGTCCATTTCTTTCTGGCAAATACTGACCACACTGGTTCCCTATGTGGCAATGGGACAGCATTTACCACGTTCAGATGTTTCTGGTAGAAGATAAATGGCTTTTCAGCAGTTTGGGCCACTGAGTTGTCAAGTGGTTGAGGGTTTCCTTTCCTCTGTATTGTGTTGACTTGAGTGGGAGGGAAGGGCCATTTGACACTTTCCAGACAACACTCGACACCTCACTTAAGTAACTTCTGGTCTTTGTGGCATGGGCACCTCATAAAGTTTAATAAGGATTTTCCCAATCCACACATGGATTTGAATTAGCAAAATGCTCAAAGTACATCACAATTCATTTATAATTAATTCCTTCATGCTTGCCAACAGCGTACTGAATGTATTTATACATTTTTATTTGTTTTCACACTATTAGTCAAGCCTATTAACAAGATACCAACACTCCCCTCCACTGTTTTGTGTATTCTTCAGATGACTGGCCTTTACAATGACAGGGCAACATGGGTAAAATTCTATCATGCATGGGAGAGAGAAGGCTAAGAAAGGAATTTTGCACATATCCCATGTATGGCGATCTCCAGACCTACTAAGAAATTTTACAAGTCTTACTGAAACTGGTTTTTCTTCCCTCAAAATTGCTTAGAAGCTATGCTTGAGCAAGCACCTCCTAATTCACCTTGAAATATCCAGTAGTAATCAGTAGCAATAACCTGGGCTTTGAAAACATTTAGAATTACTAGTTAACCGCATCAAATGTTGAAGCAGTTGTCTCTCCTGATGCTCTTGGACTCCAAACCCCATCAGCCCCAGTCAGCATGACCAGAAACCAGGGATGATAGGACTTGTAGTACTCAACAACATCTGGAGGTTCACAGGTCTCACTGGTTTCAGGTGAATGGCCAACTAGGTACCTGGAATTTTTCAACCCTAAGAAATAACCAAGAAATATGGGTTGAAGCAGAGGCAGAAGAACTGCTGTGCAGCTTCTCTTCACCAGAGATTTCACTCACTCATTCTAAGGAAGAAAGGACTGCATTCTTCAGAGGAAAATATAAAACTTGCATAATATACCTAATTGAGATATATGATGCCATTGGGAGAAAGCTCTTCCTGACCCCAGCTGGTAATCAGTTTATGCCCCAAAGCATGAAGATTAATAGAACTTGTAACTTAATCCTTGCTAGTGTAAATGCAGATGCAGTTATCTTATACCTATCCTATAAATCAAAGGGCCTCTGTTTCTTATATAGCACATGCCACAGCTTAATACAGATAAATTATCGAGAGCCACCTCCTCCCCCATTCCTCTCCCCTCACCTTTCGTTTGCAATGGCATCATGTCCCCACTGCAACTACAACCACTGACTAGAATGGCAAATAATAATAAAAACCATGCACCTATTTTAATAGTGTAATGCAACTCAGGATGCCAGAGCAAGGCACCAAACATGTATTACATAATATACGGTATATATTGAGTTGGCCAATTCACTGCAGATCCGCATTGTCTCCTGAGCTTCCTTGTTGACTCAAGTGTACAACTGTATATTAAAACTTCCTAACAACCAGATACTTGTAGTGCTACTCTTAACAGAAGTTCACTCCTCAAGTAGATGTATAGAACCACTGATAGGGAAAGGCACAAAATCCCTTAGCAAACAACAATAGAGATGGCTCGTACATATTTCCATGTCCACAAGCGCCACACATCAACCCACTCTTGTTCTAATTTTGCCACATAGAACACAAATATTTGGACTATCTTGGTGATAACTCCAGCCAACTCAAAGCATCAAGCGACTCAAGGACCACTGAGTCATATGTTCAATAGATCAAGGAGGTCTCCCAGGTTGTCACTGTTTTATCAAGGCCTGTAGTAGATGGTGTGTGCTGCTCAGCTCCGTCTGCAACTGCAGGCATTCATTTTGCTCCAGATATTTAGCAGCAACTGCAGCAGCAGCAATACCCTGCATTTACAGCATAGTGTGTGTGTGTGTGTGTGTGTGTGTGTGTGTGTGTGTGTGTGTTGCATTTCAATTGCCAACTTGGATGGATGATGCACACCCCCTGGAAGCATCTGCGTCTGAATTTAAATGGATGGGGGAGTGACAGCAAGATCGAGTTCTCCTTCTGACAAGCCTTTGGCAGATCATTGGTTGTCATCAAACCTATTTCATTCCTTGCTCCCTGCCAGAACTGCCACCTACATGCCTGATGGCAATTAGTCCTTTGGAGGTGCTAATGAATAAAAGCAGCATGCATACTTTTGCAGGACTGAGAAGAATATCCTGGTCCACATATATGTGTACACACACACACACACACACACACACACACAACCTATCTGTGTGTGTCTGTTGTGTAGTGTGTGAGCACCCACAGGAACATAGCCTGACATCTCTCCTTCCACATACAAGTAAAAACCCAGTTCCCTTATGATATTTGAGGAAGGGGATGTTGTCAGTTCAGTAATAAAAAAGCAGAATTTATTTATAACAAATCACTGCCATTTTTCAATAACTCAGTACTATGAAAGCATTAATTTAGATCTACTGACAAGTATACGTAACACCCATGGTTTTCCCACACTGAACACAAAAGTTACAAGAGAATCCTATCCATGAGACTTTTCCTTATGGATTGACTTCTGAATTTAAGTGTACCTGGGATTTACTGGTTCAAACACAGCTTGGAAGAATGGATGCTAAATTCAGAGTGACAAAATAGGTGTATTTATGGTTTGGTATTTATGGTATTTATGGGTTGGCCAGTAACAGGAATTTCTAAGGAGAAAATCTGTTCTCATGACATTTCTATCCCAAATGCTGCATATCTAATGTGTCTGGACAGCTACACAGACTAGTGGGTGATGCACCAAATATTTGTATTTCCTCTGTAATGAAACAGCATGCTTTTCTATGGAATGATTGTGATCCAGTGTGTACTAATGTCAGGGAGTTTGTGTGTGTGTGTGTGTGTGTGTGTGTGTGTGTGTGTTTTAGATATGTACTCCTAATTCTTATACACAGAATGGTGGACTACCAGCTTATGGAAATGTTAGTCATTTTGCCACATAAGGTTCTCCTTAATCCCCATTAACATCATCGGTGATAAAAGAAGCTGAGTAACATAATCAATGAGGAAAATGAGCAATCATCTTCAGCCCAATGTTTGCAGTAAGTGCTCTTCAAGAAAGGGCAAAGCACTGTGGCACTACTGTAACAACTGGAATTGGATCAGGCCACTGGAACATTTAAGTCCAGGGGTCTTCTGTGACAGGCAGCAACTCTTCTTAGTCTGAAGGCAAGGGTAGATCCCTGAGATCCCTTTTTCCACCGGCGATGCCATGGATGCTCTCCATGTAAAGATGGAAAGCATGTGCTCTACATGGACCTACAGCCTCTTTCCTCCCCACCCAAAATTATGTGGTGTACATTTCTATAGAAATGGTAACAGACAGTCATAGATCTCCCTTATCTAAAGCTATTTTTAAGATACAGCTTCTCACTCAAGCCACACAGTTGTCTACTGCGAATGCCACCAGAATGTTGCTTTTAGATTCTGCCTAGGTGAAATAGAAGGCATCTTTTCTTCTTCTTCTTCTTCTTCTTCTTCTTCTTCTTCTTCTTCTTCTTCTTCCTCCTCTTCCTCTTCCTCTTCCTCTTCCTCTTCCTCTTCCTCTTCTTCAGAAGGGGAGAGATTTAAAAGGAATCATTGTCATATGACGACACACAGAATTTCCACAAATAAAGATGAGATCATTTTTTCCTCCTTTTTTCCCTGTATGCAAAAATTCTTCTGCAAGAGAAGCCAAGGCATTTGGGCTAACAAGGAGTACTTTTGTCAATATATGTTTATGAGCAGTGCTTACATGCAGTTGCATTTTCACAATCCTTGGTATTTTTCCATTGCTCTGCTGAACATGTTCCCAAAAGGAAGTCTCCTTCTCAAAGGAGGCCTTCCTGGATGCCAGAGAATCAAGGAACCTCACCACAAATGAAATCACAATAAACAGAGACAGAAAAAAAATAAAGAAAAAGAATACATACAAAGGCTCTTCATCATATTTATATCATATCCCCAGCTCCCACCTGTTTCTTCCCCCGGCCTCCCACCCTGGGAGACCCTTTCTACCCAGCTTCTCATGCGGGAGCCCCCATCTTCCAGCTGTTACCTTCCTGTGAGGGGCCACTTTAGAAGGCTCTACCGTGTAAAAATCTTCTCTGCAAGTAAAAAGAAATAGTATGTCAGGGAGAAATCATAATTTCAGAAATATCACCATTTTTTGCAATGTTTCATGAACTGTCAATGAGGAAAGCATCTAACCATACTGAGAATGCACACTGATGATGGTGAGAATTACACCCTTAAGACAAAAATTTGAGAAAACAATCATTTTGTGCTTTCGATCCCCAGCTTTTGCTGTGTAAAACTTGCAGGAGACAGTAGCGACCCTCCTGACACTGCCAAGGCTGCTGCTTACCTCGACAGATCTGATGCAGGGCAGGGTGGCAGTGAGGTCGGGGCACATAAGGGTAAGGCAGTCCTTCAAGTAAACTGGTCCCAAGTACACACACACACAATTCTATCAATGTCTAACTGTTTTAAATGATTTTCCTCCCTAAGTTTATAGCAGTTCTTATTTTCTGTAAGCCACCTTGAGTCCCTGTCAGGGGGAAAGATGGGATAGATAGAAATAATATAATATAATATAATATAATATAATATAATATAATATAATATAATATAATATAATATAATATAATATAATATAATATAATATAATATAATATAATATAATATAATATAATATAATAATATGCCTGCAATGCAGGAATTCTGCCCACAGTCATCCCTGGGTGGGCTCGAAACACCAACCTTCTGATTAACAGCCAGACACACTGACCAACAACAACACCACAGTGCCCCCAATTCCAATCCCACAGAGCTGGTTCAGGAGGATACTGTGGTCAGAAGTATTAAAAGTTACAGACAGATTGAGAAAGAGGAGCTTGGTCACGCTCCCCTTGTTCCACTCTTAGTAAAGGTGGTTCCACAGCCAGGCCTGAATGCAGATTAGAATGGGTCTAGACCATCCAATAATATTTACAGCTGCCCTACTGCAACCCTCTCCACCACCTTCCTTAAGGAGTACTTGTGACTGGTCTGTAGTTAGTCCAAACAACAGGGCCAGGGCCGGCTTCTTTAGCATTGACCACACCGCCACCTCTTTTGAGGTGCCAGGGACACCCCACACACTGAAATATTACCCATGCTCTGGACATAACCAGTCAACTTGCCTCTGCTAGGTCTAATAAGTGAAGTGGAACAGGAGTCAAGAGGACAAGTGGCCAGATGTGCATTTTGGCAACTGGAGAAGAAAACCCCCAAGTGCCTTTCCACCTCCCTGGCAGTATACCGTAGATAAAATAAGAATAAATTAATGCCTAATAATTGCTGCCCTTTCATGAAACTCAAAATCTGTTGCCTGAGGCAACCACCTACCTAATGCTAGGGCCAGCCCAGATTGGGATGTTGATATAATAGTCTAATCCTCATTCAGAAATTCTTCATATAGATGATTCCATTATATTTAATCACCTGAGGTTCTTGGGCAGTAAAATTGTTCTACAGTATTTTTCTTTCCAGCTAAATGTCAGCTGTAGAGTAAAAATAAAACCGAGGCAAATAGTAACAGCAATGAAGTAATATTTCAGGTACATGATTATCTTTCAATGTATTTTTAATTATGGCACGATTCAAAATAACTTCGCACACAGTAATCACTCCAACTGTTGACTCATCCTCACGTCCACATGGCTTCATTAAAAAAAACACCTCGTTTTTAAATGATCAAAACATAACATTTTGCTGGAACAGATGCCTTGTTTGAGCATCTAACCATACTGAGCAAAGTGCGACATTTCTTTATTATTCAAAATGCTTCAATTTTAAACAAAATATGAGTAATAGCCAATGAGGAGGGAAAGGTGCTGAGGGCAAAGTCTGTGGCAAGCCTCGCTCTAAGTGACATTACCCTGAGGCCATTTCTACAACCAGAGCTTGCCTGACATTGAGACATGTCTTTAAATTGATTGAACTTAACTTACTTGTTACATTTTGCCTTCAAATTTTGCCAAGTCAAGGCAAAAGGAAGTTCAAAACATTGTAGTCACAGGAACTTGCCAATGATTCATTTCATCATTTTTGATGCTATGAATTACAGCCTACACCTTATTTCTCCTTATTGTTAGGTCCCAAGAAAGACACCTACTCTGGTAACTAATGAAGCTTAATGCATCAGATGATCTGACAGCCTTTCTCATCTCCTTTACATTTCTGTTCTTCCCTATGGAAGCCCCCAAATAACCCTTTCTGAAACATTCTCTAGATGCACAACGTAAGCTATTTGCCTTGAAGTTTGTTCTAGCAAAAAGAAATAATGCTTGGTTTTTTGTCATAGCTCCCATTCTATTGAATGCTTTCTCCAAAGAGGCCTGCCTGACACAAACTTTGTCCTTTTTTTCAACAACAGGCAAATATGCTTGTGTTTTCCAGGGCCTTTGGGTAACACCAATGATCGTATGCTTTCTTTAAATTCTATGTTTTAAATATGCTTTAATATGTTTACAATTTTTATTACTGTACTTTATTTGCTTTGGGACTTTTTGTTGTGAGACGTGTGTCATAAATTCAATCAACCTAAGTCTAAAGTAGGGACACGGGTGGCGCTGTGGTCTAAACCACTGAGCCTCTTGGGCTTGCCAATCAGAAGGTCGGCGGTTCAAATCCCCGCGACGGGGTGAGCTCCCATTGCTCGGTCCTAGCTCCTTCCAACCTAGAAGCGACTTAGTCGTGCTGGCCACATGACCCGGAAAAACTGTCTGCGGACAAACACCGGCTCCCTTGGCCTGTAAAGCGAAATGAGCACCGCAACCCCAGAGTCGTCTGCGACTGGACTTAACTTCAGGGGTCCTTTACCTTTTTTAAAAGTCTAAAGTAAACTTATTTGAAGAGGAGTAGCTATGTTATCTACCTTTTGCTGCAAGAACAGCAAGGAGTCATATGGCACCCTCAAGACCAGAATCTAGAGCACCAACACTTATTTCCATACTAAATTTGTTGGTTTATAAGGTGTCATGAGACTTTTTATAATTCTTTGCTGTTTCAAAAGGTGCATTTAAGATATCCTCAATTATTAATATTTATTTACAAGCATCTGGTTCCTCTTATGAAAGTTCAGAGTGGCGTACCCACAGCTTCTAATTGTCTTTGATTCAGACACCGATACAATCAGACGCACCAAGATAAATAAATGGGCCTTACAATCACTGGGACAATGAGATGGCTAACTCACATCCAGACCTCAGGCATGATTTAAAGTGAGCTCAGGATTAATTACAAGCGCATGTTGGCTCACATATATACATATATTTCCTCCTTGTTCAACAAGGCATGCTCCTGGGAGCTGCTCCACTCCAAGATAATCAGACTCAGCAAACACAGATCAGTTGTTCAGATAGTTTTTGTAATCTAGGGATTTTTTAATTTGTTTTCTGCCACTGCAGAATAAAAAGGTGTGTTTTCATCCCTTTGCCAATCCTCTTTAGAAAAACAAAAGTACATGTGTCATCCTTGATCAGGCCACTTCTTTGTTTGGTCTTGCTGCAGAGTCAGTTTCACTTGGGGGAAGGAAAAAACCTGCCCAGAGGGTCAGGAAAGTAAATATATGGCAAGAAAGAATGACGTTGAAGTTTAATGACTAAAGTCAGACATATCTCCACAACAAAAGCACAGAAAATGTGAACATACTCAATGCTGGCTTCATAAAGTGATTCATTATTATGTCACACACAGGAAGTTAGAATCACCCCAGTTAAATCATCAGAAATGTTATCAGAAACAGCTTCCTGTTTACTCGGAGTCGAAGCAATGGGCACACATAGCAGCAATGGCCATTGTAATGGATACGGCCTTTGTGTTTATTGTAATAAAGTAAATATCAATCTTCAGATCAGTGTCACAGATGCCTCATAGTATCCATAGAAACAGGAAGTGCTTTCTTTACCCCCAGAAACTCTCCCATACATAAAAACTTGCTTGCAGCTAAAACGTGTATGCAGCTAAATTCTACTGAGAGTAGACTGACTTAAATTAATGGACCTAAAAAGTTTATCACGTTTATCCATTTCAATGGGTCTACTTTGAATATGACAAGCATCAGAGGTGGATTTAGGGGAGCGTGACTTGTTCGCCCACATTGGGTGCGGAGCCGAGAGTGTGCTGCAAGGGGTGTCACAACAATGACGAACAACGGAAAGTGAGAACACGGGGGTGTGGTGCCCAGCGCGGTGGGGGAATGCGTGGCACATGTCCGGGGGGCAGGCGCAATTGTACCCCCCTCCCCGGTGGTGTCGGGGGCGGAGCGCTCCCCCTGCCCACGTTCCTCCGCCAGGGCCTACTTATGATTTCCTGCAGCTTCCATTCAAGATCTTCCACACAAAACTCCACAGAAGCCAAAGTGTGGGGTCAGGGGGAGATCTTTGTGGCAGGGGATTATTTAAGTAGCTGTCTGAGGAGACTTCCACAATGGAGTTTATTTTGGACTTGGTGCCGCTGACGCACGCAAGGTTTGCATAGCACCTACATGACATCCTCCACCTCAAAATGAGACCCTATTTTACAGTGGTACCTCAGGTTACAGACACTTCGGGTTACAGACGCTTCGGGTTACAAACTCCACTAACCAGGAAGTGGTTGCTCCAGGTTAAGAACTTTGCCCCAGGATAAGTACGGAAATCACATGCCAGCAGCACAGTGGCAGCAGGAGGCCCCACTAGCGAAAGCACGCCTCAGGTTAAGAACGGACCTCTGGAACGAATTAAGTTCTTAACCTGAGGTACCACTGTACTTTCCCTTTTAATCTGGATTTACCATTTCCATGGAAATCCCCAAGTACAAGTCTGGATTGAACCGGGGGGGGGGGGGGGCAGAGTATGTGGGTTGGCATGATGTATGGACACTGCACAAAACTTACATTTGTAAGCCCACAATAAACTTCCACCCTCAGCCACGCAGCCCAACTAACAAGCATCAACAGAAAGAAAGAAAGAAAGAAAGAAAGAAAGAAAGAAAGAAAGAAAGAAAGAAAGAAAGAGGATTGAAGGAAAATGTGACTGGGGGGAGACAAGAAGAGAAGGGGAGGTCCCTTGCAAGGAATGGAAGAGGATTAGAAAGCTCCAGTAGAGGTTAATGAAGGTGGAAAGGAAGTTGTATTTGACTTTATCTTCTCTTTTTAAATTCTCCTTTTTTTCATCTATTTCCCCCCATGTTATTCTTGAGCACCATATGCCCAATTGCACAGAAACTCTTCTCTGTAGAGAGTGGTTTGCCAGTTGATTAACGAAGAAGAGGGGGAAGTGATCCATTTGCATGTGGCAAGACGTTCTAGACGTGTTCCCTCATTCCCCTTATCAACAGGCCCCAGGGAAGTACAATATCTGCCCTCAGACATGAAAGTGAGTGCTTGCTCAAATCCACTCCTGACCATTACCCGGCATTCCCTATTATTTTACAAATATACTCCCTACCCACCCCCAAATAAATTGATTGGTATTTTAGAACATAGGCTAATCTTCTGTGTTATCTGTGCCAAGACTCAGTTCAATCTCAAAGATGTCTAGACTACCTTTCATTAATTTGCCATTCCTGCTATCTGATGTCATTCTCTAATACATAAATACAGGAAGGATCATTAATCACAGATACTCGATCAGGAACTTTGAAATGTTGAAACATGCATAACAAAGTTTTATTGGCACATATCTATGAGTACGAAGCTTCGACAATTCCACTTGGGAGAAAAAATACTTTCACTTACAAAAAATTTAAAATACTTGCAAAAAAATATTAACCCTGTCAAAGAATTAACATTAGACAGATTAGGCCGTGCTTTATATATATTTTTATCTGGATTCAGGATGTCAGAGAATTCTGCTCTAAGTGGATGCAGATACAGACATTTCCTCCATTCGTATATTCATTCAGCGTTCAGTAACACCATGCCTTTAAGCAAATGCAATCTGCATTCATTCACAGTGGGTTATTGTTTTATGTCCACAGATTATACATATTAATAGTGCATTTTTTGACATGTCACTTTCTTTGAGATTTCCTAATATTGCTATCATGAAGCTCAAAAGAGGTTTAGAACCCTGCAGGGAGATGCCTAATAGAGGAGATGTTTGCTGCTTCTTTTACTTTGAAGGAGAATGCAGAGTGAATTGAATAACTGAAGTTAATTTGCTTTTAAGGGCTGCCAAGCTATGAGAAAGTATTTATGCATACTTTATGCCTCTTTGCTTTTCTTATGCAGCCTATATGCACTAAGATTGCAATCCTTACCGTGTCTGCTCAGAGGTTAGTTTCACTTGGGCTCTTACCATCATATGTGGTGCAGTTGTCTAAAGGTGCAAAGATTCTAGGTTGTGATCTTCTTGGTCTTTATAACTTCACCCTTGAAAACAAAGGAATTACTCTAGGCAAGTGCTTCAGACAGGTATGGCAAACTGCCCTTCTGGAAAATTTTACTATTTGGTATTGCAATACTTTGAAATATTTATTATGCCCGTGCATGACAAACTTTTACTAAGTGAAAGTTTTATAGAGTGTTAAAATTCAAAGCTGTAATTGAATAATATGTGATAGAGTTATGATAATTATAACATCATTGTAATTAGATTATAATTATAACAATTATATTTTAATAATCAGGTTTAATTTATGAAATCATCAGAGACTAGATTTCAATTAGAGGAGACACAAGACTGGCGCTTGAATGAATGCTGTATTTAGGCAGTTAGTTAAGTACTTCAGCAATCAACACCACCATATTTTCAGTAGTTGTGCCTAATGCAAGAAAGGTATTTTTTAATTGGAAATACATTTTCCTTATCCCTACCTAGTCAAACATAATTGACAGAATTCCTTTACATTTTCCTAGACTTTGAGAAAATACTTTATTTATTCATCCCCACCCCCACCCACAGTTTCACTGCAACATTACTAGGGGATAAGCTTGTAAAAATGAAGACTCGGGTCCAAATTTCGCCGGCATGAAACATACGTTAAGGCTGGGTGGGGGCTCTATTCAGGTAGGGATCAAAAGGGGGAAATGGTGGATGTTTACTTTAGTACTTTTGAACTGTGTGGGTGTGGCTTAAAAATGCCTTGGTTTTTCTTTTTCTAGACAGGTTGTCTAGACTTCCCTTCCCTGCCACACATGAGTACATGGACCTAATGCCACGATCAGTCTTCTGAACATTAAACAGACATTACATTTCCTCTGAAAAATAAGGACATTTCCCCCCCACACACCTTTTTCCACCTATGAGTGAATGTAATCTTTCAGAAGGATGTTCACGCCTATGCACTCAGACATAGTTTCATATTTTGTCCGCTTGTCCTGTGGGAAGGACTAACCTTTGAAGACCCACCCATGGGCCTTTTCATGCCTGCAGAAGCATCCCTTTTATTCCATGGGAGAGGGGTCCTGGTTCAGTAGCAGGCCACATGCAGTGCAGATAGAAGGTCTCAGGTTCAAACTCTGATGTCTCCAGTTAGAATAATTGGATAGCAAGTGACGATTGGAAAGACCTCTGTCTGATATCTTGGAGAGCCACTGTTGATCACAGAAGGCAACGCTGGTCGAGCTCAGCGAATAGTCTGTCCTAATATAAAGGGAGTTTCTGTGTTCAAGGGAGGCAGCAGATCTCTTCTTAAATTCTTTGTATGCAATGAACAGCACAATCCACCCCACACTGGAATATACAAGAATACAGGACTGGTAACCAATAATTAACCAATAATTTTGATAGTAATACTAGCAAACATTGGCCAGTATTTCCATAGAATCATCCGACTGTAGAGTTGGAAGGGACCATGAGGGCCATCTAGTCCAGCCCCTGCAATCTTTCACCCAATGTGGGGCTCAAACCCACAACCCTGAGGTTAGGAGTCTCATGCTCTACTGACTGATAGGGTTGGATCCAGAATATATTAGCTAAATTGAGCCCCCGTCCCTGAATTCAGTGGGGCAAACTAGTCATCACTTCTATTCATTTCAGTAGGAACTAAGTTCAACTAGCTTAGCTGGATGCATCCCATTCTGTCTGTTCCATTATGCTCCGTGGCCAGGTGTACAAGGGGGGCTATCGCAAGAGACAACTGATGGTGCAGTAGAGTTTCTTTCTTTTTTTAAAAAAAAAAAAATTATTAGCCGGCCAATCAAATCAAATCAAATCACATCACATAAATTCCGAATTACAAAGCCGAATTTTAAATTTTGTTGAGGGAACCCATATTTCAAGATCCGAAGGGGGATTCTGATCATCTTCTTGCCACTGTGTTAATGTCCAAATCAGTCCAAACAAAGTTCATAATTCTATCCAGTCTTATCTTGCTGTTTCCACATCACATCTTGTTCATATATTTTCTCTTTTTTCTTTATGATCTCTTCTGATAGTCTCCTTAAGCCGATAAACACCAATAATAATCCTGTGTGAATTTTTCCGTTCTTCCAATCCTCAAATCGAGATGGTTTCCATATATCATCGCCTTCATAGATAACAGCGCTCTTTCCATCATTAATCTCGCAAAACTGTCGCTCTTAAGTCCTACTGAGGAGTTTCACCGACAATATAAAAACAGCTCTATTTCTCTATTTCTCCTCTCAGACTTAAGTCCTCCGACAGAACTTCCCAATATGGCGATGGAATTTTTAACTGCGTCATTCCAAAGCCCTTATACATTCCACGCTCTTCTTAAAACATGCTTTGGTTCGAAAGTTTATCTCCACACAGCCTTAAATCCACAGCTTAAGTCCTTCAAACGACATTTCTGACTTGTGGGGGGGGGGGGAGATTCTTGTTTAATCACATAAGGGAAAGGAAAGAAATTTTCCCCCTCCCCCATCAGTCCCTTTGCCATACCGAGTCTTGGCGTATCTTCTCATGATTTATACTTGTTCCTCCGACTCGTCTTGTTTTATCAGAGATCTCTTCTGTTAGCAGTCTTTACTCCCCCTTCTTCCTTGAAACATCTGCATTCGCTTCATCCAAATTGTTTCTTTTGAAGTTCTTGCAGCTAGAGGCGCAGATCAGGGACGGCGTCCAGGAGCGCCGAAATCCCACAGGAGGGCATTGTGCCTAGTGCCCCCATCCCCACAAATTCAGGGGTGGTATAGGGCACAGCAGGCAAGGGCAGTCCCCCACCACAATCCTGGGGTGGTAGGGAGGCTATTACTCCCATCACAGCCTCCAATTTACCTCGTGTGGGTCGGAGAGATGTTATTGTCAGCCATCTTCTGATGCGCCCCTAGTGGTCCCTCGGTGCAGTAGAGTTTTTTGAGGTTGTCTCTATGGTCATTGGAGAAGTATAGTATACCCTCCATCATTTCTCCGATGAAAATAGAAACGCCCCATTCCATAATGATAATTTTACTATTTATACCCCACACATCTTACTGGGTTGCCCCAGCCACTCTGGGTGGTTTCCAACCTATATAAAAACATAATAAAACATTTTTAAAAAATTAAAAACTTCCTGATACAAGATTGCCTTCAGACAGATCGGGGGTCGGATAACTCAATACCCTCCAACATTTATGAAATGAAAATGAAAATAGGGACGTCCTAAGGAAAAGTGATATATTCCGGGATCTGATCAGAAACTGGGATAGCCTCTCTAAATCAGGGCCTTTCCTGGAAAATAGGGGCACTTGGAGGGTCTGCTATAGATGTTCTCTTCCATAGCTTTAAAACATTTCAGTTTGAAAAATGTTTGCGTGCCATGTCAACTGGAAAACATATGGTAAGGAGATATTTATTTTATTTTATGTATCATATTTGTATACTGCCCTTCATCTGAAGATCACAGGGCAGTTCACAACATAAAAATACAAAATGTTAATAATAATTTTTAAATTATTATTTATACCCCCTCCAACTGTCCCGGTTCCCACTCTGGGTGACTCTGGGTGGCTTCCAACACATATAGAAACATAATAACAATCTGATCTGAAACAAAAAAGTCACACTAACTTTGAAATAAACAACTTATATGAAATAAAGCAATATTCAGTAATGTATTAGAATTTAATAGTAAACAGTAAAATTAAATACCAGCAAACAAATGTTAAACAGTTTACACTTAAACTATAATCAATAAAAATAATTGGCGAGTCATTATGCATAAAATACCACAAAACATGTAAAAGGGTCAAATTGAGAAACAAGGGCACACAACTTACAAAATTATTTTCAAAAAGTATCCCTGAACTCTTCTCTCTTCCCAGCTGCTTATGCTGTTCTCAAAGTCATGGTCTGGGAAAAACTGCTGGGCCTGGAAGGTGAGGCAAGGCAGGTGGGAAAAGCCATTGCCTGGTGAAGAACAGAAAGTCTCTCTCCCCTCATGTTGAATTCTTGGGCTGCTCTCAAAATACATAAAAAAGCAAAAGCAAAACAAACCAATGATCACACCCTCCACAAACACATTTAAATGTCCTAGAATGTTAATCAGCCAAAGACCCAATTATAGAGAAACATTTTTGCTTGGTGCCTAAAGATCATAGAATCATAGAATCGTAGAGTTGGAAGAGACCACAAGGGCCATCGACTCCAACCCCCTGCCAAGCAGGAAACACCATCAGAGCACTCCTGACATATGGTTGTCAAGCCTCTGCTTAAAGACCTCCAAAGAAGGAGACTCCACCACACTCCTTGGCAGCAAATTCCACTGTCAAACAGCTCTTACATACTGTATGTAAGGAAGGCACCCGGTGAGCCTCCCCAGGGAGAGTGTTCCATAAGCAGGGAGCCACCACAGAAAAGGCCCGATCTTGTGTTGCCGCCCTCTGGATCTCTTATGGAGGAGGCACACGAAGAAGAGCCTCAGATGATGACCACAAGGCCCAGCTCAGTTCATATGGGGAGAGGCATCCTTGAGGTATTGCACTCCTGAGCCATTTAAGGCTTTATTCATGGTTTACCGATACCAGGTTGATTTGCCTATTTCATAACTCTCCTAATAACACTGCAATATATATCTCCATATAAAAATATAAAATGTAAAAATACATGAAATTGTAAAAAATGTAAAAATCTTTTAAAAATATAAATGCACAAATAAGAGAAAAAAATATGATTCCTGTTCTCTGCACATAGCCTTAGTAAAAACAAGCCTTTAGAGCATAACTTCTCACAATCACAGAAGTAGGGAAGACTTCAGACCTGTACAACAAAACCATTGTAGTTACACAGTGTGGAAAATTCAATCCTGGTTTTCTTTAATTCAGTTTTACGAGCTTCATTCTACTAGCGTTCAGTTATGCTGCAGTACAGAAATGTGTCTTCTTGTTTCCATTACAAACAAGTCTTTGTGCTCTAAATTCATATTGTACCAAAACTTGGCATTCTCAGCCCAAACCACAAAATTACGTTTGTTTGTTTCCTGAGACCTAGAAAAGTACAGTATACTTGGCCATTTTTGAGTTGTGTGACAACAGGATTGTTTAGATTTTCCATAGGCTATTCTCATATAATTGCTGAATCTAGCAGTCCTGATGCCAGGGCATGCCAGAGGGATCCTGCAGACCACAAGTGAGAGAGTGCTGTTGTGCTCATGTTGTGCACGTAGCCTTCTCCTAGGCCTCTGGCTGACCACCGTGAGAGCAGAAGGCTGGACCAAGGCTGGACCATCCAGTATGGTCAGCAGGGTGTGTCTTACATATCATATGCTATGTTCTCTGGGAGAGGAATCAATTTATCTACTCAGTTCTGATGGAAATGCATCTATGGATGTAAACAGGTTGAGGATATCATGCACTGTTTGTTGATTTGCCCTTTATATATGGTGCCCTGAGAATTATTATTTTTTAATTAATCTTCTATTCTCTACGGGTTCTCAGATCGATCCCCCCCCCCCCCCCGGAAATGATAGTTGAACTCTTAGCTGAAAAATACCTACAGATTAAACTTCCATTAGCAAAGTTTTCTCTGGCAGATAGGAAGCTTTGCTCCAGTTACGTGAATGCATTGTAATTTCAAAGCGTTATACTGTGTAATTTTAAATTTATGTTGTGCAATTCTAGATACAGTGGTGCCTCGCAAGACAAAATTAATTCGTTCCGCGAGTTTTTTCGTCTTGCGATTTTTTCGTCTTGCGAAGCACGGACTTTGGAAAAGCTTCAAAAATCACCAAAGTCTTCAAAAACCTCAAAAAAGGCTACCACACCACGTGCTATGAGTTGCTCCTCAAAGTGAATGCACGGTTTTAAGAAAAAGGAAACAAACTTGCAAGACGTTTTCGTCTTGCGAAGCAAGCCCATAGGGAAATCCGTCTTGCGAAGCAACTCAAAAAACGAAAAACTCTTTCATTTTGCGAGTTTTTCGTCTTATGAGGTGTTCGTCTTGCGAGGTACCACTGTAAATGTTTATTCATTTCTGTGGAGGCCATTTCCTCAGTGGGGTGACTGATTACCCAGTTCTCTCCTCTTCTTACTTAAAGAACACAAGAGCGCCAATAATTCCTACTCGCTAAGAAGAAGGGTGAACTGAGACTAGCATTAAGCAGTCATATTTCTTTGAAGCACTCAAGGGTCCCCAACCCATATGCGCCCACTTGACTGCTTCGACAGGCGGAATTGGACCTTTTACAGCTGCCACATAATACCTGCACTACATCTGTAAGAACTCGGTCAAGTACTATGGCAGCACCGACATTTTGGAATTCCCTGTCCATGGATATCAGTCAGGGGCCTCTACTGTATTATTTTTTGGTGCCTGCAGAATGCATTTTTATTTAGACAAGCCTACCCAGATGTTTTAAAAAGTTGTAGGAGTTTTAATCTGTTTTAGTCTATTCTGTGGTGGTTTTAACTTTTTTGTATGTTTTAAGTTGTGGTTGTAATTTTTTTAGTGATTGTTTTATCTTTTTTTCTAAACTGTTTACAGGTGTTTTTTTTCTGCAATCAAGTAGCACATAAGTTTCATGAAATAAATAATTTTTTAGCACAGGAATGTGAGAGGGCAGAGTGGCAGTGATGGCCTTCCAGGGACACTGCATTTACAAAGATGGCGGCAACTTCAAGGGACCTCTGAGTTGGCAGTGGCAACTGCAGCTGTACACACAGTTTTGCGGTGCCACCACTGCCAACTCAGAGCACTGTCCATCTCTTTCTTGCCTCACCCCATTCCAGCGAAGGCAGTGCAATATGAGTCCCACTGCCACACCACACACCTTCCCCACACTCTGCTGCTGTAGATAGGATGACAAACAACGCCTGCTTTAAATTCCTAGAAGAAACCAGCAGGGCATTTTGAAGATAGGATGGCATCTGGCAAAATACTCAGTTGCCCACCAAAGGAAACTATCTTAAAAATGCAAAGCTAGATAGAAAGAAAAAAACCTTGTGTTTTTAGACAAGCGTACCCATAATTTATTTTCATTATCTGTTCTAGATTAATATGGAAACCTATACAGTATGTATTAAACTGATAGATACAGATATACACAGACATAGTTTGAGCAGTTGCATGAAACAAGACTGAAAGTGCAGCAAAACTACTTCACCCACCCTCTATTTTCCAAATCAAATTTTTAAAGGTCTGGTTTTGACCCGCTCACCCGCCAAAGCACAGAAAGTGCTCTAAAAAAACATACCCAACCAGCCGTGCTCCTAAAACAAGAACAACCACTGTTTTCTTTAACAAAATAAGCCACAACCAGAAAATGGAGGAGGCTTCTGTTTTCCTAAAGACCTTCATAATGATTTGTTTGTTCTCTGTGGAGAGATTCTCTTTAGTCTGAAGTGCTGGCTAAATCTTCACCATGTATTTGTGACTTCACAAAACCTGCTTACTTATTTATTTTACGACGTGGTTGTTAATCTTGACAGCTCATAAATGATGCGGGGAAGCCTTGAAATGTGTGTGTGTTCTACTCAGAGAATCATTCAGATATTCGGACACATATTAATCAAGACTTCTTGACTAGTTTTTGTGCCGCAGTTAAAAGAATCCACAGGATGCAATGCCCCCCCCCCCAGCTGGCCCGTAAACTGCCCAGTGTCAGGCTATGTAAAAATACCTGATGTGATGAAAGACCTGATTAAATACTTGATGGAGCATCTGTATAACGGTGGATCCATTCCTCTCTCTTCCAAATAGCATGGGGGAGTTAATTAAAATGAATGGAGGGGGACTTGCAAAAAAGGTAAGTATTACTTTGTACACACATGCATTGGGACTGCATGACAAGTTTTAATTAATCAGTAAATGGCTAAGTTTAACCAAGGTGAGCAAATTTGAATTGGTGAGACTGAATTAAAAGCACACTTGTCTATTTTTGTACACCTTTTTTATTCTAATGTGTTGTTGCAATAAGGAAAGCAAACCAGCAACCCCCACCATTTTATAAACCATTCCCCTTTTTATTTAGAGTAGGCCTGAGTGTGTATCTTTTTGTTTTTGTTTTCTTTTGAGCAAAAACAATCCTCCAGCACCATAGCTACCCTCGTTGCACCAACCATTGTACTACTGGCACACTATGAGCCCTGAATCTCAGCTAGTGTTAAGTTTGAGCTAAATACAGAGCCCGTTCCCACCCCCAGCCCGTGTCTGGAAGGGCTCTCCTGATTCCATCAGAATTAAACAACACCTTTCCATGCTTCCTTAATGACTAATGCCGCTGGAATCATAACCCCAAAAGTGTGGGAGGCTACAGCACCATAGACTGGAAGGTGGGACTTTCCAAAGCTGCAGGTAGAATTGGCCTGAGGGATTTTTGACCATGGGAAAATCTGAAAAATCCCCTTTGCCTCCTCCACACAAGGCCAAGTGCTATATTTCCGCTTTTAAATCCAGGCCTAAATAACTAATCTGTGCTACAATATTCCACAATTTTTATTACCTGGTTCTCAGCTATTCCACAGACCAATCAAAGGATAAGTCTGGAGGTGGTATAAAATAAAATGTTTGGAAATTACCTTTTGAGCAAATGTATCTGAGGTAGCTAACAAGACATACTGAAAAGTGGCACAAAAGCAAACATCATATAAAAGCACACCATGTTTCTCAAACACATCATATAAAACTGTCACTAGCAGCAACCCAAGTACAGTTCTCCAAAAAGGAGCCAATTCTCACCTCACAGAAGAATAGGTTTCCAAAAAAAGAAATAGATAGATAGACAGACAGAATTTTACATTTATTTATATGCCATCTTTTTCCCTGACAGGGACTCAAGGTGGCTTAGAGATAAAAAGAAGAACCACTAAAACCAGAGAAAAATCAACCATGAAAATACAATTGAGCATTGATAGAATTAAAACTACATGCAACTATAAAATTTGTTTAAAGCATACAAAGAATTGCAATAAAAGTAGCATGGCACCAGTTAGCCCTGCCTCTTTCCTCAAACAACAGAAATGGGTGTTGGGTTTCCAAGTGTTTTTAGTGAGTTTTTCTCACCAGTCAGAGATGGTCAGCAGAATATAAAAGGGGCTGTTATTAGTCTTTCTTGCTGGTCCTCATACTCGGCCACTCAGCCACTGACTGATATTGAATAAAGTAATTAAAAGGAAGGTTCTCCTTCTTCCTTCATCTATTTCCAGAATAACTTCCAAGGAGCCCTAGTTTACCCTTCACTAGAGAAGATATGAATGAGGTTCCTCTCCACATTTGAAAATGTACCAGCATTGTTCAGGCTTTGCCCCAGCTTTGGCTACCCCTCCTCTCTTCCCTCTCAGTTGTGGTGAATATGGAAGGCATCTCTGATGTTTGTTGATTCCTCTGGCTTCTTCTGATTGCCCTGATCAACTGTTTTTGTCTCTCCTTATTTCTTATCCAAACAGCTAGGAGGTATGGAAGGGCTGTCTGTTAGAATACATCCAGACTTGGACTAAATATAATTTTGGAAAGGTTTTTACTTTAAAAAATATTTTCCCCGGCTTAGAAAGAATTCCCATATACTTCTGAGATATCATTATGCTTCTCTGTGTGATGAGATGTTCCAGGAATGAGATGATTCCCCAGTTTGTTTACCTTTGGAAGAAAGTCGCTGGAGGCTTATTGCATTCTGAAATGTTTGTGTTTATTTACAGTTACGTAGCTTGACCATAGGCGGTGGCACATAGCTTAAGCTCTCCAACAGACAGCATAAAGTTCACTTTTCCCATATCAGATCTCGAGGGAGACAGGCGTCCTCCTAAAATGATTCCAGCCTGCCTGCCTCAATTTGAAGGCTCTTGTCCTTTTCACACATACCTTTCCCTCTCACCTTGGGAGTGGGGACCCAGACAACCCATCTCCTCTAAGAACCATTGCCTCCAACCATTGCCTTCTCAGTTCCCACAGGGCCATCAGGGCCATCAACAGTCTTTTGTCAATTCTTAAAAGTCTGGGCAGGTATTGCCTCAGGCAGCTCAGTTAGCTTCACTTACAGAAATCTGATCAGAGATCCATAACAATATATGCTTAGAGATGCTGAAAGATAACATGTATTTCACATGCAGAAACTCTTGAAGTACAGTATATCAGCTTTAATGCTACTTCATTCAACTAGAAGACATTTTATCAACATGATCGTGACATGGGGATTCTCCATTATCCCAGAATACAAAGATGACAGATAAACCCACTGGTGATGGGTGAACACAGAATGAAACAATTTCGAGCCAGGTCAGAGATGAGCTTGACAAGTTGCTCAGAGACTATCGAAGGAGAGTCCGCTTGTGTGGGCAATTACAGCATGAACTTGAACCCTGAAAGCTAAATCAATTGCTCGCCAAATTGTGTCTATTGGGGCAGAGGCTAAAGTAATTGCTCAGGGTGTTATAGACCATGTCCAAGATTGTTTATTCATTAGCATGCACATCTCTATACTTGTGACACACAAGACACTAGTAAATGGAAGACATGCGATATATCTCAAAAGCTCTGTGCCACCTCACCACACTCCAGTACTTCCAAAGTTCAGGATTGCATTGTGCAGTTTTCCTATACATTTGCCAATTAACAAAGCCGTTGGTTGCCAGGAGGCACTGAAGAAATCACTGACAGGGCAGATAAAACCATGTGGACTCATTTCTCTCTTACACTAGTAGCAGATTAATGCAATTACTATTATTTTTTATAATATATTTATTAAGATTTTAGAAAAATAAATGGGTTACAAAGTAGATGTCAACAAAGAAAAAAAGGAAAAAATACAAAATAGAAAAAACAAACAGTTAAAAACAAGTCCATCTTTTCATAGCTTATACTTCGTTTACTTATTTCCCTGACCCCCTCACACCTCCCTTTTCTGTGTTCCAATTCACATATTTAGTTCAGCAAATCCTTCCCCTCTTTGTTTTATTCTTAATCCAATATCTTAATATACTGTAACTTTATATTTTCATCTATTATCAACCTATTTTTGCGAATTCATTCTAGCCTTATTGCTAAAACCAGTTCGTTTCAATCCAACATCATTTTAACTTTCATTAATTTTACAATATTTCTGCAAATAGCCTTTGAATTTTTTCCAATCTTCTTCCACCGATTCTTCTCCCTGGTCTCGGATTCTGCCAGTCATTTCCGCCAGTTCCATATAGTCCATTACTTTCATCTGCCATTCTTCCAGAGTGGGTAGATCTTGTGTCTTCCAGATTAATGCAATTAAAACAGCTTTGTTTTTATTATTGCTGCACAACTGTAATGAAAAATGAAGTGTCTCAGATGTAGCTGAGTGATAGAACACATATTTTCCATGCAAAAGGTCTCTGAGAATACCAAATCTCGAGAGCTGGAGACTTGAGCTAGATGGACCAGTAATCTGACCAATAATCTACCATGGATGAGAGCTCAATATCAAGCCTACCAAGTGGTAAAAGCAATGGCAAGGAAGACTTTTTTTGCCACCTCTGTTACATATGTGGAAAACAGTTCCAGGACACTCTTTCAGGTGGTTCGTAGTCTAACAGAGCCACCATTCCGGTCTGGTAAGGACTCAAAAATATCCTGCAATGGTTTTGCAAGTTTTTTGCAGATAAATTTGCTCGAATTTGGAAAGAAGTAGACTCCACCGTGGTAGCAGAGCATGGCGGGAGAGTGCCAGCACTCTGTGTAATCAAGTTGTAGGAGATCAATTTCAACCTGTTATCTCCATGGATGTGGACAGGCTGCTCAGATGAGCGAAACCGATAGGTAGCAGTGTGATGTGTGGGAAGGTGACAAAGAGGGAGGTCACTGCCAGTCAAAGGCTGTTTCCAGGAACACTGGAAACCAAAGTTGGGTTTTACAATTAAGGAGTGGTTTGTTTAATGTGGACCACTGTTTTGCCTGAAAAATCGTTGCATCACAGCCGGCTACTGTTAAGTATGATTGAGGCACTATTTGCATTATTTCAGTCTATTGATAATAGACTGGTTGCATGGGCATAGCTATTGGGGGGGGGCAGCTGCCCCGCCCCAAATCAAGTAAATCAATGCAAAATAGATAAGTAAAGTCAGGTTCCATCCCCTCCCGCCCCAACATAAATCCTGGCTACGCCCATGAGTGGCTGATCCCAAATCCCCAGGAACTCAGAGCACCTTTTGGATAAAACAAAAATAGTGAAAAGAACAAAAGCAGGAAGTTTAGCAGGTAACAAAGACCTGTGTGGATTAAAAATGGCTTGCCTTTGTTTTGTTATACAGTGAAATATCAGTAAATGGGTAATGGTTTGTTCTGGTTCTTGAATGATAATGTTCAATGTTTTGTAATAATAATTATTATTATTATTATTTCCCCAGCCACTCTGGGCGGCTTCCAACAAAGATGAAAAATACACTAAAATGTCACATATAAAATGTATATTTTGTAAACTTAATAAAAACTATTTAAAAGATATTTATTTTCAATATGCATTTTATTTCAATGTACACCTTTCTAAAACATGTAATGTCACAGATTTTTCAAAACATGTTTTTAACTGTATAGCAAAAGATATCTGGAGAAGTGCAAAATCTGAATGATAATTACATTTCAATTCATTTATTAGTTCAATTCATCTATTAGCAAAATAGATCCATTTGCTTGAAAATGCAGGCCAAATTACATTTTTTTCTAATAAATAGAATTGTAAATCACTTAGAAGCCAATATAATAAAGCAGATTTTAAGACTGAACCTTCTGGGTCAGAAACTTTCAGTATTTATTTTGAAAAAGTATTAGTGCAAGCATACTGGTTTCCCATCATTTCCTAGGATATGACTCACAGCAAGGCAAATTTATTCCAAATTATGCAACAGTTGTACAACCTTTCAAGGAACAGATATGGGGCAATGGAAGCCTCAAGGAGGAGTTAAGAAGCAACAGAAGTCTTTGCTATATGACAGTCAATCTCTTCCTGCAACTGTTTATCTTAATGTCAATTGCTCACGTTTACTGAGTCCTGCTTTGTCTTGGCTGCCTTTCTGAATTGGCAGCGTACAGTGTTTACTGTGGGAGCAGAGTGCCCTTGTATCATAAGTACTAAATGAAGGTTGCGTACAGATACCATTTATTAGGGATGTGTGAAACCTGAGCATTCATTCCCCACTTTCCTTCCTTTGCCTCCCCACACTCTTGAAGTCTGTGGGGTGACTTTGTTATTTTTGCTCCTCTCTCCCCACCCCTGGAAGTCAGTTGCATAAACTGATACACATAGAAATGGTTAGCTGTTGCTAATAACCTTGTTATTGATCCTGGTAGAGCTTTCTTGTATAGATTTTGTGACAGAATGAAAGGTCTCTGTTGTCTCTTTTTAGATTGGATCTTTCTGGCTTGCCATGTTCAAGTTCGGTACTCAACTCAGCCAGGGCCGTCTTTAGCATATGTGCTGCTGGGGTGCAAAGATCTGCCCAGCGCCCCCAAATTTAGTTTAGCCACCCTTTTGGGGGGGCGAACTCTTTTTTGGGGGGGGGGAATTGCTCACTTGTAACAATGATGCAGCGGGAAAAACTGCTTTTGTTTCCTGACTCGTCAGGAATATTTGACGGTACGGAGTAACAGAGCAACGGAGGAGCAGGGCAGCGACTTTTGCTCCATTGCTTTTCACTGCTGCCAATCAAGAGGGACCGGTACACAGTAGGTATACATTTGCCTGCCCCCCCTCGAATTCGGCACCCAGGTGCACCACACCCCTTGCACCCCCGGGTAAAGACGGCCCTGAACTCAGCCATAGCTTTGATGATGCATTGTCATGGAATGAGATGGCACATTTCTGTGAGCTGCTCCAGATGGAACCAGAGATTATGCCAGCAGAGCCCTGGGATCTCAGAAGACAGAGGCAGGCAGGCAGATGAAGCCATAATGTTGTTACTCAATGTTGTAGCACTCAAGCAAGTTGTTGGAGAGCAGCTGGGAGTTCAGCGCTTTTAGGACATACAGTGATTGAGATCAAGCTATATATAGTGAACAAGAACATGAGAGGTTTCCCTGAAATAGCTCCTTGGGTAGTTTTATTTGATTTATAACAAAACGTTTCTCAATTTGATGGTGTTGGAATTTAATGTCCAAAATGGCCCAGGACTCACTCACTTCAATAATCATCTCTTCCTCTATGAGCCTGTCTGGTTCAGCTTGCTGCCATCCCATGTGAGGAGATACTGTACTGGTTGTTTTAAATGTATACGTATGTATATCTGCAAAATTCTCTAGCTAGTTTACCAAAAGACTTGAATTATTTAAAAAATCAAACTCCAATAATTAAACAAAAATCAATTCACAATATACACCATACCCTAGTAGAGACAAAATAAAGAATTTGGATTAAAACCATACTAAAAGAATGAAAACAGAGGTTTATTTAAAACTATATTAAAATACTTTTTGTTTTAAAACCCAAGTTTTGTCCTTCGGTCAAGAAGGACCGAACATTTTTTATGTATGCAACAACGGCAGCAAGGATACTCATCGCCAAGAACTGGAAAACTCAAGATCTACCCACACTGGAAGAGTGGCAGATGCAGCTGATAGACTATATGCAACTGGCGGAGATGACTGGCAGAATCCGAGATCTGGGAGAAGAAAGGATTGAAGAAGATTGGAAGAAATTTAAGACTTATTTACAAAAATATTGTAATTTGGTTGAACGTTAAGAAGGATGCTTGATCATAAATAACTGGCCACCACTAAATTAGACTGGAATTTGATGATAAGTCAGATTAAGGAAAACATAAACCTTTTGGAGAATTGTTAGATTATATTTAAATGATTGGATATAAGATTGCAAACAAGTTGATAATTTGCTTGAAAAAATTTTCAACGATGTAAGTGGGAGCAGAAAACGTGAGGAAGTCCAAAGAAGTTATGAAATTATGTTACGATATAACCAATGCTGTTTATTATTTGTGCATTTCTTTTATAAAAAAAAACCTTAATAAATATTTATATATATAAAAAAAAATAAAACCCAAGTTTTGTGGACCTAAAGGCAGCATTTGATTCTGTATCCAGGGGTAGGCTCTGGGCCAAATTGGCCAATATGGGTATTAACAGAAGGTTATTACTTCTGATGATCAAGCTTCATGAGAACAATACCCTCCAGATAAGAGTCGCACAGGACGGCAGACTCTCTAGAGAAATCCCAGTCCAAAGAGGAGTCAGACAAGGATGTCTATTAGCCCCATTTTTATTTAACATCTATGTTAACTCCCTGGTCACATGTTGCCGTGAAATCGAACCCCCCCCCCCCCGTGTTCTCTAACGGCAGAAAAGTACCAGTTTTAATGTATGCGGATGACGCTGTTCTTCTCTCTCAAACCAAAGTGGGTCTGAAACGTGCCTTAGGAAAGTTTAGTGACCAATGTAACACTGAGCTGTTAACAATTAACTTTGCCAAAACCAAAACTGTACATTTTAACCGCTCCTTCAGGAAAGATAATTGGAGCGTAAAGGGAAACGCCATTGAACAGACTAAGATCTTCCAATACCTAGGCATTACTTTCTCTTATAATGCCAAATTGTCAACACACCTGACCACATCAGCTATATCAGCAGGAAGAAGTGCAAATGGCCCTTAAAGTTTTCCAGGCAAAATCGTTAGCCCAACTCCTGTATGGCTCTCAAATTAGCCCTTCTACCAACCTTAAGACCCTTGAAACAGTACAATCAAAATTCTTAAGATCATTATTTGCTACCCCAAAGTGTACACCTAATGCAGTCTTAAGGCAAGAGGCAGGACTGCCCAGAGTGGAATTAAAAGTCTGGGAGCAAGCAATATCCCTCTGGTTGAAAATCCATTACAATCCTAAGGGACTGTTACCTTACTTCCTGGCTGCAGTTCCCTATCCTCCTTGGCTTATGCAAATAACTAACAAGATCAAACAAATTGGCCTAAACCCTGAAAATCTTCTTATTGGAACTCTGAACAAGGCTAAAGTAATTATCACTCAGAGACTCTACGATGTCGAATTACAAAAGAAGACGCCCTACTCCCGGAGACGTATAGATCTTTAAAAGCTTGGTCTAATTTTTCAGCTGCCCCTTACTTAACTAACATCACTAACGAAGCTTATAGGTGGGCTTTCTCCAGAGCCCGCTTTGAGACAATGCCCTCAGCAGTGCTGTACGGCAAATTCACGCGGGTACCAATGCATGAGCGTCTCTGCCCCTGTATGTCTAATAAGGTAGAATCTGTCACTCACATCCTTCTATTTTGCGAATTCTATAGTGAAGAACGAGTTCAACTTATTTTGCCGCTTTTATCAAAATTTATACCCCTTCAACATTATTTGGAATCCTCCCCCGAAATTCTACGAAAATACCTTCTGGAAGATTCCTCAAGCTCAATATCATATGAGGTGGCCAAATTTTGCACTCTAGCAATCAGGAAGCGTAAATCTCTTTTGTTGAATGGCACACTGCGAAGTTCCCTTGTGTAATAATTTTCTTTTTTTTTTCTTCTTGATGCTGTTGTTGATTTCCTTTTGTTTGATCTTGTGGTGTTCTGTGTCACTGGCTTTTGCCGCAATAAAACTTGACTTGACTTGAAAACCCAAGTTTAAAATGCCTGGATTGGGGGGGGGGGGTCATTCACCTGAAGAGAGCATAAAGAAAATGCTCATCAAGACTCTTTGAATAAGATATTCCATAACTTGGGTGCCACCACTAAGAAGGTCCTCTCCATAGATCTTAAGGTTTGGGTAGATGTATATTGGAAGATCTTTCAGGTAGCTTGGTCTCTTTACCCAATCTCCATCAATTTTAATATATATATATATATATATATATATATATATATATTTGCTTTCGTAGATTTTCACGGGTACAGGAATGCAGGTTTTGGTGTCCTCGGGTGTCTTCCCGTGTAAAAGTTGGGGTGTCTAGGCGACGTTTCGACGAGGTCTCACTCGTCATCTTCAGGCTGGTGCTTTCGGCTTCTTGTTACTGGAACAGATATACACACTTTCATAAAGAAGGGAGAGAAAAACAGTTGGATACCCTCCAACATTTCTCTGACGAAAATAGGCACACCCTAAGGAAAAGTGGGACAGCTTCTCTAAATCAGGGACGTCCCTGGAAAATAGGGACACTTGGAGGGTCTGCAACCAGGATTAGCAGAAGCTGGGTATTTTTTAAAGCACAAAGTTAAAAAACAAAAACAAAAAGACAACAGCTGCTCCTTCAGCCTTATAATATATCCACATGGCTACAGTGCAATGGGTTCAATGGGGCTCGCTCCTAGGTAAGTGTGTATAAGATTGCTGCCTTAAAGACACTCATATATGTAAAAACATTATTTGACAAAATAAAAGCTTCTAAAAATGAATTCCAATATTGTAACATAGTCACGGTCACCATTCCAAGTGGCATTAGTTGAATTTTTGAGCAATTTTGAGTTTTTGAACATTAAAAAACAAGACTGCTAATGTAAATACAGTCAATTTTTTCCATATGGCCTCAAAGGAGCAACTTGCACAAGAGTTCATCTGGAGTATTGCAGACTAGGGCCAGGATTCAGGTTGATAAATAAGAAATAAAAATTATGGGAGGGTAGGAATTGAATTACTACCATGGATTCCCTTGATCTGAGGCATGCCTTGTTTTGTGACCCAGAGTGATCTGCTTTGCATAAATTTGGAGGGTTGTCAATGCATTTCACAGCTAAGTTCATCTGTTTGTGTTATGCACTTGTTCTCTCTTTGTACTTGAGACACAGTTGGAGCATGTTACGATCACATTTCTGCCTGAGTAAACACTTAGGAATGATATGTTCACCCTGAGCCTAAGAGGGGAAAGGGAGCAAAAACCAGTAGAGGGGAAGGGGAAGCATGCATAAACTCATAACCTTATGGCACATACTTTGGCCATCCCAGTTCTTTGCATTTTTGAGGCCCATACATGTAGACCTATGGGAAGTGGAAGCAGGTGGCAATCCATAGCAGTTATGGCTATCTTTGTTCTACTTCTTGATCTGAAATGAAGTATTCCTTTGATGCCAACTCTGTACATGTCCAGAGGCATTTTGACTTGGGGAGGAGCCATTTGCTGATTTGCCTCAGGCAGCAAAAAGTCTGGGGGCCGGGGCTGACCAAAATCTTGTTACGTACCAGAAGTGTCAGCGTGTGCACATTTTCCTTTTACACTCTTTCCATGTAAGGAAGAATTCATGGTAAAACACTTCTTGGTGTCTTGATTAATTAATCCGACAGGCCACAGCAAGATCCAGAAAGGAGCCAAGCTTTTCTGCAGTGTTCAACATTCTTGGTCTAGCAGAATTTTGCATGCTAAATCACCTGGTCTCTGGCGGGAAGCAAAACAGACTGGCGTGATGTCATTGAACAGCTAGGATCCACTTTTGCTAGACACAGAAGTAATAACACCACCTGGGGGCAAAATCTGTCACAAGCTGAGACACAGGTGGTGCCTGGCTTGCAATGAGAAAGGCTGAGGACAAAAGTTGGTCCTCAGGCATAATGCCTCAGTATGGCTATTAAAAAACACAGATGCAGTAGAACAATAGAAAGGGCAATTTTTGGTGACTTAATGGCAGGGTGCAATTGACACCCTAACATCATGCTAGGATGTAAGAGAAACTTAAAGGAGAAAATTGCTCCTAAGGTTGTGGTCCGAAGCCCATGTATTGGGAATAAGCAAACCAGGCCTGGATGAGAGACAGTTTGGTCCAAATCAAACATATTTGCTGTGTTTCACAGCAAATATGGTTTCAAGATGATTTATGAAGCCATGAACAAGCACCAGGGCTGTGTGCTTCTCCTTTGCCCTTCTCCTTGCTTTCTACTTTGGGTACAGAATTTCAAAACTGGGAACTCTGGTTTCCTATTGGTTAAGTAACCAGGACGATAAGTATACTACTATGAGTTCTTTTGAGGAAATGTGAGCTACACATGTAACAAATAAATAAGTGCATACCATTTTGAACTTTCCCAGATCCCTTTCCCCCCAAAACCACACCTGGGTGTGTCCCATCCTGATACCATAACATCTGTCTGGAAGAAAGATGAGGTTTGTTTGCCTTTTAAGCTGAACATGACCTTCTGACTGCCATCTGTAAACAATTTAAGGCAGCAATTACAATATTATCTTACTTTTGCTGAAAGAAACACAACGTTTCCAAAGGACAAAATATTTGATCATGAGAATTTATCTAGAATGTAGCTCTACAGTGAATGAACAAAGGAACATATTGAAACCATCTCCTGTTGCTTTCAATATTCCTGTTGAAAGCAATATTAGAACAACTTTAAGTGCAATCATATATATGATGTCTTTCCTAAAAATAAGTAAATTGTCAGTATTAGTTAGTCAAAAAAGTTGCTGATTACATATCCAGAACATTACCTGTGTTGAGGTGCTGTAACATTGTGTTTATGCAGACAATGAAAAATAATTACTGTAACTAGTTAAAAATAAGTTGCTTAATTAACAGATAGACTCTCAAAGTAAAGCTCAGCCCAATCCCAGAAAAAGGGGACTTGTACAGAGATTACATATCTTCTAAGCCTTGGGAGTACCAAAGCCTAAACTAATGACTTAAATCTGTCAGCACCATATTTATTCTCTGGTGGTTGGGGAGGGAAACATCAACAGCGGCAGCAAGAGACAATAGAGCTGATAGAGGAGGGCCAAAGCTCAATGGCAGAGCATCATCTTTGCATTCAGTAGGTCCCATGTTCAACCCCAGGCAACTCCTGGTAGGGCCGGGAATGTCTCCTGCCTGAAACCCGGGGGAGCAACTACTGGTCAGGGCTTCCTACATTGTTCCTGCATGTGACAAAATGGATGCAAAAAGGCAGCTGGTTGGGTGATAGAAAGCAGTGGGAGAAAATATCAAGCTCTAGCCCCAAATTCCTATGCATGTTTACTGAGGAAGTCTCATTGAGTTCAGTGAGAGCCTCCCCACAAAAAGCACACATAGGATGAGAGTCTTAGTCTCTCTCGATATGCTAACTACAGCAGCATGATTGTCAACACCTCTGTGGTTTCTCCCTTGCTGAGCATCTGCTATATGTGGCTCAGGACGACCGAATGCTTATGTCCCATGCTCAGAGCACATCTGCAGGTATGACTTGGGGCAGCATGGGAGTAACCACACCCAGAGGAGATAACATGTGAAAGGGGCCACTCAGGGGCGCCGACTTATAAAAAAAATTGGGGGGGCCCATACCGGGGTCCTGCCCCGGGAAGTTTTCTAAATTTTAGATGAAAATTAGTGAGTTTTAAAGTTTTTTAAAAGTATTTTAGAGTCATATGATAAACATTAGAACCCCGAAAACTCGACTCTCTATAACTCCACACTCCGGGAAACTCGACAAGCCTGAAACACTTTTTGGCTTTGAAAAAAGAAACAAAACATAAACACGCACGGTATTTTCGTAAAAAGCTAATTTAATTTACAGTAACAATTATGCTTATAGACTATTACAGAGCAGTGAATATATAGCTCTGAAAAGATTGAAATGATATTTAAATAAATCCTAAACTATCATTAAAAGAATAAAACATAAAATATTGCTGTCGCACAGTAATAGCACTTTGATTAATAAGTGAAATAGCTAATTTAAGCTTACTTTGAATAAGGCTGAGGGTTCATTAAATAAAAATAATATCTCAAAGTTAATGCTTTAATACAGTTAATAAAGTTAATACAGTATGCCTAATACTGTATGTAAATACTGTAATACTGTATGTAAATAACGGGCTTTAATTGGGTCTTACACCCTAAAAATATTTAAGTATTTGAAAATAACAATTACAGTACTATAGTAATATAGAAATACAGTACTAAACTAGTACTAATATTTCGAAACTGAAAATTTAACATTCTGTATGTATTTAATTCTCTATTTTATAAAGATTTTTAATATCTGACAGTGAGTTTGGAGTAGCCCAATGCAAAAATCCTGAGGATCCATGTGGATCCATGCTTTGTAACCACGTTTTTGCACCACTGTGACCCTAGGCAACAGTGGGTGCGTGATTTTTTTGGTGCAAGATGTAGCCATGGACATGCTGTGTGATCTGATGGTGAATTTGGGGTGACCCAATGCAAAGATCCTGAGGATCCATGTGGATCCGTGCTTTGTAACCACGTTTTTGCACCACTGTGACCCTAGGCAACAGTGGGTGCGTGTTTTTTTGGTGCAAGATGTAGCCATGGACATGCTATGTGATCTGATGGTGAATTTGGGGTGACCCAATGCAAAAATCCTGAGGATCCATGTGGATCCGTGCTTTGTAACCACGTTTTTGCACCACTGTGACCCTAGGCAACAGTGGGTGCGTGATTTTTTTGGTGCAAGATGTAGCCATGGACATGCTATGTGATCTGATGGTGAATTTGGGTGACCCAATGCAAAAATCCTGAGGATCCATGTGGATCCGTGCTTTGTAACCACGTTTTTGCACCATTGTGGCCCCAGGCCACAGTGGGTGCGTGATTTTTTTGGTGCAGGCTGTAGCCATGGACATGCTATGTTATCTGATGGTGAATTTGGGGTGACGCAGTGCAAAGATCCTGTGGATCCATGCTTTGTAACCACGTTTTTGCACCATTGCAGCTCCAGGCAACAGTGGGTGCGTGATTTTTTTGGTACAGACTGTAGCCATGGACATGTAATGTGATCTGATGGTGAATTTGGGGTGACCCAATGCAAAAATCCTGAGGATCCATGTGGATCCGTGCTTTGTCACCACGTTTTAAATGGGGAGGGAAGGAAAAACACAGAAGGGACAAGAAGCACAAGAGGGGTGTGCGGAGAAGCAGCTGGCTAAGAATGCAGGGAAGGAGTTTAACGGGGTGGGGGGGAGGAAAGGAAGGCAAAAGTCCCGGTCCCCCCAAGCCAGCCCTCTCTCTCTCTCTCTCCCACCTGCGAGTCCCTAGAGCACGGAGAGGAGGAGGTGGTGGGCTGGAGCCTGCACGCAGTGTGACTAGGAAAGAATTAGAAGGAAGGACTCGATCCTTTCCTTTCCCCTCTGCTTGCCAGGAGGGCAGGGGATTCCCTGCTCTTTGTTGAGTTTGAGCAAACGCAGCAACAGAAGCGGGTGGGCAGTAAGACCCTGAGGCAGAATGCAGGAAAGCAGCAGCTTCCGCCTTCCCTCCGCCCGCCCGCCCGATCTGATTTTTGCCTGATTTTTGCCTATTTTTGCCCCTGCGCTCCGGCTCCAGGGACCACACATTCGCTCAATAACACGCACAGACATTTCCCCTTACTTTTTAGGAGAAAAAATCTCCGTGTTATAGAGCGAAATTTAAGGTAATAATTTTTTTAAATTATTGGGGGGGCTGAGCCCCCCCAAACGAATTTTTGAGGGGGCTCGGGCCCCCTCAGGCCCCATGGAGTCGGCACCTATGGGGCCACTCCTTTTAGACGGCTCCTAGGTTTCTCAGTTAGGAGAAAGTTCAAAGCTAGGCATCTGTCTGGCATATTGCACAGCTGTGTTTTGGTAATGTATACTGAACATCAGTAGTTCCATATGTGAAAATGCTCCCGCTCAATTAAAACAACAACACTTAGAGGAAAGAGACAGATTAGCCCATTCTCTGCCACTGATATTTAAACTTCCAGGAGCTGCTGGGTCTTGCCCCTGTGAAAGACGAGGCAGTGGCTTTGAAGGGCTATTGGTCTAACCTTGTGTGGTTACTGATCATCCGCAGGGAACAGGTCGCAACAGCACATTTCAGTGTGGTTTCACAGCACTTTCGTTAAGGCCAAGTGCACCTTTGAATCTCAGCAGGCAGTGGCTTAAAACTTAATTCCTATAACACTAAAGATTCCCACTGGCAAAGGTGAGGATGGTTAGATGGTCATTGCTTCTGCTTCCTGCTTGTGCATAAAATGGTTACAAGCAGAGCAGCACACCCAAGCTGTAATAATCACTGAACCTTCTATTTATTTTCAAAGAATGCCTTCCTTCCTCTGGGTTTCCCCTCTGTCATTCGCCCCCACAGTCTAACCCTGCCCTGTCTGGTATGTGGGCTTATTTGTTTCTAAGCATAACAAATGTAAGTTAACTTTTAGCCATGGTGACTTATCTGACAGCTCAGCACGCCGTTGGGTTTTGATGGGTAGAGTGAGCCCTGCATCTCAAAGTGGCAGTGAGCCAAACCACAGGGTGTTTTGGGTGTTTTTAAAATGGATTCTCTCCCCCTCCCCCATAGTCCTCATAATTTTCTATTTAGTTTTCACAAGAGAGGAACCTGCTGTTTTGAAGGGAAACATTATTTACTCTTTCTGCATCATACTTTGCTGATGTGTACAGGACGCAGGCTGATAAAGTTAATGGGTGGGTTTTCCCCCTGTCTTCTCCAATCTCCGTAGAGAAAAGCAAACAAAACAGAAGTCTTCCTAGAAATCTCCAGTGTTGATAAACTACAGCTTCATCTTAACTATCTGCTTTCCAAAACTTCCTGGTCCTACTTCCTGCTAAAATTGCAACCTCAAATGCACCACAAAGATAGTGTTTAAAAGTATAGGGTGCTTTATAGATTATTTTATTTCCTTTTAAATGACACCACAAACCAACAGTGTTGTAAAATTCTGAATATATCTTCCCCATTGGTTCATCATAAAGTTGTTCTCTTTTTTTTAACTACATTGTTTTTTTACAAAGGGATGCGGGTGGCGCTGTGGGTAAAACCTCAGCGCCTAGGACTTGCCGATCGCTTGGTCAGCAGTTCGAATCCCTGCGGCGGGGTGCACTCCCGTCGTTCGGTCCCAGCGCCTGCCAACCTAGCAGTTCGAAAGCACCCCCGGGTGCAAGTAGATAAATAGGGACCGCTTACCAGCGGGAAGGTAAACGGCGTTTCCGTGTGCTGCGCTGGCTCGCCAGATGCAGCTTGTCACGCTGGCCACGTGACCCGGAAGTGTCTGCGGACGGCGCTGGCTCCCGGCCTATAGAGTGAGATGAGTGCACAACCCTAGAGTCTGTCAAGACTGGCCCGTATGGGCAGGGGTACCTTTACCTTTTTTTACAAAGGTATGCCAAGGGAATTAAAGCTTGTGGACAACAGTGGTACAATTTCAGGTGATTCCCCAAGACTATGATAAAAAAGAAGAAAATACCTATGGCCTTTTCCAGAGCAAATACACACCTGAAACTGCTGAGTGGGTTTATCCAAAGTTTTTAGAATGCATTATCAGCATGATGTTGATGACACACAGCTCTACTTCTCCTTTACATCTTCAGGTGAGGCAGTGGATGTGCTGGACCAATGTCTTGCCTTGGTAATGGACTGGATGAAAGCCAACAAACTGAAGCTCAATTCACTGTTAGTGGGTGGCTCCCTAGACCGGATGGCTGAGAGGCTGCCTTCTCTTAATTGGGTTACATTCTTTCTGAAGGAGCAGGTATGTTGCTTGTGGGTACTTCTGGATCTTCTGCTGTCCCTTGAGGCTCAGTTGGTGCTGAGTGCCTTTCTACAGCTTTGGCTGGTGGCCCAGCTGCGCCCTATCTGGACAGGGATAGCCAAATTTCTGTTGTTTACGCTCTGGTAACCTCTAGGTTAGATTACTGCAACACGTTATACGTAGGGCTGCCTCTGAAGACAATTTTGAAACTTCAGCTGGTGCAGAATTCAGCAGCCAAATGGCTCACTGAAGCAACATGGTTTGAGTGTAGTACACCAATCCTGACCCAACTGCTCTATCAATTAGTTCCTGGTCCCAATTCAAAGTGCTGGTTTTGACCTACAAAGCCCTCAATGGCTCAGGACTGCAATACGTCAAGGACTGCCTCTCCCCATACAAACCAACCCAGACTCTGCATTCATTACCTGAGGCCCTTCTTTATGTGCCTCCTCCATGAGAGGCCTGGAGAGCGGCAACACAAGAACGGGGCCTTCTCTGCAGTGGCTCCCAATTTGTGGAATGCTCTCCCCAGGGAGGCTCGCCTGGTGCCTTCATTACATATCTTTAGGCACCAGGCAAAAACATTTCTCTTTAAACATACTTTTGGTTTATTAACATTCTACGTCATTATAAAGGTGTTTGTGGGAGAGGGATTATTGGTTTGTTTTTGTTCTTGTTTATATTATGTATTGTGTGTCGTCATTTTGTATTTTTATGTTGTTAACCACCCTGGGATCTTCAGATGAAGGGTAGTATACAAATTTAATAAACAAATGAATAAGTAATAACAAATGTGTTACATGCAGGATGTATCCATCTTCATGATAGAGTAGGCCTGTGCCCGAGGCAAAACAGGCCTCTGGTGGTCTGCATTAGATTTTGTGGGGTTCTTGCGAGACCTCGCTGATAAGCCGCTGCCACAACTTCTCACTTCTTCAGCAGCGGTGGCGGGAGGATGGGGGCATAGAGGTGTTCCTTAAATCCACCCACTTTAGAGCAAAGGTTTCTCTTTCCATTCACTCTTCACATTCAGAAAGGCGAAACTTGAATGTTGAAGGAAATTACATTAGGGATGGGAGGGAAATGCCACCTACCAGAATGATCTTGTCCTGCAGCTGCAAAGGTGGTGAATTATCCATTAGTGGAGTCAGTCTGGCCACATTTTGCATTTGTCAGCCTCTCTGTGTATAGATATACTTTGACCATATGTAGCCAAATGGTCAATAAGACAAGGCCCAAGTGCTGAGTCATGTTTAACTCAGCTGCTGTTGAGTCAAATATCAGTTGACTAAAATCCATTTAAGGACCTTAGGGGAAGACCTCAAATGATCAGCCATATCACCCCATTGCGAGTCACAAAGGAGTCCAGACATGCACACTCTACCTGTGTCTGAGAGTTCTGTCTATTGTCTAGCCCTTGGAATAGCAGATTTTCAGTTGGTTATGAAACATCAGGACTGAGGAATAAGTCAAGAATGGAAAGAAGAGTGCATCATTTGACTGGAAGGATGGGTAACTTGTGGCCCCACAGATGATTAAGGATGATGGGAGTTGTAATCCAATGACATCTAGAGGCCCACATGTCCGCATGGCTGCTTTCATGGTTTCCTGTCTGTGGTGGGTTCTTCAACAGTTCACCCCACAAAATACAAAATGCTAACAGATATTCGCATCCATACAGATGTTTCTGCATTACTTTTAATGCAGCTTTCATGCTACAAAATGCAAAGTTTGAAATAAACATACTGCATATGGAAAGCACACAGGTCAAGGACCTGCAAGGCCAAGGTAGTCAAGAGTTTGATGTTCCAAATTTATAAGAATTTGCTGACAGAAAATTAATCATTGTATTAAGATTTCTATTTTTCTAAAAATCTTCTCAAACAAGCAGTATCAAAGGAAAAGAAGAATGAGAAGCAAAATTATCAGGACACAGGCCATAGCTGGCTCTTCCTTGACTTGGGGCAATCAAGATCACCAAAAAGAGGCTGGAACAGAATCACTAAGAAGCAACTCTGAGAAATCACATTGTTTCTCTACTGTTTTAAAGCCAGAAAGGAGGATTAAATCATGGCTTCTCTCATCCCACTGATATCATTCACACTCTGTTCTCATTTGTTCTATGAGAACATGGGTACAGTGGTACCTCGCAAGATGAATACGAGAAAACTCGCAAAATGAAAAAGACAGAAAACTCGCAAAATGAAAGAGTTTTTCGTTTTTTGAGTTGCTTCGCAAGACGGATTTCCCTATGGGCTTGCTTCGCAAGATGAAAACGTCTTGCAAGTTTGTTTCCTTTGTCTTGCAAGTTTGTTTCCTTTTTCTTAAAACTGTGCATTCACTTCGAGGAGCAACTCATAGCATGCGGTGTGGTAGCCTTTTTTGAGGTTTTTGAAGACTTTGGTGATGTTTGAAGCTTTTCCAAAGTCCATGCTTCGCAAGACAAAAAAATTGCAAGACGAAAAAACTGCGGAACGAATTAATTTCGTCTTGCGAGGCACCACTGTATCTGGTTTGCTCCAACAAAATGGAAGGAAAGGTTGGCTTTGTTGTCATTCATGGCTGTCAGGAAACTCCAGGCTTTGAACTTGCATGAAACCAATTTTCTAGATACATTTTAATAAAGATTTAGGCCCAATTTGGGCATGGAAACTGCCTTGGTTTGCCTTGTATGGTGACCTTTGTCAGGAGAGAGGCTATGGGAGTGTGTCCCTGTTAATTCTGTTTGAGTTGCAGCTGTTTGAGTTGTGCGTGGGTGGCATCATTTTGTGGTGGTTCCATTCTATGTGGATGAAGGGTGGTATAACAACAACACACAAATTTGTTATTAGGCTTTTATTGAGTTAGTAATAACAAAGCTAATGTACATTGACCAATCTGGTTTTCTACCAGGCAGACAAATTGCAGATCCGAGTAGGCAAATGTTAAATTTGATTCATTGGTGCAAAAAGACTAATTTCTCTCTAGCATTACTGGCCATGTGCAATTAATGCAAGAATCTTGAACTTGCCTTGGTAGTTAGTGGGCCGCCAGTGCAGCTGTTTTAACAATGGTGTCGCATGTTCTCAAGCAGAAGCTCCCATCAACAGTCTGGTCACCACGTTCTGGACCAGCTGGAGCTTCTGAACGAGACCCAAGGGCGGCCCCACATAGAGTGCATTACATCACAATCTGGAATTCTTAGACTCTCTTTTCTGGTGGAAATTGCTTCCCACTGATCTTCTGGGTTCTACACCATATGACTACTGGTCGAAGGCCTGGGCACCTCATCAAAGATTCTGTAGTAATAAAAAACAAACTCTCACATTGCTATTGTTAAACATGGCATACATATGAAACTACTGCTATGCATGGTGCCTTGGATGCCAGTAACTTGTATTTCCCATTTTTCTGGAGATGTACAGTTAATACTGTGCCTGGGTTTTTCCTTTCTTCATTTCTGCTGATTATAAATGTCTGAAAATTAATAGTAGAGCATAATAGTAGAGCAGGGAGGGAGGGAGAAAGAAATAAAGAAACATAGATCACTGGTGTTAATTAAAATTTTATCAGAGATGTTTTTGTTGATAAGACGTATTTTTTAGATCTACTGTTTTGACACTGTTGGATATTTTATTTTTCCTAGTGGTTTTATCATTATATTTACAAAGTTGTCTTTAATAATAATAATAATAATAATAATAATAATAATAATAATAAACCAACAAGGCAATTTGCAAATGGTTAAATAAGTATTTTCCTTTTACTTTGAAAGTAAAGCAAAGCTGCACTGCAAGACCCAAGCATTAAAACAACCACCACCCAACTTTCTGGCTTCATTAATCTCCATAAACAAAGTCATTGTACAGCAACCAAATAGCTGTGAAAGATAACTAAGACATTTGACTTCTAGACAAGTTGAAAATACAGTAGTAGCTGCTAACCCGTCACAGTACGCACATAGCAGTGGCCACTCAAATCTAATCATTTTGCAAGAAATATTTAGCATTGTTTTGCTCGCACAAAAATGTGACCATAGGACAATTACATCCAGAAACATGGGAAGCTAAAATGTCTGTATATACCGTGAATATGCTAAGCACACCAGCTGAAGACTGAATACCTTTGTGTTTTCCCCCTTTCTGTGCACGGATATTTCCTGCATTACCACGGCCTATTTAAGAGCCAGTAAATTTTTGTTATGTCTAGTAATGCTTCTTGGATGACTTTTTGGCTCTCATTTATTTTCTATATCTTTGGCATAGATCATGCTTGATATTTTGGATGTGAGCGGAACCCGGAAAGTCATTAAGTTATAGAGCAAAATAAATAACGTAAGAGCCAGTGCGTGGTGTGATCTCCCAGCCCCTCCAGCCCCATTCCAGCTTGGCCTTCGATGGAGGTCAGCGGTGGGTCAATGGGCAAGGCCTCTCAACCTGCTCAGAGCATGAGAAGGAAAAGGGAGAGGCAGCATGTGAGAGAATGTGCACATGAAGACAGAGCCACATGGACTCGATCCTACAGACTGGGGATTTCATTGGCTTTGTTATGTAATAGCAAGCCACTGAGTAATAAACAGCATATTCACTCAAGAAAAAATGCAGATACAGTGGAAGGTTATACTGTGAAAGAAGTACCACAGGGTTAGACTTATGACAAAAGCCAAGAGAAAGGTGTTACTGATCAGCTCTCCCCCCTCTCTCTCCTCTAATCCTTCTCTTATACAGTAGCTACAGGACAAAGGCCTTTGTTCAGACTCCAGAGAGTTATCAGGAAGGTTTGGAAAAGGCTGCTCCCATGAGAAACTTATTTGTCCCCTACTCCCATGAGAAACCTACTTGCAGTGTAATAACCCCTGTATTAAAACATGGATGAAAAGGGAGCTGACTGTGTGAAACCAGTTGGTGAGCTTGGATGCTTCATTTTTGCTCTTGCCGAACCAGTTCAGCCTGCCCCCTGCAGGAGAATGGCAAATGAATGAATAATAAACAAACAAACAAACAAACTGTACCTTGTAGTTGTTTGTGGCCCAGCATTAAGCACCTCTGAAACCCCAGATTTGTTGTACACCCAGATAGCTTTGGCACACTATTCAAAACCCACAATCTTCCTTTATAAGATCCTATTGCGCAATGGGAAATTTGATGTGAATGGCGTAAAGGAAGACTGAAAGAGGGAACTGGACTACTCGATACCCTTGATCCACAGTTATCTTTCCTCGGCTCTTTCCAAGCACAGTTCGTGCTTTAAAGCTCCGTGCTTGAGTGTGCTTTTGCTCCAGTTTTCCCTGTGAAAACCTGCTCTTTTGGGCAGGTTGGACTTGTCATCGCCTTTGTCAGAAATGCCTTGCACCCACAGACACCTTCTGGTGCTGTGGTGCACTGGGGTGCCACTGGGGAAAAAATATTGAAAACAGTCATTGCTCATGGTGGTTCCGTGATTGCACACCCCAATATCACCTTCAAGGAGGCCATCCTTTTCAGGGACGATGGTGTGCATCTTTCCCTGTTGGGAAATGACACATGGTTAAATTCTGTTGTGTTGGGTTTGAAGGTGGGGTTGCAGTTGCGAGTGGTTGGCGGCGAGCTTGAGTGCTCGGTGGCGGTTAGGCATTGGTTTATGGTTTGGTTGGTTGAGGGGCATGGATTGGCTGTGCCTGCCCCTCTAATGCTGCTGCTGCAAGGCGTTCCGTTAAAGGAATTGGGAGCTAACTATTGCTTGTCCACTCTGTCAAGGGGGCTCGGGCCATAGCAATGAGCTCCTGGTTGCATTTGGGGTGAGGGCAGGTTCCCTGCTCTGCGTAACCCCCAAGTATATTCCCCCATTCTGACTTTCGCATCGTGCGGAATGTCAGTCTGTCCCCCATGGTGGGGGCAGATAGTCGCAACCAATGCCTACACAACCACTCACAAATTTGTATTTTAATAAAGTTGTGGCCAAAATTATGCCAAAAATCTTAAACAAAAAATTCTGTGTGATGTGTGAGTTATTGGGGTGGACCTGGGGACCTCGACACGCAACTGGACTACTCCATACCCTTGATCCACAGTTATCTTTTCTTGGCTCTTTCCAAGCACAGTTCGTGCTTTAAAACTCCGTGCCTGAGTGTGCTTTTGCTCCAGTTTTCCCTGTGAAAACCTGCTCTTTTGGGCAGGTTGGACATGTCATCGCCTTTGTCAGAAACGCCTTGCACCCACAGATACCTTCTAGTGCTGTGGTGCACTGGGGTGCCACTGGGGAAAAAATATGATCTGGCCATTCCTTACAGTGGCTCCGTTTCGCACCCATGTAATTGTCTGTATGAACTAGAGCCTAGGAGAATTCCTGACATTATGAACAGTATAGTTCATGCTATACTCAGTGATATTCCAACTCTGTGGGCCTTAGCAGAGAGGCAACATCATTGGACGTTGCACACATTGTTGGGTGGTCCAAAGGGTGGTGTTAAACCCTAAGAGGAGTTGTTCATGGTAGTGGTTGTTCAAGTGGTGCCTTAGCCACTACTCTACAGCAAAATGTGCCAGGGTCTAAGGGCCTCTGAAGAGGCCTAACACAGCCTGCATGATGGCAGAACCATTCCAGATGCCAAGCAACTTATAAGCACTGTTTTGTGGCTCCCTCCTCCCAAATTCCACAGCATGTTCTTCCCAACTAGATGTTAACATTACCCATCAAGTACAAGGATTTCCCATATTCCTAAACTGTCTCGGAGAGAGGGCGGGGGAACCTGTCAAACTGAAGATATGGCCATGAGATGAAAAACATTATTTTGCCTTTTTAAGATATTCATTCTGTGGTGTTCCCACTTATGCTCCAGTAGAGCAGCTGCCAAGCTACTGATTATTTCTTTTATTATAATGTAATGCAGTACAAGATAGTAGGGTTTTATTATTTGTTTTACCTTCCACCTTTATTAAATTAGAAGCTTGACACACTGTTCTCACTTGCTTCCTCTGCCAGGCTAAGGCTCCATCTTCCTGCTAAAATAAAACCCAAAAAAGCCGCCCAGGGAGTTTCCTTCCAAAATATAACAATCCTCTTAAAGAGATATCACAACGCACACCCCAGCCCTTCCTCTTTTTTATTTTATTTTAAAGATTTAGTGGTGTGGTTCCCCCCCCCCCCGCCCCCCAAAAGCGTATGACTTCATGAGGAAAAGCCCATTTGGAAGAGACACTCATCATCTTCCCAACCAGATTGAACTGTTCTAGGACTGAGCCCAAGCGACTCGCTCTTTCTCACAGGCACTTCCAGCGATGATAAAAATGTCTCGCTTTTCCAATTGTCATTCATTGCTCCTTGAGATGATGTTGGCTTATGCTCAGTTACTTTCAGTGTGTCATCATGCAGTCAAGTCTAAGGTAGGCCACATCCGAACCAAACATTTAAAGCACCGTTATGCTTGCTTTATGCTTTAGGCTCCCCTCAAATGAAGCAGGGAAATGTTGTTTGCTATGTGTGCTGTGCATTGTTAGGAGACTCCCCTGCTTCCCCCACAGAACTACAATTCCCAGAGTTCCCTAGGAAGAGGGATTGACTGCTAAAGCCCACGGATTATGGTGGTGGTAATATATAAAAGGAAGGGCTGGAGGACTTGGAACGTTGGTACTTGTGTGGGCCACCTACCAGAGAATCTGAGATTCTCACAACAGTAGCAAGTTCATCCAACAAACACCCCAAGGAGGCAGTAAAGTATTATTACCCCATTTGCAAGTGCATTGCCAAAAATGACACAATTCTGAAACAGAACTGGGAACAGAACCAATCAATCCTGAGGTCTAGTTCAATGCTTCTCATAACCACAACTCCCTCCTTTCCCATGTTTGGTCTGGACACCTGTTCTTTGGACTAAGTCGGGCCACTTCAGGTTTGAATTGCATTTGAACCAACATCTTAAGACGTGGAAAGCTATATATTCCATTACCAGAACCTCCAGAGACAAAGTGCTAATCAATGTAAATATGAGCTGGTAATTCCAGCTCAGTTTCTAAACCAGCAAATGTCAATATGCTTTAAATTATTGGGATTCAATACAGTAAAGAGGGTGGGTTCTTTTTCCTTTCTTTTCTTTTTTTCCAAGGGAACATTAGAAAATCAACTGCAAGGATGTGAGCAAAGTTTAAATGTCAGCTGAAAAAACAGCTGCTAGTAAAAAAAAAAGGAAGAAAGAAAAGAACACCATTCTATGAGCCAAAGGAATTGGGTTGGGAGGAAGTTGAAATGAGAGATGTTTAGCTCTTTAATGCTCCCGTGTGAGGATAAAAGGGCGAGACATAGGGAATCTTCTTTGGCATAAGGTCATTCTGGAAGTTTCTGTTCTGCAAAATCTGATCTCTCCATATGGCTGATTTGTGCAAGGAAAGTGGTCCAAGCATATGTGGCAGTGATGTAACAAGGCTGAGAGCTCAGGCACCTGTGGCCGCGCACGGCCACATTGAGCTCTCCAGAAGCTGCTCTGCGACTTGCCAGAGAAGTTTTCCATCACAGATGTGTAAAACATTTTTGCAAATATGGGTTTCCTGACCCATTCAAGCTATTCCCCCCCTCCTTGCGTTTTCATGAATATGGAGATTAAATTGCTTCTGAAAGAAAGCTTACCTTCTGTTTTAGAATTTATCATTCACTTCTCTTTAATATTATGCCACACGTCAGTTGTCAGCTAAAAAGATTGTTATCTGTCAGCTTTGGCTTTGGGGCATTGAGTAAAAACAGTGAGCGAAACAACAAAGAGTTCAATGGCACCTTAAAGACTAATAAATTTACCAAGGCAGAGCCTGCCTCACCAGACAGATGAGGAATCACTTGGACGCTCAAGGCCCAACTAACCCCTTCTTTAGCAAGTAAGTGCTCCTTCTTGCTTGTGCTACTACAAGCACCGGGACCCCTCTGCAACAAAGCAATGCCCTTTAATTCAGCAAAATATCACTTTCCACATAACAGTTCTGATCTTCAGATAATTGGTTTATTATGCTGTAAGCCAGGGGGAGGAAACAGAAGGCTTACATGCTGTGCTGTGTGGCAACTTTCTCATGCAGTGGCTGCTTCACTGCACTTGTTGTCAGGCAGCCCCATTGGGGATATAAGGGGGGGGGATTTTCTGTGGAGGAAAGCCATATGTCGCTGGAGTGAGTCCTATCTGAGACTCCGTATAACTGCGAGGGAAAAGCCAGAGGTTGAGGGATTTCTCTCTCCGACTGCAGCACAAGCCAAAAGAGATTGGGGAGCATGATCTCCCAGCATGCTGCTTACTTGGAGCATTAAAGGATGGGAGAAATGTGGCATGGGGAGACGGGGAGAAAGAAAAAGAGAGAGAAAGCATAAAATATTTACAGATAAGTGGTGGGAATAAATCGGCCACAAGACAATCCCGAATTGTTCTAACTTGGGTCATTAAGGGCTCATCCACACTCCTGTTTGTTCCACCGCTTTTGTCCTGGAAAACCCGAGGTTTAGTGCTCAGCTGGAATAAATGGCAACCAGGTTTCCCACAGGTTTCCTGTTTGTTCTGATTTAGCGCTAAAGAATGGGTTTTCCAGGGGAAAGGGGCGGGGCAAAGGCAAAGCCGCTCTGACCTGTTCCGGGGCAAGCGGAAAACCTCTCAGACTCCTGTCTTCTGGGCACGGGATGAGTGGAAGTGTGAACAAGCCCCCCGCCCTCTCTCTCTCTCTCTCTCTCTCTCTGTGTGTGTGTGTCTCTCTGTCTCTCTAGACCGTGGTACTAAGTGAGTGTTGTAAATCCTTCTCCTTCTTCTAATCTCAGGTCAGAATAAGCACAAATGAGACCAATGGGGAGGACAGAAAGCCCCTTCAGAATGATGCCTTGTGTAGGGGGAACCCACATGGTGTCTCCAAGTTGTTTTGGACTACAACTCCCATCATTCACTGCCAAAATAGCCAGTGGTAGGGGATAAGTGGAGTTGTAGTCCAAAACATTTGTACATGTTGGCTAGCCCTGGCCTGGTTCTTCTGTTTACTGCTAGGCTTAATTCATATTCCACGCCCCACAGTGAAGACACCAAGAATAGAAAAGTAGCCGTCTTCTGCACAGAAGGTCATCGTTCAAATTGACCTTACTGCACAGGTCAGCCCAGTAGTGTGGCATGTCTCCAAAGAAGCACCACATGTAATATTTACACATGCAATAAATCCATTATAAATACTATGCCCCACTCACTGCATGGAGCACCATCATGCACAAGTGTTTTTGGCAACCTCCATATGACATGATTAAATTCTGAAACGGCATCTAGTCTCCAGATTTATTTATTATTTTTTTAAAAAAAGATTGCAATTTACCGGTAATAATGGCATTGTGAATTGCCCTGCCTTTCGACAATTGCTCTGCCTTTAGAGAGAATGTTTGCATCTAATACTTTGTCCATTGTGTTATTGTTTTTATTTTGATTTTATATATTGTGATCTTTTCTGTGAACTGCCCTAAGACCTCCAGGTATAGGTTGGTCTATAAATTCTAATAATAATAATAATAATAATAATAATAATAATAATAATTCAAAAGAGAACTGGAGTCACATGTCTCCCACAGTGTGCAGCTGCCCCTACAAACTCCTCACGCTGAGCTCCAGGGCCAATAGGAGATGGGAGGACAGGGGTTGTGGGGAGTCACCGTGGAACTGCAGACGCCAATTAAATTTTGGTTGTAATGTCCCAGATGTCAGTTTTTGCCAGTAGTCGTCACTCAATCCCTTTGCAGTTCATGGCCGAACAATAATTTCCTTGACTTCCTGGGTCAAACCCCAGCACACTGGTGCACTTTTTTCTCTCTCTTTTCCAGAAGTAGAATGGGGTGCACAAAAGCCAAAATGCTCACAATGTGCAGCTTCCCCTCCCTCTAGGGGTCCTCAATTAACCTCAAACACTGAGGGCTGAGTCACCTTTAAAAAAAACACCTTTAGGCAAGAGGAGCACAGCACTTTAGGCCATGTGTCCTTTGGCCCTAAGCAGTCCTTTTCTTACAGAAAAAAAATGTGTTGGTACTCACCATGAAGCTGCTACAGTAAACGTGAAACTTTTAACCAGTGTTTTTAATCTAGAAAAAAGTGCTGGTACTGCAGACCCTTGAGTACCCCCAGGGGGGAAAAACCACTGGCCCTAAGACTCTCAGGTCAGGGGCTTGAAAAAGGCAGCATATTTTCAAAGAGTATATATTGCGAAAAGACCAAAGACAATTGAACAAGGGCTTAAGATTCATACATTTTTTTAAAGTGAAACTTTTCTATTTTGGAATTCCACAACATCATTGGTGGTTACATCAGAGTACTTTCTCAGGGATGAATCAGGCCCCCAACATTGTGACTGTTAAGAGCAGACCCATCTGCATCAAAGGACATTTTGTTAATCATTGATCGCTCATCTGCTCAGATCCTGATGTCAAATGTATTCATCCTCAGAGTTCCCAGACAAATGCTACCTCACAGAGGGACGCTGCCACAACAATTTCAAGTCACCTGTATATAAACAACTCACCCCACCTGTCCATATGTATCTCCACAAGAGCGTTGTAGGGAAGCTTGAGGAATTCAGTTTTTGTGGATTCCAGCATGAACTGCCCCGATCCACATCTACCAGACTAATGTGCAGATGGGATCTTCATTATTTACCATCTTCCATGCTTTCCAAATGTTCCAACAAAGTTCTAAGTTAAGAGGTAGGCCAGAGTATGTTTGAGAATGCTTATTTTAGAAAAAGAAAATATGTTCAGAAATGGGTAATTTTTTAAAAATTACTTTGGATCCATACTACCCATGGGCAGAATTCCATCTGTGAGGAGAGGCAATTTTGCTGATGCCTTGTTCCCACTGCTGTCCCCTTTGCCTCATAAAAAGCTGTTCCGTAGCGGCAGAGGGACCTCTTGAGCACCATGGGGTCAGGAGAGGGAGAAGGAATCAGCAAAAATGGTGGCTTTCTTTTTGCCCTGTTGAAGCTTTAACTGAATCTCAGTCCCTTCCAAGAACAGAAGGAGTCGTTTTGCTCTGGGAAGGGTAAATCTGGCTCCAACCTATAATATTTAAACATTTCCATCTCATGTGGATTTTGCAGGAATGGGACAGATGAATTTATGAAGCAGTAGGGGAGGGGACGCGGGTGGCGCTGTGGGTTAAACCACAGAGCCTAGGACTTGCCGATCAGAAGGTCGGTGATTCAAATCCCCACGACGGGGTGAGCTCCCGTTGCTCGGTCCCAGCTCTTGCCAACCTAGCAGTTCGAAAGCATGCCAGTGCAAGTAGATAAATAGGTACTGCTCCGGCGGGAAGGTAATCGCCATTTCTGTGCGCTGCTCTGGTTCGCCAGAAGCAGCTTAGTCATGCTGGCCACATGACCCGGAAGCTGTACGCTGGCTCCCTCGGCCACTAAAGTGAGATGAGCGCCGCAACCCCAGAGTCGGCCACGACTGAACCTAATGGTCAGGGGTCCCATTACCTTTAGTGGTGTAGGCTGGAAACAAGCCAGCTGGATCCCTATTTGGGTGTTATCATTAAGAGTACAGAAAACATATAGGGGGGAGGGACAGTGGGAATGAGTGCGCCAGCACTAGCCCTTCCCCATTGCTGTTTACAACCTCTTTAAACTTGTGGGGGAGGGAAGCCAGAAGGGGGGGGAGGAGAGACTCCTGTAATCATGGAGGCTTCTTATATATTCCAGAAGACAGAGAAGCCTTACTTGGAGCCTCAATCGTTCCATGAAACATCCCACAATGGGGATGGAGCTAGTATAGTGGTACCTCAGGTTACAGACGCTTCAGGTTACAGACTCCGCTAACCCAGAAATAGTACCTTGGGTTAAGAACTTTGCTTCAGGATGAGAACAGAATTATTAGCTAAAGTGGTACCTCAGGTTAAGAACAGTTTCAGGTTAAGGACGGATCTCCCAAACGAATTAAGTACTTAACTCAAGGTACCACTGTACACACATACCCTTAACACACTTAATGATAGCACCAGAATAGGCTTTTTGCTGAAAAGGGTGTGGAAGGTGGCACGCCAGAAGGTGGCACGCCAGACTCCAGAAGGTGGCACGCCAGACTCCAGGCTCTTCCATACAAAGGTACTGCCAGGCACAGGCACTTTTCACTTCAAACTCTCCACTTGCCCCAGGAAACAAGGGCAGGGAGCTGATATTGATACTTTCCCAGGGTCCAGTTTCTGGCAGCTAATTCATGACTAAAATAAGGGTTGGGTTGTGTTTTGTTTTTCATTCTCATTTCCAAGGAGAGCAAACCATTACCAAAGCTTCTGGTTCAAACCTTCCATTTCGTCGGAAAGACTCTCCAGACCTCTGCTAACCAGTTTCTGGGAAATGGGCATTTTTAGAGTAGCAGATGATAAATGGGCTGTGGACTTTGGTGCATCAAGTCCAGTCATTCCAGAGCAAGGAACATCTTCCTAGCTGGCACCATATATGGGCAAATTGGTCATTCCCTGCACCATACCTTGCATGACTGTGTGCTGAACACACACCAGTCTTGCCTGCGTTGTGTGAGGGTGAACCCAGAGTCTGGAAGGTCAGCACATCGGCAGTTCACTGGCATTTGACATTGTTTGTGACAACGCCAGCAAGGAATCATAAGTGGATGCTATCAAGGCTTGCTATTTGTGTATTAATGAGTCACATTGTGCCAAATTCACAACAGCCAGATGTCCCAACTGACCCAGACAAGGCACTCAGACAGATCCCACGCGTTTCATGTGTCAGTTATACCCATTCATAAAAACAGCTCCCTCCTCACATCTAATTCCTTGGGAAGGCTTAAGATCATTGTGCAATTTTCAGTATTCTTTCCATTGATTTCCTCATCAATTTGTGTCTTTCTTACTTTGTTACGTCCATAAAAATCATCTTGTGGTTAATAAAAAGGGTGGGACAGGAAGCATTGTCCATCAGAGAAAAGAATTCAAAAAAGGACACGGAGTCCGTCCTGGAAAAATAACATTATTCTGTGCTCTTATAAGTGTTACAGCTATAGAAACAATCTTGTGGACCAAGTCAGACAGATGTTTTTCCTTTTTTTCCCCTCCCCCTTCCTCTCCCTTTGAATAGAGTTTCTCAACAGCACAGCTGAAAAACCTTTGGAAAAAACACACAGGCGGGCGTTGGAGGTGTCTGGGGCAGAGGATTGCAGAAGTTCAAGCTAGCTCTCCCTGTCAGAAATACAGCTGCACAAAAGATGGTACAGTAGAGCAGCCCAGAGCTCAAAATGACTTTTCCGGTTCTCAAGAATGGCGCAGGTCTTGAAAAAAAGCAGCTGTTCCCTCATCAGATGGAATATTTTGGCTGAAGCGATTCATTTCCCTGCTCTCTTCTGCTTATCCCAAAAAGATGCCAACCTGCTCAGAGCCATAATAATACTGTCCTGTGTGCTGCACGTTTCTCATTCAGACTGCAATCCCGAACACAATAATAATAATCTATACAGCAGTAACAGCGCACATGGCATCTTGCAAAGCAAAAAGAGCAAGCCCCTGAGCCAAAGAGCTGCATTGTCCGTGGGAAAAGACAATAGGGCGACAAGAAGAGGGGGAAAGGGGAATAGGATGAGGAAATCCAGGCTACAGACTGACAAAAGTTTCCTTTGGGAGTTCAAGGCTGTTTGGAAAAGGGATGACTACTTCTGGTGTGTGCATTCAAGCCCTTTTCAATTCTGGTAAGCATGTGGGCAGGAGGGGGGAGTGTATTGCTTCAAAAGCTTGCAAAAACGTGCTTGAGCACATCCAACCAGAGCCCTTCCCCAACAGATAATCCAGGATGAGTGGAGAGGGATCATGGGGACAAACGCTGGCCCAGCCCTCCAGGTAAGTAAACCTGAGCCCTACGCACAGACAAACAGTATTGGCTTGTGCAAGCCATCTGTTCTCACACTGTCTGCCACCAGGATCCTGCTCACACCATGCGAGTTGGTTCACCCTCCTTGAACCAATTACCTGAAAAGGATAAAAATTGTGTACCCCATCAGAAGCAAAGCCTGTTTAAAACCACTTCCAATTATTATCTGTCTGTGGAAGACGCACTGTAACTTGTTTCCTTGGTCTTGATATCACCTCTGATCCAGGTTGATGAAGCATGGCAGAAACCTGCACACCTGTTTGGGCAAAGACAGTGGGTCAAGAAGTCTGTGCGTGCAGCACTAGAGGCGATGACGTGGAGCAAACCACGTTCAAGGGGTTGTGGGGAACAGTAACCTTTCTCAACTGCACTTTAGACAACCCTTTTGCTGGGCATGAGGACTGCAGCAGGGGTGCCAGTTTGAATAAAATATTGCCCCATCCCTTCACAATCACAGTGAAGGCGGTGAAGGTCCTGTGTGAGTGTCTGGAGGCGGTCGGAGGATGGATGGCGGCTAACAGATTGAGGTTGAATCCTGACAAGACAGAAGTACTGTTTTTGGGGGATAGGGGGTGGGAGCGTGTGGAGGACTCCCTGGTCCTGAATGGGGTAACTGTGCCTCTGAAGGACCAGGTGCGCAGCCTGGGAGTCATTTTAGACTCACAGATGTCCATGGAGGCACAGGTCAAATCTGTATCCAGGGCAGCTGTTTACCAGCTCCATCTGGTACGCAGGCTAAGACCCTACCTGCCCGCAGCCTATCTCGCCAGATTGGTGCATGCTCTAGTTATCTCTTGCTTGGACTACTGCAATGCGCCCTACATGGGGCTACCTTTGAAGGTGACCCTGAAACTGCAATTGATCCAAAATGCGGCAGCTAGACTGGTGACTGGGAGAGGCCACTGAGACCACATAACACGTCTTGAAAAACCTACATTGGCTCCCAGTACGTTTCCGAGCACAATTCAAAGTGTTGGTGCTGACCTTTAAAGCCCTAAACGGCCTCGGTCCAGTATACCTGAAGGAGCGTCTCCACCTGCATCGTTCTGCCCGGACACTAAGGTCCAGCGCCGAGGGCTTTCTGGCTGTTCCCTCACTGCGAGAAGCCAAGTTACAGGGAACCAGGCAGAGGGCCTTCTCGGTAGTGGCACCAGCCCTGTGGAACGCCCTCCCACCAGATATCAAAGAGAAAAATAACTACCAGACTTTTAGAAGACCTCTGAAGGCAGCCCTCTTTAGGGAAGCTTTTAATGTTTAACCGACCACTGTATTTTAATACTCTTTTGGAGCGCCCAGAGTGGCTGAGGAAACCCAGCCAGATGGGCGGGCTATAAATAATAAATTCTATTCTATTCACAAGACATGGTACACACACACACCCTTTGAATGCCTATCAACTTGGAGGGGGCTCAAATATTTTATTGGGATCTTAGCCCCTAGGAGTTTGCTCCTATGAACTGAGGGTATATTTTCTTCTTATGAGCATGAACATACAGAATGTACCTTGCTTTTGAAAAGAAAGGAAAAGACACACAATCATCTTTGTCTACTATACAGATAAAGCAAATGGATTACAATTTATAGGCATGCTGCTGAGGTGTTGTCTTTTTTTAACAACAAAAATGTGTTTCAAGGCCATTGTTCTCTTCAAGGCTATTGTTCTCTTTTGAGTCTTCCACACACCCTTCCATGAGGAGCCTGTTAATCTCAAACTGTGGAGCTTGGGCAGGTGATGACTGCTAAGAGACCCCCTTTACAAGCTGAAGCACACCGCAGCTGGGGGGCTGCTTTGTCTGCCGCAGTTGGTCTGAACCTCCACCCCCGTGCGTGTCACATTCAGTTACAGCAGCATCCAAAAGTTGAAGGCAGGTGACTATGCTTTCAATGATCACCGTCACCCTCCCTGACAGCTGGTGACTAAAGAGTGGGCAGGAGAATCCCCAGTTCACCTCTTACATCAGCCATGACTTTGTGAGGTAGCCTCTGGGCCTAACTACATTTAAGGCTAATGATGCAATTTGCAATTGTGTCATGGGTTTCAAAAAAAAATTTAAATAGTATGTATTTAATAATAGTCACTGGCGCCACAATGCTCAGGGAAGCAAGACTCCAGCCTTTCCTCCACAGTTGTAATTTCAGTAACCCGTCCCCCAACCAATGTTGAAGTAGACTTTTAGAATATAATATTTCTTGGAAATTTATGAAGGGAAACTTAAAAGAAATGGGAGTGGGACGGGGGTTTGAGAATGGGATTGATGCAATATATTCAGAACAAAAGGCCAAATTGATAGTTAACAATGTGGTTACAGAAGAGTTCAAAATTGAAAAAGGAACATGACAAGGCTGCCCGATCTCCCCTCTGTTATTTATCTCGGTTCTGGAGGTGCTCTTGAACATGATCAGAGGGGACCGGTTGGTGGAAGGGATTCAGGTCGGAGCGAAACAATACAAACTTAAAGCTTTTGCAGATGACCTAGTTTTGACCCTGCAAGAGCCAGAATCTAGTATGAAAAGAGTATTACAATTGATTCAGGACTTTGGTCGGGTGGCGGGATTTAAATTAAACAAACAGAAAACCAAGGTGCTGGGAAAAAATTTGACAGATACAGAGTCAGAACGGTTTCAGAGAGAAACAGAACTAACTATGGTTAAGAAGGTAAAGTACCTAGGGGTAAACATAACAGCAAAAAATCTGAGTCTATTCAAGGATAACTATGAAAAATGTTGGTCTGAAATTAAGAGAGACTTGGATAGCTGGACAAAATTGAAGCTTTCTTTGTTAGGCCGAATTGCTGCTATTAAGATGAATGTATTGCCAAAAATGTTATTTTTGTTTCAAACATTACAGATTGTGGACAAAACGGAGTGCTTCCGGAAGTGGCAGAAAGATATATCTAAATTTGTTTGGCAGGGCAAAAAGCCCAGAATTAAGTTTAAGATATTAACAGACGCGAAAGAAAGAGGGGGCTTTGCCCTGCCAGACTTAAAGTTGTACTATGAAGCCGCAGCTTTCTGCTGGCTAAAAGACTGGCTACTTCTCGAAGACACTGACGTACTGGACCTGGAAGGTTTTAACAATGCTTTTGGTTGGCATGCATACTTATGGTATGACAAAGTTAAGATCAATAAGGCCTTTAAGAACCATATTGTCAGGAAAGCAGTGTTTAACGTCTGGACAAAATATAAAGACTTATTGGAAAATAAAACTCCAAGGTGGCTTTCACCTCTGGAAGATAAGGCCCGAAAAAGACCCAATATGGAGGCCAAATGGCCAAAATATTGGGAAATATTAGAAAAAGATGGAGACAATTGGAAATTGCAGAGTTTGGAGAAAATGAAGGATAAGGTGCGAGACTGGTTACATTATGCTCAGATTAAAGAAGTTTTTAAAAATGACAAAAAGTTAGGGTTCCAGGTGGAGAAATCGAAGTTAGAAACAGAATTGTTAGAACCAAAGACTAAGGTACTATCTAGAATGTATAATTTGCTGTTAGAATGGAATACACAAGACGAAATGGTTAAATCAGCTATGATAAAGTGGGCACAGGACATTGGGCATAACATTATGTTTGAGGACTGGGAAAGGTTGTGGACCACTGGGCTGAACTTCACCGCATGTAATGCTCTGAAGGAAAATGTAATGAAAATGATATATAGATGGTACATGACCCCAGTTAAACTCGCCAAAATATACCATTCGTCTGATAATAAATGTTGGAAATGTAAAGAAAATGAAGGAACATTCTTTCACCTCTGGTGGACATGCCCTAGGGTGAAGGTCTTCTGGGAAATGATATATAATGAGCTGAAAAAGGTATTTAAATATACCTTCACTAAGAAACCAGAGGCCTTCCTTCTGGGTATTGTCGGCCAGAAGGTGTTAAAGAAGGACCGAACATTCTTTATGTATGCAACAACGGCAGCAAGGATTCTCATCGCAAAAAACTGGAAAACTCAAGATCTACCCACACTGGAAGAGTGGCAGATGCAGCTGATGGACTATATGCAACTGGCCGAGATGACTGGCAGAATCCGAGACCTGGGAGAAGAGAAGATGGAGGAAGACTGGAAGAAATTTAAGATGTATCTACAAAAACATTGTAATTTGGCTGAATGTTAAGAAGGATGCTAGATTATAAAAAATTGGCCACCACTAAATTAGATTTAAATTTGATGATAAGTGAGATTAAAGAAAATATAAAATTTTTTGGAAGAAGTGCTAGATTATATTTGAATGAGTGGACATGAGATTGTAAACAAGTTGATAATTTGTCTGGAAAAAACTTTTAACGATGTAAATGGGAGCGGGAGACGTGAGGGAGTCCAAAGAAGTGATGAAATTATGTTTGTGACAGAAGTAAGACTGTTTATTATTTGTGCATTGATATTTAAAAACTTTAATAAATATTTATATATAAAAAAAAATGAAGTAGACTTTTAGAATAAACCTCCCATTGGTACCATTAAGACTCCGCACTCTGGTATTTAAGTTTGTTTAAAAACCACAATGTGGTGGCTAATCACATTATCGCTATAATGGGTAGTTGGCCCCAGACAAGTCTCTCTCTCAACTTCACCTGTTGGCTCTTCCCTTCTCCGCCACAGCTGGCTAACATAGAATCATAGAATCATAGAATCATAGAGTTGGAAGAGACCACAAGGGCCATCGAGTCCAACCCCCTGCCAAGCAGGAAACACCATCAGAGCACTCCTGACATATGGTTGTCAAGCCTCTGCTTAAAGACCTCCAAAGAAGGAGACTCCACCACACTCCTTGGCAGCAAATTCCACTGTCGAACAGCTCTTACTGTCAGGAAGTTCTTCCTAATGTTTAGGTGGAATCTTCTTTCTTGTAGTTTGGAACCATTGCTCCGTGTCCGCTTCTCTGGAGCAGCAGAAAACAACCTTTCTCCCTCCTCTATGTGACATCCTTTTATATATTTGAACATGGCTATCATATCACCCCTCAACCTCCTCTTCTCCAGGCTAAACATGCCCAGCTCCCTTAGCCGTTCTTCATAAGGCATCGTTTCCAGGCCTTTGACCATTTTGGTTGCCCTCCTGTGGACACGTTCCAGTTTGTCAGTGTCCTTCTTGAACTGTGGTGCCCAGAACTGGACACAGTACTCCAGGTGAGGTCTGACCAGAGCAGAATACAGTGGCACTATTACTTCCCTTGATCTAGATGCTATACTCCTATTGATGCAGCCCAGAATTGCATTGGCTTTTTTAGCTGCCGCGTCACACTGTTGGCTCATGTCAAGTTTGTGGTCAACCAAGACTCCTAGATCCTTTTCACATGTACTGCTCTCAAGCCAGGTGTCACCCATCTTGTATTTGTGCCTCTCATTTTTTTTGCCCAAGTGCAATACTTTACATTTCTCCCTATTAAAATACATCTGGTTTGTTTTGACCCAGTTCTCTAATCTGTCAAGGTCGTTTTGAAGTGTGATCCTGTCCTCTGGGGTGTTAGCCACCCCTCCCAGTTTGGTGTCATCTGCAAATTTGATCAGGATGCCCTTGAGTCCATCATCCAAGTCGTTGATAAAGATGTTGAATAAGACCGGGCCCAAGACAGAACCCTGTGGCACCCCACTAGTCACTCTTCTCCAGGATGAAGAGGAACCATTGATGAGCACCCTTTGGGTTCGGTCAGTCAGCCAGTTACAAATCCACTGAGTGGTAGCATAGTCAAGACCGCATTTTACCAGCTTCTTTACAAGAATATCATGGGGCACCTTGTCAAATGCCTTGCTGAAATCAAGGTAGGCTACATCCACTGCGTTCCCTTCATCTACCAGGCTTGTAATTCTGTCAAAAAACGAGATCAGGTTAGTCTGACATGACTTATTTTTCAGAAATCCATGCTGACTATTGGTGATCACAGCATTCCTTTCTAGGTGCTCACAGACTGTTTGCTTAATGATCTGCTCCAGAATCTTCCCTGGTATTGATGTCAGACTGACTGGGCGGTAATTATTTGGGTCCTCTCTTTTCCCCTTTTTGAAAATAGGGACAACATTTGCCCTCCTCCAGTCTGCCGGGACTTCGCCTGTTCTCCAGGAATTCTCAAAGATGACTGCCAGTGGTTCTGAGATCACATCTGCCAGTTTTTTTAATACTCTTGGATGCAGTTCATCTGGCCCTGGAGACTTGAATACATCTAAACTAGCCAAGTATTCTTGTACTATCTCCTTAGTTATTCTGGGCTGTGTTTCCTCTGCTGAATCATTTGCTCCAAATTCTTCAGGTCGGGCATTGTTTTCTTTATCGGAGAAGACTGAGGCAAAGAAGGCATTGAGGAGTTCAGCCCTTTCTGTGTCCCCTGTTTGCATTTCACCATCTTCTCCTCTGAGTGACCCCACTGTTTCTTTGTTCTTCCTTTTGCTACGAACATACCCATAAAAGCCTTTTTTGTTGCTTTTAACCTCTCTAGCAAGCCTGAGTTCATTCTGTGCTTTAGCTTTTCTGACTTTGTGTCTACACGTGCTGGCTATTTGTTTGAATTCCTCTTTGGTGGTTTCCCCCCTTTTCCATTTTTTGTACACATCCTTTTTAAATCTTAACTCAGTTAAAAGTTCTTTAGATAGCCACCCTGGCTTCTTTAGGCACCTTCCATGTTTCCGTCTCATTGGTATTGCCTGAAGTTGTGCTTTTACTATCTCCCTCTTAACAAACTCCCAGCCATCATGAACTCCCTTTCCTATTAATATTACTGTCCATGGGATCTCACCCAGCACTTCCCTAAGTTTTATAAAGTCGGCTTTCCTAAAGTCAAGAAATTGAGTCCTAGTATGCTTGGCTGCTCCTTTCCGCTGTATAGTAAACTTCAGAAGAGCATGATCACTCGCGCCTAATGATCCTTCCACTTCTACCCCACTAACCAGGTCATCAACATTGGTTAGGACCAGATCTAAAATGGCTGTTCCTCTTGTTGCTTCTCCCACTTTCTGGACAATGAAGTTGTCTGCAAGGCCAGTGAGGAATCTGTTTGACCTTATGCTCTTGGCTGAGTTTGACATCCAGCAAATATCCGGGTAATTGAAGTCCCCCATTACTACTATCTCCCTTCCTTTTGCATGCTTGGCCATCTGTTCCAGGAAGGCATCATCTATGTCCTCCGTTTGGCTTGGGGATCTATAGTAAACTCCCACAATGAGGTCCCTGTTATTCTTCTCTCCCTTAATTTTGACCCAAATGCTCTCACTTTGGCTTTGAGGTTCTAAATCTTGGATCTCTTCACAGGTATACATATCCCTGACATATAACGCCACTCCTCCTCCTTTCTTGTCTGGTCTGTTTCTCTGAAATAGATTGTAACCCTCCATTATTACATTCCAGTCGTGGGACTTATCCCACCAGGTTTCAGTGATGCCTATTATGTCATATTTAGTTTGCTGTACCAAGAGCTCAAGCTCATCTTGTTTATTACCCAACAACAATGGTCTACCTTACAAAACTGTTGTAAGGTTCTAGTGCACAAAGGGCTGGATTCAGGCTAAATCCTCACTGAACCATAAAGCCAGTCTCAGGGCTGTTGTGAGAATAAAGTAGGGGGAAGTCCACATCTTCTCATCAATTTTAAGCTCCTGTTAGGAAGGGTACCTCTAAGCCGTCTAAGTTGTGGACATCACCAATGTACAGGGAAACTGCTACTAAACACTTACACAGCAGCTCAATTCCAGCATTTGAAATCTCTCACATAAAGGGAAGAGTAAAGAGGGGGTCACTTGCTCCACTGTCAACCCATTGCCGCCACCTCCCACAAGTTGAGGAGCCTGTTTTCCTACTCACAGAAGCTCCCCACGCATTTTGAGCCCTGGTTTTCCAGTTCTAGATTGTGTGGAAGTTTGCATGAATAGAACAGGCTCTTTGTTTTGAAGGAGAGCAGCTTGGAAAATCATGGGGCAGAGCTAGTGTGCTCAGCCTAACTCTCCGTCACTGCAGGAGAGGTTTAGAATGGAACTCCATGTGAGTAGTGGAAGGAAGGAGGTGCATTTATACAAACATACTTTATTAATTGTGCACATAGTTTAGAAAACAATAAAATGCAACCAGGGAGAAATGGCGAATCACATGTGGATGGACAGCAGAGAAAAATAATATAGATGACTAGTGTATCTTAAACTTCACAGAAGAAATACAAATATAGGGAATGAGCAAAACGAAGAGAAAATGGGGATGCAATAAGCAAAGAATATCAATAAAACTCTACAAAAACCACACCATTTTCACATATTCCATAAATATGCAGCGGCTCCTGTCCAGGATTGCCCTGTTTGTATATTCAGTAAGATCTCTAAGAAGTTGCATATTTGCTCAAGCTTTTACATAACTTTCTTTCCTTTGCTTATTTCCTTGACCTCCTCACACCTCCCTTTTTTGTATTCTAGTTCAATTAGATATTTCAGCAAATCCTTTCCAGCTTTGTATTTAACCTAATAATTTATCTTAATATACTGTAATTTTACATTCTCGTCTTTCTCCAATTAAGAAATCAATTTTTACCTAATCCTTTATATCATTTCCGCTAAAACCGCATTACTTCATTCCAACATCCTTCTAACATTCCTTAATTTTGCAATGTTTCTGTAAATAAACTTTAAATTTTTTCCAATCTTCTTCCACCAACTCTTCACCTGGTCTCGGATTCTGCCAGTCATTTCCGCCAGTTCCATATAGCCCATCACTTTCATCTGCCATTCTTCTCGGGTGGGTAAATCTTGTGTATTCCAGTGCTTTGTGATGAATATTCTTGCTGCTGTTGTTGCATACATAAAAAAAGTTCTATCCTTCTTTGGCACCAATTGGCCGACCATGCCCAGGAGAAAGGCCTCTGGTTTCTTCAGAAAGGTATATTTAAATACCTTTTTCATTTCATTATAGATTATCTCCCAGAAGGTCTTAATCCTTGGGCACGTCCACCAAAGGTGAAAGAATGTACCTTCAGTCTCTTTACATTTCCAACATTTATTATCGGGCAAATGATAGATTTTTGCAAGCTTGACTGGTGTTATGTACCACCTGTATATCATTTTCATTATATTCTCTCTTAAGGCATTACATGCCGTGAACTTGATACCTGTGGTCCATAACTGTTCCCAGTCAGCTATCATAATGTTATGTCCAACATCTTGTGCCCATTTTATCATAGCAGATTTCACATTTCATCTTGAGTATTCCATTTCAACAGCAAGTTATACATTCTTGACAAATTCTTAGTTTTAGGATCTAACAATTCTGTTTCCAATTTTGATTTCTCCACCTGAAAACCAATTTTCTTATCCAAATTATAAGCCTCCATTATTTGATAATAATGAAGCCAATCCCATACTTTGTTTTTTAGTTTTTCAAAACTCTGCAGCTTTAATCTGTCTCCTTCTTGTTCCAATATTCCCCAATATTTCAGTCAATTGGCCTCCATATTGAGCTTTTTCAGAGCCTTTGCTTCCATTGGTGACAACCACCTTGGAGTTTTGTTTTCAAGCAAATCCTTATATCTTATCCAGACATTAAACAGTGCTTTTCTGACAATATGGTTTTTCAACACTTTGTATGCTTTGGCCTTATCATACCACAAGTATGCATGCCAACCAAATACATTATTAAACCCTTCCAAATCCAATACATCAGTGTTTTCAAGAAGTAGCCATTCCTTCAGCCAACAAAATGCGGCTGACTCATAATAAAGCTTAAGGTCTGGCAGCTTGAGCTGTCCCCCCCCCCGTTTTTTTCCTCTTTTTTTCTTTTCTCGAATTGTTTGTATTTTTGTATTGTATTTTTGTATTGTATTTTCTTTTTTTTCTAATTCTCTCTTTGTAATCTTTAAAATTTGAATAAATATTATTTTTTAAAAAAGAAAGAAGTTGCATATTTGTCTAAGGGATTGATGTGTGTGGCGTTTCCCCTCCTAGGTGTGTGACATCATACTGGGTTCATAAAAAGTAAAGGTACCCCTGCCCGTACGGGCCAGTCTTGACAGACTCTAGGGTTGTGCGCTCATCTCACTCTAGAGGCCGGGGGCCAGCGCTGTCCGGAGACACTTCCGGGTCACGTGGCCAGCGTGACGAAGCTGCATCTGGCGAGCCAGCGCAGCACACGGAACACCGTTTACCTTCCCGCTAGTAAGCGGTCCCTATTTATCTACTTGCACCCGGAGGTGCTTTTGAACTGCTAGGTTGGCAGGCGCTGGGACCAAACGATGGGAGTGCACCCCGCCATGGGGATTCGAACCCCTGACCTTTCGATCGGCAAGTCCTAGGCGCTGAGGCTTTTACCCACAGCACCACCCGCGTCCCTTATGGGTTCCTTATAAGGAAAGGGTTAACTAATTGTAAAATGACTAACCAATGAGTACCCAAGGGAAGGAGTTAGAGTTAGAGTTAGAGTTAGAGTTAGGGTGGTTGAGAAGTGAGTCTGGAGAGAGAAGAGAGAGGGAGGATAAGTCTGTGGGTTGGGCTGGTCTGGTGTGAGAGAGTGAGAGAATCTGTTAAGAGGCATCAGTCAAACAGTTGAGATAATCAGTCAGAAGGTATAGGCCGGTAAAGAAACTAAAGTTAAGAAACTGACAGAAATATAATCTGAGAAACCATAAACTTGTTAATGCTTATAAAATAAACTTGTTTATTTGGTTCAATTTTAACAACTGTCTGGACTCAGTGTTTTACCCGAGAGTAACAGGTTGGTGGCAACGGGGAAGCGGGCACAGTGGTGGCACAGGGATCAATAGACCGTTAAACGTCCAGGGACCCTGTGTGATCGCCACAATGTGTTTAAAAAATAAAAATAAAAAACTTATCTCAAGCCCTGCTCTCTACAAGATGGGTATAGAAGACAGATTGCATTTTGCCCCTTTCAAAATGTGTCAGGATTTCACTGTGCCTAATTCTATTCAGGCTTCCCTTCTAGCCATGCAATGCAACATCAAGGCCCCCACTTCATGATGAGACAACTGAAATAGTGCCATGGCTCTGATTCTCTTAGTTTCTCCTTAAAACAATAAAACTGATGCCTGAAATGTTCTCTTCTCTTTCCTACTCCCACTGCTAAAATGATTTTTGTCGTTCTTCAGTTTGATTTTGTTGCTTCTCCCTTCATATCCCTCTACTGGCTTCTTTTTTTCCATGCAGATCAAATTCATTTTTCCATCCTCAGAATCAAGTCTCTGCACAACTAATTCAGCCCCTCCCTCATTCTCAGCTCATTCCCTCCCCCCCCCTTTGAATTCACTATAGCTACCATATGAAAATATAAGGATACATTGGATCTGATTCATCTGCAAAGTACTATATCCTGGTTCTCTAGAACCAGAGAACTATGAATTCCAAGAAAACACACATTATCAGCAACCCATTGACTCCATCCTAATTACTGAGCTATTCTGAGAACCAAGTGCTTCAGGCAAGTGGACAGCTGTAAGACGGGCTTGGATAATATCTTCAGGCTGATCCAACATTGTATGGAGCAGAGAACACTTACCCTCCCTGTCCTTGCCATGGATGGCACGTCTGAAGTCATCCTACACAAGTCAAATCCAATACACACTTAAGCCTCAATGATGTAGTCACTTTCCTGGAATCACTGGAGAATTATGCAAGCGATGAGGCCAGTGTTCATTGAGTATTAAACTCACAACTGGATTTCAGGTATGTCATCACCACGGGGGGGGGGGGAGGCTAGCGCTGGCAATCCTGGTGAGCTGGCAGTACTCAAGTGCCGTTACTATGTTCTATTTGATAGCCAGATTGACTCAAAGGTATCATTTGAACTCTATCATAAAGAAGGTTCAAGTGGCCCAGTCAGATGGCCTACAGAAATACCCATTGGTGTGGGTCAGGGTAGAAATATGGGGTAAGTGATATAAAAACTAGCAGTACATCGCAGTATTGTGCCAGGAAAAAGTTCCAAGCCCAGCTGCTGGCCCTAAGCTTTCAGCCAAACACAAAGTGAGATTTTCATGTATTTATTTTGTTGCATTTGACTGATTGATTGATTGATTGATTGATTGATTGATTAAAACATGCAGTTCCAGCCTATATCCAGTTTGGATTTTATGCGAGTGTAACATAGGATGAACACATTATAACAATAACAATAACAAAACAGATGCTAGCATGGTAACTGGCCTCTGAGGCTCCTTTGGGTCCAATGGTGCCTTCAATGAGCCACACTAGCTAAAAGCAGACAATGGGTCATTTTAAATATGTAATCCTATGGAAACTAACCTGAAAGTAACTGAATTCAATGGGACTCATTTTTTTGTATGCATGCATAGGATCAGGTTGTAAATGTGCATGTGTTTAAATGAGATAGCCCAACAAGAGTATACAGCACAGAACAAAACATCAGCCAGTAACAACTGAGTGAGAAAACAGATTTATTATAGAAGAATGATACTAAAAGCTAAGACCCAACATGTTTTGAGCTGCATTCAGCACCTCATCAAGGAAAATTCAATTGCAATCTGATTTATGAGAAGTGAAAAGTTATTTTTCCCCAAACACAATAGCAGTGTTCAGTATGAAACATTGAACCTCCTCATTCAAAAGGAAGCAAGTCTGAAAATGGTTGAGTTATATGTCCTCCTGTTGAGTTACACGTACTTCCAAGTTCTCTTCACACTTGACGAAAAGAATCTCCAGTGTGTCAGATCCTCATTAGGGAAATGTAATTGCAGGCTGATGCACTGAAAGGTATTTTTGCTTTAGTGTGAAGGGAACTCGTCTACATGTAACAAAATTATTTTCAAGCTTATTCCTTTAGAATTAAGAGGTTAAACCTTTGTTCTGAAAAGCCTTCCTAAATCAGTTTTCAACTGAATTCTCCATGAGAGAGAGCTGCATGCTATTTGAAAGGCATTGTGCAACCCCTATACAGGGAATGAGCCCCACTGAACACAATGGGACTTATTCTGAGCAAAGCTGCATAGGTTCCACTATCGGTCTGGTTTTGCACTTGGTTAAGGGCTGCTGCTTTTGTCCTCCATAGATGTAAATGTGCTTTGACCATTTTCTTTTTATTCGTGGGCAGGCGGCCCACCTTGATGATTCATGCCTCATGGCAAACTTGTCATATTATGATAATGTACAACAGAGATGGGGAACCTGGGTCCTTCCAGATGTTGTTGGACTCCGACTTCCATCATCCCTGGCCAGAGGCCATGCTGGCTGGCACTGATGGGAGTTGGAGTCTAACAACATCTGGAAAGACCCAGTCTTAATGTATAAGCACCACACATGTTCTTTGGTGATTGCTAATAATCTGTAACAGGGAAATAGATTATAGCTGTAAAAACACCAATCTTTTACCATGTACTGATATAGGAATTTACTGCATGTAGCTACATATTTCTAAACATTCCGAAACTCTGCTTCACATAAAATGCTTTGATGAGACTATAAAATTGTTCCCAGGTGCATGCCACTCACATATATAATCAAATATATACTCTGGCCAGGGTTCAGTTGATTTCTACGCTGCCCTTTGGCCATAAGGGGCCCACAAGGTGGCTTACAGAGTCATAAAAATAATGTAAACATCAATTGTAAAATTAATATATAAACATAGGAACATAAGAAGAGCCTTGCTTGATCAGACTAGAGGCCCATCTCGTCCATCGTGCTTTTCTCCCAGTGGCAAACCTGGTGTCTATGGGAAGCCAAGAAGATAGGGACCTGTTAATGAACAAATACAAAAGAGGCCAGATATTCAAATAACATATATTTATTGATCAAATCCTTTGTTGCCGTATCAAAGGTCTGCCTGCTCCCAGCCCTTCCAGTTTGGGAACAAGTAATGGATTAGAAATGTATTCCTCATGCAAGGTCATTTTCAAAGCGCTCTTCAAACAGGTATGTGGTCTTCAGTATCATTTTTCCCAACTTCTTGTTGTTGTCAAGCAACATATTTGATAGTTATGAAACTGAGGAAATAATATCACTGGCTAAGTCCAGACAGAGAGGTCCCCCAGAGTGGGTTGGATCCAGGGCAGTGTAAGCAGACTACTTTGAAGTATAACAGCAAAGAGCCTTCACAAGCAGATACTTGAGTGTTTTTCCAAAACAAATGCTTTGACAAGTGTTTGTTAAGAATTACAGTGAACAGTGACATAATGCCCTACAGTCATGTGTCCAAAAACATAACTGAGCATATGCAGCTGTCTTAGTTAAACTGCTGCTCAATTTAGCCCAGCATTTTGTCTCCTCCGATTGGCAGCCGTTTTCCAAAGTCTCAAGGCAGGAGGCCCCCTTTCAGTCCTGCTACTTGAAAGCCTTTGCACTGAATATTCCCAGGACTCACTGCATGCAAAGCCAATATGAGTTGTAAGCACTCCCCCTTCATGTCAAAGTGTACCTTGTATGCATACAGTGGGGAAGCGAACCACTGTATTGCACATTAAAAGGTAAAGGGACCCCTGACAGTTAAGTCCAGTTGCAAAAGACTCTGGGGTTGCGGTGCTCATCTCGCTTTATTGGCCGAGGGAGATGGGTACAGCTTCCAGGTCATGTGGCCAGCATGACTAAGGTGCTTCTGGCTAACCAGAGCAGCGCACAGAAATGTCGTTTACCTTCCCGCCGGAGCAGTGCCTATTTATCTACTTGCACTTTGACGTGCTTTCAAACTACTAGGTTGGCAGGAGCAGGGACTGAGCAACGGACGCTCACCCTGTCATGAGGATTCAAACCGCCAACCTTCCGATCGGGAAGCCCGAGGCGCAGTGGTTTAGACCACAGCGCCACCCGCGTCGCGTATTGCACATTATCTTTCCAAAAAAGCCAATGCAAAGTGTGTTCCCTTGCAAAGACGCAAGGAAGCCTGTGTCTGGGCAGTCAGACTATGCCCCATCATAGTTTTAGGTGGCTGGCAAGAGCCGTTCTCTATATTTCAGTATTCCACTTGATAATTGAATGGTGGCTTCTTTGTGGCTCTGCTGATTTTAAGAACAAGATAATAGTGCCTCCAACCAGATGCAGAACCTCAAATAAAAATTGAGGGATTTTAAACCTCCATTAATTGGGTATAAAAGCATGGGCAAGCAAAATACCTAAGAATGTATGAGATCTGACCATCAACAGCTTTTGTCTCAAAGAAGTCTCAAAGAAATGGAGAGCAGCAGTCTCCTTATTCATCTGATAAACAGCCTACTTAATGTCTTGTCGGGGGTCCTCCCCAGACCTCCCCCATCTCCTGCTCATGTAAGTACCTCACCCCTTTCCTGGTACCTCTCAGGTCCTATCATGGCTGGAAATTTACAAGATCACATCACATGTTACGGCTCGTGCAACAGCAGCAAGAATAATCACAAGCCGCACACATTTTGTGGGATGATAGTGCCGGTAAGCACAGCTGGCAGTGGCATTAGGGAAAGCATTTGACTCCATTCTAATCAGCCCTTGCTGCTGGAATGTGAATTCCAGTTGGTTGGGAACCACCCAAAGCCCCCTTTCAGAGATGGCCAGTGTCAGATCCTGACACGGTGCAGGCCAGGCATCAGGGATCTGGGGAGGGATTGCTGCAATGTCAGGCCTCTCCAGAAGCAGGGACCCAGCTTGCCTCAGGGGAACTCCAGGCTTTCTGTCCAAGTCCCCTCCCCCTATATTTGTTAACAGGCACTGCTGTCAGGTGATGGTACACGAGATATTGGAAGGTATACAGATGAACAAGCTCTTGATAATACTGTGAGGCCAGAGCAGTTCAAGGGATTGTGCTGGTACAGTATTTGTCATAAGGCAACGGTCCTTTGATCTCAGTTTCTGCTGGGTGGTCCACTGCTGTCAGTGCATAGCTGTTGCAAGTTGGGGGTTAAGGTGCTGAGCTATGCTTTTGGAATTTGTCTCACTCCCCAATAAGTTAAATATTTGCTAGCAGCTCCTCTGCTAAAATCCATTCTTGAAACGAAATCTGACTTCATAGACCAGGAAAGAGAATGTGGAGTATACATTATAAGCCTCAAAAGGAATCTCCAAAGAAAATTACAGAAATTTGCTAAACCGTATTATGTATTTGTTGGTTAATTAGGAGAGCAAGACTATTTTACTTCATGTGTTATCCCACATCTCCCCCGTTTGAAGCAGGTTACACAACAAGCAAGCAAGTAACATGATTTAAAACTAAAAATTAGAATTAGGCAAATTATGCAGACCTGCTTTGAGAGTTTTCTTTTACACTTGAGTGGTATTTTGTGAAATAAAATAATAAAATAAACAAATAATCATATAGCAACTAGAAGGGGCCATTCTGACAACAGAAAGGTGTGGGGCACTAGATGGATCCAGCACTTTCCCCTGAAAATCAAATACTAAGAGAAACTCAGACTGTTACAAAAGTCCTTCCTATTCCCTCGGCCGTTGTTATTCCTTCAGCTGAAGAGAGCCTAAGGCAGGGATGGCGAGGTTGTGGCCCTCAGGGATGAAGGCAGTTGCTGTCCAACAACATCTGGAGGGTCACAGCTTTCCCATCCCTGGTCTAAGAAAAACTGTAGTACCGTATCATTACACACATCCAGGGGAAGGAGGATCTCTTAAATAAATAAATAAATAAATAAATAAATAAATAAATAAATAAATAATAAATTTTATATATACCCACCCTCCCCAGCCAAGATTGGACTCAGGGTGGCTAACACCAGGTATAAACACAATTGATTAAAATACAACTTTAAAACTAGATTAAAGTACAACATTAAAATTATATATTGATATAAACCACACTCTGTGTTGTACTCGCATAAAGAAAGAGCCTGAGACACACAATTGGTTCATTAATGGCATAATGCAATGCTTAATTCCCTGCTTTACATCTTGCCTGGGTTTGACCTCACTAGGTCACCTCAGATAAGCCACTCTCTCAATCTGAGCCTTATCCAACATGGGAATTATAATACTGATCTACCTTACAAGGTTCTTGAAAAGATTACACAAAGATAAGATATGCAAAGCACTTCAAACATTCAAAAATGCTACATAAATGTGAAATATTATTATAAGTAGCAACTGAAACCCTTTTAAAGTCCATAGTACAAACCTATGAGGCAAATTCTCCTCCCCATCACTTTCTTCCTTACAGTCTTTATGCTTATCCTCAAGAAGATTTGATTTCTTTTATTGCTGCATTGATTCTCACTAGGGATTTTAAAGCCCCCTTTTAATTTTAAGGAGAATTACGTTCAGCTGTTTCAAAAATGGCTTTGCCCTTGGTTTGCAGTTGTCATTTATTCCAGCGTTGTGAGTTTGGGGGGTGGGGAGAGGGGTTAGGCTGCATGCCTGAGTCCCTTCTAATTCCTGGATCCAGCAAGGATTCAATTGTTGGACTAGCCACACCAGCCTCTTGGTGATGGCCCCCTAAGTATAGGTTCTTAAGGTAGCATAGGATGTGGCTCTTTGTCAGAGGGCAAAGAGTTGCCCCCTCCCTCAACTGGCTGGTAGTTAGAAAGACAAAAGGGAGGGCTGAGTTGTGTGAGAGCTGGGCTAGAGGCACAAGCATAGCTGTCAACTTTCAGATTTGAAAATAAGGGATCAGCAGCCTTGAAAATAAGGGATCAGCAGCCTCACCTGTCCCGGGGACAGTCTACGGGATAGCTAACAATCCGGGATAGCAGCGGGAAATGGCACTGGAATAAGGGAATTTCCCGCAAAAAAAGGGAAGGTTGACAGCTATGAGCACAAGGCAGGCAGAAGCCCAGGAAGGAGAGACATGCTTGATTTCTGCTGGAATCCAAGGCTATGGCTATGGGAGAAGCAAGACTTTCTGCTCATACGTTGCTGGCACTGAAGGAGGAATATGAGCATGTGAACTTCTTACCCAGAGATCTGCTGTGTTTAGTGTGTTGCCCGCTGAACACGCTAGTTGGTTTTCAAACTATTTTAACAATAACAAAAATTAAGGCTCCATGTTTGGGCTGCTGAACACAAACTGTTTTATTAACTGGGTTTTGCACTGCTCCGTGGTTGGGAAGAGAGGGAAGGGGAAGCTTAGAGGCTGGGTTGCACTTCAAAGGAGAGGGCACAATTAATTCAGTGTGCCCGAAGACAACACATCTGGGATCATTGAAAATGGAGAACAATTTGGTTTGAACCAGTAAGTCACGTTGCTTAAGTGCTTTGTCATGAAGAGAATCCCTTCCAAAACTGCGTACATGGGAAACGGCAGAGTTGGATTAAAAGGAGAGCCTAGGGAATATGTAAGGAGTATGCGAAACTACAGGTCATCTCTTAGCCCCATGGCCCACCCACAACTTGAAATCATTCTTCAGCTCTGGATCCACAAAGGCCAGCTGCCCAGTCTGACCACAAAGAATGCACTGGTGGGCCAGAGATTCTGGTTTGATTAAGGGAAAGATAGCAGAGTCTACTTATCACATTTGCACCTCACTCATTGTCCAGAGAGCTCAGGGTTAGTGTACATGGGATTTTGGCAGGCCCAGCTCCAGTCAAACTGGGACGGAAAAAGAGGTGAAATGAGGCAAGCGCCAGTGGCAGCAGGAGGGAGGCTTGGAACTCAGGGAGCATTCAAATCAAAATCTTCATTGTTTACCCAAAGACCTCCACTGGTAGAGTCAGATAGTATGACCCAGTCTTCGTTAAACTGTGCATTATGATAAGCGTGTGCTGTGCATCTGCATATAAATATTCTTAAATTTCAGGAGGGAAAAGTTAAACCTTCCACTGCAGCCCCAGTGATACAAGTTGAGTCCTACAGGATCAGGCCAAAGTCCCATCCAGTGCAGCCCCTGGTCCTCCCAGTGGCTGGCCTATGGGAAGCCCCCAAGCAGCACCCAAACTCAGGAGCAGCAGCTGCCGCCTGCTCACCTGCAAATCACAGCAAATGTTTGCTCACAGGCAGACTGCCTCCACCTGTGGAGATAGGATGCAGCCCTGAAAAAGGGTTCCTCACCCCCACCTGAGCTGAAGCAAATGAGGGCGGGGTGTGTGTGTGTTGCCCCTGTAATTAAATAAAGGAAGAACTCAGTTTTGTTATGTAATTAACAGAATGTCTACTTTCACCCAAGAAGTGCCTTTGCAGGCCTGGCTGATTTCCATACATTGCCGTCCTCTTTTCCCCAGACATGTCCAAATGTTGTTTGCTCCCACCTTAGGTATGCCTCTAATGGGCATGCCTTCTGTCATTCAGCAGTGCCGCGGCACTCATTGGCTCATACCTACCTATGTCCCGCCCTCCGTCGCCATTGAATCTGGTCTCTCCCGCCTGCCGGGTTGCTTCGCTCTGGTTATCAGCTGTTAGTACAGCTCAAGGGAGGATATTTATGGGTATGTAGTATCAAATGCAGGTCTAGCTTGGCTGCAAAAATGCACTATACATGTGTCAACATCCAATATCAGTTCATGTCCTTGGAATCATTGTTGTACCTTGATGGTAAAATGGGATGCTTTCAGGAGAGATCAATGTTGGTTGTTGTCAGGGGTTCAGAAGGAGAGACACAGGAGGGGGAACAAATGGAGAGTGAGGAGGAGGAGTCCGAGGGGGGCGCAGGCAGTGACAGTGGAAAGAGTTATTCCACAAGCCTCTCCAGCGAATCGGAGGACTCACAGAAGGGAGCGCCGATGGCCAGAGCGAGGGGGGTTCCAGGGGGGAAGCCCCAGGAGGAAGGGGCCAGCGGGGAGTCCCTGAGCAGCAGTTGGAAATCAGGACCAGCTTCCCCACCAGAGTGCAGTGGGGAGGGGGAGTCCCAGGAATCGGGACCAGTGCTCTCACCACCAGCGGGAGGAGAGGAGTCAGGTTTGGTCACGCCCACATCAGGAAGCGGGGAAACGGTCAGGAGGAAGGTTACCGGCTGGGCGCGCGCGCCAAGTTCAAATGTACAGGCGAGCGGCACAGCAGGGAGCCCGGGTAGGGAGCCAGGTCCTAAAGCCCGCCAGAAGGAAGGGGAAGACCAAGGGGGGTCAGCGTCAGAGGAGTCCAGGAAGGAGGAAACCCCAGAGGGCAGAAGGACCCAGCGAAGGAAAGAACAGCGTAGGAGGTGGAGCCGGGCGAGGATCTTAAACTGGTGTGGGAGGAGCAGTGAGTCAGAGGGGACTTAGCCGGTCTAGCATCGAGACGTGGGTCTGCGCGCCCAGAGCTTTGAAATGGAAACTAAACTTCAATAAAGACTTTTGTATATTATATCCACCGGGCGTTGGTCCTCTGTGAGCTGGGATCTAGAGGCAGACCTGACAGTTGTGTTGCTTAGTGTAATGGTTTTGGGGTTGTTCTTTTAGTGTGCTTGTATCTGGGACAAATTGCATTTATTTGCTTTGAATGGCACATTGATTGAAAACTGCTTTTGAAAACTCTGGCTATACATTCTGGAGGAGACTTAAACATAACCGGTGGTAGAAGACTTGCTTCCTCTTCTCTTCTCCTGCCTCCCTCAGTAATTTATCACAGCTTCTATGGCCTACATATAGTAGGAATATTTAAAATGTGAGTCATCATAGCACCGTCTTTTTTGCTCTTCAAAATATGGCAACCCTACAGTACCCTCCACCTCATTTAGCTTAAGCTGGTATGTGGCATACAGGTTAATAATAGTTTAGAAAATTTTATTTATTATTGTTTAGTGATATATAAACCTTGCTTAAAACAATATAAAATTCCTCTTTAATGGAGGAGGCATGGACGTGGGTATGAGGGTGAAAAGCCGGCTGCAAATCAGGGCTGTGGAACAGAAATTGGCAATGGCTTCAGAAATAGGGTTGGGAAGTTGAAAAGTGAGCTCAGCAGTCCCATTGGGTCAGGAGGGGAAGCTGTGGGGGCTAATGTGGCGGGAATGGCAGAGTGGCTGGTGAGTGAAGTTAGCAGGGGTGCAGCCCCTAGTAATGAAATACATAAATACATACTTGCAAGCAAATCACATGAAACAAAATGGAACTTACTTCTGAGCAAACATGTATGAGATTGCATTGTTAGAGACAGGTATGGTGAAACAAATTTCCAGTGTGAAAGTGACAATCTTAATGCAGTCTGGAGGAGACAGGTAGGGGGTACTTAAATATACCATTTGCAGCCATAATTTTGCACAAGTACACAGGTTTGTGGAACAGATGACTCTACTTCTAAAAGCCTGGCAAAAGTTGGAATAAATAAATTCTTGAAACAACTGGAAGAGCGCTGGAGAACAATGAATGTGGGTCATCTGCAAAAAAAGCAAGTAAACAAAGTGGCAATCACAGAGTAAACAGAGTGTGGAAGCACCCAAGGAATGAGTTTTACTTAAGGTAAAAAAAGAAAAACCACATATGCAACTTCAATGCACAGTTAAGTCTCAGATTGTTTTCTGCAGACAGAAACTCGTTTTGCAAGGGACAACATCGGAGGCTGCTTTTTCCCAGAGCAATCAGCCAGTTATATAGGCACGGTGCACATGTGGGAGCCATATATGTGATGAACTGCAGGACTGTGTGATAAACTGTATTTAGCTTGCTCCTTTCAGTTCCTCATTTGACCTCTGCCCACTCCACAGCTTCCCCAGGCATTCTTCCGAACATTCCTGCCCCTTGGGTGGTTTCAAGCAGCTACTATTAAAGCAACACACATCAGGCACCAGAGAAATGTTTCCTCCTTGAGCTGACTTTGGCAGAAAGCAAAGCCACTTCAGGGCAGATTTGAGAAACTAATACTGTGAAAAACCTTAAGCTGTATGGGCATTTATTTTTGCTGTTAATTAAGAACGCCACTCAACAAGTGTTGGAGGATGTCTTTACATGCTAAGTCTTAACAATCGTCAGGCTGTGAGTGAACAAACACTCCCATATAAATGGTCTCTGACTCCCATTTATATGATTGGACTCTGTCACTGCATGTGTGTCGGTCCCAAGATGCTAGTCCCTATGTTTAAGGTGTTATGCTCCAGGCCATACTTGCGCAATTCCCTTTTTGTGCTCTCTCTGCTCCCTTCAAATACATCTTCTGTCACTCTCACTTTGTTCCCTTCTCCCAGTGTCAAGCCTGTGCCTCTAGTAGGGATGGGGAACAAATTAATTGCAGTTCACAATTAAAGGTGAACTTACCAAAATTCACACTTTTTGAAACAAAATGCAAACCGAAACACATCCATCAAAATTCGCACTTACAATGCTGTTCTTGGGCCAAGGGCTAAAACGTATATATTGGGCCAAGGGTTAAAACGTATATATTAGTGAAAAGAACATACAAAAGTGCATTATGTTGGGGAAATGGGTATATTTGTCAAAATTTCATGTAAAAAATACGTTTATTAGGAGAAATTTGCATCAAATGCTGATGCATTTTCATGAGGATTTTTTTAAAGAGCCCAACAAATCATAAATTGTTGTGGAAATGTGGAAAAATGATTAGAAAAATGAGAACGGAAATTGTCAGATTCTCCCATCCCTACTCTTTAGTTCATGCTCAAGTGCTTGTGTGCATGCACCTTTCATGATTAACATATCTGGACTGCAGGATCATGCACCTTTGAGATCCATGTCAGTGAGCCTGCCCTGCAGGTGCTTGAATTAGGGCCTCCTCGACTGTGGCTCCATAATTATGGCACTCAATTCCTTCTGAGATTAGACAAGCTGCTTGCCTTATGTCAATTAAGTAAAGGTCATTCTTTCACTGTGGCCTTCAATGGTTAATATAAACTGGGAGTACAAACGATGGCTGTTACACTGGTTTTATTATAAAATAAAAAAATTCCTTCCAGTAGCACCTTAAAGACCAACTAAGTTAGTTCTTGGTATGAGCTTTCGTGTGCATGCACACTTCTTCAGATACTGGTTTTATTATGAAAGAGATATTTTAAAATGCTTTTATATTGTATTTTGATTTGTATTTGTACATATGTTAGCTGCTTTGTGGCATACTTTTTCAAAAGGAATTATAAATCCTTTAAACAAATATATTCAATAAAGAAATAATTTCTGCACATTTGAATGAATTCTTAGCTTGTCCCTAAACCCAATGCAGAAATTGAAGTTTCCTGCACGGAAATTGTACAGAAGGAGAAGGCCTTTGAAAGTATGTAGCACTTTTGCAGAAAGGTAGGGTATAAATTATCGTATTTTTCGCTCCATAAGACGCACCAGACCACAAGACGCACCTAGTTTTTGGAGGAGGAAAACAAGAAAAAAAATATTCTGAATCTCAGAAGCCAGAACAGCAAGAGGGATCGCTGTGCAGTGAAAGCAGCGATCCCTCTTGCTGTTCTGGCTTCTGGGATAGCTGCACAGCCTGCATTCGCTCCATAAGATGCACACACATTTCCCCTTACTTTTAGGAGGGAAAAAGTGAGTCTTATAGAGCAAAAAATACAGTAATAATAATAACAATGAATAGCAATGAGTATGCCATGGCTTTTGGTTCTTGGGATGTCGTTCAGGGGTCCTCTGTGCCTTGAAGTACCAGGGAGATTATGGATTGACACATTCCAAGCAAAATCTGAAAAATGAAATGTGCAAGGTGATGGGAAATGAGGCACCATACTGGCAACACTGGAAGGCTCAAGTGTTCAAGAAGCTTGTCAGTACATTTTTAACATGCTACTCTCTGCGGTTTTGGAAGAATTGCAAATGTTTGCTGTGATGACATTTTCATTAATGAGCTTCCACTTTGCTCACAAGAGAATATAAACCAGTTGTCCCCAGTGGAACACACACACACACACACACACACACACACACACACACACCATGAATGCAAGGCATTTGCAATAAGCACTTACAGCCTATGCACATTTACCTGGAAGTAAATCCTATTTTGTTCAATGGGATTTCCCCCTCAGTCATTGTGAAAGAATCACAGGCTTGAACAACGTTATGCATTCTTCACGATGACATTTCAAATTGAAAACCTACATATGCTAGAGTGTACACTTCGCTTTCTGAACTCTCGAGATTGCCTTCTGTCTTCTGCTTTATTAACCGTACTCTTGTGGGAGTCTGTCCATCACCATGGTTAGTTACTATTACTTACAGCTGCAACAGCAACAATAGAGGTAGTTGTACAGCACTTAAAGAAGTGCTTCAAATGTTAGTCCCTGTCTGAATCAACGGCAAGAGTATCCAACATGGTGCCCTCTAGATGTTGTTGAATTATAGCTCCCATTGTCCCTTGCCCATGGCCATGTTGGCTGAGGCTGATGGGAACTAGAATCCTTCAACAGCTGGAGGCACCATGTTGGGTACCCTGATGTATTAACACGATGCAGCCAGGGCAGGGGTGGATCTACTATGAAACTAACTAAACTTTTGTCCACATTGCTTATTTTTTGGGGGGGGGAGGGGGTTTCCAGTAGACCTAGTTTGAGTCACTTTGATTTTAGTCGAAATGATTACTTTTTTTGTTTTATATATTTAAACAATCCCAAAGCTGTCAGTCAGTAGCACAGATGTTGTAAAGGTGTGATCTGTTGTGAAACAACCCCATTGAGGAAGATAGCAGTGGTTACCCAGACCTCATTGCTGGTTGCAAAGAAGCCCCCGTAACAGCTGAAGCTTCAGGGCCCATGGAGGTTGTTTCAAGCTATGGCGCTGCTTTAACTCTTTCACCATAAGCCATACAGCAGACTTCAAGTTCCACACCACAAGTCAACACTCCATTCCTCAGATGTTTTTAAAGCAAAGACAACATGAGAGAGAAATTGTTCTGAGAGGTTTCTGAGACCCCCTTGTTCTGACACCTGGAACCATATCCCATTCCCTTAAAACATTCAAAAATCACATAAAAAGTAATGATCACTGAATGTTTTTTGACTAGCTGGAAGATGTCCTTTGACGTTGATAATGATCTTTGCTTTCTTGTATGGAGGATAGAGAGGGTGGAGTGAGTGTGGAGAAATGAGCCAAGGGTACATGGGTAAAAACTACATCTGTTGCCCTGTCCACTTTTGCCTCTGGTTCCACCGACCACAGAAATATGGCCTCAGAAAGTTGGGCTGTATAAAGAACAGGGAACACAAGTAACCCACAAGATGACGGACCCCAGAATGCATTTTTCTCCTCTTGGGAACAGCAGTTCAAAGCCACACAGTGAAGACACTGTAACTCTCAGGTTGCAGTCCTTGGGAGTCAGCCTCGTTGAGGTCAGAAGGCATCGCTTCCAGATAAAATGCATAGGCTCGAGTTATAAGTCATATTGCTATTGTGCAGAAATATGTAAATATGTCAGTATTTCTCTGAAAATTCTTACTAATGCCAAGCTGCACAGTACATAAGCTAAACTTGCTTACTGTGGAGGTTGCATAAAACACAAATGAGAATTCTGGAGGCAGAGGGCTTTTTCAGTTGGGGGTGGTCTGACTAAGACATGACTAAGATTAATATAGGGGAAAGTATAGTAAGCAGTAGCACACCCCAGTGTTTCTGCAAACAACTGGCACGATGTAACTTTTAGAAAGTCAAGTGACTAATATAGGCATCACTGACAACTTTGCGTGGCATGGATTTTCCAGCCTTTTATATTTATAGTGTGTAGGCTTAACATGATGAAAAGTTCTATGAAAAGCTATCGAGTGAGCTGGGGATGCAGCAGCAAAGGAAGCAGCAAAAGTTTAGTAGGATGAGAAAGGGAGGAACAGCAATATTATTTTCCACCATGTTGCACAAGAGGTTTTTGCTGTAGTAAAATACAATTGTTCTCACCCCCATGCAGAGAGGCTGGGAGAAAGGGCACACGAGCCTTCCTTCTTTGCACCAGTCAAGTGTCTGTGTAAGACTGTGTGAGGTGGCTCAAAAGACAATAAAATAGGCAATGTCTATGCAACAGAAACCAAGCTAAGAAAGTCATCACACACGAGATGTTACACATGGGGCTGTCTCTGAAGATGGTTCGGAAACTTCAGCTGCAGAATTTGGTCAGCCAGGGCAAGACAGGCATGTTGTTCAATGTCAGTGAAGTAAATTATCAGGACAAAATGGTGCCCCTGCCACAGAAGCTGACTGTAGTGGCAGCTCAATCCTCCTTCAGGACTGATGATTGAACAGCAATCTCCACCATGCTTGAAGAGGGCAAGCTAATTCAGGGGCATAGGGCTGGCCATGCAGCACACACAGCTCGGCTTTCCAGTACTTCCCCACCATTTCCAGAATCTGCTGCCTGAGACAACTGACTCACTCTATCTAATGGGAGGGCCGGCCCTACAAATTATTGGATTCGAGCTTCTAATCTTTCTTCTGCTGGCCTCTTGCAAAGCACCTTGAAGCAGTCACCTTACTCAGCAGGAGACAATAACATACAAAAATGAGTTGCATTAGAAGAAATTGCCTGCAAAGATGTGTACACGCTGAAGTGCATACAGAAATGTGTTTATTGGGAGAAATTTGCACTATAATACAAAAGAGTTTTCATGGGGGATTTCTTTCTCCAATGCAAATTGTTGCAGAATTGTGGAGAACTGAAATTCAGTGTGAAAAAATTAAAAATGTCAGAACCAAAATTGACATATCCTTCCACCCCTACTTAGCAGATTCCAAAGAGGGTCACAATTTTCCATATTTCAGTTTCTCCCTTTGTATGCGTGACTCATCCCCAGATTTCAGCAACATAGGACAACTTCCAAACACGTGTAAGTAAATACACACACGTGTGAAATTCCCCAATCCATTACACATGTTTGTAAGTTCAGGGACATACAATATGCTCAGTTAGCTGCTGTGACCAGGAGCAGAAGCTCCTGGGGCTGAACTGATCCAGGAAGTCTCCCAACCTTCCACTTCCTTTGCTGCCAAGAACAGATGGAGAAGTATTCTTGGATTCAGTGAATTTTGTCCTCACTTCCTCCCATGCAACTGAGGGTAGTTCTGGCTGTGACACAAATTTATTTCATGTCTTATTTTGGGTGTCTTATGTCAGATGCCTGTCATATACTCGCTTTTTTTAAATTAGTATGTTGTCCATATAATATCACAACAAAAGATCATAAAAATCCTCCTGCTGGAAATAGTTTCTGCAGGATTGCAGGGGAAGTTCAGAATGTGGGTAGGTTGCAGAATTCAGCTGACTTCTTGATAATCTCAGCCATCATTTTATTAAAAGCAAGTTTCTATCTCTCATTAGGGACACGGGTGGCGCTGTGGGTTAAACCACAGAGCCTGGGACTTGCCAATCACAAGGTCAGTGGTTCAGATCCCCGCGACGGGGTGAGCTCCCGTTGTTCGGTCCCTGCTCCTGCCAACCTAGCAGTTCGAAAGCACATCAAAGTGCAAGTAGATAAATAGGTACCGCACCGGTGGGAAGGTAAACGGCATTTCCGTGCGCTGCTCTGGTTCGCCAGAAGTGGCTTAGTCATGCTGGCCACATGACCCAGAAGCTGTACGCTGGCTCCCTTGGCCAATAAAGCAAGATGAGCGCCGCAACCCCAGTCGGCCACGACTGGACTTAATGGTCAGAGGTCCCTTTACCTTTACCTTACTCTATCTCTAATTGGTATGAAGATATGATGGAAGTTGAATGAGTTGAAGGATCTAAGGGTCTGAGCAGGCTACAAGTTTAACCTAAGTCAAAAGTGTGATGCAACAGCAATAAAAAATCAAAAAATCAAATGCTATTCTAGGCTGCATCAGCAGGAGTATATTGTCCTGATCAAAGGAAGTAATAGCACTGCTCTCTTCTGCCTTGGTCACACCTGAAGTGCTGTGTCCAGTTCTGGGTGGATATTGACAAACTGGAACGTGTGCAGAGGAGGGTGACCAGGATGATAAAGGATCTTACAAGGAATAGTTGAGGGTACTGAGAATGTTTAGTTTGGTAAAGAGGAGACTGAGAGGAGATATGATATCCATCTTCAAATTTCTAAAAGGCTGTCATATGTAAGATGGAGCAAGCTTGGAACAGACTCCCTCAGAAGGTGGTGGACTCTAATCAGAAAGGGGCTAGAATCAGACCAAAGATAAAATAAGTTGGAAATATTTAATCTGAACAAAGAGATTTTGAAAATATGCAGACTCTGAAAAAAACGAAGTACGAAGAAAAAAGGAAGTATGAATGTAATACAGCAATTTATAAATGCAAATAATATTGGCTTGGCAAATTAACCGTTACCAATAAAGCATACATAATGTGAAGTCCTAAACTGCATCATCCTGAAACTTCCACCAGTTCAAGCTAGTTAAAAGTTCTCAGCCTTCAAGAAGTTTAACCCACAGATTAAGGAGCAGCGGGAGGGGAGATTATAGCTACCAATCCAAGCAGAGATCCAAGGATCTGGCTTCTGGAAAATCAGGTGTGAAGTTTAGAAAGATTTTTCCAGGACCCCCACTATATAGGATCCAGGGTGGCTACAATTAGGAAACAAGTTAATCTAAAAATATAGTGGGAATGTTTACATTTGGAATAAAGGCATCTGAGCCTCACAAGGGAATTAACAGAAAGTAAAATGAAAATTAAAAGAATGTTAGGGGGAAATAAAAACCCATAAAACCTGCATCTATTCAAAACAGAAAGACTAGCTCAGAGGACCTGACCAAGAGCAGCTTCAAACATTGAAGAAGTGAGATGCTCCCAGCAAAGGAGATGACAAAAAGGAAGCTTCAGAATAAACAGAAATCCATTAGAAAAACATGAAACTAAGCAGAAAGAACGAAAAGTGTGCTTTAGCACTGAGTTCAGTCTCTTTCTGACCCCCATTGATACTTCAGTTTTCTGTTTCTCATTTGTCTTATTCTCTGTACCCACTTTTCCTCAGTAATATTCAGTCTTGTATTGTGAAATTCAGGTCCTGGGAGAAACACCTGCAAGAAACAGATTTCCATTGTTTTAGGGGTTGATGTGATCCAAGCCTTATCGGACTACAGGGAGTCTCAACGAAGGTCAACCAGCGCTGCTAGCCACATTGAGTAACAAATCCTGTATCTTCTCCACTCTGGTGTATTATCTTAGCTCAGCTGAGGCCTTGTCAGCATTTCTGCTTCTCACACTTGAGAGAGAAAAATATTTCTGCCTTCAGGTCAGGCATTCTGGCTTGCTTCAGTCCTGAGCCAAAGCTGCTTCATCTATTGCACTCTGCAGGATCTGGAGTGATCACTTTCACCATGCACACCGATTTGCCCCCAAACTCAGGTCAGTAACAATCAGTGCCTTATATAGCACCCATCAAGAAAATCCACATTTGATCACCCTATTACCATTTTCTAAGTGCCATACTTGCCTTTTATGCAGGGTTCAATAAACAGTGAAACATTTCCGCCTTCTAAGATTCACATCCTTTATTGAATTATAATTATAATCCAACAGTGCCATCCACTGCCTCTCTAAATAATATTTCCTTAGATACTCCTTCATCAGACCTCCTGTGATAACTGAGCGCTAAGAATGGGACATGGTAGATCTAAGAAAGCAAAATATCCAGGCAGCAAGGCAACTGCGTGTGGGAGTGCTGACAGAGCTGTCCAAAGGGTTTTTTTAGAGGAAGATGATGTAAGTTCAGAGAAGCCCCATACACCAGGCCACATTTGGTCCTCGTGAAACTTATTTATGTATGTGCCATTTAATAGAATACAAATCTCTAAGTGGTTTACACAAAATCTCTAAAAATGCAACAACATTCAGTAAAAATTCCTTAAAAATAAGATACAATTGCATTGTGTTTTTATTTGCAAAATAAAACTGGACAGTGTACAAACCAAAAACAAAATGAAGCATCAGAGTCCAGGAAAGCTTGGGTAAACATATCACTTTTAAAGAGGCATTTAAGAGTCATTAGTTCCTCTGCCGCATGAGGCTGGCGGGAATTGTGGAGGGAGGGTGATGTCATCAAGAAGGCCTGCTTCTGCGTTGCCACTAAATAACAATGCCCTGGTCATGGAATGACCAGCAGGGGCTGGGAAGATTTTTAAAGATTAGCTTCATCTGTTCTGGGAAGAGGAGGTTGGCTGCTGGGTCACCTGAGTATCCTAAGTTGTTTAAGGCTTTAGATGTTGACAAAACTTTGAACTTGAGTTAACAGGCAGTCAATGCAGATCTTTCCAGAGTGGTGCAATATGTGTGGTGCTGGATGTCCTACTAAGCACGCCGGCACAAGGGTAGCCTTGCCTACAGTACATTACAGTAGTCTAATATTGAGGCTATACCCTGTCCAGGAATAGGGGTAGTTGGTGCACCAACCCAAGTTGCTCATGGGCACTCTCAAGCCAATGAGGTCACCTGGGCCTCTAGTAAAAGCAGTGGATCTAGAAGCACCCCCAAACAAGGCAGCACAATGGGTGCGTCTCAAAAGTCATGCTAAAATGAGACACTGATTCCTTCATCTTCTAGAAGGTAGGACTGGAAAGGTCAGCTTTCCAGTTAGGCATGTCACCCTCCCTCCCAGCCTCGAATGTGAAGATGCCCTCAAAGGCCTCCACATCAGTCCAGGAGCCTCTGGGACATCATGTCATTCCACTGTCAGATTTAGAAGTGGCTTCTTGTGTGCTGGTATTTTCCTGGCGTGTCACAAAGTCAGAAAAATCTTGACGCATTCCAGTTTGGCTTTAGGTCTAGTTTGGGGACAGAATTGGATTTGGTCACCATGATGTGCAATACTGTTGATTCTCCAGGATGTCTCAGCAGCTTTCAATACCATTGATACCATATCCTCCTAGACTGTCTATGTGAGTTGGGTGGGCAGCATGTCACCGTGATTTCACGTCTACTTTAGGAATCACTTCCACTTGTCCTGAAGCTTGAGGAACAATTGGACAGAAATTGATGTATTATTTCCCCCCGAATCAGAGGCCTACCAGAGAATCAAGAAGGGGAAGATATGGCCCAATTCTTAGATACCTTAACTATAAATACCCTCCTGTCAAAAGCAGATGTGGAGAGGGAGAGTCCCTGGAGGCCAAAGCAGAACTGGTGAAGTCCCAAAAGATATCGTCATCTGCTTCAAGCATTATAGACTCAAAGATGCCATATGTAAAGCACTCCATAACACCAGGGACTTAAAATATAAAGGATACAGTGGTGCCTCGGGTTAAGTACTTAATTTGTTCTGGAGGTCCATTCTTAACCTGAAACGGTTCTTAACCTGAAAACTTTAGCTAATGGGGCCTCCCGCTGCTGCAGCGCCGCCATCACGCGATTTCTGTTCTCATCCTGAAACAAAGTTCTTAACCCGAGGTACTATTTCTGGGTTAGTGGAGTCTGTAACCTGAAGCGTATGTAACCTGAAGCGTATGTAACCCGAGGTACCACTGTATTTCAGTCCTGACGCTCTTGCCCAGTGACATGAGTTTTGCCCTTATACAGCTGTCTTGAAGGAGGCTGGCATTGTCTAGCACTGTGGCTTTCCTTTCAAACTTATTGTCCAGCACAAAGGGAGACAGTGGGTGACAAGTGACAACCAACAAGCTGAAAATATGCTAAAAGACCTTCAACTTTCAGCATCAGTGAACCTGGCTGACAATGCTCCTCCCACCAACTCAGGAAAAGGGAATCCCCCTTGGAACACCAAGCAAAATAAGAAAAGCAAGACTTCACACAATTGATCACAATGCGCTCTGTATTATTCACCTATCAAGAATGCAGTTGTCCACTCTCAAAATATTTAAGGTAATTTGTGTTTGTGCTTATGACCCCCATCGTGGGAAGGGAGGCCTTGGAGAAAAGCTAATAGCCCCCACTTGTCCCTAAGTTTGCCTAGGCATTGGGCAGCAGATCTTCACTGTTCTCATGATTCTGCAGAAGTGCAGTTCTCTGTTCCCAAGGCAGTTAAAGGTTCTCCGTTTGACAAGATTAGTTCTGTTTTATGTTTTTATACTTACCAATTACCATAGTTTTACGTCTATAATATGCCCCCATGTATAAGATGCCCCCTATTTTGGGGGACTCAAATTTAAGAAAATGAGGGGAGATGGCACAGAGTTGTTGAGCTTTCTTTTTGAAGGTGATTGCCAAGGGTTGTTGGGTTTTTTTTTAGGGGGGAGTGCCGAAAATCGCACATGTCGCAAAATCTGCCTCCCGTCTGTCCCATCACCGGCAGAAGCTGTGAATCGCCTGCCCAACTACCAGAGCGTCAGCCAATCAGCATCACCCATTGACACAGCAACAAATAACACGTACAGTAGCCGGTGACAGCCGCGGCGGCAACCAATCAAACGTCCACCCTCAACTGCCTCAAAATGTTTATTCGGCTTTACGCCCATCATGAAACACAACACAACACAACAAAACAAATCAAATAAAACAGCGGACTCGTACAAGCCACAAGCAATACAACACAGTTCACAACTCACAAGGACAGACATTAGGAAACGTCCACCCTATGCACTACCCATGTATAAGACGACCCCCCCCCACACACTTTTTAGCGTGATTTTTAAAGATAATAACATAGTTTTATACACAGAAAAGTATGGTATGTTAGTCCAGTATCTAGCAAAAGCCTCCAGGAAGGCCCAAGTTTACAAGTTGTTCCGGGCTTTGTCCCAGTTGCAAAACCATTTGCTGACCTCCCAGCACAGACTGTGCTCCTTAAAAATCCTCTCATTCATTGTTAAAGGCCTGGGCTCAGGAGCAGAAAGAGCTCAAACTGAGGCTGCCCTATGGGGAGAGCACCCAGACATACAGTAATTATGTTACAGGAAACTCATCAATGCAAATCCTCAAAGTCACCATTACTAAAGGGACGATGGCTCAGTGAGCGACTGTCTGAATTTGCCTCTTCCAAAAGTGGCTATCCTTTTCTGTAAGCAATGTCCATTTCAGATAAGAGATTCTATAGCAGAACCAAATGGCAGGTTTTTGTTAGAGGCTCAGTTGTGCTATGAATTTCACTCTGGCCTGCATATTTGTACCAAATTCTGGCCACAAGGACTCATGAGCAACTAATATCACAGGGCACTTTGCAAATAGCTCAGTTGGCAGAGTTTGAGACTCTTAATCTCAGGGCTGTAGGTTGGATCTCCACATTGGGCACATGACTCCTGCACTGCAGGGGTTGGACTAGAAGATACTCGTGGTCCCTTCCAACTCTTGATTCTATGAAATAAATACATATTAGCAATTAGAATTTAGCACTGCTCATGGTGGCTTTAAATATCTTGGCATCAAGTTAACATCAGATCATAAGCAGCTTAGTCACAGAAACTATAAGCACCTGCTCAAAGGTATTTCTGAAGAATTGGCAAAATGGAAACATTTAAATCTCAGTTGGATTAGCAGGATAGCTGTGATTAAAATGTCTATTCTTCCAAAGTTTTCATAATTTTTTTTCAGGTTTTGCCCATTTCTATTTCCTCCTCTGTGTTTAAGAAGTGGCAACGGCTAATTCTATTTGTTTCATCGGGGGGGGGGGGGTCTAGAATAAATTACTTTTCCTTGAACGAGGAACCACTTTAAACAGTCATGGCTTCTCCCAAAGAATTCTGGGAGTTGTAGCTTGGTAAGGGTGCTGAGAGCTGATAGGAGGCCCCTGTTCACCTCCCAGAGTTACAGTTCCCAGAGGTTTTAACAGTTCAACCACCTTTTCAGGAAACTCTTAAGAGTTTGTTGCAGTAGGCAACATTTTTTAATTAAAAAATATTCTATTTATAAGACGTTGCCTCTTCCAGCTGTACCTCCCACTGCGGTAAATTTCTCTAACCCTTGAATCATCCATATCATTCCCCCACACAAGGAGAGACTGACCCACTCCCTGTCACTCTTTGCACGAGGGAGAGCCATACGCATACCCTGGCATGTACACAGAGCACTTTCTCAGATTTGGCTCCTACACCTGAGGCCTCCTATCCATGCTGTCACCAGTCGTATGGGCGGGAGTTTGTGCAAACTGTAATAGTTTCTGATATCCAGTAATAATATACTTGGGGCTTCTCTTTGCGTCTTATACAAAACATCACCTCTCCTTTGCTTGTGAGCTCCAGGTAGTTAAACAAAATGGCTACAATCATCATATCAATCCATTTATGAAAGCTAAGGAGGAAACCACTGGAAATGCAACAGCAGGGCTCCTTCAGTCTTTAACTTAACAAAATTAACTCTTATCAGTAAGTCAGCTAAGCAAGGGTGGTGGTGGAGCTGTTGCTTAGCAACCAGGCAGAGATGCATGATGTTTGCTGCGATGCACTGATTGGCTGTGTAGTTCTCAGGAAGCATTTGTTTTGTATACTTTGGTTGAAGGTCTCCCTGCTATGTACAAGGTCTGAACTGAGCAAGGCAAAACCTCCCTGCTCCTTTCTCTTTAAATCGTGCACTGTTCTTGATCAGTTTTCCCTGAGTAAAGTGTTGTCAGGACTTTTCTCTCTGGACTCTTAGTTAGCACCTAAATAACAGAAATAAAACAAGAGAAATAGGGAAAACCTCATGCCTAAAACACAAAAATGAAATGCCACAGAATACAGGAAGCTCACCATATTCTCAATCAAACAGCTGCAGAACAACAAATCTATTAATCTGAAGAAGTGTGCATGCACATGAAAGCTCATACCAATAACAAACTTAGTTGGTCTCTAAGGTGCTACTGAAAGGAATTTTTTATTTTGTTTCGACTATGGCAGACCAACACCTACCAATTACCTACCTGTAACTACCAATTACCTACCTGTAACTAAATCTATTAATGTTACCATTAACAGAGCAGACAGAGCTGATCAGTGTCTCTTTCAAAGGCCCTTATAGAAAGAAGCCAGGCAGTGGGAGGACATTACAAAAAGTATGAAATAAGCCTTCCTTTGGAGATTACAGAGCTGACTACCAAGTAGGGATAGAGTTCACAGTCATGTACCTGTTAAGTTTTCTGTTCTTGTGGTCTCCTGGTGTGAACTTGGTTCATTTCAGTCCACAGCTTGTGAAAAGCATGTTCGTTCAGCCCACAAAAATGCAAAAATGATGCAACTGACATACATTCTCCAGACTGTAAGTGCTCCTTGTGCAATGGATTTCGCTATTTGCAATTCTGCTACTGCGGAATCATTTCCTGCTTTCACCTTTCCATTTGCATGCCCGGGGGGAGGGGATATTATGATTTGTTTGCCTTGCAATGTCTTTGTTCTTGTTTTTGTGCAATACCAACAGAGCAATCATCTGGTCCCTTTTGAATCGCACCTGCAGATATCTTTGCTTCCTAATTTGGTCTCCACAAAAGAATTTGATGACGACTTACTCATGTGTCCTTTGAAGAATAAGAAGCCCAAAGCAGGGGTGGGATAACATGGTTTTGTTTTGTTTTTGTTTACTGCCTGGCTTACTCATTCATCAATCCTCAGTTGTTCAATTGGTCCTAAGGGGGGGAGGGTCCCAGGGGGAGGGGTTACACTGAGGACTGTCACATAATACCCCTGGTTTGCATCTTTTTTCATGTATGTGGTTTACTTTAATCATTGTAGTGATCTATTTTTTCTTCAATCTACTTCCCAACCCCCAACCCTATCTGGTCTTGATACTTTTTTCCTCAGGCCACAGGCTTGGGCAACCCTGACTTTCCAGACAAGTGATCCTCTAAATTGATAGACTTTCCTCAAGTCCCATCCCTTCTCTCACACCCTCCATTCCTCTGGTACCATTAAACATTATTACATCACAGAGAGATACATAGTAGGAGACAGCATTAGAAACATAACAATTAACGTTAACGGATACTGTCATCGCCTCAATTAAATGCCATTATAATTGCACAACCTGTTTTGATGTCAGGTCTCTAGTGCTGCTGCCATGTGCATTCCCTTGAACTCTGCCAAGTGACATCCCTTTGAAGCAACAGAACACTTGCTGGGGTCTTAAGCAAATCAAATGGTGCTTCATCAAGGCTGCAGCACAGCAGATGAGCATCATCTAATGCTTGGTGGCTTTTTTATTATTATTATTAGCCTGCTTGAAATGGGATGTGTTTGAGAAAATGAAGGATAAGGTGCGAGACTGGTTACATTATGCTCAGATTAAAGAAGTTTTTAAAAATGACAAAAAGTTAGGGTTCCAGGTGGAGAAATCGAAGTTAGAAACAGAATTGTTAGAACCAAAGACCAAGGTACTATCTAGAATGTATAACTTGCTGCTAAAATGGAATACACAAGACGAAATGGTTAAATCGGCTATGATAAAATGGGCACAGGACATTGGGCATAACATTATGTTTGAGGACTGGGAAAGGTTGTGGACCACTGGGATGAACTTCACCGCATGTAATGCTCTGAAGGAAAATGTAATGAAAATGATATATAGATGGTACATGACCCCAGTTAAACTTGCCAAAATATACCATTCGTCTGATAATAAATGTTGGAAATGTAAAGAAAATGAAGGAACATTCTTTCACCTCTGGTGGACATGCCCTAAGGTGAAGGTCTTCTGGGAAATGATATATAATGAGCTGAAAAAGGTATTTAAGTATACCTTCACAAAGAAACCAGAGGCCTTCCTTCTGGGTATTGTCGGCCAGAAGGTGTTAAAGAAGGATCGAACATTTTTCATGTATGCAACAACGGCAGCAAGGATTCTCATCGCAAAAAATTGGAAAACTCAAGATCTACCCACACTGGAAGAGTGGCAGATGCAGCTGATGGACTATATGCAACTGGCCGAGATGACCGGCAGAATCCGTGATCTGGGAGAAGAGAAGATGGAGGAAGACTGGGAGAAATTCAAGATGTATCTACAAAAACATTGTAATTTGGTTGAATGTTAAGAAGGATGCTAGATTATAAAAAACTGGCCACCACTAAACTAGATTTAAATTTGATGATAAGTGAGACTAAAGAAAATATAAAATTTTTTGGAAGAAGTGCTAGATTATATTTGAATGAGTGGACATGAGATTGTAAACAAGTTGATAATTTGTTTGGAAAAAAATTTTAACGATGTAAATGGGAGCGGGAGACGTGAGGGAGTCCAAAGAAGTGATGAAATTGTTGTGATAGAAGTAAGATCGTTTATTATGTGTGCATTTATATTTAAAAACCTTAATAAATATTTATTTAAAAAAAAAATGAAATGGGATGTGTTTGTCTTCTGTTTATTTATTTTTAAAAAAAATTACAACAATACAGAAACATAAAACCAAACAATAAAATAATTAAAAATTAAAAATAAATTAAAAGCAAAATAAGAAATTAAAAACAGACTATTGTGGGGGTGCACTCTATAGATCAGGTGGAACCTAAGTTTTCAGCAAGAGTTTAGCACAGAAGGCGCCCTCTGAATCTCTGTTGGCAGGCTGCTCCACAGGACTGGGCCCATGACCCTAAAGACCTGGTTTCTTCTTGTTGTCAAACGAACCTCACCAACTCAGGGAATGACTGAAGACACTCCTGCAGATTATATCAGTGATCCACCTGGAATATAAAGGTTCAGGCAATCCCTGAAGTATCCTGGACTTTGTAAATCAATAAAGGACCATTGAATCAGTAGCAGATGGGCAGCTTTGAACCAGTAGCTAGTAAGACTGCTTCAACAATGCTGCCCCTTGTTCTTGACCAGAAGATCCCATCAGCAATCTGGCTGCAGCAGTCTACACCAGCTGGAACTTCTGAACCAGACCCAAAGGCAGCCCCACATAGACACATGGCAGTAATCTAGCAGTTGTTCACAAGCCATAGCACAAAAGGTATAGCAATATGATATGGGATGTTGAGGAGGGGTAGTACCTCTGGGGGATGACACCTTGTGCTCCTTCTGGGGTAGTTTGTCCACAATTAGTCCCCACCCTGCTTCCAGAACTAAGCCACTTTCCCACATGTCCACCACATATGTTGATCAGCGCACAATGGTTTGGAGTCTTAATATGGGCTAACAATGCAGACGTCAGATACCTTTCCCCCCCAACAGTTAAAGTGCTACCTCCTTTGTGGAAGTTGAGACAGATTTAAAAGGAAATTCCCCCCTCCACTGAAGTCCAGACATCTTCATTGATAGGAATCTGCCAGTCACCTTCCCACATCTGTCTCAGGCCGTCAGCTGTACCCATATCTGTTAAGACTGGCATGCTATGCCGTCTAGACACTGTGTCTAGTACATATTTCTGAGGAGTGTGTTAAATGCAAGAACAAGAGGCATCCCTCCTGCTCATTCCACAACCACATACGGATATGTGATCTGGATACAACCACTTTGCATCTTAAATGCAAGGCCCTTTCAGGAATGTCAAAGGACATCTACAATACTTCATGGAAAACCATGCTTGCTTGGCTTCTGAAAAAAAGAATTCCTTCTCTGTGTGGGTAGGCAAAAACAAATCATAAATATGCAAAGCTTTTCAAATGTTGAGTCCTAAAAAGCTTCATTTTCCCAACTCTGAATAATGCTACGGCCTGATTCTGTGCTTAGCTCAAGTTGCTGGTACCTAAATCCCTGTTCCGTGCAAAGTAGGTGGCTGCTCTTCCTGACTTCTTTGGATTCCCTCAAAATCTCAAACTTCCGTGCAATTTGGGCTGAGCCCTTGAAACTGAGCAGAAAAGCCAGGAGTGGAGCCAGCAGCAGTCAGGATGAGTGTTTGTGATTTCACATTATATAAAAAGCTTTATATAAAGTTCTCGTTAGTGTTAGTTACATTCACAGTTTTCCCCACCTTTTCTCACCCTGAAAGTGGAGCGCAGAAAAACACTCTGGGACTCTGCACCCCTTTCTTCTTAGAATCTTTTCCCCCTTGCCACGGTTTTGAGGCAACTGCTCATTCCCTTTGCAATTCACCTGGAGGGAAATGGGAGTCAGCTTCTTTGTGGGCGTTTGTGTACGCCAGCTTCTCCTGGCTAGGATTAGTTGCCCAGTTGCTGACTTGCCAGTGAAATTTGCATCTCCCTGGCATGACATCTCTCCAGAACTCTGGCTTAACCTAAAAAGAAAAGGGAAAAGGCTGTTTTGCAAATGAAGTCATCTGCTACCATTTAATTACAAACTGATTGACACTTCCTTTCTTATTGTTTCATTTTCTCACTAAACAGCCACCCATTGGAACAGAATTGTAGTTTAAATTCCCACAGTGGCTCAGGGCAGGTAGTCATGAGACTCTGCCTGAGGCTGTATTTTCGTAAGTGCTCAGAGAAGCCTACACCTTTATAATTTCTTCCACCCCAAATGGCTGTGTACACACTGTGCATCCAGCATTCCCCTCCCCCGCTGGTTTGAACACACAACATTAGCCTTAATCCATATTATTATTATTATTATTATTATTATTATTATTATTATCAGTTAAATTTATATACTGCACTATACCAGGAGGTCTCAGGGTGGTTCACAGAACAAAATCAAAATATAAAACCACAAATATATAATCCGAATAAAAGCAACAACCCAGTAACCACCCCCCAAGGAAAAAACACCCCACATTTTAAAAGGGCAGTCAAATCAATCAGAGGCCTGGTTAAAAAGGAATGCTTTTGCCTGATGCCTAAGGTGTATAATGAAGGCACCAGGCGAACCTCCCTGGGGAGAGTATTCCACAAATGGGGAGCCACTGCAGAGAAGGCCCCGTTCTCGTGTTGCCACTCTTGAGGAGGGGGCACACAGAGGAGGGCCTCAGAAGATGATCTCAGGGTCTGGGTAGGTTCATAGGGGGAAAGGTGGTCTTTTAGGTATTGTGGTCCTGAGCCGTGTAAGGCTTTATAGGTCAAAACCAGCACTTTGAATTGGGCATGGAAACTAATAGGTAGCCAGTGCAATTGGACCGGGATCGATGGTGTAATATGCTCAAATCGTCTTGCTCCAGTGAGCAACCTGAGCGCAGAATTCTGCGCTAGCAGAAGTTTCTGAACCAACTTCAGAAGCAGCCCTACGTATAATGCATTGTAGTAATTTAACCTTGAAGTTACCAGAGCATAGACAACAGTACTTAGACTATCCCTATCCAGATAGGCTGGGCATAGCTGGGCCACCAGCCAAAGCTGATGGAAGGCACTCAGGGCCACTGAGGCCACCTGAGGCTCAAGTGACAGCACAGGATCCAGGAGTACCCCCAAGCTATGAACCTGCTCCTTCAGAGGAAGTGTAACCCCATCAAGAGCAGGCAACCTCCCAGCCATCTGGTCTAGGGAACCACCCACTAACAGAGCCTCAATCTTATCTGGATTGAATTTCAGTTTTACTTGTACAACAATGATGAGTTGGGCAAACCTAATCTCTGTTTCGTTGGGGGTTTTAAGCATGCTTTGTGTATTATTGTGGATATAGTTCCCTTTCATTTGGCTAAATCAGCCACGATTTCTGGATTACATTAGGTTTTTGAAAACCATTCATATTGTTCAATAGGTTCTTGGTTTGTACAACACTGAATACAATTGCTGAACAATGATGATTCAACAATAAGCTTTTTTAAAAGAGAGAGAGAAGCAGGTAAAGGCCTTGATCCAAAGGCTTCTGTAAGCCTGCAATTAAGCGTGCTAAGTCTCATTGATTTCATTAGGATTTAGGCATGCAGAACAGTGGAGTTCAGACAGTGTGAAAAGCAGGCATTTCTGAGACACATGGAACAATTGCAAAATGTTTACAATTGCTGAGATACTTGTGTGTTTATAAGATCCTCTCTGGTTTCAAGCATTCTGTGGATTTCAGCTGAAGAGAAAGAGGATAATTATTTTGGATGCGCTCTCACAGGATATTATCTGTCTTGAGTGACCATCCTGTAAGATTGCAAGGGAAATCAAGGCAGAAAACAAAAGCTGGCAAGATCTCAAGCCAAGTACATCTCAGTTCCTAGATTCTCAATAAGCTATGCATGAGCTGGTATGCCAACATTCGCACGAGAAGCAACTTCTGAAGTCAGAAATGAAAAAGTTTGGCCTACGCCTGTGGCGTTTCTCACTTCATAAACAGATACCCTGGGGAATCATAAGCCTATCAGAGCACACTGGGCAGCATGACATTTAAGCCTCTTTGAGAACAAGTTTAATAAAAAGTTAAAAGAAGAAATCTGTTTGTGGGTTACATTCCAATAATAATGGAGATGCAGATCAGTGGATGACTGAGAAAGTTGCACATTTGTTCATCGTTAAAGCGAGACATCACACAGCTCCTTTGGAACAAGATCTTGAACAACAATGCCATCAAATGGACAACCATGTGGAATATTCCATACAGAAGGGCCCTTTCATCTCTCCAATAAACAGGGAACTACATAATGATAAAAATACCGTATTTTTCGCTCTATAAGACGCACCAGACCACAAGACGCACCTAATTTTTGGAGGAGGAAAACAAGAAAAAAAATATTCTGAATCTCAGAAGCCAGAACAGCAAGAGGGATCGCTGCGCAGTGAAAGCAGCAATCCCTCTTGCTGTTCTGGCTTCTGTGATAGCTGTGCAGCCTGCATTCGCTCCATAAGACGCATACACATTTCCCCTTACCTTTTAGGAGGAAAAAAGTGAGTCTTATAGAGCAAAAAATACGGTAATTATTGGTGGTATTTCTTATACAGCACCATATTGCTGGCGGGTGGAGTGGTGGGAATTTTTGTAACTCAAAGGTTTTGGTTTTTCCCTTTGCTAAGCACAGAGAGGCAGAGCAATAGTTTCAAACTTTCTCATAGGGCATAGCAAAAATGCCTCCCATAATTCTCCATGTTACTTGTGGGTGGCAAGTCTATATTGTCTGAAATGGGAGGACAGAAAGTATTCAGTAGGTCAAGAAGCTCACTTAATGTTGGATAAAACTGTTGTTTTAATTTATTTTAATACCGTGGGTTGTAGTCAATGCTAGTCGTATGTAGAGTAGACCCACTGAAATAAGTGGAAATGACTATCAGGTTAATTCATTTCAGGGGGTCTATTCTTGAGTACAGCTAGCACTGGCTACAACCATGTATCGTTGTAACCCATTACTGGGTAACAGGGTGGATGTTAAGGAGAAGGAGGATATTGTTAGTTTATACTGATGGCTGAAGGAAAGAATGGTCTATGAGAGGAGGGCTGGAAGAAGTATAGGCCAATACCATATGTATTTTGTTTACAAAATTTAAATATTTGTATATGAATGGTGCCATTTTGGTTCCATAAGGGCAGATATTCAGGGAATCAGTTCCCTCTTGGTATATACAGGATGTTTCCATTTTCTTCCTTACCCATAGCAGACTCCTCTGAGGAAGATTCTAAACAGTACTATAGAGCTCACCCTGGAAATTAAGTTAAACAGCTTTTCATAACGCTACAGCAAAACCTTTGGCTGTCACCCTTTATGCAATAGTAGATTCTGTTGTGATATGGTTGCCTGCTTTTTATCTTTAAAACATTACCTCCTTCGCTAGGTGGGACCAGGTGATATTGTACATTGTGCAATGGGTGAATTTGGTTTAAAACAACACAGTTAGATGGTTAAATGAATCATATGGTTAGATTGTATACTCAGTCTACCACCACTTTAACTGCCTGAAAACTCTGTTTTTATTGTTTGAGGTAAAGACATATGCAGTCTCCGAAGCTGAAATCTGGAAGAGGAAAAAATCAATAAATTTTGATGTAGTTCAGATTCAAGATTTATGCTCAAAAGCCCATCCTAATAGCATATTCAGCTGAAGCTTTTTTTGGGGGGGGGGGATGAAAGAAGCCATCTGTACCACATTCAGCAGCAAAGCAGCCAGAAACCCCACTGAAATTAACATGATGGGATCCTGCTTCAATGTGGCTCCAAAGTCAATGACGTGCACTTTTCAAAGGCAGGACACAGCAATGGATTCCACATTTCAGTTTCGTTGTGACAGCTTGAGATACCAAACTAAAACGATACACTAAGTTCTTGTTTCCCATCTGAGCAAGCCCAGAGACATTCCAATATATGGAGGCAATTGTTGATTAAATGGCATGGCTGAAGTGCATGGAACATCACTGAAGCATCAGAAAGAAGAAAAGTCATGCTGTTAAGATTACTGCCACATTTGAAATTATACAGACAAGAAGAGGACCGTTGGTTTTTCCCCCTTAAAAAAAACAGACCCAACAACTATCTCCGGGAATGAAATTGTTTTATTTATGCATGCCTCCTCTTCTCAATTTCATTCCTGTACAAAGCGTTCCATGTTTAATGGACAGCTTGGGTGCTCGTTCAGTGCATTAGGCAAATATTCAAACAATGCGTTAACTTCCTGCCTCAGAATTAAACATATTTGGGTGACCTTGTGCAAGAAGCATTCCCTAAAATAACCACATGCCAACATTCCCCAGACCTGAAAAACTGGAAATGGCTGAGCCCAAATAAAGCCACCCAATAAGAAACGGGGGGGGGGGGGAGAGAGATACAGTATTCTTTTGGACACCCAGCTGCAGCTGATTCTGATAGTTTAGTTTAATAAATCCCCCCACAAAAATAATAAAAGTAATAAGAGAACAGCATAGCAATGTACGGGAGTACAGACAATCTTTTAAAATGCACAAATATTGTTGTCTTAAGGAAAATGAACTATAAACATATACTAAGATCCCAAAACATCCTAAGCAGTGGCCATTCTTCTATAAAATGCTTGTCTAGTTCTCAGCCTTCTCTGGTGCATGCCAAATGGACAAATTTAGTCATCAAAGAGGCATCCCAGACTCCATAAAGTCTGTCTTAAAAGAGTGGTTTTTGTCAGTTTCAGTACTGCCATTGGACTGACTGAGAGCCAGGAGTGCCAGTAGCTAGAGTGTTGGATGAGGATTGGGAAATGAAGGCTCAAATCCTTTCTTAGGATACTGGGCAGTCACGCTTTCACACACTAACCTACCTTACAGGATTGTTGTGAAGATAACAGGGGTTGTCCTTGGATAAATGGTAGGATAGGCAGTAAGAATATTCCTAAATATGAATAGGAAACTCATTATCTGAAAGCCAATCTTTATGTAGCCAAAACAGACCCATCCATGCACAAAAGGGAAGCACCAGAAGGCTTGGAGGATCTTCAAAGTTCACAGAGGAAGAACAAAAATGTAGAGTGGGGGAAAACATTTCAAGGCTAGTAAAATGGCTAGTAGTCAAGAAAAGGTTTTGAAAGGGAATGCATTAAAAAATACTACTATATTTATTAAGAACCATGAATTTGCAAGCAGGAAAAGGAGAAAAAGAAATGGCTGCTTTATCTCTGTTGTTGGCATCCATGTGTCTCAAGATACAATGGAGCTTCACTCTGGGGGTGAAGCCAAACCAGTGCGTTGGCAGCACCAAAATGACCTCCCATGGGTACAAGCCTGGGCAGTGAGCATGGACACCCTGGACTGTCCAGACAACAAGGCCCATCTCTCGGCCTCACTGATGTGGTCCAAAGGGAAGCAGGGCAAGACGTTTGCCACCAGCTTGGCTGCAGGAGTTGCCAGAAGGAGGCGTGCAAGGAGTCACCCAACCATCTTAGGGACTCCACTCTGGATTTGTGTAGGGTTTCCTCCTTAGCCTTGAGGATATATCTCAAGGCAGTGGAGGTTTAGGACCAGAGTTTTCATTCTCATAGATGGGCTACCTTCCCAGATTTGACAAGCTCCATCTGCCCCCCACTTCCCTCTGCAGCACATGCAGAAACCGCCTTCTTGACTGTCGAACCCATTGTTTGTCTCAACTGCTCTGTCTGCCAGAGCCTCCAGGGGAAGTCCCTAACTCAGACCCATCAGCTACCCTCACCTGGTTTAGCTTCTAGGAGCCACAGGTGACAGCTGAGGGCAGGGTGGGGACCACTTGTGGACAACCACCCCAGAAGGAGTGCATCGTGTCCCTCACCAGAGGTACTGCCCCTCCTCTAACGCCCCATACATCATTTTATCTCTGTGAATGTCTTAGAACTTTTTATGTAACTGAATGATGGAGGTCCAGAAATGTAACGAGTTCAGAAATGGCCTTATTTTAAGCTATCTGGCAGATTATAGGAAAACAAAGTGTGTTGCAGTGGGGAGGGGAGACTCTACAAAAATGGTACCAGAGCACTAGGCTCAGACAGTCTCCGCTCTCAACTTCTTTTGGCTTCCCAAGGTTTGCATGACACACATTATATCAACATTGTGCATTGTCCTTTGAATTAAACCTACAGTAGGTGTTTTGTATTCAATTTCCTTGCCACTGCCCTTCCCCCCTGGCTCCCACCTCCGGGGAAAGAGAATGGGAGAGATTCATAGTAGGTTATAAAACACACTTTGTGTACGCGAGAGACTGGAGCAGCACTTCTGGAGCCTTTGCAGTCTCTTGGGAAACGACGTAATTAGGCAGTTTTTTAAACATGTGTATTATGTACTGAATTACATGTATTTATACGTTTCTCAAAGGAGTATTGCTTACACAATAGCCTGGAGCAACTCTTTTGGAACTGTTTGGGTCTATCATATAATTATGTACTTAAGACCCATTTATAGAAAATTATGTCATGACCACATAGGCACAGACCTTAACTTCAGTGGGTGATTTTTTTTTAAGGTGCTGGAGTGACAGACCTGGCTACATAATTTTTCTGTTTTCCCCAAACAGAACAGGTAAAGAAGCCTGGATAAGAATTGTAAAACACCCCCATAGTCTCTTCATTTGCTCCATCCCTGATTTGAATAGGGGCAGTCACTGGAAGATCATTTAATCTTTTCACACTAACCCACATGATATTAAAAAGGTCCTGTCACATCCAGGTTGAAATGCAGCAATGACCTTGCCATGCCATTAAGTGGTGGGCATCTCTTTTTCTATAATGCAATATGTTAAGATTTTCCCCTCACCAGAGCTACTACTGGGACATTTACTGAGTTGAGCCAAAACTTCTCAGAAGATCTTTCTCTGGGAACTTTTCAGAGTTTCTTTTTCTTTTTCTCACCTCTCCTAGAAAAGGGCCACTGGTGGAAATCTGGTGAACTCCCCACCAATATCTCTGTCCACAAATAGGGCAGAGGCCATTTGTTACTTGTTACTTGCACTTGTTACTTGATGTATAATTTTGGCTGGGAGCTGAACCACATTCATAACACACAGTAAAACACTCTAGATTATGTCATCATAATAATAATGCTAGTAATTATTATTATAATTATTATTATACTTTTCATTATTGTTATTTACTAAGCACTCACATAAACTAGGCGCCATACATTTGGTAAACCTAGACAATGGCCCTGCCTTCAGGCCTAATATCTAAAATAAAACTGAGAAAGATCAGAGAGCTGAGAAATTAAACTTCTTTTTTTTAATGGTGTGGAAGAAAGAGCCATAAGGGATTAGAAGAAAAGGAAAATACTAATTAACTGGGGAAAGCATATCTGAAAAGATTCAATTTAAGATGCTTAAAAAACATCAGGGAGGGAACGCACAGAAGAAGCATGCATTTCAGACAGCAAAGTTTTCCAAAGGCATGCAGTTCTATGTAAGTGGACAAGGGGAGTGAAGAGGTTCTGCTTTGCTCAGAGACATCTGGTCCTGATGGGACCAGCCACAGAGCCCCTGTGTTTGCATGGTACCCGCTGGCCTGAGTGTTGACAAGTTCTTGGAGCAGGGAAGCTTTCGTGACTTGGTTTCCTTTGGAGAAGAGTGCCTTGGAGACATTGGCGATTGTGTTGCTCTTGCTTCATTTACCCATGTGCAGCCTTACAATGAGTGGAGGCAAATTGTGGGCACTCTTACAACAGAGAAACAGAATCCAGAGAGGGGCGCCTCACCTAAGGTTCTTCCTCCCTCCCTCCCTCTCTCCCTCTCTCTCTGCAGCCTCTTCCAAACATGCAAAATCGCTGTTTTTAGGAACATAAGAAGCTGTCTTATACCAAGGAAGGGCAGACTTTGGTAATCTGGCACTCTGAGCAAAGGCAAAATTTGGTGTCCACAACTGGACCTCTTCAATTAGGGATCTTCTCCATTTTGCGCCCCCTGCGTGGGGGAACTGCCCACTCTCCTCCAAATCCGGCACTGTACTAAGCGACAGACTGGCAGCAGCTCCCCAGGGTTTCAGGGAGGAATCTTTACCAAACCCTCCCTGGAGATGTGATGCTTTTTCTGTGATGTTTGATTTATGAATGCTTATCTAGATTGTAGAGTAGGTGATAATGAGTGTTCTTGCAGGATCATAAAATCAAGCTTAAACATGAATGCAAAGAATGATTGATTTGAGAAGATATGATTTTAAAACCTTTCTTAGTATTACACTGATGTGGTATTATTTCTTTTTTTAGTATTCAAAATTATAAACACCAGCATGTTTAGAAACCTCTATTGCACTACAATAATGATGACATTAATGTCTGATAACTTTTACTTCCATTTAGGTACATTAAATTAAAACATGCCCAAGCTAAAAAAGGCAATAGCCACTATATCTGATTCACTCTCAGATATCAGTCCATGTTATCCAGTTTTTAAAGGCAAACATTATTGTTGTACTGTGGTACCTCAGGTTACATACGCTTCAGGTTACAGACTCTGCTAATCTAGAAATAGTACCTCGGGTTAAGAACTTTACCTCAGGATGAGAACAGAAATCGCGCACCAGCAGTGTGGCGGCAGCGGGAGGCCGCATTAGCTAAAGTGGTACCTCAGGTTAAGAACAGTTTCAGGTTAAGAACGGACCTCAAGAACAAATTAAGTTCTTAACCCGAGGTACCACTGTATTCTGATAACTATGAGTTTGAGTTTTAAGAAGTTTGTCCTTACCATCACCCAGTAGTTGAGGAAAGAGATGGGAGAAGGAAGAACAAAGACAGAAGAAGAATATGGCTGGAGTTTATCTAAAAAAATGTTCTGAGAATTATTGGAATCTCTTTTTTAAAACAGAGGAAGGGATAGAAACCCAAGGAGAGAGATATGCTCTGATGGGACTTTAGGCAGCTTACAGATAAAAATGAGAACCACTAAAAACATAGGGAAAAAGCAGTCATTAAACATTGCTAGAAGTAAAACTATATACATATATAAAATCAATTAAACCCATAGAAATAATTGCAACAAAACAGCACGGCACCAACCCTTTCATTGAAAGCAGTCAGTTCCCCAAATCCTATTGGAATAAGAAAAGTCTTCACCTGCTGGCAGGAGGACAGCAAGGAGAGAGTCAGTTTAGCTCTAGCTTCTTCCTGCCACCAAGAAGACCCACTCCCATATCCCCCCCCCCAAGTGCGCCTGTGAGGGTGGCAGGACCGGGAGAAGGGCCTCCTTCAAAGATCTCAAAACCCTATGAGGGAATGTGGTCTTTCAGAGAGCTTGGACCTAGGCCATGTAAGGCTTCATAGATCATAACCAGCACTTTGAATTGTGCTAAAAAGAGGTTCTCTATTAGTCCACCATAGCGCAGCCTGATAAGCAAGTTGTTTCTTTTGTTTGTGTTCTCCGCTCTCAGAATACTTTCAGAACTCAATTTAAATATTTTAAATTCATAGTGAGTAACTATCAAGAGCCTATTGGCTTCCTCATCCAGTCTTCCTGGGGAGTTGTACCACTGCTGACTGTGGTTTGGAGGAATCCTCCTGGTGCCACATTGCAACTTCAAAGGCTGGGTTTTGGCATGCTTTTTGCTCTGCCTGTTATCCAAATTCTCTAACTTATTCCTGTCGGGGTGGGGTGCCAAAATAATATCATTTTGAATGAAATAAAACAACACAGTGGTGAGGAGAGTACTGTTTGCCTCACTCTAACCGACTGTGACAGCCTGCATGAAGATGAGAGCAGGCAGCAGTTGCACAGCTCACGCAGGGAGAGTCACTCAGTGCTATCTGGGTACCACAAGTTCTCTTCAAGCTCTTCCCTGCAGGAACTGCAGTAGACTTTCTTCACATTCCTTGGTTGATGTAGCTCCAGGTGTTGATTTCTGTCGCCTTCTGAATCGTTCCCAAGAGTTCCACCATCTTGCTGAGATCCAGAATGCGTCCTTTCAAACTGCAACCCCATAATATCATGTTGTTGTTGTTTAGTCGTTTAGTCGTGTCCGACTCTTTGTGACCCCATGGACCAGAGCACGCCAGGCACTTCTGTCTTCCACTGCCTCCCGCAGTTTGGTCAAACTCATGCTGGTAGCTTCGAGAATACTGTCCAACCATCTCGTCCTCTGTCGTCCCCTTCTCCTTGCGCCCTCCATCTTTCCCAGCATCAGGGTCTTTTCCAGGGAGTCTTCTCTTCTCATGAGGTGGCCAAAGTATTGGAGCCTCAGCTTCACGATCTGTCCTTCCAGTGAGCACTCAGGGCTGATTTCCTTAAGAATGGAATATCTTAAGAATGGAATAATATCACGTTAGAATTCTGCAAAAATGAAATCATCAGCAACAATTGCATGCCCCCAAATTTCAGTAGTCTTATCAAAATGCTTTAAAAATAAATAAATAAATCACATTATATTTAACGAATGTTGACATTTCATGTGTAATACAAACTCTAAATGATAGTATATTAGTAAGAAGCACTACATTCTCTTATATTGACCTTCCAGTATTCCTACATTAACTTAATACAAAACCTTTTATGTAACAATTGTATTTTATCATATTTTAAAATATCAATCTAAGCAAACAACAGCAGAGGTTTGAGTAAAGAAAGAGTGGAGGTATACAGAGGAAAATTGTGGTTTTAAGCAACAAAGGTTTGAGTAAAGAAGGGACTAGGAGGCATGGGAATGGGGTTGAAGATGGTCACAGGGGCATGAAAGGTCCTGAAGAACAGGAGGGGATGGTGGCTTTTTAACTGGGCAGAGGGTGGGAAAAGTGCTTATAGCCGCAATGTGTAGGAGGAGGAAGATGCAGGATGCTACCATGGGGTGGTTTGTGTGCAAGAGGGAGTTGTACAAAAGAAGGAGGCAGAGGAGGCATGGAAATGAGGCTGTGCGTGAAAACAGAGGTCCCATGTTGGGCTGCAGAATAGGAGAAGAAGGGACTTCAGAAATGGGATTTGAAAGGTGAAAAGTGAGTTTGGTAGTTTCATGGGGTGGAGAGAGGGCAAGTTCTGGTGGGCTAATATGGGGGGAGAGGGGGGAGCTTGGTGAGCAGAATGAGCAAGGCCACAGCCCCTGTTACGTATATAATGCAAGAGGATTGGCATGTTTTCCCAAGAGCTATAAAGCTGGCAAGAGGAAAGAGAAACTTGGCCATTTGCCCAATTCCTTGTGCAAAGTTTAAGAAGACAATGTTGTGATAATTTGAAGAAGTGATTTAACTAGTAGCCCTCAAAGGCTGCTAATGCAAGTCTTGGTTCTCCTCCAGGGTGTACGTAAATTAAAACTGCCCAGTTTAGGGATGTATGGTGCTGTCTTCCACTATATCAGACTATTGTCTTTTTAACCCAGTCTACTTAACCCAGTAATGCCTGCCAGCAGCTCTCAGATAGAGATCTTCCTCATCAATGACTGCTGGAAATGCCGGGGATAAAACTTCAGTGTGCAAAGCACAACCACTGGACTGTGTTCCCTTCTTTCCCACAAGGCAGAACAGCCTACCAGCAATGTACTGTGACTTACCAAGTGTGTTTGGCAACTGCTGCTGGACTGCCATACATAGCTGGTGTGCTGTGTTGAGTAGTGTTGATTTAATATTTGTATTCCGCTTTCCCAACAACCAATGTTGAGCTCAAAGTGGCTCACAATAATCACAGAAGCATTAATACAGCAACAAGCATTGCAATTGCTAGCAGTGTTTGAAACCATAGGAGCTAAATGGCATCTTAAACCTAGGTTAAGGGTGCAACAATAGAATATCTAGGTGTGCTTTTTTTCTAACAAGAATACAAAGCTGAAAATGAATGGACTGCAGCTAAAATACTATGTTCATTTTTCACATGGTCTAGTCCTTCCCCTTCCCACCCCCCTAATATTCTTAAGAGGGTCTCTTCTCCAGTCTTCAGAGAGTAGCTGGAAGTGGGGAGGCAGAAAAAGGTCCTCCTTTCCTTCTACTCTGCAGTTTTAATCTGAAATCTTAGGCCCAGTACTGCACCCAGAGCTCAGAAACTGCTCGCTCTAATGAAATTCCCTGTAGTAAAATGCACCCTGAACAATGGGAGTTTCGAACACGGATTGCTACAATATCAAATGCAATAGCATATAAAGCTAAAAACAACAACCAAATCATCAAAACAATTGATACAATTCAGTATAGTCATAGTAATTCATAGTATTGCCAGTATTGTGTCTGGGATGCTTGGCTTTATAACTAGAAACAGACAGTAAAGATTAAGCAAGCTGTTGCAAACTGAGGATGAAAAAGTAAATTTTCCAAGAATATTCGCATTTCCTAAAAGTTTGTCATTCTAATCAGTAACATACCCTATGTGTATCATCTCTGCAATCAGAGTACGAGGAGAGCTACACCATCACACCAGTCAGCAAAGCAGCGTACAAGTCTTCCAAGCTTGGAAAATACCTATTCACTCCCCCGCAGACAGAATTTTTCTGATGGAGCAACAATGGGAATCATCATGCAAAGTGAGACATAGAAGGAATGCATAAACGTCTGAAGGTCAGTTCTCTTTTGCACTCCTTTCCTCTCTTGGAATAAATGTCAAGAGTCTGTTTGTTATTTTAGTTTGGGAAGTACAATAATCTATCTGAACTGGAGATCTCTTTAGGTGTAGATATACTCAAACGTGCATGCCAAAATAGCTTCTTTAGGTTAAAATATAGGACTCGTTTTGCTGTAAGGATGCTAAGAAATGCTAAAATAAAATAAAGAGGTAGATTGATGTTATCAGATTGTATTGCAGTGATAAAACCAATCAGTTTTTTTAATAAAATACTTGTTCATTGCGTACACTTCTGCACTTACATAAGGCCAACATGCAGTATAGACTTGCAAGCAGAACCAGTCCTATGGTCTGGTATCCTAAAGCTAGCAATAGCACAGCAGTGCTCCATTTCTGATGGTAATCCTAGCAGCAAGGTGAAAAGCACACTAACTGCAAGAGTGTCCACAACAATAACAGACTTTCAGAGTGTTCTGCTGTCTTAGTTCCCTGGGTCACCTTGGGCCACCACCCTGTCAGACGGAGCCAATCGGCAGACCTTAGCGATGTGGCCCCTTCTGGAACACTTCCGACAGATGGCATCTCTGAATTGACACTTGGCACGGGAATGGTTGCCTCTGCAGCCGGCACATTCCGGTTGGCCCTTGGACTTCTGTTGGAACTTCCTGCACTCCTGCTTTGTCTGGTGCACGTCATTGTCTTCACTGGAGGATGCCTCATCACCACTGGCCTCTTCGTGATGCACTGGAACTGGCTTCCTAGCAAGACGCGGGCTGCTGGCCTTGCAGATCTCCTGGGCAGAGCATTCAGCAGCTTCCGAGGCCACGGCCTCCTCAGTGGCTTTCTGCAGCATGAGGTCTGGCTTGGCGAGGAGACGCTGTTGCAGATGGATGTCCCGGACCCCGCAGACGATTCGATCCATCAGGGCATCATCTAAGTCTCGGAACTCGCAGTGCATTGCAGCCTGTTGGATGGCGGTGGTGTAGTTGTTAATTGACTCCCCCTCTGCCTAGTTCCGGTGGTAGAACGCATGGCGGGCAGCAATCTTGGATGGCTTGGGTGTGTAGTGGTTGCAGAGCTTCTCTTGAATCGTGTCCCACGGTGTTGCCTGGACTGCTACAGGCACAACCAATGCTCGGGCTGTCTCGAACACCTCAGGCCCACAGAGGCTGAGGAATAGGCCCCACTTACGCTCCTGTGATACTTCTGTCAGCTTGTTGGCTTGGAGGTAGCAGTTGAACCGAGCGAGGTAGGAGTCCCATGATTCAGAGGCTGGCGCAAACGGCGGTAGAGGCACAAGTGAAGCCATGGTTCCGATGTGGAGGCGATGGGTGGAACAGTGTGCTCTAGCCAGAACAGTCAGCTCTGAATTGGTTCTGTTCAGTGATTTCGCTCAGCTCAGAGGGTGGCCGCATCTGGCTGTGCTCTGTTGTCCATCGATCCCATCCTCGTTGCCAGTGTTAAGTTGTGGGTGAACATATCAGACGACACAGCGATTCTTCAAACAGCTCTTGTTTATTCACAGGCCAGAAAAGAACTGAACTGAAGGGTTCAGCCAGCCTGCTTATATAGAGCTCCACTAGAACGCAACAGTAACCATTTTCTGTAACTATCCAATCACTGAACGTCACTTTCGATCCCTTATTTGCATATGTGGACCTGAACTATCTACAGTATCCCCCTGCTGGCCCAGGGTGAGAACTTCAGTACATAACACACGCCTTTCTCTTTTTCTTTATTTCTTTCTCCCTCTCCCTCTCTCAGCTTAACTTACCTCACAGGGTTGTTGTGATGGTCAAATGGGGACAAGAAGAATCAAATACCATGTATGAATCATGCATGTCCCCTTAGGCTTCTTGGCATAGCTAAGTAGCTCTCAAAGGTTTAAAATATGAGATATCTTGAGGGATATAAAACCAACAAAACTTTTATATTTTTTAAAAAAGACTCTGGGATCCCAACTGACTGCAGAACTTCCATTTGCTGAAAAGGCCGGAGTTTGCTGTAGCTTAGATGGCTTAATACTTTTAAGTGGCTGAATAGATAGATGTGCTGTATGGAGCACAAGCTGCACATTTCATTGGAAAGAAAGAAGAAAAAGCCAGAGCTGTATATTATCTTGCTGCTATAGGCAAAATGGCCTGACCTCTTGAAACAGATGTTATTTATGCATTTGTTACAGGCACTAAATAACTGTAATAACAAATATTGTGCAGAGGGGGGAAAGGCAACCACCAATGACTCAGGATTATAAAAAGGAGCCTTCGTTTATTTAAAGGAAGTTTTAAGGAATAAGTTTTAAGGAAGTTTCAAATCACATCAGTTGTAAAGTCTGGAAACAGCCAAATCCTTTAATTCCATGCACTGCGTCCACATATCCACTTGATTACGTGCTCCTAAATTTTCTGTATTACTCCTGATGCAGGGCCTTAACAAAGCACAACCTTTATTCTAAGAAATCTGATTATACTGGTGGATTGTAAAACAATTCTGGGGTGGGGTAGGAGTTGAAATCAACTCTGAAACAACAGAAAAGGGGCAGGGAAGGGGTACTGTAGAGCTACCAAAGTCCAATGGACTGCAATCAGGCACATTAGGAAAACTCTGCTGGAGGCAGCTTTGTGAGAGACACTGTGCCCTGATGGCAGGAGGGCTGAGCTATAGATTGCACTACCTGCCCAGACAGGTAGTCTCTCTGCTCTCTCACCAACGTGACAACATCTCTGCTAAGTGTGGAATAAGGGTTAAGATTTAATTTTGATAGGTAAAGGTAAAGGGACCCCTGACCATTAGGTCCAGTCGTGGACGACTCTGGGGTTGCGGCGCTCATCTCGCTTTATTGGCCGAGGGAACGGCGTACAGCTTCTGGGTCATGTGGCCAGCATGACTAAGCCACTTCTGGCGAACCAGAGCAGTGCACGGAAATGCCGTTTACCTTCCTGCCAGAGTGGTACCTATTTATCTACTTGCACTTTGACATGATTTCAAACTGCTAGGTTGGCAGGAGCTGGGACTGAGCAACGGGAGCTCACGCCGTCGCGGGGATTCGAACCACCGACCTTCTGATTGGCAAGTCCTAGGCTCTGTGGTTTAACCCACAGCGCCACCCGCGTCCCGAGCAATTTTGATAGAGGCCTTGGTAATTGCCCATTGTTCTTCTCTTCTTATTTCCTTCCTTTCCTTTTTCCTGCTTTTTGCTTTTTCCTTTCCAGATTAGTGTGATTTTTAATACATTTTATGTTCAAAACTTTTAATAAGAATCTATTTTTTTAAAAGACCGCATTTTAAGCAAGAATTAAGTATGTCTTTCTAACTGAATTAACATTTTAAGCATGCCGGAACAAAGTTGCTTTATCTGTTACTCTTCCAGAAGTATTCTGAGTGAGTAAATGCTGTTTTGCCTTTTACATGACGTTGTGTGATTGTTATTTTTTGGGGGGGAGGGTAGAAAAGGGGGAACTACCAGAAAAATCCAGACTGTCTTAAAGCGTTCAGGATTATTTAAACTAAAAGGTTAAAATTAAATCTTAGCTTCCTTTTAACCTGCAAAGGGATGCACTCTGCCGAATTCTGAGGCAATTATCTCATAAATATATCCTCTCCTGGCATCTATTCACATCCCAACAAAAAAGGATGTCCTTTCAGAGTAGTTGAGGCAACCCAGTCAAATGGGTGGGGTACAAATATTAAAATTAATATTATTCATAGTTCTGTATCAGATACAAATGAAAGTCACAGTGGATTGTACTGAAGGGACTAGATAGATGGGGCTGCAACCCTTTCCAAGCTGAGATCAAAGACCACCAATTCATTTTATAGTTTTGATCAAATGCCCACCCCCACCCCACTGCCTTCAGTTCCCCACCACCACCACCTTAGGGACCTGCCTCACAGGGTCATGAAGGCAGGGGGGAGCACAAGAAAATGTTCCAAAGGTCTTTTCACCTTGCATGTGACATAAACATATAATTAACAGTAGCATAGCCAATGTTCATAACAGTGTATGTGTGTGCACGTAAGACTTGTGTGGTGGTGAGGACCAGAACTAGCTTGTCTCTTTGCAAACGTGTTGCTTAGATCCCTGCCGAATACTTTGCAACATTATTGTCCAGGAGTACATATTTATTTTAGCTTTTTTCAAATATAAGTAGTAATAATCCTGAAACAGTTCAATATATATTACTAAAGCAAACAAAAGAGCCATTGTGAGCAATTGCTGAACCAGTCACATAATTTGTGCAGCTTCTGATCTGGCTTACTATGCTGGCCCTGCCCTGATTCTGGGTCACTAGAAACTACACTTGATCTTAGCCAAAAGGCCAAGAAATAACTAGCAATAACTGCTTTTTTCTCCGTAAGCCTCATGTGTGGTGACTCTGTGACGTGAGACATTTGTCCCCAGCATTGCAGCAACATCCTGAGTCATGGATCCCCCACATCTTGGCCTCCTTCCTGCGTTGCAGTCATTTAACAAGTGTCAATGCACAATCAGGGTTGTGTTTCAGCCCTTATTTCTCATGCAGAGGAGCTGGATTTCTGGTTACATTCCCAGTTGCTTGCATTTGGATTTGGTCGTGGCATCGCTACAGAAAACAAATGCCCTCTTTTTGGCCGAAAAGTTAATTCCTAGGATGACTGCTGCCAGAGGGATGCCTGCAAACAAAGAGGGAGAGGTGAAGGTTAACCTTGCCCTGTCAAGCTGGCACACACCCCAGTGGTTGCTCAGCATTCTCCACTTATCACCATAGGAAAGCAAACAGGGGCTGCCATGTCGTCAGGGCGAGGCAGCTGTAAACCATCTCGCAAAGGACGGACAGTGCAAGGAGAGAATAAAACCTGCTTGGGAGCTTCAGCTAGCCAGAACTGGATTCACTTTACATTAAGATCAATGACCCTGTGTGAGTGTGCAGCAAGTAAAGGTGAAGTCCGTGACACATCAGAGGGGTTCTCCTCTGCCTCCTCTTCAGCAGTTTCCTTCAATGGAATCCTCCTCCTCCTCCTCCTCTTCTTCTTCTTCTTCTTCTTCTTCTTCTTCTTCTTCTTCTTCTTCTTCTTCTTGCTTTTTAAGCCCCCTCAGGTTCTTCAGAGCAGTTTCAAGGGGTCTTAAAAGGTAAAGGGACCCCTGACCATTAGGTCCAGTCGTGGCCGACTCTAGGGTTGCGGCGCTCATTTCGCTTTACTGGCCAAGGGAGCCGGCGTACAGCATGTGGCTAAGCCGCTTCTGGCGAACCAGAGCAGCACACGGAAATGCTGTTTACCTTCCTGCCTTTATCTACTTGCACTTTGACGTGCTTTCGAAACTGCTAGGTTGGCAGGAGCAGGGACCGAGCAACGGGAGCTCACCCCGTCACGGGGATTCGAACCGCTGACCTTCTGATCAGGAAGTCCTAGGCTCTGTGGTTTAACCCATCGCCACCCGCGTCCCTTCAAGGGGTCTTAGAGATGTCCAAATTTATTTGCATGTCACCTCATTTCTGATAGATGTGGTGATGTGCAAGTTAAGATCTCCTGAGAATGCCAGAGCATGTCTGAAAGCACCACTGAATTTGGGTGATGTCCACCCCATAATACACTGTCACTTGTTTAGCTCATATTCACCCATTGTTTTGTGAAAACAGAGCAGCATGGTAAGTGATTATCTTGTATTCCTTACATAATTTCAGTACACTGCAAGGTTAAAAAATCAGGAAACATTATAAACTCAGTTCATAGGATAAAGTGGGGAATTGTGTTGTTGTTGTTTTAAATGCAACACAAATTTGACATCAAATCTGTTGCCCACTCTTAGGTCAGCAAGAGTAGATTTGTCTACTAAGGCAAGGTTTCTCAACCTGCTACTGTTCTTACCCCAACCAGAAGGCTCAAGTAGTTGCATATTTATTCACACCCCATAATTTGATATAAAGAAAAGAATGACAAGAAGCAGTCAGTGAAGCCTGGATGGTACAGGGGCCTGGGGTCCATAAAGCTCATTCGGCGACCTTGGACCTTCGGTGACCGCTATCCCTCAGCCTGACGCAGCTCACATGGTTGCTATGAGAATAAAATGTGGGGGAGGGGGGCGCCCCAAGTGCCTCGGAGGAAGGGTGGAATAAAAATGTAATAAAATAATGAAAACCACATTCCTCACAGAGAATCCATTAAATGAAAAGTAGAAAGCCCACCTCCTCAGCCAGTTGGAAAACCTCTATTCTGCAAAAGTGGATTTAAACTGCAGAAAACAGAGCTTTTCTAAAGTGGTTTGTATTGGACGCATCACAAGAACAATAACCACAAAATATGCTCCACTGTAAACGCTTCCAAATCATCAAATTTCTTACTTCAACAATAAAACTTTGGAGGGCGGAATTGTTTTAAATCAAAAGCGGGTAGTACAAAGTGAATATAAGATTAGGTATTTAGATAGCTATGCAAAATGACAGATCTCAGCCCTTTGAATATCATCTAGGCCAAGGTGGAGTTAAAATGCCGGGCCAGGCAGCCAATTTTGTCCCTGTCCTTTTCATATACTCCTTTGCAGTTTCCTTGTGGATCCTATTACTTGGTCCGCATTCTACGCTTTGTCTCGCCTAGCTTATTTCCAGGGTGGGTGTCAGTCAGCCATGGGAAAAGGCTACTGAAGGAAATGAAAGGAGTTAGAAGTCTCTGCTAGAGCAGCCTGGAAAAGTCAGAACAGGGAGGGAGGGGGGATTAAGTTTACAAAGATGGCAGTTGGCCAACTTGATGCTAAAACCCTGGGCATTTTGAGTAGATCAAGAGGTATACAAAAGACCTTGAAAAAATTTTTAAAATGTGAGTGGTAAAAATGTTTACAAATACATTGGGTGGGCTTAGTTTTCATCGAAATCAGTGTGATCAGTCATGACATGAGCATGAGAAGAGCCTCCTGGATTCCCCAATGGCCCATCCAGTCCCACATCCTCACAGTAGCTGACCATTAGCCTGCGGGAAACCTGCAAGCAGGATTTGAGTACAAATCCTGCGGTTTCCACCGTGGAGGCAGAGCATAGCCATCAACAGCCATCTCCTTCATAGCCTCACCCACCTCATTGCAGAGGCCAAGGTCATTCTTACAACTAAAAATAGCATGTCCTGAAGGTTATGCTGAATTTTTCCTCTTTATGCAACTCTGCAGTGTAGTAGGAATATTAAGTACAATGGTGCCTCGCAAGACGAAAAGAATCCGTTCCACGAGTCTCTTTGTCTAGCAGTTTTTTCGTCTTGCGAAGCAAGCCCATTGACGGCTTAGCGGATTAGCGCTATTAGCGGCTTTTAGCGGCTTATCGGATAAGCGGATAAGCGGCTTAGTGGCTTAGAAAAAGGGGGGGAGGGAAAAAACCCCGCAGGAACTCGCAAGACATTTTCGTCTTGCGAAGCAAGCCCATAGGAAATTTGTTTTGCGAAGCACCTCCAAAACGGAAAACTCTTTCGTCTAGCGAGTTTTAAGTCTTGCGAGGCATTCGTCTTGCGGGGCACCACTGTACATGATTCAGTGTTTCCACAGTATTCCTTTGAATATCTGACCCAGCTTTCAGGGAACTCAGTGACCCGTGAGATATTTGCAATGAATTCCTTGTGAATGGTTTTGAAACATTATCTGTAAAAGAGCCCCGTAAGTGTAAAACACAGCTAGGTGAATAATTAGTAACATAATATTTATCTGGCAAGTTTCACCTTTTTGGTGCTTGAGAACTGATTGAGACCAGATCGCAGACTTCTCCAATGTATTCGTTATTTTAAGTTATTTGCAGAATCAGCAAATAATTTTGGGTTTGCGGATCACTCGTGAATTGGGAAAGTTCATAATTCACATGGCGTTGCCTACCATGGGATTTAGGCAAGTCCTGTTTCTGGTTCTAGCCTGGCAGACATGCACAAGCAGTCAACCCACCCTACACAAATGGCCACTTCTGTGAGTACTGCCTGATTGTTCCTGCATGTGTTTTACTGGCGTTAGTAACAAACATAAGAGACTCATAAATATGGCTAGAGTGCAATTTTCTTACAGATTTGCATATTTTCTTGTGACAGTTCTACATTAGAAGAGGTCACAGGCGGATCCACTATGAAACTAACAAAGCTTAAATTTGAGGGTCTCTGATGCCAGATGGGCCCCAGAAGCAATTTTAGTCCACACTGCTTAAACTTTTTGGGTCTAGTATACCAGATTTGAGTCACGTGATTCAAATTGGTTAATTTTTTGTTGTATATATTTCAACCATCCCTAAGTTTGAGAGTCAGTAGCATAGACATTGTAAAGGTGTGGTGATCTGTTGTGGAACAACCCCATGGAAGATGCTAGAAGTTACCTAGACCTCATTGCTGGTTATGAAGGGACCCCCATAACAGTTCAAGCTTCAGGGGCCGCCCAAATGGATGAGGTGTCCCAGGGCACTAAGGAACCTAAGAATACAGGAGACCTTCTCTCTAGATCAGTGGTTCTCAAACTTTTTTCCTCTGGGCCACACTTTCAGAATAATTTTCTTTTATTGATTTTTATTGATAAGAAATACATTGGAAATACAATATATTGATAAGAAATACAACTCCTAGCAGTGCTTGATTTATCACATAGAAAGCAACTACTTTTATAATATGATCATGGGACATCCAGAAAGTATAAAACATGGCAGTTATATAAAAACAGGAATCACTCCCAAAATATAATAATAAATGATCCTCTTACGTATGTACCTTAAGTACGTATACCAATTCAATGAGAGGTGTGATCTTGCTTTTGCTGCATAATCTCATTATATTGGGTTTAATTTAAGACAAACTTATCTCTTTATCAACACAAAGAAGCCTTTCTCATACTGCTGAGTTCAACTGCTGCCCGCAATGTGTTATAGTGTCGTTTGAAATTGTTTTAATGTAATTTTATTATTGTAAGCTACCCTGGACCTTTTTAGGGGAGTTATAAATTTGAATAAATAAGTAAATAAATATCATTCCGATTAGACTGAGATTATTCCCAGACTGGATTTTCTCAAGGTTTGACTCCAGGGCAAAATTTGCTTTGAGGGGATTCAAAGCTCTTATTCAATGACAAGAAGATACCTCTTATGGCCAGGGTGGAGGGGAGCGTCACTTTTGTCAAAGCAGTGATTACACAGTGCAAAGTGTCCCTTTCTCTTGCCAAAGGTTTCACATATGCAAGTTTAAAGTTTGTCAGCAGTGGGATCTGCAAACACCCCCCACCCCCAATACCCAGGAAATTATTGGCCTCCAAGAAGAAGGGGTGCAGGATCTGCTGGGTAGCTCTTGCAAACTGACATTTGTCACTTTGCACCAGGTGGGTGTTTTCTTCCCTTTTTTGTGACCTAAAAGATTGCCACCTGACAAGCTTTGATTTGCCCCTTTAGTGCAACCATTTTCCCTAGCAGAGCAAATGAGCTTTTGGATGCATGTGCAGTTTTTTATCAAGGGAATTGCGTGGGGAGAATGTCATTGTTTCAACGCCCCACCTCCACCACAGTTTTAATTGAAATCACAAACACCAATAATTGGGGATTTTTTGCAAACAAAGAAAAAAACCCCAACAGGTCAGGAAATCCAATCCTGGATTGGATTTAATTTGGCCTGCAGACTTTTATGAAGAGATGGATGCCTTTCAGTATAACCTCTACTTCATCGTAGGTTTATGGTGGTCTCAGAAGCCAGCTTCATATTTTCATGATCCAAATGGTACTTCAAATACTATGGAATGGACTAATACAGTGAAACCTTGGGTTACAGACGCTTCAGGTTACAGACTCCACTAACCCAGAAATAGTACCTTGGGTTAAGAACTTTGCTTCAGGATGAGAACAGAAATCGTGCTCCGGCGGCGCAGCAGCAGCAGGAGGCCCCATTAGCTAAAGTGGTGCTTCAGGTTAAGAACAGTTTCAGGTTAAGAACGGACCTCTGGAACGAATTAAGTACTTAACCCGAGGTACCACTGTAGTTTTTTGTGGTTTTTTTAAATCCATTTTGTCTGGTGTGTTTCCACATTCTCTCAAAATTTGGATTTTTGAGTGTAGTGTGGTGATAATTGAAATAATAGAAAACTATCTCAACATTTTTAAAAAATCGTGTGTATATGATATGATTCAACTAATATTTGTGGCCAAATGATTTCTGGAAGTCTTTCACAATGTAGCAGCTGAGAAGATTATGCTCAGTTTCAGTAAATGGAAGCTTTAGAAATTGTGGTTCTCCACGAGTGGCATCTGGGGCAATTAGACTGGGCACATGTTGGGCAACAATCTGAAATCTGATCATGCGTCACTTCTGTATGCCAATACCAATTTTTTTTAAAAAATATAACAGCTTCTTACAGGTCCTCCATTCAGTGTTATTCTATACAAACTATATTGGATCTTGGGTGACAACTCCCATCAACCCAGCCAGCAAAAGTTACCTTTGTAGTTACTTCCATGTTGATCTGCAGATTGTGTGGTACTGCTTCTGTTTTGCATAGTCCAGTTAGAAGATGGATGCATGAAGAAGGAAATTTTCAGTAAAGTGCTCTCTCCCTAACTTTGACTAACCTCTGCCTTTTCTTCTACCAGTTCATTCCCATCTCATTTTGCTGCCCATGTAAACCCAGCCCCAGATTCTAAGCAATTTCAACACTTTCTCTCAGTGGTAGTAGACCTGGGTTGCTCTTGGTTAACTAGTCAGAACATCCTGGGGCACAGTGCCTCTTGCTGACATGGAAAGAGCTCAGTCATCCTAGGTCAGGCTGGTTTGTGCTGAGCAAAATTCTGTGCAGTCACCATTCTGCTGCGCCTGGCTACAATTTGTGCTAGCTCAACATAGCTTCCTGCAGATAAAGATGCCTGAAAGCATTCCGAGACTGTGATATGAAGCATTTAACGAAGCAAGTCTCATTTAACTCACTGACTTTTTCTGAGGAAACTGGCTATTAGGTCCTGAGGTTCAAACAAGCCCAAAGGATAAGAAAATGAACTTCCTATTTGTGTGCAGCCTTGTGGAAAAAAAATTAAATAGGGAATTAAAAACTAAGTAAGCCAATGGGGTTTGCATGAATTGGTTTGGTGACACTTAGCCCTTTCCTTGGGAAACTACCGGACGAAACAAAGCTCCTTTAGGAGGTTTTGAATTAATCTTAAATCTTATTTATGTATTCTGTTCTTGGAAATGAGAAAGAGACTAAGCAGAAACAGCATGCCTATTTGTAAATATGAGTTTAAAAGGGACTGTTTTCAACAAAAGCAGTGCCTAGTTTACGACCAAATCGTCATATCTAAAACTGAGTTCCCAGCATTGTTTCTCCTCTTTAATCTTGGCTACTATTCTTGAATTAAAGGGGAATTATGCAATTTCCCCTCCCAATCCCATCCCTGCATCCCGATTCCTGACACTTGCCTATGCACACATCTTCTGATGCTTAGAGCCATCGCTTGATCCAAAACATAATGATGCATTTAGCATATGGACAAAAGTATTGACTCTGGTACTGAGATTGTAATTTCACACGCACACGTACAAGGAGGAAAAAAGGTTAGAAGGAAATCTGAAAATGAGACAACACAAAGCTTTACAAAATAAGCCAACAAAGGAAGACCGTGCCACACAACTTCAAAGGCAATTGCAAATCCATTTTAAAACTTAATTATGTAATAATTTTCTTTCTTTCTCTCTCCCATTCCCCCCCTCCCCCGAAAAGCAAGATATAGTTGTGAAGTTCAGATTTAACACAGAGGATGTTGTTTGTTAAACTGGAAACCAAGTGACAGGCCACTTATAACAGGAGGCCTGTTTCCGATCCTTTGAGTGAAATATGGTCATTATTTGTTGAGTGTCAGTTTCGGTTAGCTTTATTTAGTTTTCAGGGAAGGAAGGCAGTGCCTTACTTGAGCAGAAGTAAAAGTTTTGGAATCTTCTTGTTCAGAATTCTACTTTTGATCTAAATTATATGCCTGCAAGATTGACCAATCATTCCCCCACCCACCCCTGTGCTTAAAGAAATGCCATATTGCTTTGTATACAGAAAGTGGTTTTGCTTTCGAGTATCACGTGCTGCTAATTATGGCCTAGATTCTACTGGCTTTACCCATGCAATTAGTAGCTTTTGGCATGGAACTCAGATCTTCTGAAATTCATCCATGTGTTTCCAGAGAGAGGCACTGCTGAACATGTGGCAGTGAGACTGCATGGTGGGTTTTATTTTGGTCTATCAGCAATATACCAAATGCTGAATTTCATAGTTACCAGCACCTCTACGATACCAGAACCTCTACCTGTCCCCGGTCTGCATGAAAGGCAGGGAAAATTGATTATTTTAAAACTTTGCAGGTTGATACTTGAATGCAGGATGTGTTTCAGATTATATTAAAAAAATACCAAGAACTTAATCACATCTCCATCATTGGTTGTGAAAACTAAAGAGATCCTGGTAGAATTCCAGGAAGTTTCTTCTCCATCAGCAACCGAAGCCAAAGCCGTTCACATGCGTTCATGCTGAACTATTGCTCCAGAGCTGAGCAGTTCCTCTAGGGCATCATCTTTGTACCCCAGAATATCCTTCAGAACATCCAATGTGTGCTGACCAATGAGAGGAGGAGGTTTGGGCTCCGACACTTCAAACTGGCTGTACCTTACGGCTGGTCCTGTCAAAAACAAGAAAAAAGAAAACTGGAAGTTAATAATGGTCATGGTTAGTTTTGTGAATAATGCCATCCTGTACACAGAGAAGACACCCGCAAATATCACAGATTCTTGTGCCTTGAGAATGCTTTTCTCTCTTTTTTTTAAATAATATTTTATTAAATTTTCACAATAAAAAATTATAAACGATAAATAAGAAAAACACAAGAAAGATAAAAAACCACAAAGATACAAAAATACAAACACTTAACACAAAAACAAAGAAAAAAAAGAAAAAAAGAGAAAGGACTCTTTTCAAATTCATATCCTTCATAACCTTATTTTCATGACTTCCACCCGCCCTCCTTTCTTGTATTCCACTTCAAATTTAATTTAGCAAATTCATTTATATTAGTTTATCCTTTGAAAGTTCCTTCAAATATCATATTATTCAAATTTTCATCCAATATCTATCCCTTCTTTCATATTTTTATTTATCTTAATCACTTGAACCTCTTCTTCTCATTTCAGTGTCCTCAACATTCAAAGATTTTGCAATGTTTTTGCAGATAGTTTTTAAACTTCTTCCAATCTTCTTCCACCTGCTCTTCTCCTTGATCTCGTATTCTGCTAGTCATTTCTGCCATTTCCATGTAGTCCATTACTTGCATCTGCCATTCTTCCAAGGTGGGTAGATATTGTGTCTTCCAATGCTTTGCAACCAGAATTCTTGCTGCTGCTGTGGCATACAAAAAGAAAGTTCTATCCTTCTTTGGCACCAATTGGCCGACCATGCCCAGGAGAAAGGCCTCTGGTTTCTGAGAATGCTTTTCTCTTTCTCTCGACAAGATATTCATGTGGTTTGCATGGGTGAAACTACCAACACAAGTCAAAAGCCAGAGATTTCACATTGCCCTTCATTATTTCAAAAGGCGCTGCTTTCAGGTGCTGTTGTGTGATGAGACACTGAGTGATGTAGATGAAGGTTTGCATCAATCCAAAGAGGATGGAACCAATGGGAAGCTGAAACCACCCATCACAAAGTATGCTGCTTGGCTGACAGTTTCAACCAAACCAGCTATTATAAAGAACTTGAAAAATAGCAAACCTTCCACTTTTTTTGTGGCAGAACATATAAATAAGTTTTTGAAGACAGCAATTTCTTAAGCAGGAGTCTGGTAAAGAATGCTTCTTGATCATATGGATCAGTACACAAAGATCTCGCTCTAGGCCAGACTCGTGAACTTGTGGAGCCACTGCTTCAGAGCTAGTTGATATGTCTTCATTCCAACCAGATATTTCCATCGAAGTTCAGAAAAGGAATTAAATCACATGAGTGCTGTGTGTGTTTTCATTGTTAAATGAAAAGCAGGCCTTGGTGACTACTTACTGAAATGCCCATATCCCTCTTCTGTATTTGCTATACTGATACATAGTATACAAATTACATTTCTTTTTATCAGCCCCCACAGAATATTTAAATCAGTCTAGGGATTTAGCAAACGAGGGCTGCTAACAAAGTTGTTCCGTCCTGGCTATGTGGCTGTGGAAATAATTTTTTCAGGTTTTTATGTTTACAATTCCACTTCCATTATTCCATCACGAGTTCCAGAAGGACATTTTGTACACATATTATAAATCAGATTTGGTAAATGAAAAGGGGCTGTGCCTGTTCACAGATTCAGAGCATAACATGTTCAGAATATTCATTGAACAGACCATTCTCCTATGATGCAACCTTGAGATTGCAACTTGGATTGGAATATTATTTGTGCATTTATCAATTATTATTCATAATGTGTAGTGATGAAAAATTCCACAGGGCAAAAAATGAAAACTTCCATGAGTCAGAAATAAGGTTGCCACTGCAAAAAGCATGAAATCAATTAATAGGGAAATCCTTTTTCTGTCAAGGGACGCACTAAAATGAATGGGAACTGCACAAGAGCACAGAGAAGCTTGTATACATTTATTGTAAATATACAGTTCACTGGTGTCTGTTCTTAAATTTGTTTTGGATTTGTTTGTATGTTGTTGTTTTGAAGTTTTTTTTAAAATAATAATAATAGTGTGTGCTGCCCTTGGCTCCTTTGGGAGGAAGATTGAGATACAAATTTAATTAACAAATACATTCCCGGGGAGGCAGATACATGCTGATGTGAGTAAGACCATTTGTTGTTTCCTCTCTCATTTTCTATGCCCCCCCTCTCTGGAATGCCCCCCACCTTCCATTGCTAAGCCTCCTTGATCTCAATGAGACCTAAGTGCTACTAACTTAGTCTGGATCCAGCCGAATGATCTACTCATAACTGAGCAGTGATTTGCATCCAGGGTGGCGCTGTGGGTTAAACCACAGAGCCTAGGGCTTGCCAATCAGAAGGTCGGCGGTTCGAATCCTCGTGACGGGGTGAGCTGCCATTGCTTGGCACCTGCTCCTGCCAACCTAGCAGTTTGAAAGCACGTCAAAGTGCAAGTAGATAAATAGGTACCACTCCGGCGGGAAGGTAAACAGCATTTCCATGTGCTGCTCTGGTTCGCCAGAAGCGGCTTAGTCATGCTGGCCACATGACCTGGAAGCTGTATGCCGGCTCCCTCAGCCAGTAAAGCGAGATGAGCGCCGCAACCCCAGAGTCATCCGTGACTGAACCTAATGGTCAGGGGTCCCTTTACCTTTTACTTTTCTTGGCCTAAATCTCTGTCATCATAAATGTGTTAGGACTCTGTTGTTTTTTGCTGCAACAGGTTGTCATGACTACTTCTCTGGAAGCTGCATCTCACACTCCTCTCATGTTATGGCAGTTTAAAGAAATAAGTCTACTTACTAGCTCTTACTAAAAGCACACACAAACCCACCAGTAGACTACATGTTGAACTAGTCAATTTGCGGTCCTTCAAACTGCTATCCTAAATGGTCAAAGACAACACTCTTGAGATGGACTGTCATTTCAAGTCCCTTTCATTCAGAGCTGTTTGTAAATTCCTAATCTTTAGCTGACTGGCCTCCCCCCACCCCCAAGTCTTATATTAGTGACCCTCAATGCAAGATAAATTCTGACCTTGAGCATTGGTAAATGCCGGCATTCATTGTCTAAAGTGGCTGGGGCTTGCATTCTTATATTGCTCAAATGCCACTATCAGTTTTGAAGTTTTAAGGAAACCATCTTGCAAATAAATGACCTCTGGAGATTAAACTGGTCAAATGAAAAGCAAACTAACAATGCATTTAAAGTGCATTTAGAAATATCAGAGTTGTACCCAACCTTGGCAATAGTAAATAAGGATAATAATCAGCAAGGAAGTAGATCAGCCTTAATCAAAAGTTCCACAAGAGCAGCTTTGCTTTATATGCAAAAGGTTGGACTAGGCAGTTTTGAGAATGGGCTCCACCAGCTATTATTATTTTTTCTTTTTCATTTGATGCAAGCAGGGGTAAGATTGCCCGGGGGGGGTGTATTAAAGATTTCTTAATTTACAAAAGCATGTGCATTGTCTTCTTAATTTACAAAAGCATGTGCATTGTCTTTTTCAGGTTGAAACAAATCAGTATCATTTTTTGTGAGACATTAGTGTTGCATGCAATACAGAATTGGGAAGAAAAGAGGGGGAGTGGGGATGGTGGGGGCTCCACTCGCTATTATGACTAGCATGTGAAAGTGAACTTGCACAAAACAGCATTAAGTTTTTGTACTCATGATGTCACCTAGAGCTTTGATCATCAATTTATGGACCAGAGCACATAAGGAGGTTCTGCACAGACCTAAGATGGGTTGAATTAGTGACATCCTCACTGTTTCCCCAGCCCTAATTCATTTTATTTTCATTTAGAGAATTCATATACTGCTTTTCACTTCAGTGATGAATTAGCAAAGGGATTTACATATAAAATATAATACAATGCAATAAAATGCAATTACTTACAATCATAGAATTGTAGAGTTGGACAGAACCCCGAGGGTCATCTAGTCCAACCCCCTTCCTCCCCTTGTTTGTTGTTCTGCCCCGTGACTTCTGCTCTTCCAACTTTGCATTACCAAAGCTTTTCTGCTCCTTAAACAACTTCCTCCTTTCTTGCCCACTGTCACCATCAAGAGGAAGTGTCTCAGTGTACATGGCACCACCTTTCTCCCCATGTGTGAGTGGTAGCATTTATTTCCATTCTCCCCTACCTTCTGTTACTCCCCATTGTCCATCTTGAATTATGACCTCCTTGGGACTGGATGCATACAATGGCCTAGGACCCTCATACTCCTAGGACCGCCTCTCCTGGTATTCCCATGGAGGACCTTAAGGTCCATAAATAACAACACCCTAGTGGTCCCAGGCCCTAAGGAAGTCAGATTAGCTTCAACCAGAGCCAGGGCCTTTTCAACACTGGCTCCGGCCTGGTGGAACGTTCTGTCTCATGAGACCAGGGCCCTGCGGGATCTGATTTCTTTCCGCAGGGCCTGTAAGACAGTTGTTCCGCCTGGCCTTTGGCTTGGAATCAACTTGATCCCCTCCCCCTCTTCCTTTTTCCTTTTTCCTTCTGTGATGGAACTCCTATTTGGGGATTTCCCTGGCTTTTTCTGGCCCACGTAGGACCAGTCTGGATAGTTGGCCTTGGTGAAGATTTGACATTTTCATCCCCAAAAAGTTTTTGATTTGAGTTTCTACTGAAATGAGGCTGCATTTTAATGTACTTAATCTTGTTTTTAAGTCGTATTTTAATCAATTGTTTTTATACCTGGTGTTAGCCACCCTGAGCCCGGTCTTGGCTGGGGAGGGTGGGGTATTAATAAAATTATTTTTATTTATTTATTTATTATTATTATTATTATTATTATTATTATTATTAGCCTATGTATGTTGCCAATGCAACTCTCTAAAGGTGCCATACAAACTGAAGGCATGAAACAGAGGGAGGGAGTGAGTTTGGAAAATTAACTTGAAAAACTAACCTTGTACTACATGTTTAGAATATTTTTTTCTGGAGAGAGCTGTGGGCATTCCACAAGAAAGACCTAAACACACATTCTGCTATATGTGAAGTCCTTTAAATCAATATTTATATTTTGACTTCTTTAGCAAGTTACTAAGACAGTTGCTCCAGATACTGCTTTATCGCCAGGGTTTCACAAGGCGTCAGATGAACATTATATCAGTTATACGTATAGTACCAAATTGTCTCCGCCTTCCCTAGTACTTGAAATCCACATCATCATCATAAATTTTGTTTATTTGGCGCCTCTCTGCCATAACATCCCAGGCGCCAAACATACCATAAAGTTAAGACACAGAACACATTAAAACATGAGATATAAAAGACAGATAAGACAGTGCAAGCATCTTTTTGCTACGCGAGGTCCCAAGGGGATTAAAGACGTCTTTCTTTTTAAAAGGTTAAACAGTCCAGGAGTTTTTATGGTAGATTTCTGAGATGAAAGAGAACAAGGGGAAAGGCAGGGACCTGGACCAACCTCAGCCCCAGCACCAAGAGCTGCCCCAAGTGTCCTGATTGCCTAGATTAATTCTAGTTGCCACACGTGTGCGCACAACACAGGAATAAAAGCACTGACCTTCCCAAGACAAAGAGTTAAAGCATTAAATTGTAAATAACGGACTTGTTGCAAACTGTTTTGAAAAATGATTATTCAGAATTTTACAATATATTATTTCAGTTCTGCATGTGATTTATTTAATTACTTCTGCCCCCAGCCTAGAACTTAGAAACGAGCAATTAAAGGGCAGCTTTCCCTTTCCCATGAAACAGTTCCGAGAGAAGGCTACTAGGTTGGCAACTGCTCAGTTTAGTATTTAGTATTTAGTATTCCCCCTGGGTTTTCTTAAGAGTGTGTCTCAGAGGTTTTCTGCTTGACCCTCACTTTATAGGCATGGGTCCAAGCAGCTTCCCCCTTGCCCCACTCCTTCCCAAGGGAAAACCTGTTATTATTATTTTTTAAAATAATATTTATTACTTTTAAAACTTACAAAAAGGAAAGAGAAGAAAAAAGACAAAAAGAAAAAAACAACAACAAGAAAAGGAAAAAAACAATACAATACAATATATAAACAATACAAAACACAACATTAACCTAAACAAAACAAAACAAAAACAATTTAAAAACATACATTGTACCATTTCAGTAGTCTATCTTTCATACCCTTGTTTCATCGACCTCCTCTCACCTCCCTTTTTGTATTCCACTTCTATTAATTGTTTCAGCAATTCCTTTCCATCTTTCTCTATTTTCTGTCATATAAATATCTTAACTTATTTTTACCCTTATTTTCCACTAATACTATAATGCTTATTTATGCTTAACTCCTTATAACATTTCAACTAAAGCCATAAGATTTCATTCCAACATTTTTCTAACACTCAGGGGAAAACCTGTTATTTAGCAATCAGAACAAATGGCAATCCAGGGAAAATCCTTAATAAAGGTGTATTTTGAGAAAGGACTGGTGGCACATGGTCTGATCCTGCTGCCCTGGCGGTCATACTCTGCACTAGCTGCAGCTTCTGGACAGTCTTTGAACAGTAGCATCATCGTCCTGTGCAGCTCAGCCACAGCAGATCTTGGTGGCGGGAGAGGCCAGCCAATCAGCCAAGTCTCGGGGGTACTTGCCTGGAGGCAGAGTCTGTATGCAAGGTTCAGTCCAGTCCTAAGGACAGGAGTATTTCAGCTCACATAGTCAGATGGTCCAGGGGTCAAGAAAGCAGAGGGTCCAAGGTCAAGAGAAGCAAGAAGCAGCAAGGTCTGGTCAGGAACAACAAATGTTTCCAGCAACTGTCTGAGGCTGGAAACCCTAAGCTGGAGCCAGCTGGTTCACATCAGGAAGAAGAAGGCTGATCAGCAGCAGGTGCAGTCACTGCCTTCTGCTCCTTCAGGTTGCTGCTCAGCAGGTGAAGCTGATTCCTGGCCCATGACAGATAGTGCCACACAGGACTAGCCTAAGACATGTTGACACTTGAAGCAAACCACAAAATGCCCCCCCCCCCCAATCAGGGAAGGGGTGGGTGAAGATCTACACTGAGAACAAGGATGGGAGGAGACCAGCAGCACCTCCTATTGGCCAAGGAGGAACACTAGGCTAGCAGATTTGGCCTCCAAGGACTGCACAGCACAAGAAGAAGAAGAAGAAGAAGAAGAAGAAGAAGAAGAAGAAGAAGAAGAAGAAGAAGAAGAAGTAGTGTTCCTTGGAGACAGAATCTGCTGTCCCTGGGGATCCTGCCACCTGAGGCAGTGGGCCCTGGGTGGGATAAAACGCATCACAGCAGGCTAATCTTAAGGCTATTGGGTTATGGCTTACTGAAGTCAGGCTATCCTGGTTCAAGAATGGCTACAGCAGGTGAACCAGCCGAAAGCATGTCACCACTGATGCCACCTGGTCACTCAGTCATACACTGGTCATTGTGTTGAACCACCAAGAGATCATCAGGGAAAGCCAACAGGGTTGCACTCTCCATGTCTCACTCCTGATAAAGATCATCAGTCAAGGAGACCAAGGCTATTGCATTGCGAAATCCAAGTCTAAACCCAGACTGAAGTGGGTCTGGATAATCTGCCTTCTCCATGCATGTGCACAACTGGCAGACAGCCACCATCGTAATCGCCTTGCCCAGAAAATGTTGAGGATGGTGGCACATGACTTCCTCATTTGCACAGCACCCAATGCCAGTTTTGATACCTTGGTGCAATTGCCTCTTACAGCTTGTGGTAGCTAGAGCGCTATCTGAGGCTGCTGCAATTCTGCTGCCTTCCGTTCCAAGCAATCATCTGTTTTATTTTAATTTTAAATTCCTAAAAGAACAGTCAGCATTAGGATTTGGGCGGGAGAAAAGGGCAAATTCCACATTTGGACCCTATTCAGATGAATTTACAAACTGACAATGTGATCAATACCAACACAGTACGGAGGGCAAGCAATTGTGTTGGCTTTCCACTGTCTGTTGCCAATCCCTGTCATGTGATATTCAGCTCATCTGAGGTTGGAAATATCAAAGCAGTATGGGGCACTCAAGTCTCTTCAATCAAGCAGCCTTTGGTTTAAATTGCACAAGTGTGAATGTGTGAGCACAACAGAGTGGCCCTCTTTCTGAAGTTCTTGTGGCTGTAAATATTACCAGAGATTTTCATTCTATCCTGTGAAAGGCAAAAAAAGAAGAAGTCAGGAATCCTCTTTCTTCACCCATAAAAGCTACAGGAATATTGAGAAAGTGAAATGTAAGAACCAGACACACCCATGGAGAGGAATGAAGTATAAGGCTAGGAAGCTATCCAGAGAGGGAGAGAGACGGCGGGGGAGGGGGGACTCTGCATCCAAGAAAGAAGACAAGTAAAAAGCTTGAGAGTATAAATTAGAATCAGATTGGAACCAGCCATGCATAAGCAATATTCCATCTCAAATGTGCACAGATCAGTTTCATTAATGCAATTCCCCATTCTCCTTGACTTTTTCCACCACCTTGATGCTTTGGACTACTTCCTTTTCCTTTTCTCCACCGCCCCACTTTCACTGGGAAGTAAAGTGCTTTAACTTACTTGAGCTAGTAATTTTGAAGTTCTGATCGTAAGCAGCAGGTGCTTGGTTTAAAGAGAATTTTTCCGTCATTGACCGTCTGGGAGCATCAGCAGCACCTCCCTCCCTCCCTCCCTCCCTCCCTCCCACACACCCCAGCACCTTTGATCCTTTGCCACTTGCACTTGTGGGTTTCACATTTGACTTGATGTTTCTTTCCAAGATGTGTCATTCCTCCCCCCACCGCCTTGCTAATGCATCTTCCTTTTGTAAGATTGTCAGATTTGAGCCTTTCGCTTCTATACAAATCACAGCAAAAAATGGTTGGCATTTATTGCCTTCAAGGATGCTACAGAGGATGCTCATTTACTTCAACTATCAATAAAAGGCCACTATGATGTGTGAACACACTGGAGTAAAATACAGTGGTGCCCCGCAAACGAATGCCTCGCAAGACGGAAAACTCGCTAGACTAAAGAGTTTTCCGTTTTGGAGGTGCTTCGCAAAACAAATTTCCTATGGGCTTGCTTTGCAAGACGAAAATGTCTTGTGAGTTCCTGCGGGGTTTTTTCCCTCCCCCTCCCCTTTTTCTAAGCCGCTAAGTCGCTTATCTGCTTATCCGCTAAGCTGATAAGCCGCTAAAAGCCACTAAAAACCGCTAATAGCGCTAAGCCATCAATGGGCTTGCTTCACAAGACGAAAAAACCACTAGACAAAGAGACTCGCGGAACGGATTCTTTTCGTCTTGCGAGGCACCACTGTACTCGCTAATAATAATTTTTTATTTGTACCCTCCCCTCCCCAGTGTACCCCAGTGTTAAATTCACCACCCTCTACACAACATGTTTTTTTGCTATGTGTACTGCTTCAGGTCCAGCCCAGAGTCAGCCAAGGGTGTGCACTGCAGGTGAGGAAACCCCTCTCCAGACACAGCAGGACTCAATAGAGCAGCACAGCCACTGCCTCATCCACAGTCCTGCTGCTTAGGGTGGGAAGACCATTTCGCAGTACCAGCTCCCAGGCAGCAGAGGCACAGATCAGGTCTGTTGTCATCAGATGACAGCTCTGCATCCAGGCGATTAAATGCTGCCTCCCCATCCTGTTTCTGGGGTTTCCATTCGTTACCAATGACAAGGATCCTCCCACGTTATCTTCCATCTGCCTGCCATTTGCGGGGCTGCACTGAGGTGCTCTTCACTAGTAGGGTTTCCCGGCTGGTAGTCTTTTTCTTTCTTTGGCGATCACTCGTAGCCAAGTAAGATTGTCTTCCATAAACACGGTTTTAACAATGAGTCCGTAAGTGACTGTGGAGGCCAATTCTGGATCCACACGTCCTTCCACAGTGGGGACATTGGTTTCCGGCCAGGAGTTGATCACGGTGTGGATTTGCCAAGCATGTCTTCCTCTTAGCATGTTTCTCCCTTGTGTCCTGAGTTCGAGTGTCTTCAAAGCCCATGACACCTTTGGTAAAGGCTGTTCTCCAACTGGAGCACTTGCAGGCTAGTGTTTCCTAGTAGTCAGTGTTTATACTACATTTTTTTAGATTTGCCATGAGACAGTCTTCAAACCTCTTTTGTTGACTACCAACATTACGCTTTCCATTTTTAAGTTTGGAATACAGTAGTTGCTTTGGAAGACGATCATCAGGCATCCGCACAACATGACCAGTCCAACTAAGTTGATGTTGAACAATCATTGCTTCAACACTGGTGATCTTTGCCTGTCTTCCCAAGTGATGTTAAAAAATTTTGGAGACACCAAAAATGATGAAATCTTTCAAGGGGTTGGAGATGGCATTTATAAGTGGTCCATGTTTCACAAGCATATAATAATAATAATAATAATAATAATAATAATAATAATAATAATATATTTTTATTTATACCCCGCCCTCCCCAGCCAAGGCCGAGCTCAGAGTGGCTTACAAGCAATAATAAAAACAAGATGAATGATTACAACTTAAAAACAAAAATAAAATACAACATTAAAATAATGGAACATTAAAATATTAAAATGTAGCCTCATCGCAGGAGGAGAAGGAAAAGAAAAAAGAAAGAGAGGGAGGGAGCAAATCAAATTGGCTCCAAGCCAAAGGCCAGGCGGAACAACTCTGTCTTACAGGCCCTGTGGAAAGAAATCAGATCCTGCAGGGCCCTGGTCTCATGAGGCAGAGCGTTCCACCAGACCGGAGCCAGAGTTGAAAAGGCCATGGCTCTGGTTGAAGCCAATCTAATTTCCTTAGGGCCTGGGACCACTAGGGTGTTGTTATTTATGGACCTTGAGGCTCTCCATGGGGCATACCGGGAGAAGCGGTCCCGTAGGTACGAGGGTCCTAGGCCGTGAAGGGCTTTAAAGGTCAAAAGCAGCACCTTAAATCTGACCCTGTACTCCACCGGGAGCCAGTGCAGCTTGAAAAGCACTGGGTGAATATGCTCCCATGGCAGAGACCCCGTGAGGAGCCTTGCTGCAGCATTCTGCACCCGCTGGAGTTTCTGGGACAGCTTCAAGGGCAGCCCCGCGTAGAGCGAATTACAGTAGTCAAGCCTGGAGATGACCGTCGCATGGATCACTGTGGCCAGGTCAGGTCAGGAAAGGTAAGGGACCAACTGCTTGATGCAGTGAAGGTGGAAAAATGTCACCTTGGCTGTTGCTGTAACTTGAGCCTCCATGGAAAGGGAGGCGTCAAGGATTACACCCAAACTCTTAACGGAAGGCAATGGCACTTATTGGGCCCCCGCAAGAGAAGGGAGTCGGCCCCTCATCCCCATGCCATCCCAACCTAGCCATAGGACCTCTGTCTTCAAAGGATTTAGTTTCACAGCTTCCAAGCATCTGGTCAGTGTGTTCGGGGCCGAGTCAGTGTGGCCATCCATCAGCAGATAGAGCTGAGTGTCATCAGCATATTGGTGACAGCCCAGCCCAAAGCTCCGGATAATCTGGACAAGGGGGCGCATAAAGATGTTAAAAAGCATCGGGGAGAGAATTGCGGCCTGCGGCACTCCACACACCAAGGAGTGGCGCGACGACATTTCCCTCCCTAGTGCCACCCTCTGTCCCCGACCAGAGATAAAAGAGCACAACCAGTTACGGGCTATGCCCTGTATCCCCACGTCTGCGAGGCGGTGGTCCAGAAGATCATGATCAACCATGTTAAAGGCTGCTGACAAATCTAAAAGGATCAACAGTCCTGACCCGCCTCAATCCAGTTGTCTACGGAGATCATCTGTTAGGGCAACCAGAGCCGTCTCCGTCCCAAAACCAGGACGGAAACCGGACTGAAATGGATCTAATGCCGATGTTTCCTCCAGAAACCTACCAAACTGTTCAGCAACCGCTCTCTCAATTACCTTACCCAGGTATGGAAGGTTTGAAACTGGGCGGTAATTGGATAGGTTTAAGGGATCTAATGAAGTTTTCTTTAAGAGTGGACACACCACTGCTTCCTTCAGTTCCCCTGGGAATGTCCCCGTGTCAAGGGACAAATTAATAATTTCAACCAGGGGGGGTCCGCACAACATCTGGACACTCCCTAATCAGCCAAGACGGGCACGGATCAAGGAGGCAGGTGGTGGGCCTACCAACTTGGAGGAATCTATCCACATCAGTAGGGAGTATCCAATCGAAATGGTCCAACACTGGACCTGAAGTCAGTCGAGGGGCCTCCAGTTCAGTCACTGTATCTAAATTGGCAGGGAGGTCACGGCGGAGCAACAGGACTTTCTCTGCAAAAAAGCTCGCGAATGCCTCACAGCTGTGGGTCGAATTTGTGCTTAAATTTGGTTGTCCTCCTAAGGATGTTATTGACCTAATTATTCTAAAAAGTTGTGCCGGGCGAGAGCTAGCGGATGCAATGGAAACTGCAAAGTAAGATTTCTTAGCAGCTTTCATAACCATCTCATAGGCTTTCATAAGCGTCCTATAAAATGTTCTTGAGGCTCTGTCACGAGTCCGTCGGCATACTCGCTCTAGCCGTCTGAGATCCCGCTTCATTTTCCGGAGCTCCTCAGTAAACCAAGGGGCCCGGTTTTGGCAGGGTCGCAGAGGGCGCTTAGGCGCGATCTCATCAATGGCTGCCAAGAGCTGGTTATTCCAGTCCTCAACAAGGTCATCTAATGAGTCGCCAGGAGGAGCAGGGTTCCGCAAGGCTTGTCGGAATCTATCAGGATCCATCAGTTTTCGCTGACGAGCCCAAATAGCTTTGCCACCTGAGCCGGGAGGAGCGGGAAGTATAGTAGGTTGGTAGTACAATAGCTTTGTAAACAAGCATTTTGGTAGTACAGCTCTCTTGCCACTGGAGGACAGGATTTCAAGAAAGGACTGAGCAGACAAACACCTCCAAGCCCCCCTGCAGCAAGGTGGACTAGTGGTTTGGATTGCTCTTTAAATGTAGAAACGTTCTGCTGGGTGGCATAGTGAGGATATATCAAAAGTACTTCTTTGTTGTCTTCACTGCCACTGAGTAGGCTCACTAATGAACACTTACTTGTGCTGGTTGCATTTGTCTGGAGTTTTTCTTCATTTGCGTCTCCCAGGTGGTTTCACTGTCTTCAGCTCTGCTGTATGCCAAGAAGCCAGTTGTTGTTGTTGTTGATGTTTAGTCGTTTAGTCGTGTCTGACTCTTCATGACCCCATGGACCAGAGCACGCCAGGCACTTCTGTCTTCCACTGCCTCCCGCAGTTTGGTCAGACTCATGTTTGTAGCTTTGAAGACACTATCCAACCATCTCGTCCTCTGTCGTCCCCTTCTCCTTGTGCCCTCCATCTTTCCCAACATCAGGGTCTTTTCGAGGGAGTCTTCTCTTCTCATGAGGTGGCCAAAGTATTGGAGCCTCAGCTTCACAATCTGTCCTTCCAGTGAGCACTCAGGGCTGATTTCCTTAAGAATGGAGAGGTTTGATCTTCTTGCAGTCCATGGGACTCTCAAGAGTCTCCTCCAGCACCATAATTCAAAAGCATCAATTCTTGGGCGATCAGCCTTCTTTATGGTCCAGCTCTCACTTCCATACATCATTACTGGGAAAACCATAGCTTTTACTATACGGACCTTTGTTGGCAAGGTGATGTCTCTACTTTTTAAGTAGCTGTCTAGGTTTGTCATTGCTTTCCTCCCAAGAAGCAGGCGTCTTTTAATTTCATGGCTGCTGTCACCATCTGCAGTGATCATGGAGCCCAAGAAAGTAAAATCTCTCACTGCCTCCATTTCTTCCCCTTCTATTTGCCAGGAGGTGATGGGACCAGTGGCCATGATCTTTGTTTTTTTGATGTTGAGCTTCAGACCATATTTTGCGCTCTTCTCTTTCACCCTCAATAAAAGGTTCTTTAATTCCTCCTCACTTTCTGCCCTCAAGGTTGTGTCATCTGCATATCTGAGGTTGTTGATATTTCTTCCAGCAATCTTAATTCCGGCTAGGGATTCATCCAGCCCAGCCTTTCACATGATGAATTCTGCATATAAGTTAAATAAACAGGGAGACAAAATACAGCCTTGTCGTACTCCTTTCCCAATTTTGAACCAATCAGTTGTTCCATATCCAGTTCTAACTGTAGCTTCTTGTCCCACATAGAGATTTCTCAGGAGACAGATGAGGTGATCAGGCACTCCCATTTCTTTAAGAACTTGCCATAGTTTGCTGTGGTCGACACAGTCAAAGGCTTTTGCATAGTCAATGAAGCAGAAGTAGATGTCTTTCTGGAACTCTCTAGCTTTCTCCATAATCCAGCACATGTTTGCAATTTGGTCTCTGGTTCCTCTGCCTCTTCTAAATCCAGCTTGCACTTCTGGGAGTTCTCGGTCCACATACTGCTTGAGACTTCCTTATAGAATTTTAAGCATAACCTTGCTAGCATGTGAAATGAGTGCAATTGTGCGGTAGTTGGAGCATTCTTTAGCACTGCCTTCTTTGGGATTGGGATGGAGACTGATCTTCTCCAGTCCTCTGGCCACTGCTGAGTTTTCCAAACTTGCTGGCATATTGAGTGTAGCACCTTAACAGCATCATCTTTTAAAATTTTAAATAGTTCAGCTGGAATACCATCACTTCCACTGGCCTTGTTATTTGCAGTGCTTTCTAAGGCCCGTTTGACTTCACTCTCCAGGATGTCTGGCTCAAGGTCAGCAACCACACTACCTGGGGTGTACGAGCCATCCATATCTTTCTGGTATAATTCCTCTGTGTATTCTTGCCACCTCTTCTTGATGTCTTCTGCTTCTGTTAGGTCCTTACCACTTTTGTCCTTTATTATGCTAATCTTTGAACGAAATGTTCCTTTCATATCTCCAATTTTCTTGAACAGATCTCTGGTTCTTCCCATTCTCTATTTCTTTGCATTGCTCGTTTAAGAAGGCCTTCTTGTCTCTCCTTGCTATTTTTTGGGAAATCTGCATTCAATTTCTTGTATCTTTCTCTATCTCCCTCGCATTTTGCTTGCCTTCTTTCCCCCGCTATTTGTAAGGCCTCATTGGACAGCCACTTCGCTTTCTTGCATTTCCTTTTCATTGGGATGGTTTTCGTTGTTGCCTCCTGTATAATGTTGTGAGCCTCCATCCATGGTTCTTCAGTCACTCTGTCCAGCAAATCTAAATCCTTAAACTTGTTCCTCACTTCCACTGTGTATTCATAAGGGATTTGATTTAGATTGTATCTTACCGGCCCAGTGGTTTTTTCTACTTTCTTCAGTTTAAGCTTGAATTTTGCTATAAGCAGCTGATGATCTGAGCCACAGTCAGCTCCAGGTCTTGTTTTTGCTGACTGTATAGAGCTTCTCCATCTTTGGCTGCAGAGAATATAATCAATCTGATTTCGATGCTGCCCATCTGGTGATGTCCACGTGTAGAGTCGTCCCTTGTGTTGTTGGAAAAGTGTGTTTGTGATGACCAGCTTGTTCTCTTGAAAGAACTCTATTAGCCTTTGCCCTGCTTCGTTTTGCTCTCCAAGGCCAAACTTACCAGTTGTTCCTTTTATCTCTTGATTCCCTACTTTAGCATTCCAATCCCAGTGTGGTGTAGTGGTTAAGAGCGGTAGTCTCGTAATCTGGGGAAACAGGTTCGCGTCCCCGCTCCTCCAAATGCAGCTGCTGGGTGACCTTGAGCAAGTCACACTTCTTTGAAGTCTCTCAGCCCCACTCACCTCACAGAGTGTTTGTTGTGGGGGAGGAAGGGAAAGGAGAATCTTAGCTGCTTTGAGACTCCTGAAGGGGAGTGAAAGGCGGGATATCAAATCCAAACTCCTCCTCCTCCTCCTCCTCCTCCTCCTCCTCCTCTTCTTCTTCTTCTTCTTCTTCTTCTATAATGAGTAGAACATCCTTCTTTGGTGTCACTTCAATAAGATGTTGTAAGTCTTCATAGAATTGGTCAATTTCAGTTTCTTCAGCACCAGTAGTTGGTGCATAAACTTGGATTACTGTTATGTTAAAAGGTCTGCCTTGGATTCGTATCGAGATCATTCTATCATTTTTGAGATTGTATCCCAGTACAGCTTTTGCCACTCTTTTGTTGACTATGAGGGCCACTCCATTTCTTTTGCGGGTTTCTTGCCCACAGTAGTAGATTATGATGGTCATCCGAACTGAATTCGCCTATTCCCGTCCATTTTAGTTCACTGATGCCCAGGATGTCAATATTTATTCTTGCCATCTCATTTTTGACCACATCCAACTTACCCAGGTTCATGGTTCTTACATTCCAGGTTCCTATGCAATATTTTTCTTTACAGCATTGGACTTTCCTTTCGCTTCCAGGCATATCCGCAACTGAGCGTCCTTTCGGCTTTAGCCCAGCCGCTTCATCAGCTCTGGATCTACTTGTACTTGTCCTCCACTCTTCTCCAGTAGCATGTTGGACGCCTTCCGACCTGAGGGGCTCATCTTCCAGCGTCATAACTTTTATATACCTGTTGTCTTTGTCCATGGAGTTTTCTTGGCAGGGATACTGGAGTGGTTTGCTGGTTCCTCCTCCAGGTGGATCACGTTTGGTCAAAACTCTCCACTATGACCTGTTCATCTTGGGTGCCCTGCTCGGCATAGTTCATAGCTTCTCTGAGTTCTTCAAGCCCCTTCGCCACGGCAAGGCAGTGATCCACGAAGGGGAAGAAGCCAGTTAAGCTCTATCAAATGGGAGAGGATGTCCGGGGCGAGCATGTCACCAACCTGGGCCATCCATGTATTGCACAGATTAACTGGGTTTTTAATAGGACCACGGGTCAAATTAGCCGGAAAATCCCCCAGAGCCACCTGAATTCATCAGCCCCTGAGGACAGACCATGCTAATAGGTTCTCCACCTCTGTAGAGGTGACAAATCACTCTCAGCACTAACCTAGCATTCAGTGGTTGCATCGACAGACCTGGAGGCTAGCTGACAGAACTATCACATTTCCTCTGCTTAGAGGCTGGCACATGGCACAACCATCAATTGTTTAAGTCATGGCCCCCTCACCTGGCTTACCCTTCCTCTCTCACCACCCCTCTCCTTACCCAAGATCACTGCAAATGTCCTCCACTCAGCTCTCCCCAGCTGACCTTGTCCCAGGCACATGGAAAACAATCAAGGCCAGAGCACTATACAGAGTGGAAGAACTTGACCGGTGTGTGTGTGTGTGTGTGTGTGTGTGTGTGTGTGTCATTCTTTCTGGCAATGCTCTGTCTCTTGAAACGTGTCTCTCCATCTATAATAAATTTCTGTATAGTTCACAGTTAACACATGGCCAAATAGCTCAACTGAGAAAGCTTTAGACTGAAGATCAGTAACTTCCTTTCAAAGGATAGCTCAGTTGGTAGAGCATGAGACTCTTAATACCAGGATAGTGGGTTCAAACACCATGTTGGGCAAAAGATTCCTGCACTGTAGAGGTTAAACTTGATGGTCCTCATGGTCCCTTGCAACTCTTCCATGATTCAGTGACAGATGAGGCATATCTCTTAAGATATCTCTTAATATAAACTCTGGATATAACACCTGTTTTGCCCAAGGTTTAAAACATGTATGGAGAACATTGTCTACATATATATTCTTTCTCGATTCAGTATTAGATAATACAAGTCAGATATGTAAGAAATTGTTGCAGCATGGAGTGCTCTTGTTCCCTGTTCCACACATTCATCTGTGCTTGTTATTGACCTCATTTGAAAGAAACAGATGCTGAATTGTTGTATGTGCCATGTGGCTTGGTCTGCTTGGATGAATCATCACAGCAGGATGCACAGACTCCAGGATGCAGCCACAGCTTGCACATCTCATGCTATCCACTCTTCCCTGATAAAAGGGTCCCACCAACAGTCTCACATCTCGAAAGTCATTGGGGCACCCCATATTGAAGACACTTTTAATGATTTAGCTGTGATGATGCCATGACTTGGAGTGCCTGCAGTGACGTATTCAGGGGGGAGCTTGCTAGCACAAACCTCAGGAGGGCTGGCAGAAGAGACCCCAGACACGCTACTTCAGGGTCTTGACAATGAGCCTCTGCCAGTAACCTGGAACTTACTGAATCACACACCCTCAATTTTGAATCCCTAGAGACTGTAGCCCCTGCAAAAGATACCAGAGGGAAGCCAACACCTTTCCCCAAAAGTACCCATGAACATTTGAGCCCGTTTGCCACCACAGGCAATGCACCCCAGCAAGAAACAGAAGAGAAGGATCAGGCTCCAAGCCAAAGGAACCAAGGAGGCAAAATCTAAGAGGTGTAGTCAGGCCCTGGGAGTATATAAGGGCTCAGCGAACACCAAGCACTCATTGGAACAAGCTGCATGGTCCCTAGGACCTGTCCAGGGTTCTGAAGGGCCTTGTCTCTGACCACCTTAGTTTCCTGTTTCCACATTCTCCGCTTTTGAATGGATACACACTCCCTGCCCCCTGGGTTTCCTGTTCTTGCCATAAGCTCCAGACCTGCTTCCCTGAAAGGCTTGTGACACTTTTCAGCCTAATAAAATGTGTAAATTGTACCGTGAAACAATAAAACTCAAAGGACACAAACACTCTCTTCTCTATTAACCCTTTTCGTTGAATTGGAACATGGCTGCCTGCTTGCAGAAAGCCAAGACCTTAAGCAGATGGGAGGAGGAGGAGGAAAATGAAAAGCAGGTCTCACCTCTACAAAAGCGTGCAAAGTTCAGAGCCACCCTTCTAACTCAGCAAGCACAGAGCAATGTTTAATGTGAACTCAGATGCCTTTTGCAGATTGCTCTGATTCTTGTGCTGATTTCTACACCAGCTGTCTTCCGCCAGATTCAATGTGCAGGTTTCATTTTAACGCACTGGCTATTCCCTGGTTACCTGCCATATAATGGGATCTTACAGGTGGAGGGCATGTTTGTAATGCTTGTTCATCCACTTGCAGAGGAAAATATCATAAAATAAAATACTTGGGGTGACATTCCTGGATTCAAATACAACCCACTTCCCCAGTTTTCAGATACTGTATCAATCAAAGAATGCCAAGAATTACTTCACCTCATATATATGTACCTGTTGCAGATTATATTCATTTGAAAATTAATTTTTAAACCAGCTGTTATTTTCCCCTAGCGAAATGCACACTGCCGTTTCTTTCAGAAAAATGCTGCTATTAGGATTGGTTGCTATGATATATAAAAAGCGTTTAGATCTACCTGGAGTGTTCAGTTCTATTCTGTAGCATTGTAGTTCTATTCCTGCAGCTTTGTCCTGTAATATTTTTTAAATAAAAGAGATAAGGCATATCATGCTGTTCCTGCTTCCTGTGGTTTCTGAGAAGCGGCAATTGAATGACATAATCAGTACTCAGTTCATGGGTGGAATTAAAGAGCTAACCCAAAAGTCACTTCAGGCTAAAGAAGTGAAAGGCAACAGTTCTGAGTGGTGAAATGGCAGGAAATGGAGATGATTTAAAAGATGTAAAGCAGTCTCCATGGGACACAGAGGGACAGTTTGAAAGCCAAAATACACATTACACTGGGTGTGCCTAAGGTTATCTGTACTGAGGCTGATGTTTCTACTGTATTACATATCATGTTTTTGCTTTTGTGGTGGTGATGATGATGATGATAAGCAGTATTTCTACAATTATCAGGTGGCCAAACTTGATACGAAGTCTGCCGCACCACCACACCATCACCACAACACAGCACTTTGTGTGACCTGTCAATTATACACGGCACATTTAATCTGAAAAGCCAAGGAGAACATCAATATTTTAGGCAGAGAAATTCTCTCCTCCTTTGTTCACTCTTCTTTGTGGCCTAAAGAGATCTCTGCAGGGTGGACCTATCTATAACTTTAGTACACATACTGTACTTTACAGTTCACATGCTTTAAAGCAAGCATGAGCAGGCTCAGTTAAAAACTGGTGACCCTTAAAAGTGTCAGAACACTCTGAATTCAATCTGGAAGATGCAATGCCAGTTTAATTTCTAAAGCATGCTTTTGTGTAGATACTTTGAAGGTTGACCACCCACAAAAATAAAAGCTGATCTGGATCAAGAAATGGAAAACATTTTTTAAAAAATGTTTTGAATGGCTATAATGAGACTCTGATATTTTCACACCTATGGAAATTGTTTTCATGCTATTTAGTACATTCCTATAATAGTGAAGGGAATTGTGTTATTTCACTTGAGTACAAAGATGTAAGAATAGTGAGAAACACCTGTCCTAAAAGTAATGTTATTAATTGCTGTATTTCCTAGCTTGATCAGCGTGTGCAATTATGCAAGGAACAGTCATTTGGCTTAATAAAGGAATTATCACATGTGCAAAAGAATGGCCATGTTGGGCAGAACAATGACCCATTTCACACAACCTTTTGTCTACTGCAAACAGCCAACCAACTGCTAAAAGAAGTTCACAAGCAGGACATAAGAGCCCCAAAATCTAGTAACCAAACAAACATTGACCTGGCTTGGATCTTGCACTGAACCATGGTTCAGCATTACAAGAATGAGCCAAACTTCACACTGGGTTGCACTCTTTTTCCCCAGCAGGGCCAGGATGAAATCGGCAGCTTCCACTTTCATTTGAGATTAACTGCTGTTTAGCTTAACTAACGGGACGCGGGTGGCGCTGTGGGTAAAACCTCAGCGCCTAGGACTTGCCGATCGCATGGTCGGCGGTTCGAATCCCCGCGGCGGGGTGCGCTCCCGTCGTTCGGTCCCAGCGCCTGCCAACCTAGCAGTTCGAAAGCACCCCCGGGTGCAAGTAGATAAATAGGGACCGCTTACCAGCGGGAAGGTAAACGGCGTTTCCGTGTGCTGTGCTGGCTCGCCAGATGCAGCTTGTCACGCTGGCCACGTGACCCGGAAGTGTCTCCGGACAGCGCTGGCTCCCGGCCTCTAGAGTGAGATGAGCACACAACCCTAGAGTCTGTCAAGACTGGCCCGTACAGGCAGGGGTACCTTTACCTTTTTAGCTTAACTAAACTTTAGTTAGTTAAGCTTAACTATGGTTACCAAAACAAAGCCAGTTTCATAGACCATGGTGTGCAGTTGGCCTGCTTCCACTAACCATAGTTAAATTAAGCATAGTATATCTTTCCAAGTCTGGACAACCTAGAAAAATGGAGTTATTCAGAAATAGAAGCAAAAACTTCCAAATGCACTGAAGGAGAAGAGGGAGATGCAACGCATGATCTCCAGGGAGGATGAGGCTTATTCTCATAAACCTAACTATGCTACAACTGAGGTTTAGTGTTACATCAAAATTCTGGCCCATGGTCTCTGGAAATGAAGGTTGCACTTTTGGCTCAGCAAATAATACCATATGATACTTCACTAAATTAAAAAACTGTTTCATGCAGAAAAGGCAATCCCAATGGAGTTCTGCCAAACAGACTGACCTAGGGCTCATCCACCCTGGAGTTTAATTTGAAGCTGCTTGTGTCTCGTATTTTTTTATGCCTCACATGACATCCTTCTCATCCAAGTGGCAGCCCATGCTCCCCCACCCCAACACTCTAAATTTGGACCTTCCCCACCAACAGTAAGGGAAGAAAATTCAGTATAAAATTACATGTAATCTGACTGATGCGCCCATATATGTTGTATTTTAATTTTGTTTTTAAGTTGTAATCATTCAACTTGTTTTTATTATTGCTTGTAAGCCGCTCTGAGCCCAGCCTTGGCTGGGGAGGGTGGGGTATAAATAAAAATTATTATTATTATTATTATATGGGCAGACATTTATACATGTGTGGTGATGTTTCACTGAGTACCATCTATCACCACACTCCCTGCTTCCTATTTGTTTCCTTTCCCAAAGGAAATGATGGAGCCCACTCGTTTCCACCAATTGCTGATGAAGGCAAGTTTGTGATTCGAGGACCCGATCCCCGCTTGGGGAATAAAGACACGTGGACACAGAATGTAAGGTTAATGGGTAAGGTAAAGGCCACAACTTTATTGATTACAGCATGTGAGAAGGTATTGGCTTAGGCATTAGACCACGGAACATTAGACTCCACCAACTCGTAGAGGGGTGAGTCTGAGGAGGGGTTAACCACCAGTAGGGGAAGCCTGTTGATGCTAATCCAACTATAGGCTCTCTTCCTGATGTCACCGAGGGTCGTGCCATGGCCCCCTGCCACACGGGCATCGGACAGGATCCACGACCGCTGGATTCCTTTAGCAGAATACCCAAAATTGTTGGGGAAGGCAATGGCCACACCTTGCCCCCCGAAACACCAACAACACATTCCAATGCCTAACCGCCAAATACCACAAAAGTTGTGACGGTTGCTACGAGGTAGGTAAAAAAAACCAAGAGGCCGGGCCAATTTAGCCAATTGGGAAGAACTCCTACCAGGCCCCCTGGTTAAACAGGGCGACCAACCAGAGATCCATAGCAAAGTCTCAGGAACAGCTAATCTAAAGGGAGTGGAGGGTGGGTGATTCGAAGAAAATGTGTGTGCAATGGTGGGGGTGGCTGGCGCGGCTGCGTTTGAGCAGCAAGCCACGCCCCCGCTGAGCTTCCCTATTGGGTGCCCAACCGGGGAGGGGCGTGGCACGCCAACCCTGGAGTTGAAGCAGGGGGTGGAGCGCATGATGCAGGAATCGTCCCCCGCTCACAACCCTTTCCCTCCTGGGAGTAGGAAAGGCTTTGTAGTATTTTTTTTATTTTTACAACAGCTCTTTTGTGCAGAACTGTGCTTGCAAAAAAACCCCCAGCTGTATTAAAAATAAAAATATTTTTTGCCCTTGGAGGAACAGGAGGTAAGAAAGGAGAAGGGGAAGAAAGAAACAACAGCTTTTCATGTGAGCGACTGCAAATCCTTTCCTGGTTTGGAGTGACCCGTTTTTTATTGTGAAAATCTGATATAATTGAAAATCTGTATTTCAAAAATGTGGGGTCTACCTGCACAGGTGGAGCAATACACACACACACACACACACACACACACACACACACATTTTTAGTGCTCTTTTGTGCAAATTGGGTATACAGCAAAACATACACATATACATTTGAAAGTGTGTCTGCTCAAGGCACAAAAATACCTGTGTGTGTGCCCACGGCATTCCTCAGGTTTCCTGGCTTGGAGTGATATACCTTTGCGTAAATCTGTTACATCAGAAAATTGTATTTCATATACGGAGTGAGAGGGGGTGGAGAGAGAAGCACACACAACTAAACTCATACCTAGAGACATTCCCACCATGTTTTCTGGGACTTATGGAGGATGGGGAAATATTAACTGAGGGAAGGAGCAACAAATGCACAGATCTATTCCACCAAGCACTGTCCACTAGTGTGGATGGGAAACATCAAGGAAGATTTCAGAGGCATAAAATGGAAAGCGTTCATGTGTGAATGGAGACGCATTTAGAAATGGACAGACGGAAAGAGCAACTCATGTGTGCTGGAATGCCCTTGTGTGGGCACAGTCCCAGTTGCTGTCAGGCAAAACTATGGCTTGCAATAATTCGTTGGGAAAGAGGTCCACAGAAAGAAGCTTGCTTTTAAATAACACACAGGGCATGGACTTGAGAGAGCATTAAAAGCAGAGTAAATCACATACTTAGCTTTTTCCAATGACGCAGTTACACGAAACTGATCAAACATGGGATCGTTGTGTAAGAAATGAGAGATGTTCAACTGGTATTACCAACGAAATGGTCTCGATCAAAAGCTGCAATTTGGTTTAGTCAATGTCAGGCCTCCATTGACTTGTGAGAGTGGTTACAATTAAGGAAGGGTAGCAAAGAGGTGCTTTTCTCCTCATCAGCCCCTTTGCCTCTTTGACTATGCTTATACAGGGATCAAGCTGCTGGTGCTGGATGAGCACTTTTGCCACAGGGAAAGTTGGAGAGAAGTTGCTTCCATTGCCCCACAAGCAATAGCCATATGCAGGCAGCAGGAGACTCTTCTCATCCAAAGAAGTGTCAGCCAAAACTGTTGACATTAAAGTAAGCAATATCCAAGGGTTTAGTACTTTGAGCAAGCATACTAAGCTGATGACTTCCTAGTGCAGGTCTATTGTTTTCATTTCCTACCATATACTTCCACCAATGCATGTTTTGAGATGAAGACCAGTGATAGCTGCTTCGTGCAGGGGTTTCCTTAGATTATTAAATACACTGCCTTAATCCCTCACTGCTTTAGCTGACAAATTTAATAAACTACAGGATACAGAACTCCGTAATCCCATTGGGGTTTTTCTCTTTCTGTTTATTTATTTATTGACTTACAGAGTAGCATTTCAGAGACATGTTCAAGTGCTATAAAGCTAATCCTTAGCAATTTCCTCTCTTCTCAAATACCCCAAATATCTTATTACCAGAGAGGAGTTTCATATATCAGAAGAGAATTGCCTTTCTTGTGTATTGGACATTCTTGAGGAAATGCATTTTAATGCAGCCAAAGAAGGGGGAAAAAATGAAATGTTTATAAGAGATTCATTGGAAACTCTTCTAATTACATCAACTTGAAATTAGAGTCAGGGAACGGCTGGATGGTGGAGATCTGGTTCCTATTTCTATTTCTCCTGCAGATTTCTTTTGTCACCTTAAGCAAATCAAGCCTGGTCTGATTTTCAGTTGGGCTGAACATGCCCTGCTGCCCCTGAGGTCCATGGAACACCCCCCCCCCCCCGCAACATAGATAATGATGGCAATTCCAAGGCCTCCCCATACAAGAAGAAAAATCTGGGAGACCGAGGGCTATTGACCTTGATGTATTTTTATGACAGTGCAGTCCATAAATATTTAAAGAAATACATCATGGATCATAAAAAACATTATGAAGGGTGACATATAAGTGCAGTAAATGAAAGATCTGGAGCCTGAAGATCTGGAGCATTCAGAAAATACTGCTCCACTGACCAGGCAAAACAGAAAGCCAGACTCCCAGTATTTGGAGCAGACTTGACCGATCCAGAGACGTTACTCCACCTGCCAATCTCAGGGGCTCGTGTCATCAATAGGCCTGTTCCCTTCTCTGCCTGATGTGGGGTGTGATGCTTGAGCATGCACAGGCCATAACAGTAGGATTGAGAAATTCAGTTCAATTTGGGGTTCAATGTGAACCTGCCTATTTAAGACTGGGGTGTGTGTGTCCATCTCTACACACCAGGCTGGTCCCCACGTGGACCTTGAAGGTGCTGAGCCAAAACCAAGAGCCCTTGACACTCCCTCCTGAGCCTCCACATGAGAATGAACAACCCTCTTCACAGAGTTTTGTCATACTTCCACTTGCTTGTCTACTTTCCCCCAGGGAAACCCACTGTTTACCGGTGAATTGGAACAAACATCAACTGGGTTTTATACAGATTGATGTTTGTTCTGATGCAACAGTAAAGAGCAGGTTTTCCTGAGGAACACATGGGCCAAACAAAACCCCTCTCGGACCCATGGCTAGAAATCAGGGGGCAAGTGGAAGTTAGACCACATTCACATGGCAGTTTATTCGATTTCCACGACAGCTCCCTGACTGTTAATGTCTACCTTATCCTTGAGCTTCCACATGACCTAAAAGCCACACCTGGAAAATCAGTAGAATATACTGCAAGTTTAAGGCTCATATCTATGTTATTTGATTTCAGAAAATAATCTGCCTCATTAACCTGGAAAATCACAGGATTAAAGCAGTGTCATTTTGGATGGTCATACCAGCACACAGTTCTTTCCTGCTGTTTTCATGGGCGAACAGGGAGTAGCAATGTGGTCCAATGGCATTTGTTGTTGTGTCACACCATGCCAGCTAGTGGAAATGTAATTTAGGGCAACCTGCCAGTATATCAGTCAAAAAGTCAAATTTCCATAATGAAATAGGTATTGCAGTGTGAAAGGAGCAGAGGCGCTAGCATTGCAATCAGGAAAACTAACGCAATATTCCCCATGTCTAAATGCATCCGTATTCCTGGAACTTTCCCCCTGCTAGCTTTTGAGAACAGAACACATGATCCAGCTCTTAGACCTGTTTTTTAACACACACACACACACACACACACACACACACACACACAATCACACACACACAATTTGGTTTCTGCCTTTTATATAAGTATTCACTCCATAATTTGTGAACAGTCAAGTTACAGCTGGAACAAATGAGAATAAATTTTCTCTACTCTCTCTTTTTATATATATAAAAGCTCTCATCATTTCTAATGTTATTTGACCAGTAAATAACAGAGGGTGTTTTTTAAAAAAACTCATATTGTTTACAGCTGGAGGAAAATGAAGAACAGTAATTTTCTAGATGTCAAGGCCATTCAAAAACATTCTTTGCAGGAAGGAGAGAACTACTAAAAAACAACAACAAACCACTGCCACACAGAATCATAAACAGATTAGGATTCTTTTTTAATACACCGAGGGGGGAAAATGTTTTCAAAAACTGCATCAGAGGTGCCATAAAAGCGGGAGGGGGGAGAGAAGGGAACCACATGTTGTTGTTCTTCTAGCATACCTCTATTTCTGGCTATTTATATAAAAAGTAACCACAACAAGTGATCTTAAAATAAGCTGCTTTTTAGCAATTTAAATCTTAAATACATCCAAGAGCAGATCCAAAGAATGACTCTCCGCATATGATTTTCTGAAATGGCATCGCACTGGGATTTTCACATGAAGGATTTTAAAATTAATCTTTCGTAGACACTGGGGTCTGGCATCAGGGTCCGTCTCCACTGAGAGTGACCAATATCCCAAGCCCTTAGGATCACCTACCTGGCCACCCAGAGGCAGCTATTTGTTTTAACTTTGGCTCCTTCTAGGGATGGACAAATCTGTCTATTTTAGATACTTAGTTTCTCTCAAGGGTGGGGAGAAACAGGACAGTATATTCAAAGTCCAGGTTTTTTGCCGGTTTATTTTCAGATGATTTCTTTGTGGAAAACCATTACATTTTTAGTGGGAACCATTTGGTTAGAAGTGATAAAAACAGACAAAACAAACATTGATTTGGGTAAGTGTCATTCTGCACAGAACTATTCTACAAGAGCAACATGTAAGATTGCACTGAACACCCTGAGAGTTCGTTCTCATGTGTAAATGTTGACGTAATCAAGCCCAAAGCATGCAGTCTCTCTCTCTCTCTCTCTCTCTCTCTCTCTCTCTCTGTGTGTGTGTGTGTGAGAGAGAGAGAGAGAGAGAGAGAGAGACGAAAAGAAACCAAGTTCAATGAGATATTCAAAATTAGATACAAAAAAAAAAAATAGGTAAGAATCATGGGGCAGATGTTAAGAGTTGAATTATTCATACCTAAAGCTGAATAAGTGCAGAGTGCAGAAAGGCGAAATCCACCCCAACTTTCTGGCAAGTGATTTGTCATGTCAACTTATCAGATGAATTATATCCCATCCTCCCATCTCAAAATTACACAATTAGTCGTCGCTTTACTCAACTGCATGCGTGCCTCTGGTAACGGTTTCCTCAAAATGCTCAGAACTATTGTAGTTTTTGTTTGCAAAAGCCAAAACACCATGAACTTCAAGTCCTGCCAATTTTTCCCCCCTGCCAAGTCCTATTAGCATAAACGAATGGTTTATTTTAAGAAATGTCTGATAAATTACTTTGCACAATCAGTAATGAGGGTACTGTCAGCAGAGGAGAATAATTTCCAACACTTACTTGGCACCAGCATGTGGTTTACTCTTAGCTCACAGCCATATTATGTGGACTTGGTTTTGCTCTATTCCATGAATCTGCCTGATCTCTTTAGAGTAAAACTTTTAAACGTCTTTAATGAAAAGGTAGCTTTGTCCCATTTGCATTTCTGGGGGAGGTGTATTTTAAATATAACTATACGTTCAATATTCTTTCCTGAAAATAACCCCACATGGGAAATAGTCCTTGTGTGGGGTAGCAGGCAATTGGCTACCAAGCTTGCATCCCATATTCACTCTACAACAGATGGTAGAAAGTTCAAGGGGAAGGGACGATCCAGTAAAGTTGAAACTCAATTGTTACCTATACAGTAAAGGCTATTTGGGGAACTGCTTGAGGAGGGGGAGCTTCAGCTAAAGGCCTCAGAGGTTGTGGCTACAAGATCTGAGGAAGGTCAAGGCCAAGAACCTCAGCTCTCTGCCCCCTACCCTTGCCCCAGCCAAGGCTAGTCTTTCTGTTTGCATTTGGGGCTGAATGATCAGGCTGGAATATCAGCCCTGACAATGGTATTCCCTCTCTACCTAAGGATAGTTTTAGGCCAGGAACGAGGAACCTGTGGTCATCTAGATATTGTTGGACCACAACTCTAAGCACCCCTGACCATAGGCCATGCAGCCTGAGACTGATTGGAGCTAGAGTCAAAAAACAGCTGGAAGGCCACAACTTCTGCACCCCTGTTCTAGGCTCTGTGACAGCCTCAGTTCTCTCTCTTCATCCCTTCTCCTACACTTAAAGGTAAAGGGATCCCTGACCAGTGAACGACTCTGGGGTTGTGGCACTCATCTCACTTTATTGGCTGAGGGAGCCGATGTACAGCTTCCAGGTCATGTGGCCAGCATGACTAAGCCGCTTCTGGCGAACCAGAGCAAACAATCACTTGGGACCTAAATATGCTTATCTTCCTGTTATAGTATGGCAATTATTAGTTATGGGCAACTGCGAATAGCCAAAATTCCTTTATTGAAGGTGTGCACTACGTGTAAATTCTCAAATATAACCCCTTAAAGAAAATGAAGTTGGTTTTGTCCAAAGCCAATTCCCTTTTCTTGCTGGAAAGAGTGGCCCTATCCCAGGCTGCATTTGATTTCACCTTCTTACCTTCAGCATCCGTAAGAACCAGCACACTTCCCAAACTGATAAAGATCAAGTGGCATACAAGAATTCTAAAAGCGCTATAGGAGGTATCCACAGGGCAGCTTCAAGAAACTTCCCATCCTTCCAAAAAAACAGTGTAGCTCTGCCTATGTGTTCTGGCATATTTTTTTAAATCAACCAATATAATAATATGGGTAAGACTTTCTGTTCTGCAGTAGCTGGTTGTAGCTAAGAATATGCCAAACTGCGACACAAATTAAATGCAGACATTAAAAAGGTCAGTTGACCGTTGTCACTTTTAATACCATTTTTAATTTGTCTGCACAGTTCCCTTTTCCTGTCTACAGTCATTGCCCTTTCAGACATCCTTTGCACAGTCTAAATGCGCCTCTATTTCACATTCCCACTTTAGGTCCCTATAAATGTCCTGTGAAATTCATATTACTCCTACATTGTATTTAATGTACCAAATGCATAAGGTAAAAATATATACTCTGCCTTTAATACCAGGGAGTGCATTCCAAAGTGATCCTGTAGGTATGTGAGCTGAACACAGATAAACAGAAAAGTCCCCACCCACCATGTGAGATATTATTGTGAAAGGATATGCTCTAATCTTCCTCAAGGGATCCATCATGAATCCCACCTTGCTTGTCAACACACAGTTGTGGTATTGTCAATTGGAGAATCTACACTACATTCATTTCAACAGCATGTGGGGACACCTGGAGAGCCAAACAGATTGTCCAGTGGAAGGGTGTTGCAGGCTGAATACTGGAACCAAAATGACATGGAGATGGGCTGCTCAGGAATATAAATGTTGCCATCTGCATTTGTGGGAATCATCTACAGTTTTTTTTAAACCTTGGGAGCACAAAGAAAGGAAAATGCATTCTACCTGCTATATATTCTAAACGAGTGCATTAGAGCACATAAATCTATTAATTTACACCATTTCTTCTATTTCTGAAGTTTGAGCTAAGAGTGCCATTGCTTTTGTAGTCAAAACTGCACCACCCATGCAGGCATCAGAAGCCTTGAGGAAGCCCCAAGTTTTGCAGAAGTTTGGAAGGGGAAACTCAGGGGAAGGGACTGGAATCCTGAACAGGGTGCATTCCACACTGCAAAAGTTTGTTGTTGGCTCCACTTGTACTTCCAAAAAAGATTTTGGTGTTCCAAGTTAACTGGTCTTAATTGGTTAATTGGTTAACTGATGGAACCAATGTAGTAGGAATCCTATCTGTAATAGGAATCCTCTGTTTTATTTTTTCTTTCTTTCTGAATTTTCTATAGGGTGCTGTTGATTGCAGGTTACTGCAGCAACTTTTGACTTTTGTATTCTTCAGTTTATTCTGAAGAAAATTCCCCGCTCATTATTGGTGTGTAGTATATCTCTACTGATTTTTTTTTAAAAAAAAGAATCAGGAAAAAAGCCATATTGATGTGATGTGACATTTACAGTTGTGGCAAATGTTGAAATGCAGAAGCTCATCACGACCCCCTTTTCCATGTCCCTAAGGAGAGTCCAAAAACATAGGCAGCTGTGTTGATCCATTATTATAAACTACCCCCCCAAAGTGCTGCAATACTTAGCATCATACCCAATTTATTAGGATCAGCATGACCATAATCCTGTACAGAGCTTCTTGAGTAAATTCCATTAAACTTTGTTGTGTGTCCTTCTGACTGCATAGGTTCAACTTGTAAAACACACTGAACTTTAGCAAAAGATCTTTGGCCAGCTGAAATGCAAACAGTCCTATGAAGAAGTGTCAGCATTTAAACAGCTCATTTTGCTAAAGAAAAGAAAGTAAAGTAGCAAGCCTCCAACTTGCTATTTTCCTCATTCACCAGTTTTCTCTAGGCTAATCGGTCACAAACAAACATAAATGCCTCCTCATCACCTGGTTTACTTACCAGAGGAAGGCGGTTTCATTAATTCCGCTAATGTTCTGGCAAACGGCATCATCACTCCTGCTCTGAAAAAAGTCCCGGGGTTGCGGCTCCCCTCTGTTCTCCCAAGGATTAAGATACTTTTTGTATGGTATTCTACAATGCATTATCAACAAAACAGAACTCTTTTTTTTTTTTTAATGTTCATTGTTAACACTGGAGGGTGGAACATTTTGGCAAATTATACACGCTTCAGTTCCAGAATTAATTTTAGACATCACCCTGGTTAAACCAGAGTTTAGTTAGAATAATAATAATAATAATAATAATAATAATAATAATAATAATAATTTATTATTTATACCCCGCCCATCTGGCTGGGCCTCCCCAGCCACTCTGGGCGGCTTCCATAAAAACCAGAAATACAGTAAAATATCACACGTTAAAAACTTCCCTGAACAGGGCTGCCTTAAGATGTCTTCTGAATGTCAGGTAGTTGTTTATCGCTTTGACATCTGCTGGAAGGGCATTCCACAGGGCAGGCACCACTACCGAGAAGGCCCTCTGCCTGGTTCCCTGTAGCTTTGCTTCTCGCAATGAGGGAACCACCAGAAGGCCCTCGGCGCTGGACCTCAGCGTCCGGGCAGAATGATGGGGGTGGAGACGCTCCTTCAGGTATACTGGACCGAGGCCGTTTAGGGCTTTAAAGGTCAGCACCAACACTTTGAATTGTGCTCGGAAACGTACTGGGAGCCAATGTAGGTCTTTCAAGACCGGTGTTATATGGTCTCGGCGGCCGCCCCCAGTCACCAGTCTAGCTGCCGCATTCTGGATTAGTTGTAGTTTCCGAGTCACCTTCAAAGGTAGCCCCACGTAGAGTGCATTGCAGTAGTCCAAGCGGGAGATAACCAGAGCATGCACCACTCTGGCGAGACAGTCCGCAGGCAGATAGGGTCTCAGCCTACGTACCAGATGGAGCTGGTAAACAGCTGCCCTGGACACAGAGCATGCCCACTGAATAATAAAGACAGAGAACAAGGAAAATCCATTCATCCCTAACACAAATAAACTCACCGTCACAGTATACTACCACAGATAAAATGTGCATTTCACCTCAGATATTGTCATGTTCTTCATTGGTAACATCACACACTCAACTGCTTATCATCAAGTGTATCATAATCAAACAAAGAAATCAAGCCAGGTTTGATGCATGTGAGAACCAGTTAAAGTTTCAAGCAAAGTCCACAGACGCCACTTATCAGTTTCACTTTATATTGCTTTGGGTAGGCTCAGTCTCCAAAATGTTTTTCCACATTTTTAAAGGGTCACAACCAAGAGTGAGCTGCTAGGGTCAGGTGAGGAGTCACAGGTCCGCGGCTCTACAGCCTGGGAACCCCAAATGACTGTACCCTGTCAGCAGCAGTCACCCAACATGTCTACTTTTTAACAAAATCAGAGGGAGTGCTCTGTGGATCTTTGCTTCTCAGAGTGCTGTCTGTATCACTTGATTTCACTCAAATCACCTGGACTCAAATTCTCAGCTCAATTATTTCTGGAGGCTTTAGTCCAAAAATCACTACGTAGCTTAGATCAGGTAACAGATTCCACAGTTCAGGAGTTCATAGCACAGCTCCAAGGTGCACAGCTAGATACGAGTTAACCCACCTTTCGAAGAGCAGGGCAGGCGCAGCCATCCACATGTTTGGGGTACAGAGCGACGGGACTGGGCAAGCAAGTGGGAGAGAGTAGGGTGGGTCTGTATGCAGCATCTAACAGTGCATCTTGGAGACAGAGGCAAAATCTTATCAGCCAGCTCAGCTCCCTGTTTAAGATTGCAGAGACTCCATTCCATTCCATTCCATTCATCTACTCCCTGGTTTTCTGTTCCTCCACACTCAGCCCACTACAGCCAGCCAGCATTCTGTGGACATTAAGCACACTCGGATTTCATTGGGTTATTTGTGGTGTTCCCTCCATCCCAATAGGGGTTTTCCCTAAATATTTACAAATATTAGGGTCTCCCCCTTGCACCCTGATAACTGAGCGACTGCATTCCTCCGCACATCACATCTGTACCAACTGCACTAAACAGGGAAGGTTCAACATTTCAACACAACAAAACATCTGTAGTGTGAATGCTAGGAAATTGCAAGTTTAACCTTAAGGGAAGATCTTTGAATCCTTGCAGAAGAGTCATAGCTGCATATTCATAGCACAGTCCAACCAAAGTTAAGCACATATAAATCCCACTGATGTCAATGAGAAATTTAACATGTTCTTAACTATCTCAAAAGAACTTGGTTCCATTGCACTTTTACTGTGCAACAGTGAAGTGAAAGGGGCCTGGAAAGAACCTTAGTTATTGCACCTTGTTATTGCACTGACTATATCAATATATAGCTAGTACCTGCTCCAAATTAGTATTTTTTATAATTTATTTTTTTATTCAAGCTAAATGTTACAAAGTGGGAGAACACAGCTGGCAAGCAGGCTATATCCATTATATCAGGAAGTTTAGGACAAATCTGTGTTTTATGCCAACATGCCTCAGTCATTACATTTCACAGTTGCTGTATTTAGAAAAGATTGGAAATCTGAGCTTGGAGGATAAGCCAGCACATAATCAAAACTCATAAGTCTTTCAAAGGCTGTTTGAATAGTACACAAATTATATCTGTCTACCCAGAAATAACTGTGGTATTAAATATAACTGCCTGCCTGCGATTGTGTGATTGGTTAATTTAAAACAGCATTTCAATACAAAATAGACATTACTCCGTTCTTAATTGCCAAGCTCACTGCTTATGCTGCAGACCAGAACCATTCTTTATCTAGCAGGTCCTTGATCTCTAAAACCCTAGTAGACCCAGTAGAAATGGAGGGGCAAAGACAAAGCCAATAACCTGAATGATCGCTGTCAGAGAATCCTAAGGAAAAGGAGAACCCAAGAGCTGCCTGCTAAACTAAAAACATTTGCAGGTATAAAAACAGGGATTGAATAGATCCTACAGCAGAGTTTATGGGGACTTTGATTTGTGGAGCAAATGAAAGCCAGGAAGTAAAAATTCTCTTTCAGGAATTACACCACTAAACTTTGACTAGCAAGCTAGGAAAGTAGCAAAAGTAAATATATTACCACTATTAAATCCTATGCCTCATCCTTACCTTCTATGTTCCCCACAGTGGCCACAAACACAGAATCTTGAATGCTGGCCAGAATCCCTCTTTTTGCAAACTTACTGAGTCCAAATGTGACCATGGGGGGTGGGGGGGTGGGCAGGTTATCTAATATGTGCAACTTCTTAACACAGAATGGCTACAAAATTCCACTAGGGCCCCAGTCAATAAAAACAGATACATTTATTTATCCCATGAATATAAGTCAGAGTTCGGACTGATGCATCAGTCTATTACTGTTGCATGTATTCAATTGCTAGCTTGTTTCACCCCACTGCTGTACTAATCTGCTATTATTGATTTTCAAGAAAGTGAACTCTGCACAAGAATTTCCATTTAAATATGTATTTTTAATGACTTTCTCTCAAAATACACATTTTTATGCGTGTCATAATATGTAGCCAAAACCGCACCAGAACATTCAGGAAGTATGAAACTTCCAATCCACACATTAGCCTGGGAGGTTTGTATCAGGCCGGCTCATTTCAGAATTCATGAAGATAAAATTCCTCAAGGATAGTTAAGTCAGAGCCAGTAGCACCATTACCAAGTCAGAGCTCTGAGACAGGCCCCACATGGCCTCTCCCAAGAGGGTCATGTTCCTCCAGCCTCATGGTCAGAATCAGATGTTGTGAAAGACAGGCCTGCTTTGGATCTACAGGTGTGGTCCTCATGTAGTAAGAGCCAAGCTAGACAAGGTCATCTAGTCCAGCATCCTATTTTCATGGTGACCAACCAGATGCCCAGGGGAAGTCCATCAGAGGACCTGAGTGCAACAGCACTCTCCTTACTTGTCCTTCCCAGCAACTGGTATTTGAAGACCTACTGCCTCAGATAGTTCCCCATCCCTCCAATTATAGCTTTGCTCACTTTTTCTCTTTTTCAAATGACAATCAGCTTCTGCAAAGAGATGAAACAGATCAGAGGATGAGAATGGAGGGAGGAGTACCTGAGCTTGAGGTCCAGGCAGGCTTATTCATATAGCACTAAACCATCTCCAAGTATATGTCCAAACTGGGCCAGTGTTTCACTTGCACGCAGCTTGACATCAGCTGATTGCACCCTTGCTGTTAAGTGTGTGAGCCAGAGAATTCCCCCTTCAAAACTCACTGCAGTCATGGACTCACAATGGGCCTTGAGCAGGTGTAGGCAAACTTGGCCCTCCATATGTTTTGGGACTACAACTCCCATCTCTCTCTCTTTTCCAGCTGCACTGGCTCCCGGTGGAGTACAGGGTCAGATTTAAGGTGCTGGTTTTGACCTTTAAAGCCCATCACGGCCTAGGACCCTCGTACCTACGGGACCGCTTCTCCTGGTCTGCCCCACGGAGAGCCTCAAGGTCCATAAATAGCAACACCCTAGTGGTCCCGGGCCCTAGGGAAGTTAGATTGGCTTCAACCAGAGCCAGGGCCTTTTCAACTCTGGCTCCGGTCTGGTGGAACGCTCTGCCTCATGAGACCTGGGCCCTGCGGGATCTGATTTCTTTCCGCAGGGCCTGTAAGACAAAGTTGTTCCGCCTGGCCTTTGGCTTGGAGCCAATTTGATTCCCTCCCTCTCTTTCTTTTTTCTTTTCCTTCTCCTCCTGTGATGAGGCTACATTTTAATATTTTAATGTTTCAATATTTTAATGTTGTATTTTAATTTTGTTTTTTAAGTTGTAATCACTCAACTTGTTTTTATTATTGCTTGTAAGCCACTCTGAGCCCGGCCTTGGCTGGGGAGGGTGGGGTATAAATAAAAAAATAAATTATATTATTATCATCCCTGACCACTGGTCCTGTTAGCCAGGGATGATGGGAGTTGTAGTCCCAAAACATCTGGAGGGCCAAGTTTGCCTATGCCTGGACTTGAGGCAAGTCACTATTCTTCCCACTTCAGCCCATCCCCCACCACTAAAGGGAAAACAACACTGACCTATTTTGTAAGGGTTAAAGTGTACAAAGAAGGTTAAAGCAATCAAAGATTGCTATATAAATGACAAATGTTTTCATCACATAGCAAGTGAGTCAGCAAGAAATGCAGTTTTGGATGAGACTCATTTTGTTTGATTGTCTGTCCTGAAAGCCAGGACCTAGTAAAGGTGTTGGCACTGGTATTGGAGTGAGAACGGGAGCTGAGCCGGGGATTTCTGGAGGTGAGAAAGTAATCTGGACACTAAGGAGCACAGTAAGGAGCTGTTAAAGTAGCAAAAAGGGTCCAGAAGCATCTGAGAGGTGCATATCCTATTAGCTCCTCCACTTTCTGGCCATCTGATGGGTCACTCTTCACAGCTGAGTCTTCTCCCTCCTCCAGTGCACATGAGTTGAATCTGGTCTTTCCACCAAGTCTGTTGCAACCTTTGCTTTTGAGGTTTGGGTGATGAAGAAGGAGAACTGAGGATCAAGGCTGTGATTGGATGAGTCATTGGGAGCGGTTTCCTGAGCCAAGGCACTTCTGGGAGTTTTGTGGGGTTTTCCAGGTCCCCCAGCTGTACTACACATAATCCCATGCCTTTTCTTCAGAGGTCTCCCTTGAATCTGAGATGGATGGGATTCTGACAACACGTTGTTGCTGACATTGGGTTTTGGAGGTGGGTGGGTCTGGTCTGGTCTGGTAGGATTGCACAGGGAAGTAATAGTGCCACTGTATTCTGCTCTGGTCAGACCTCACCTGGAGTACTGTGTCCAGTTCTGGGCACCACAGTTCAAGAAGGACACTGACAAACTGGAACGTGTCCAGAGGAGGGCAACCAAAATGGTCAAAGGCCTGGAAACGATGCCTTATGAGGAATGGCTAAGGGAGCTGGGCATGTTTAGCCTGGAGAAGAGGAGGTTAAGGGGTGATATGATAGCCATGTTCAAATATATAAAAGGATGTCACATAGAGGAGGGAGAAAGGTTGCTTTCTGCTGCTCCAGAGAAGCGGGCACGGAGCAATGGATCCAAACTACAAGAAAGAAGATTCCACCTAAACATTAGGAAGAACTTCCTGACAGTAAGAGCTGTTCGACAGTGGAATTTGCTGCCAAGGAGTCTCCTTCTTTGGAGGTCTTTAAGCAGAGGCTTGACAACTATATTTCAGGAGTGCTCTGATGGTGTTTCCTGCTTGGCAGGGGGTTGGACTCCATGGCCCTTGTGGTCTCTTCCAACTCTATGATTCTATTTGTGTTCCATATTAATTTAAAAGCAATGAATGGAACAGGCTCTGACTATATTTGAGTTCTCACACTTATTTTAAAAGTCCAGCTTTTAATGTGAATAAAGGGGGGAAAGGGTGGGAATCCAAATAAAAGCCTGTGCAACATTTTGCAAATGCACGAAGATCCCTGAACTGTAAATTTCCATGCCTCGTTTCTGTTCTTAGGGGACGGGTTTGTGCTGGTCTCCATTTGGAAGAAATATGTGGGGAGTGCATGAAAGAATGCATCTAGTCAACCTCCACTGCCTTTAACACTAAAGTGAAATTATCTAAATATTGAAAACATGTCCTTATTTTTAATGGTATGGAGCTTCACTGCAGGCAGTGGAAAACATTTTTCCTACTCACTAATTATGAAAGATCATAACGATACTTGAAATGTATGTGTGTTGAAGTAATTTGGTTATTTTACAATGCACACGAGGCCCGCATGCATGTTTTACAACAGCCCACTAAGGATCAGCTAAGCACCTGGCTGAGTTTGTCACAGGGAAGAAGAGGAAAGTGCTTGGTGAAACTTTAGGAACACAGAAACAGTCCAAGTTAAGATCTAGGGTGAGATGCAGTGGCTGCTGATGTCAGAGCATCATGTGGAATGATATGTCAGGGTGGCAGGCAATCGTGATAAAACAAGGATTGCTCTTCTTTTGTTTGTTTATGCATAGGATAGCTGGACTGGCCTGCACCATATATACATGGTTGAAAAAACACACGATAACAATAAAACTCAACAGGATTACACAATGTCAGTGATTAACACTGCAGACAGCAACACCAGTACAAATGTTTGGGATAAAGGTGCAGGCCTATTAAAAATGTTTACTCCTGAAATAATTGGATTCCTATGAATAAACATTCCCATTGAACATGTCATCTTTGGTGGGCATATTTCTCAGCAGGAAGATCTGTCAAACAAACTCAGCTTCCTTGGTTTTATTAAGATTTAAAACACAATGAAGTAAAAACAGCTCTTCTTTGCTAATTGGCACCCCAGGAAATGTTGATAGTACAATCTAAACCATACAGTTAAAACAAAAACAGGCAGAAACACATGGTTGATGGAGAAAAATAAATGTTACCATTCAAGAGTTGAAGGAATTTGCTTTTTGAGATAAAGTAATGTGAATTACTCTCTCTCTCTCTCTGTGTGTGTGTGTGTGTGTGTGTGTGCGCGCGCGCGCACGCATGTGTGTTCGTGCATGCATGTGCACACAGACACATACAGAGGAACACATACAATTTATACTGTTTGCAGAAATTAGTAAGAAAACATTCCTTCAGTTGAGCTTTAGCTCTAGAAACAAATGTATGCATACTCATAATACCATTAGTACTGTGGTCTTGCAGGAAAGTCATATTTATCCATCTAAGGCCTGCCCAATGATGATAAAGAGGACTTGTAGAAGGCCTCTCTCTCTCTCTCTCTCTCTCTCTTTAAAATGAACATGATGTATGCAGTTGAAATAAATTAAAAAATTGTCCAATAGCACCTTAGAGACCAACTAACTGTCCCTGCTCCTGTCAACCTAGCAGTTCGAAAGCACGTCAAGTGCAAGTAGATAAATAGGTACCTCTCTGACGGGAAGGTAAATGGTGTTTCCGCGTGCTGCTCTGGTTCTCCAGAAGCAGCTTAGTCATGCTGGCCACATGACCTGGAAGCTGTCTGCGGACAAACGCCGGCTCCCTTGGCCAGCAAAGCAAGATGAGCGCCGCAACCCCAGAGTCGTCTGCAATTGGACCTAACGGTGAGGGGTCCCTTTACCTTTACCTTTACCTTAAGTTTGTTCTGGGTATAAGCTTTTGTGTGCATGCACACTAAATCTTATGCCTAGAACAAACTTAGTTGGTCTCTAAGGTGCTACTGGACAATTTTTAATTTTTTTTTAATTTCGACTGCGTAAGACCAACACGGCTCACTGGGTTGAATGTGGCAGTTGGTGGGAAAAGGCACATCCATATCACTAGGGCTGCAGATAATAACATGGCTAGTTGTGCTCAGGTGAGGAGCAAACAGAAGTATGGTGTGGCTTTAGAGGCCACCACACCAAAATGTCACACACTTACAACAAACTACCCCAAAATAGGGTCCTAATGAGCTTTCACATATAACATTGACAGCAGGTATCTAATGGGGGATTTTTATTCATCAGATTTACTTTGGCAAGAGGAAATGTGGAGGGTATTTTGCTGACAACAACATCATGTAGACACTTGTTTGCAGAAAACTTGTGTGCGTGACCAGCACTGACTCCACAATAAGCTCTTTTCTGGAAGCACCTGAGAAATTTACCAAGCATTTCCCATGCCTGTTTAGAAAACTCTAACCTGAGCCCACACACCTTCCAGCACAGAGATGTGTGAACTGTCCTGGGTGAATTGGTATAGGATTGCAACCTAAAGCACACTAATTTTTCCCTTGGGAGAAATGAAGGAACACACACTAGAGAAACATACTGGAAGAGAAAACACACCCCAGTTGCATTTCTTTTCTAACCCCCCTAGGAGAGACTTGACGTCCTGTGTTGTTTGAGGGACTGAATCCCTACACTGCCATGTGACTAAACAGCAGCAACTTTCTATTAGCATGATCAACACAACAAAGTTTTAAAGCGTCTGGTAAGCCTTGTTGTGACTCAAAGCAATTTGTAAGTAAGACAAGAAGTAAAATAATAATAATTTCATAAATCTAAAGAATCAGAGTCCACATTCCACTGAAGTCTTGTCGCCTGCTAGTCCCATTTGAATTAAATTGAATTTGTGTGAGGAGCATTCTGAGAATTTCCTTCCCTCGCTCCCAAACCACAGAAAGCAGCAGCCTTATGGAAGCTGGCTCCTACGTGTGCATTTCCTTATTGGGTCAGAAATCCTGTACCAAAATAGCTGCTGTGCATGGTAGAAACATGCAGTGCTAGAGAGAGTGAATAGATCCCAGCCCTCAATGGGAAATCTCACACAAATGGCTAGTTGCAATAGTCCTGATCACCTTCTAGGGAGGTTGAGCCCAGCCCTCTCTCCCACGCCCAGTTAAAGATATGGTCTATGCTGTTGAAGCTGATGTTTCTGGATATAATGATAAACCATGGGTAGTTAAAAACAGGAAGTGGATGCTTCCTATCTCCTTTTCACACCAGCCATGGTTTAGCATTGCATCTGAACTGGTACCATTTCCAGGGAATTCTGGTACTGATTGCACATTTCTGTAAAAGGAAAAGATCTTGCTGTGGTCCAAGTTAAAAGATTACAAGTTCAAAAAGGTTTGCTCATCTTTTACTCTTTTGTTCTAATTCTCAACTCAAAGAGTCCCCGAAGCAGCTATAAGCAGCTATTAAAAATTTATTTGCAAAAAGACAGAAGCCACGCTTAAAATTGCCACCCACAAAAAATAGAAAACAGCAAGTTAAAAACAAAACTTTTCAGCAATTTAGCCTTTGTCTTCCTTTCTCCCCTCTCCTCTCTTTTTGGGATCTATGATCACTAATCACTGTCAGTCACCTTATTACATATTTATTAAAGTTTCTCTCCCCACCACCCTTCCCTCCCAGCTTTGAGAGCTCTGCCAAATGAGTTGACATGCATCATTTCTGTGGAGTTCCTGAAAAGGCACTGAATTCCTTAAAATTGAAATCAGCCCTGTGAATGTAAAAGACATAAGCAGTCAGCACTGATGACTAAAAAAGACGAATGAAGTAATGGTAATGCTGGTGAGGCTGTTTGTCTCCAATGTGCCATAAATAGTGAAGCGAAATTAAAATTTCTCAAGCAACATCAGCTATGCACAAAAAAAGGAATGTGTGATGAGAAGCAGACAGGATCAGCAGTTCAGGCAGAGGTGCTCCCTGCAAATGGAAAGGAATATATCCCCCCTCTGAACCCGCAAATTCTGTTGTTGTTGTTCCTATTGTGTGAGATCTCCTAGCTGCAGGAAACAATGTCATGTAGTGCAGACTTCCTTAATTTCCTGCAAAATCCCTCAATGGAAGGCAACATTTTTCAAGCAACATTTGTCTCTGTCCATATATCTAGTCGTCCTCCATATATCTAGTTCTCCCCCCCCTTCACTCTGCCCCCCACCGCATTTGCTAACAGCCTGATAAAAGAGGCCTATAGCTAACATTATGTTTTATTGTGTATATCCATTACATTCTATCCAATAAAAGCCTGACCACCATTTCCCAGTCTATTTTCTCTTTCTGGAGTTTAATGTGACTGCTAGGAACAACATGAGCCACTGCTGGCCATCACTGAAATGCAATGTTAATGAATCTTCATGGCTAGATGTCTCATGAAATCCTACAAATGTATCAATATTATCACCATCTCTCTCTCTCTCTCTCTCTCTCTCTCTCTCTCTCTCTCTGTGTGTGTGTGTGTGTGTGTGTAGACCAAGAGTGGCCAACATGGTGCCCTGCAGATGTTGGATTTCAAACTCCAAGCAGGAGCACCAGCCTGGCCAATGGTGAGGGATGGCAGGAGTTGTAGTCCAACAACATCTGGAAAGCAGTGTGTGGGCTACTCCTGGCAGTGATGGTCAGATGCTGTAGATACAAAGATGTAGACAGGTGGGGCAAAATGACTGACAGGTATAAATGCAAATTAATGCAATTAATGTGTGTTGGGGGCTGCTGAACAGTCTTGCCTGGAAGTTAGAGTGTCTTGTATTCTGTCTAACACCAAAAAAATAGAAGGAAGGTAGAAATTATTTCTCTTGCTCCCCTTGAAGAGGTTCAGTTGGACGAAGAGATAATCATAGAAGTTACGTAAGAAATCCCAAAAGAAAAGGGATGCTACAATTCAGACTCCATTTGAATATCTGAGTTTTATGAGGTCCACTACTGTGGCTGCTCAGCTGCTCTCATCCTTAATCTCCTAGACCTCTCTGGTGCAGTTCAACAAGTTGTGGTTGTTATCAACCTCCTTGTGTCCCCGCATTCTGATAGAAACAGGCAAATAATGAGCCTAGACAGGAAAAATCCTGCTAAATGTGAGCCTTCCTTCAGCACCATCCTTATCTCAAAATGGCAGCTGGACATGAGATGATGAGCCAGTGAGGCTCTTTTGCTGCCCAGGACATAAACACCTCCTGCCCTGACACTCTGGAATATCTCTGCGAAAAGCTACTCTTCCTGTTCAGTCCCATCACTGGGATTACGAAACACGTGCTGAGTAAAAATACTCCCTATTCCTGATCTAGGGGGAACACTGCCTTTATGCTATGCTAATGGCAACAGAACAACATAATTCCATAGAGAAAAGGTAGTTCCTTTTCCAGCTGTCTGGGAAATTTGTTACAACCCATTTTTTCTGGCTCCCCCAAAAGCACCATCTGAAATGAAGCAAGTTTGGAGAGCAAATCAGCTTCCTATGCATAGCATTATGGAGTTCAGATCCAGATTTAGCATTGTAGGTTGGCAAAGGAACCACATGCAAAGTATCAGTCACTCTGGATTTGGCGGCTGCCAGTAAGTTTGTAGACATGGGCTTCATCATATGGCACAGGAATGTCTAAATGGAAAATTCTCTTAAAGGGTTGCTGATAACACTAAGTGAACTATTTCTGTACTTTATACCACCAGGAGATGGCTATACTAGTGCATTATATTCAGGCATATTCATCCCGAGTTACAAAAGAAAACACTGGTGCTTCTCCAGTACAACTGTCTAAAAGAACCATTTAGTGATCTGCTTCAATTCAAGGAGCCATTTACAGAGGCTCCTCTAAATGGGAAATTATCAGAGGATAAGATGATTTATTTTACTTTCAATGCACTGTCACGGCTTTTGAGTTTTAATCAAGTTTAAGTTAGCTAAGCTTTGGGTAGTACTGTCGTTTACCTATGCGAAAACTCACATTTCTGCCTGTTCTTCCTACCTCTGTTGACAGCCATTAGAACATTCCTTTTCATCCCTTCCCTCTCCTTGCAGTTTAACCTTGTCCCTTGAGGAGTATTTTCTTTCCAAAAGATAGATTGTGGGCTGCACACAACATGAAAAGTTTATGTACTTTTCCTGTTGCCATTTGCAAGGTATTTCTTCCCAATATTTTCTTCTAAAAGAATTGAATTTCAGGTTCTAGTTTGCTTCCTCACAAGTCAAAACAGCAACTTTTAAAATTGTTGATAGAAATGTTCAAATCCCCTTATTTGTTGTCAAAAGTGGCTTACAGCACAATCTGGCACATTTCTACCTGGTTGGAACTCCCACAGAGCTCAAAAGGGCTTACTCCCAAGTAAGTGCACAAAGGATCGCAGCATCAAGCTTACAGTCAATAACTACATGGAAAATGTTGTTCATTAAACCAGACAGATACAATGGCTTTGACCCTGCAAAGGGGGCAGCAGGCAACCAAATCCAGGGACAGCACAACCCCACTTCTCAGTCACTCCCTGCTGACCCGGTTCTTGGAGGGAACTTGCTCTTAATAAACAGGTGTGGTCATCATGAAGTAGGTGCTCCCTCTGAAACCCAGGTCTCCAACAGAAGACTTTATTAGTTAAACTCAGCAGCTTGAGTAATGTCTGGAAACACACAGGAAGCCAATATATTATAGCAACAAAAAGCAATTATGGTCAATAGTCTGATTGCTGCATTCTGAAATTATTTAAGTTTTTAGTTAATCTTCAAAGGCAGCCCCATGTATCCTACACTGCAGTAATCTAACCTGGATGTTAGCCAATTAAAATCATATTTTTGATTAATTACATTTCCACTGGAGCACAAGCACAGTGTGCTGCCTCCCTCAGTGGATTAAAAGGCAAACATTTGATTTTTAATCTCTCTTGGCAGAACCCCAGTTTGATGCTGGCCTTCTCCCTCTCTCTTTCCTTCCTGTATGCCCTCAATATGCTTCACCTGGTTGAGCACATCTTGATTATGAGACTAAAACTATTTGAAGAAAGGAAACATTATTTATCTCAGAGATCTTTTCTCATTCCCGCTCCACACAGCATGCTTACTTTAAACTTGAGAAGTGACAGTACCAAAATAACAAGAAAAAGTCCCACCTTACTTTTGAGACCCCCCCCCCTTTCTTCATATCACTAGGAAAAATACCATCCTTCTGTTGTTCAGCCATATTTTTCCATTTCTTTCAAACACATAAGTTCACAATTTATGTACGGCTCAAGGTAAACCTAAAGCAAACACAGATGTGCACATATACACTGCTTTTTTTTCCAGATTAGCCCAACTGACTCCAGGGTAAGCAATTAACTTCAAAGGGACTACTGTGGAATAAGTGGTTTGAGGATTGCCATTCATTGATGGTTTAACAGAAACATTCATAAAAACAAAGCACAAACATTTCATCAAACTTACGCTAAGATTTTTTTCAAGATAGGGGTCCCCATACTTTGTTCAAGGGAGCCTTTTCATAAAGCAAAAGTCAAACCTCCTTGCCTTGCTTTTCCCTGGGAATCAGAGAGACTTGGTCACAGGAAAGACAGCCTAGACACAAAGTGCCACATCTGTTGGGCTGCCCTTAATGGTTTTCTGGAGGTTTCAGGTACAGTGGCCTATTTCCTGGGGAAGATAGATTACTGGAAGAGTTCTAGAAAATGCACTGTCTTTGAGGCACAATGCCAATTATTTTGCCCAATAAAGGCCCAGTTTATGTCAGGCAACATGGCCCATGTATGCATCAAGTCAGGACAACTATTGCGCAAAGAAGAAACAGAGCTGGAGACTGTAACCACAAAAATGGAACAACCTTTCATAACTCTAGCATCATTCAGAAACATCTGGACCCTGGTCCTTAGGAAATGATCTAGGCTGAAACACACACTACCCTAGGCAACAGCTTATGCATGCTTGCCTTCTTGAGAATCTAACAGGGAAAGTAACAGATCTTATTTGATATTGCAGAACATACGCAATTCACTGGTGGTCTTATGACAATCTAATGCCCATTCAGCTAGCAGAAATACTGAGACATACAAGACCCAACCAAGAAATCGGAAGGTGTTTAGAAGCGGATGGAGTGGAGGCATTTACCTGACCTCCCAACAGGTGAGCCACTGCTGTTTAGCAGGAGAGTGAGCAATGAGACATCAGGGAGGTTGGCACGGTTCAAACACACCAGCAGGAGACCAGATTGGCTTCACTGGTGCATTCACACTCTGCTGATCTCACAACCACCTCATCCCTCCCATGGTACAGGAGCAACTCACAATTGTGATGTGAAACAGGGTTCCTTTTAGAGTCATAATTTAATTCAGTGTTTGGTATCATGTGCATGAAGCACTGAGAGTTAAAAAGAGCAATCAAGCTTTGAAAACTGTAGCTCCCTTACAGCAGCCCAGATTAGGGCTGGGCAATATCTGGTTTTCAACACTGCGATATATCGCCAGCTAAACATCGTGATATACCTATATATCACAATGTCTGAAATAAGGATGGAGCTTTGTAGAGGCATTGGCTGGCTTCAAGGTTTTTCACATATCGTGATTTTGGCATAGCATGAGCACACACACATACATCGTGATTCACAATATATTGCCAGGTCAAAAATTATGAAACCAGTATCATCATATGGACTTCTAACCAGTTTGGGACATAGCTATCAACTTACAGATTTGAAAATAAGGGACCAGCAGCCTCGAAAATAAGGGCTCAGCAGCCAAAATAAGGGATTTTAGTCAACCAGCAGCCAAACAAAGCCTCAAGTGGTGGTTCCCACAGCGCAGCAACCTGGCAAAGGGGATGCAGCAAGGAAAACCACCATCACCTCTCTGCTGGGAAGCGCTGAGCAAAGGCGAGTCCCCAGGCAACGCGGCCGATTTGATCGGCACAAGGCATGCAAGCTCCACCCCCCCAGTCAATCTTAGACTCCTTATTGGGTGAGCAACACAGCCAAGCAACACAGTTGGAGCCTCTCTCCTCCCTGGCCGGCAGGGAGGGAGGGAGGGAGAGGAGCTGCTTCCTTTGAAACCTGGGAAATTTAAGGGACATCATCAATAAGGGACAGCAGCGGGACATGGCGCTGGGATAAGGGACTGTCCCGCCAAATAAGGGACGCTTGACAGCTATGGTTTGGGATGATATCTCAATATATTGCCCAGCCTTAGCTCAGATATAATCCTGCTTCAGGTCAACAGTCTCTGGAGCTGGCTTCCATCAAAAAAATGAAAAAATGAAGGAAATATGCCTACCTGGAACGGCTATCTTCCCTACTGCTGGATGATCCATCTCCATGACAAGTCCATTGTGCAGAACCTAAAAAAAAGAAGCAGCAAATATATAACAAAAGCATCGCCCAGTGATACAGAAAGCTGCAACTAAAAGTATGGTTCATGATTAAGCCCCGTTAAGGAAGGACAATACATATTTGCTTTATGCATGGAGTACTGGAAGTCCCTGTGTTGTCCAGTATTTCACAGTTGTTGCTGATGGCTTGAGTTATTATAACCCACATACTTGAATACAAATGTCATATCTGATAAATAATAGGCAAGGACCTCTGTATGTAGAATGTGTGCTACATGAACAGGCTCCCTCTAGGTAGGCTATATGATTAATTATATTTAAGAAATACAAATCTCATGCAGTAGTTTTACTTGTCAAAGAGAAATACTGGAGTTGTGGGGCTTGTCATTTCAGTTTTGTATTGCTGTAATATTTTAAATTACTCTTTATTGCAAAAGAAGAATGAAAAATCTAGCACCATCAATATCCCTGTTACTGCCACTGAAATTTCATCCTTTATTTTATGACAGAGAACAATTAAACCCAATATGTGGAATGGGAGGGACTTATGCTGCCAGCATACTATATCTTGATTTCAGTAAGGCTTTTGACATATAAACTTAGAAAATTAGAGCCTTTGTACGTCTTCCCATTCAGTTACACTGGCAAGCAAGCAAATGCCTATAACTTTTCCTTTCTTTTATTTTACTTTTTTGACAGAACTGGATAGAATTCGAAGGTATAGAAGCCATTTCTGAGTGGATGATGCCTCCCAAATTTCAAAGAATTAAGTGTCGGGTGTTATTTATTTATTTTCTCCTTCAAGTCTTCCTTTACATTTTGATTATTTAAGAAATTGTAACTGCTATAATTCTCCCTCCCTTATTCTTTGAACAGAATTGAATTAAATTTTCAGCCATAGTTGCCCTTTCCGAGGAGATAAATTCTGCAAAATAAGGCGCAGGGGCATTTGTGTAAGGGGGGGGGGGTGCGTGCGCGCGTTTGAAATCTGGGGAGAAGGAAAGGGCTTTGCTTTGCTTTCGTTGGGAAATCTTAGAGGTGCCTCTTGGCCTGCACAATTCCAAACAAACAAGTACGGGAGTTAAGAAATGATGCTGAACAAAGTCTGAGGCTATGAATTGTTTTTTGATCAAATAACAGCAATCCTTCCCAAAAATCAATGTTTCTAAAAGTAAAGGGGGAAAGAGCCCTGGTAAAGATATACCCTGATTGGAATCAAGAGAGCTTGCAGGAGAATCATAGAATCATAGAGTTGGAAGAGACCACAAGGGCCATCGAGTCCAACCCCCTGCCAAGCAGGAAACACCATCAGAGCACCCCTGACATATGGTGGTCAAGCCTCTGCTTAAAGACCTCCAAAGAAGGAGACTCCACCACACTCCTTGGCAGCAAATTCCACTGTCGAACAGCTCTTACTGTGAGAAAGTTCTTCCTAATGTTTAGGTGGAATCTTCTTTCTTGTAGTTTGGAACCATTGCTCCGTGTCCGGAGACATGCCGTCCTTGTCTTGGACTTAGCGCTTCAGGAAGACTACTTTGGACTCTTTTGGAGAACCCCTACTTTGCTTCAGACAAGCCTTAAATCTCTCCAAATTAACCTGCTGCAGTTCAGGTTTCATCCAAACCCATTGCATATCCTACTGACTTCTGCTAGCTGCAGCCTTCATGCTGTATTGAAAATCAATTGAGCAGCCCCCCCCCAGGGGGGGGGAGGCTAGCCTTCAGAAATATCTTTGGAGAAGGTGCAAGGAGCTGCATCTGGGAAGAGTAATGAGCAGCTCTCTGTGCTCATGCACAATTATTTTCCATTTGGACACTTTGGATCTCAGCCACAGAGTAAGTAAGTCAGTGGACTGATGTACAATATGTGTGCTAGTTATACATGCCAAGAGACAAATCTTTTCTCTTAATAAAGAAAGAGTATATGTGTCAGACCTGTCTTGGAATATTGCTGTAGTTATTGTGAGGTGAGGTGTGTGTGTGTGTGTTTTAAAAAAAGAAACAACAAACTCTCCATGTATATTATACTTCTTTTCAACAATTCCGTCTTGCAAAGATCCAAGAGAAGCTCTTGGAATCATGCTGCAAATCTCCCCACTTCTTGACTCAGATATGCTACATGAATTTAACATGCATAATTTTTTTGGCTTGTTAGAAAAATAAACTTTCATCATTAACCGATAGTTTATTATCCTCCCCAAGACAAAACCGAGATGTCCATCAGTCCAACTTCTGAATGCAAAGGAAACTACCGAGTTTGCGTTTTTTTTGTTTATTTGCAAGGTCAGTAGACTTCTTAAAGACAACATTAGCCTGAAACTCAAATTGTTGGCATTAAAACCCTTATTACTGTTTCTTTGCAGAAAGACAAAAATCCCCCCATAACTACATTTCCTACCATATAAGGACAATCTAATTGTTTATTCTGCTTTTAAAAAAATAATTTGATTGATCTACATACAGATATATTTCTATTGATATACTCATAGATACTATCCCTTTTCTCATTTTTTAATTGTATAAATTCAGGTTGCTTGCCTGCAAAACTAAAGAAAGATGCCCTGTACAGGGAGTTGCAGGATTTAACAATGCATCATCTACATACAATCAACATGAAATAAAATTATCTAACTGAAATTTCATTCCCCAATTAAGATTTCAAACAATTTGAAAATAAATTGAACCTCACTGGATGTCTGATTTCCTTGCAATACTGTCAGATAATGAGTCTGCCAACTAGCGCTAATACACCCTGGAACCTCACCAAAATGCTGGAGAGGATGCATTTCCACAGGTACATACCTCTGCATGTGGTGGGAATGCCCCAAAATCCAACTATTCTGGATAACAACCATACAACAAATATGCAAAATAACCAAGCAAGTATTAGAAATTCACCCCAGAACTGGCCCTACTAAACATCTTCCAAGAGAATAATGCCCACTCACATCACAAAGAACTCATAACCCACCTACTCTCAGCAACCAGAACATCATAAGCAGACACTGGAGAGACCTGTCAGGAGTAAGCACGGACAAATGGTACCAAATAGTATGGGAAACAGCCTTATTAGAAAAATTAACCAATAAACTGAAAAAGACACTGGGACAAATGGAAGAAGACACCTTCACCCTGATATGGCTCCATTTTATCACATACATAGCCCAACAAGACAACGACAAGAATCCACCAACAGCATACGAATCAGTATGGCTAACCTGACCCAAAACACCCACCCACCCCACTCACACATGAAAACAAAGTTCACAACAGCCAGTCACAAACAAACAACCGCACCCTAGACCAACCCCAACCTTTCTCACCACTAAAGGAACACAAGTGAATAGTAAAGCGAACACGCACAAGCGACACTGACACAAAACCCCACACAATACATTACTGTATTTTTCGCTCCATACTTTTTCTTCCTAAAAAGTAAGGGGAAATGTCTGTTCATCTTATGGAGTGAATGTGTGGTCCCTGGAGCCGAATTGCCCAGGGGCAAAAAGCAGATCATGCTTTTTTTTTTTTTTTTTTTGAAAGAGGGAAGTAGGTGTCGAAACAAAGCCGCTGATCGTTTGCCGATCAGGGAGAGAGATAAGGGACACTAGAGATAAAGGAGGCTGCCTGGGAGGGGGGAGGTAAAGACAGCAAGCTTGCAAAGGGGGGAAACAGGAAGACTAAAGCAATAAGGAGAGAAATTAGAAGAAAAGGAGGAGCAAAAAAACTGCTCCAGCTAAGGAAATGACACTAAGGCAAACAAGAGGGAAGGGAGTGTTGAAAGGAAACAGCTGATCGGTGGGATCAGAAGAGAGATAAAGGACACTAGGAGGCTGCCTGGGAGGGGGGAGGTAAAAGCCCATGGATCCTCAGGATTTTTACATTGGGTCACCCCAAATTCACCATCAGATCACATGTCTGTGGCCACAGAATGAACCACAAAAATCATACATCCACTGTTTCGTTCAGAATATTTTTTTTCTTGTTTTCCTCTAAAAACTAGGTGCATCTTATGGTCAGGTGCGTCTTATGGAGTGAAAAATACGTTAAGTAAAATAGAAACATTGCCACCCAACCCCACCCACCATGGCCCCCTCCACCTCTTTCCCTCTTTTCTTCCTAATGTAATACTAATGTCTCAACAAATGAAACTGATCTGTAGAAAATGTAACTTGAAAAAAGAGACATTGCACATGCTTTTGTAAACCAAGAAATCTTTAATAAAAAATACGTTAAAAAATAATAATGAGCCTGCCAAACCAGAATAAGTGAAGTATAAGTATTTTAAAAAATAACGTAAGATTGGGCTTCATCTGTTACTCCCTCTGCCATCTTTAAGTATACTTTGCTAAGATTACACCCCCCCCTATTTTCTAAGTCATGCACTATTTCCCCTTGATTGCTTCTAGATGAAACTGGCAAGACATTTTCAATTCATCATCATTACTGTTCAATCTACCAATCTGTATAATGTGTCCCTCTTTGTCTAAATGGGTTGGTGTTTTTTTTATTTAAGTCTAGTTTTTTTCTAGCAGTTTCTTCAATAGTCATAAACATTAAACCACTATTTTCTGGTAGTTTGCCCCATAATGCCTTGGTAAAATTTGGAAATAAGGAGTTGTGAGAACAGGATGCTAGACTAGATGGAGCTTTGGTCTGATCTTGCAGAGATTCTTCTCACTATGACATAGACACAAGGTGCTGCACAGCCTGGGTTTTCAAAGACAATTCTGTTGCCATCTCAGCTCTGAGGCCTATATATTGCCAAGATCAGGGGTAGGCAAACTAAGGCCTGGGGGCTGGATGCAGCCCAATTGCCTTCTCAATCCGGCCCACGGATGGTCCGGGAATCAGTGTTTTTACACAAGTAGAATGTGTGCTTTTATTTAAAATGCATCTCTGGGTTATTTGTGGGGCATAGGAATTTGTTCATCCCCCCCCCCCTAAAATATAGTCCGGCCCCCCTACATGGTCTGAGGGATGGTGGACTGGCCCCTTGCTGAAAAGGGTTGCTGAGCCCTGGCCAAGATGAACCCTGACTGATGGGGAAACAAATTGCCTCCCTGCTTCCCTCTTTTCCTAATACATAGGGTGCAAGTAGGCTTCCATCTTGTGGATAACTTTCCATATACAGTATCTACTCCCAAATGACAGCATATTTTGTGTCATTCTTGTGCCTGGACTCCTCCAACTAATCAAGAGATCAGCAATTAAATTAAGGCAAACAATACTTCCCTCCATACGACTTATATTCACTCCATGCAATATTTATTTTCATGTGTCTTATCCTTTAAGTGATGCACAAAAGGCAATGCAATATATTTCACCATGCATGTGCCATCAAGTGTTTCATCATTTCCTTTTGGAATAATACATTACTTTGAGCAAAAAAATGACTGGGGAATAACAATGTCACAGGCTAATTTTACTGCTTCTTTTGACGAAGTTAATGACTTTGGGTGGGATTCACCTAGCAGTTCCATCAGCAGAAGTTCCGTGCAAGGTCTTCCACTTACACAATGGGGCTTCCCCCTTTCCTTCCTGCACCCCTGAAATTGGATCAGAGGGATGTTGGGAGAACCCCCAGAACAGCACTAGTGGGGATGAGGGGGGTCATTCCATCTGGCAAACTGAAAATCTTGCAGCGATGGAACGTTTAACGTAGCACGACATGGAATTCCTCTCTGTATGTTTAAAAGCTTGCTGCATTTTCTCTTAACAATATGGAAGTCCCATAGGCCTATAAACTTTCAGAGTGGAACAATGCATGCTTAATTTAACCTTTGCTGCTCCCTCTGTTCTCTCACTTTTTAATAAACAAAATATTAGAACAAGACGCAATCAAGGTGCTTACACTCACATTTGTCATGCATTTTATGGCAATAAATGAGCCTTGCTTTGAGCAAAGTCAATGTCTTTAGATATATCTGCTTCATTTGGAATGGTTCATTTCACAGACCTGGTGTAGATCATATTTCACAAACCTGTGCTTATACTTTGTGATCTGTGGAACATAATATTATGATAAAGTTCTTTTTAAAAGAATCATTTAACATACTTGTCTCCACAGAATTCAGAAATAAAAACCTGAACAACCGAGGATTCCTAATGTAATGTTTCATTCCAGAAACAAAACTAGGTAATTTGCAACTTCAATATCGAGGGGGAAACTTGGGTGGAGAGAATTTCAAGAGCAGGAGAGATGCCGGAAGCTACCTTGTGCCGGGTCAGGCCATTGGTGCATTTAGTCGAGTGCTGTCTACTCCAGATTTCCCCTGCTTGGTGCCATCCCGATGTTGGGTCCCCAACTCCCATCACCCTGGCCAGCATGGCCCAAGGCCAGGGATGGTGGGAATCATATGTTAAAATTTTTGGAGTGCACTAGGTTGGGGAAGGCTGCCATACTCTGACTGGCAGCCACCCTCCATGGTCTTGGGCAGGGGTCTTTCTTCTAACTGGAGATGCTAGGGAAAGAGTCTGGCACTGGCTCCATGTAGAGCATATGTTCTCTGACACAGAGATATGGCCCTTACAAAGAAGCACATTGATTAACACTTTTCTACCAATGCTGAATGGTGAGCAGATGAATGTATGATACAAAAGGAACCCCTATTTGCTGCGGCAAGGAGAGAAAAAGTGGGAGAGATCTTTCTCTTCCCTGCTAGATACTTGCTGGTGTTTAATAATGCACCCATGGACAAGGTATGTCAATGCATCTTGCCAACATGCACCATAGTCTTTGTTCTGTACACATTCCCATGCCTATATATACAAGAATAATTGTAATCATATGTGTCTCTGAGCTCATGCCCCTTGCTAATACAGAGCAGTCCCACTTAGTAGAATCGTGCTATGATAGCTCTTCTGGTAAAGAAATCATGTGAAACTTTTTTGTATATATGCTTACTATAAAAATACCCCTTTGTAAAAGAAACACAAATCTCAATAGCCAGGAAGTCTCGAACACTCACCAACAAACCACCTAACCTATAAGCAAGTGAAAGAACCAATAACAATAGCCTGGTATCATTCATTTTCATATGTCACTTTCTTTTTACAGTCCACAGGGGTCTCACCTGTTTTCCTGTGCAAAAAGTATAAGTTCGGTACACATTTTCCAACACCATAGTGTGCTCCCAAGAGTCTACCTTTAAGCACTCCATCCATCGTTCATCTGCCACATTAAGGGTTGTAGCTTGTTTAGATATAAATTACACTTGTGCTGAAGCTTGTCTATCAGTTTCAGGGTGTCCCTTATGCCTGGCCATGTTTGGAGTGAGTGGGAAGCGCATTAACCAACCACTGGTTCCAAGCCTTTAAAAAACTGAGGGTAGGATCCAGTGAGCAGTAGGACTGGGGTTTCTGAAGCACGCTTGTCAGTGAAATCCCAAGTGAAGCCATTCTGAAAAGTCTGGTGTCCCTTTGGAGAAGACTGCACAAGGGGAAATGTGGAGAATCCCTGAGTAGGACAGGATCAGCTGAGCTCATTCATTTGGCTCTTTGGATCCAGGCCATTCTTTCATGCTTACTTCCTTTTCCCTTCTGTTGCAGCTCCTGCGACATACCAACCTGACCCTCCTTGCGGAGATGCGGTCAGGCAATTCTTTCCTTCATAAACTTTAGGGTATTCCGCTATCATTCATCTGGCAGCAGTAGCACAATAGTATCATGCAATTCTAATGGTTTTTAAAAACTTCATTTTGCGACATAAACCTCTAATTCTCTGGACTTTATTACATAGCTGTAAATATTTATTCCAAGTCGCAATCTGCCAAAACAAAAGTGTAAAATAATGAAGAACAGTTGACTATTTAAGGCCTGCAAATTGAAGGTGTGTGCCTTTTTGTGCTCTGAACGCGTTGTTTTTTTCCAAATTGCTCTTAAATAATTTACTTTTACAGGCATTTAGAACATTATGGGCTAATTCAGACATTAGGACAAACCTTGGCAAATTATGGCTCATTCAGACCACCATTTGTTAATCTCAGAATATCAACCCAGGATCAGAACCTTATATTCTTGCTATGTCTGAACTTAGCCATTACGTTCTTAAAATAATTTTTTAGAAACAATGAGTTATTGCTATCTTAGAAATAGGTATTCTCTGAATACCTGAACTTAACTTCTTTGGAGTATCAGAAAGAATATTAACCTTAACATATCTCCACACTTCTCCAATATTAAAACTAACAGGGGGAATTAACCTTTCTAAAAGCCAATGTGGTGGGTTACCTATTTCAAAAATAACTGTATAAAAATTGACTCTAGTGGGAGGAGACCTCGAGAACCATGATTTTAAAAAGTATTTTGAAATTTTTTGTACCTCTTTAGCTAAGAGGGTATTATCATGGGCTATTATGTGCTGGAAATGTCTATGAATTCTATCATGGAACATAAAATCTTATTGACAAGAGTCAGAGTGGATTATATTTGCCAAATTATAGACAAATAAGTCCAGGGGCTTTTTGTGGGGAAACTGTAGGAGATTCACTTTCCTAATAATACATGTTAGGGCAGTACTTTTATTAAGTCAACTCTTATTGTTGGCATCTGTCTGTCTTGAGTGCACATCCAGGGGTGAAGGCAAACAGTTGGCAGGAGAATCATAGCGCCTGCTGTGGCTGCAGAGTCCAGTAACTCATAACTGCTGCCTCTGATGTTGTTTTCGCTGCGTTGGCAGCACTGAAGTGACCTCCCCAGGGCGCATGCCTGGGCAGTGTGTATGGAGGTCCTGGGCTGCCCAGATGAGAAGAGCCCCCTCTTGGCCTCGCTGATGTGGTCCAAAGATAAGTAGAGCAATATGTTTGGCACCAGCTTGGCTGCAGGAGCTGCTGGAAGGAGGCATACAAGGTGCCATCCAACAGTTTTAGGGACTCCACTGCATATTTATGTAGGGTTTACTCCTTGGTCCTCCTCCTGAAGAAAAATGTCAAACACATCAATAAAATGTAGTTGGCTGAGAATATCAGGTTTGAAAGGGCTGACTGAATAATACAGTTTTAGAAGAATGTCAGGAAATGAGCAGGAATGACTCCTGCTGAGCATCTACTGGCAAGGAGTTCCATAGGACACAATCTGCCATTCTAAAAACTTGGCCCCTGGCATAGGCCAGCCAAACCTCTGGGGCATGTGGAACCATCAAATGTGCCCCCTCAGAACACCTCAGCTATTGAGGTGGACAACTTGGACAAAAAAGAAATGTTGCCTCCCTGGCTTGTCTGGAAGTTGATTTTTTAGTTGTAGCATGTTTAAATAAGAAATATAACTAGAAATTTAATATTTGTTACTCATGGGAGGTTAGGTATGTTACAACATGCAGATAGGACTGCTCCGTGGATAATATAAAAATGCAGAAGAAAGCAGTTAAGTTTACAAGCTGTTCAGTTCCAACAGTTGGTAAACATGTGATCTTGAACATCCAGCCCATAATCCACCTCCATTTTCTACCTCTATAATCTATTTTATCACCCTCCATATGGGGACCACAGCATAGGAACATAACTACTGTATCTATATCAGTGTCTCACAGCATGACAAATTTTACATTTGAAAGCCCATATATTTTTATTAAACTGTCTTGAACAATTTTCCTCGCTGGTGTTCCAATCCATTTTCCCTCTGTAGACAATATAAAAAGCTACGTATGCACCAAAGCCTAAATGCCTACATATGACTTGTTCACTCATATCAATTGCCTTCTCTTAGGCACAAAATTGAACTAGAATAAAATATTTCAGGCACCCCCAAAGAAGCCTGAGAATTACAGAGGCGGAGAATTATGATGACTGACAAAGAGCCGAAGCCTCCTTCACAGAACTATAGTTCCGAGCATTGCTGATTAAGTAGACCTTGCACTGGTTTAACTCTGTAGCATACAAAGGACACACTCTTAAGTCCCATTTAATGGCATACAGAGTTTGGGCGAAGACAGCTGCAAGAAATGGCTACAGGACCATACCCATGTGGAACAAACTGACCTTGCATAAGGCTGCTTCAGCTTGTTCAACTTGGAAAATCAAATATATTTAAATAATTAAATGGCAAAACATTGGCTTTTGAAATATGGCTTACAAACTTGCTAAACAAACAAGAAATGCTCCAATGGCAAGACTCCACGAGAGCAAAGAAGAATTTGTACCATCACAGGTGCCAGCCAACTGGTACCTTCCACAAGTGGGAGGTTTGCTGGTTTCACAACTTGTCCCAAAAGGTACAGTTAGGACACTCTGAAACCAGTTCCACTGGTCTAAAATGTCTGTCTTCGCCCTGTAGTTTCCGCAGTGTAGAAACCTCTGCGTGTGGTTCCAGGTTTAAGGCTTAAGCAACATCCATAAAGCAGTGTATGGGACAAATCTATGCTGTTTGCGACACCCGTTTATGAAGACTGCAATTTTCAAAGGAAAGAGTGAAAGCCACAGCTTTAGATTATAGGAAGCAGGGTGGGGATTTTAGAGTCATTAGCACATTCACTTCCTTCAAAACTTTGCAAATGTGAACCTCACAAAGCATTACGGAAAAAGCCCATTGTTGGAGAATGTTTCTATAATCTGTCCAGGGAAAATCACCATAACAAGTACTTAACATCTTCTAAAAAGAGCATCTTTACTAACATGGAGACAGTTTCACTGATTTCAGTGGGATTTGAACTACAGCCTCCAGGGGCTCAGTCCTACTTCTGTTGCTATTACTGCACCTCAGTAAAACCCTGGCTGTAGAAAAAGAGACCGTTTAAATATTTCTACACCCAGTTTTTTATTTCTCAAAAGGCAGATGAATTGAGCATATGCTCTTGGCCTATTTATGCTATTTACAAAAATTAATGCACCACGAAACAAAGCCAAAAATATGTCGACAAAAACTCACACGCCAAGGAACCCCAGCAAAATTATTCCAGAAGAGAGGAAAACAACATTAAGAATACTCACTGACTACTTGCTGATGGATGGTTGCAGAAAGATCAGTAATGGTATCATGATTTTTCAGATTCTTTTCCAAAGATTGTCAAGGTCCTTCATTTTAATTGTTGCACTCTTTTACAATATATAAATCATATCAGACTATATACATTTCTGTCAAGAGTTTGTAGAGGATACCCTACTTGTGAAACACAAAATAAAACTCCTTTTACAACAAAAATTCTCCTCCATTGTGTTTTCATTGCTGATCTATCCCAGCTCTATCAGATACCATGAATTGAATCTGGAACTGTTTACATGCAAAGGACATATTCTGCCAGTGAGATACAACACTTTCCCTGGTCAGCTTATTCCACCACCTTTTTAAGAAATAAAACTCTTTAGAGGAATTGAATACAACACTGGAAAATTCTTGTTCTCCAGCTTTTAAAGCTTTTTTTTCTCAAGCCACTGAAACAAAACAAAATGGACTCATTCTATTTTCAAACCTCTATGAGTATCTGTTGTCAAAAAATGGCAGCACTTAATATTTTATTAAAATGTAGTAGTTAATATTTTCCTTTTGCTAGCTCAAGTGGAATTCCTGTTCACAACCTTGAACGAGAAGGCAAAATCCCATACCATTCATGTAAAATTATAGTGATTGACTTATGAAGAATGAAGAAAACAAGTTTATATACAGATTTCTTGCTACGTTGCAGGCACAGAGAAATTGCAGTTTAGAAATATTTAATGGCTGTCAGCATCCAGGTAGAGAGGAAATATTTAGTTTGATGCATGAGGGTATAACTAAGAAATAGGATGAACTAGAGTGGGAAAAGATGAAATATCAGTAAATACTTCCTTTTTCCATGATACATTAAGCTTAATAGATTAGTCTCCTGTGAGAAGATTTCTGAAAGCCTTGTTGCATGGAATGCTTAGATTTAGAGGAGACAGAACAGAATTCTATTCAGACTTCTCACACACTTACACAGAGATGGGCTGGACTCACAAGTTGTTTCCATGTCCAAGTTTAGCTGAATCGTTGGCCTCACCATATTTATAAGAAGTAACTGGACACTTTGCAGGGATTATGAAGCTATACAGATGCATTGAGTTCTGGACATGAGTTCCTACAATCACTCTTTTGAATTCATGCTGATTCTGTAATATATTCTAGTGGCTCTTGGCCATGCCCAAGTGCGATCAAGAGACAGAGAAATGCAAAACAAATGGAAAGGAGGGACTCAGTTCTCCCTATCTGCTTTCACCACCCCTTGTTCTCCCCTTTACGTTCTTGCTGCAAAACCTCTCTTCCTTCCATAAGTACAGCAACCCTTTTTGCCTTAGTTGATCTTGTCTTGGGCAGCAAGCACAGAGACACACCTTTTCTTCCCAGTTCAACACAGGATGATCTAAACTGGTAACACCAGTGCTTTTCTTTTCTTAAAAAATGTTTAGGGGTACTCTCATTTTCCTACTCATATTGAAATATTTAGATTCACAAAAGGTTTAGAGGTATGTGTACCCCTGCGTTACCCCCCCCCAAGCATTGGGTAAAGTGTGTTCTCTATAGCAGAGAGCATGTGTTGCGGTGGGGGCAGTGGCGTAGCGTGGGGGGTGCGGGGGGGCCAGCCGCACCGGGCGCAACATTTTGGGGGGGCGCGCTCACACTCACAGCTCTCTGCCCCTACCTGGTTCACTCACTCTCTCTCACTGCAGTGCTGGCTGTGCGAATCCGATCCGAGCTGCCGGGTCACCGCCCACTGTGGAGGGGAAGGGTGCCAGGCGTGCGTTGCGGTGCAGAGCAGAGAGAGAGCGAGGGAGGGACTATCTGGGGGAGGGACAGTGCAGCGGCCGCCCAGCGCAGTGCTGAGCGCGGGAGAGAACCACACCCGACCAGCCCAGGCAGCAGCAAGAAGAAGCTGGCAGCGGCGGCAGGTTAGGGGTTAGGGGCGCAACTCACTTGCCTTGCCCCGGGTTAGGGGGCGCAAATTACTTGCCTTGCCCCGGGTTAGGGGGCGCAAATTACTTGCCTTGCCCTGGGTTAGGGGGCACAAATTACTTGCCTTGTCCCGGGTGCTGACAACCCACGCTACGCCGCTGGGTGGGGGCCAAAAAGGCCACCCCACTGTTGTTGGGCAAATTGGACACGTGCTGTGATTGGGCAAGGAGGGTTGCTGGGGAGAATGTTATGTTGCTAAAGTGGGGGGGGGTCAGAGGTCTTCAATAAGGGCTTGCAGCCTGGAGCCTTCTCTTGGGCTGCTTGCACTGGATCACCCGCCCACCCTCCCTGAAAAAGGGGGGGGGGGGTTCGTTGTCCTCTGACCTTGCTATGCCGTCATTGGGTCATCTGCTTTTGGGGCAGGGGCCTGGTAGGAATTTTGTCCATCTGGCTGATTGGCTGGTGCCATTTGGTTTTTGCCTACTGCGTAGCAAATCGTCACAACTTGTAAGGTTGGCAGTTAGGCATTGGTTCAAGTTGGTTGGTGGAGGGGTAAGTGCCTACCCCTCCAATGGTGGTGCGGAAAGGGAATTGCGTTAAAGGAATCCAGGGGCTTGCCATCCCTTTCGTCCTCGTCCCTGGCATCGGACTTGGGCCGTGCAAGCCCCAGGGGGCATGAGGGTGAGAGATGGGGGACTGATGTCCAGCTTCATTTCTCCCCAATATGGTTCTCCCGCACTGGCTTCCGCTGGAATCTGAAAGTCAGCCCTGTTCCCTGGGCAAGGACAGATAGTCGGAACCAATGCCTAAGCAACTACTCACGTGTGTGTATTTAAATAAAGTTGTGGCCAAAATCCTGCCAAAAACCCAAACCAAAATTGATGTGTGATGTGTGAATTATTGGGGGGTGGCTTGGGGACCTCGACACGCAACACTCTGCTCATCATACCACAGACTCTTCTCCCCGACACTTAAGCTATGGAAAAAGCCTGTTTTGTCAACTGAACAGGCCACCGACATGTGTCACAGTGGACACAAGTGCATGGACAACATTTGATGTGTGCCCGCCTCTCGCCTTCCACTCTGCTCATTTCACTGTGTTACAGTTGCAAAGCCCTGCAGCACCTTCTTGTGTCGGTGCCCAGAGTGGCGGAAATGGCCGCCCTGCCCAAAATCTGCCCCTGTGTGTCATGTAAGGTGAGGGTGAGGGCCTTAAGGAAGCTGAGCTACAAGGGCCTGTGACTCCCTGTTTATACTGACCAAATTAAGAAATATTTTACCACCTAGCAAATTGGTCATGTGTTGATTCTTTACAGTTGAATCCACAATCCAAAGCTTGGTTTTTCACTATCTGGAATCGATCCTGGAAAGTATGAGGTAAAAATAAAGAAAGGCAGGCCTCTAAGAGTGTCGCTGTTCCTCAGTGTACCGAGGAAACACACTCATCGCCCTCAGCTTCACAAACGGGAGACAGAAAGGCTGATTGTCAGGCAGGATTAATTGTAATTCAACACAACACATTCAAAATGCTCAAATGTCAGCAAATGTCACCTCAGGGGGACCTTAAAAGTGAAAACTGGGCCTTAGACCTGTATTTAATGTTAGCTGAGGAATCTCAGAGAATGCATGGATAGTGGGGAAATATAACAACACAATGCACTTTCAAGTTTCTTCTATATCTTTCATTGCTGTTGCAATGTTTAAAACCACATGAAGCAAAATTATTAAAGGCTTAAAAATATCAGCAAGGGAACAGGAAACTCTGAGAAAATAAAGTGGTCAGCAGTCTCTAATATACCCTTTAGTGATGATGTTTACTATGTATATTTATGGGAGGTTAGAGTCAAATCAGAGCTACAGTGTCTGTATTCTGCATTCTGTGTGGGGTGTGGGTGAGGATTTATATCAGTAAAATGGCATGCTGGGAAAGGATTAAAAACCCCACTTTCCCCAACAACACTTCTTTGCTTAAAATTGGAGCTCCTGGTAGCTGCTTTCAAGTTTTCTGTTTTTAAGTCAGGAGATGTGATCAGGGATCTCCCACTTCACATCTGTTTTGGTAATCTGAGTATCCCCTCCGTACTGGGAAATGTGTCATATTCAGGCCTGGTTCACACATGCAAACCAGCTGCTTTGCCCCATCTTTCCATGCAACCCTTTCATGCACAGGCTTATATGAGGAAAGCTCCGTGTGAATTGGCTTGTGCACGTCGGAGCTTACAGTTAAGAATGTGAAGGCTGCAGGAAGTGCTTGGCATGTAGCAAGCACATCCATGTGTTCTGCCTGCATGGAGAGCCCGGTTTACACAGAATTCTCTAAATAATTTGTATATGGGAAAGATTGCGTAGCATCTTGTGTGAACCAGCTGATAGAGACCTCTTCTGCATAGTGACAAGTAACGGGGACCTATGGTAACTTGCACCCAACAGAGCAAAAAGACCTGTTTGCTGCTAAGATACAGAGGTCCTTTAGAAAAGCACCACCACAAAAGCCCGTTTAGTATATAAATAAAGGACATCCAAAAAAGTAACAGCACAGTCCTAACCATGCCTACTCCAAAAAAAGTCCTACTGAATTCAGTGGAGCTTACTCCCGGGTAAGCGAGTTTAGGATGGCAGCCTAAGCTGTTATGCAGCTAAATACCTAACAGGGTGAGGTCCTTCAGGCAATTAGGTTTTTCTGGCAACTTTGTAGGCAAGCCAGTGTAAAACATGAGCTCATCAGCTTTAAAACTTGCACAGAACTTAGGAAGGCCTTTTAAAAACAATGCACATATTTCTACAGTATTAATGGCCATTAACATGTTCAGAAGTGGCACGGATCCCTACACCACAAGTGGCTAACAGGCAATGAGAGAGTCAGAGATGTCATGCCTGGGCAGGAGCAATATGGCCTAATGGAGCAGCTATGGTACAGAGGGAGACCGGCTCTCTTCCTTGTCTTCCAGTGCTCTGGTGCTGACTGCTTCCTTGCCCAGCTCAAGTCACAGGGTTTTGCACCTCTTCTGCAGCTTTCACTAGAGTAGTAGTATTTCAAAAGTCTTAATGTAACCTATGACACGGTTACTTAAAAAATAATAATTCAGAGCTTATGGCTGAGCTGAGTATAAAGGGACGCCTGACCATTAGGTCCAGTCGTGGCTGACTCTGGGGTTGCAGCGCTCATCTCGCTTTATTGGCCGAGGGAGCCGGCATACAGCTTCCGGGTCATGTGGCCAGCATGACGAAGCCGCTTCTGGCGAACCAGAGCAGCGCACGGAAACGCCGTTTACCTTTCCTCCTATTTATCTACTTGCACTTTGACGTGCTTTCAAACTGCTAGGTTGGCAGGAGCAGGGACCGAGCAACGGGAGCTCACCCCGTTGCGGGGATTCGAACCACCAACCTTCTGATCGGCAAGTCCTAGGCTCTGTGGTTTAACCCACAGCACCACCCGCATCCCAGTGAGCTGAGTATAGGGATGAATAATTCTGCTTCCATTCCACATGCATTTCACAAGTATTCCTAAGTCTGCTCCATCTTGTTTCTGCATTCAACTGTGATTTCTTTCTTTCTTTCTTTCTTTCTTTCTTTCTTTCTTTCTTTCTTTTTACAAAAAGGCACTAAAATGTTTTAAAATAGCAATTTAAAATGTTTTTTAAATTCATGTTTTATCACAAAATACATTTTATCTGAAGGTGCATATTTCTAAACATATATTATCCTAACATACAGATTTTTAATGCATTTTGATGTGTGTTTTTCCAGTGCAAACTGAATCGCAAAATTTTAAGAAGTGTAAAATCCAAAGGATATTTTCCAATCTGCACATTAATCCAGAGGAGCGAACCAGTGCAGTTTTTAATCAGAATTCACACAAACAGTATTCTTCAACATCCCTAGGGGGTGCCCCCGAAGTTGAGTGCAGCCAATACATACCTGCAAGTGTCAAAGCATAGGTCCAAGTCAGGTTAAAATAAACATATACCGCTACACTCTGGCCAGTTAAAGACTTGTGACTTCAAATTAAAATTTGGCACCTGCCAAGCTCTAGTGTAGGCGAAATTGTGATGGTAAGACTGGACCTCTTTAATCGAAAACAGTGTGGCCTCTGGCAGCATTGTTTTGGATGTGGTGCAACACTGACATTTCACACCATCTAAAATGCAATCCTTAAGACTGACAGCAGGCTGGCGATCATATTGTGCACAAAGGGCCCACAGACAGATTCTAGTGTGACTGCATCTCAAGAACTCTGCAAGCAACACATCTTTCTACAGCCTAAGAGAGAGAGTGAGATCGTGCTGATTCCGGCAAAGTTTCGGTAGGTTTTAGTCCCACTTATATAAGTGAAAACAACTAAACACTAGTTGGTAAAGCCGAAACAGCAGTCTCTTCCTTCTACAATCATGGGAAGCAATCCAGAAATGCTAACAGCTCATTTTTCAGAAGAGGGAAAAAACATATGATTTTTGATGGATTACAATTTGGAGAAATGCTACAACTGTATTTTGAAAATGCATATGTTTACACAGAAACACAACACATACCAATACATCAGTCTCGTGTTACTGCTCTCTGCTTGTGTCAACTTTCGACTGATGTTCTTTTTCTTTATGTTAATTAATGCCAAAACTTTCAGATGAATTGGAGCGAAGGCATAAAACCATATGGTCTTACTGGGAAAATTACCACATATACCTGTTGTTCTTCCCCCCCATTTTGGCTGTATTACAATCTATTAAATATGTTCTCCTAAATCACCATAATGATTTAACAAACATTATCTAATGAAGACAGCAGAAGACATGAGCCTAGAAAGCTACCATTAATGGATTTAGCAAGCCATGGAAACAGCAGCCTTTCATAAAATAGAATTTACACACAAGCCATATATTTAAAAAATCAGCAGTGCAGCTCACCCATTAATCCCATCCTTAAAGAATATATAAATGCAAAGTAATAACTATCTTCTCAGTCCTTACTTAGGCTAAGCATGTAGTTCAACGCTACAGGAGTTGTCCTTTTGTTTTAGTCTTTATAGGGATGCTTTATTCATTTTACAAATTAATAAGCATGAAAAATCCACACTGCCTATCCTTGCTTTTGGATAAAGCATGTGAGCAGCAAAGTGCTTGCAAGTATGGTGTTCATAAACTAACGCAAAATGCATTCAAGTATCTCAATGGAAATGCCCTCCCATCAGATGTTAAGGAAATAAACAACTACAGTATCTGACTTTTAGAAGACATCTGAAGGCAGCCCTGTATAGGGAAGTTTTTTATGTTTGATCTTTTATTGTGTTTGATGTTTTAATTTGTTGGAAGCCATCCAGGTTGGCTGGGGCAGCCCAGTCAAATGGGCAGCATATAAAAAACAAACAAATAAAATTGCTTCTGAATAGGATTGCAGAGGATTGCACAGTTACATTTCTGAATTGCTATATGCCATGGACAGCCAAAATGGTGGCCTCTGGTTGTTACTATAATGCAATTCCCATCGTCCCTCAACAATCGTCATGCTGGCTTGTGCTGGAGGGCACCATGTTGACTATCTCTGCTGTATACATTTGTGTTGCAAACCCACTGCTAACCACCAGTTAATAATGTGGAGGACTCACCCCCAAGCTGTACACATATTTGCTAGCAAAAAAAGTGATATATGCAAGATATGAAAATTTGTACTATAATACAGTTTAGAATTTTCAGAAGTTACCAAATGTACATCTTGGCTTTTTAAAAACTGTGCATCATAACATTAGATTTCCCAAAGATGGGAAAATGTTCAAATTGAATTCTCTAAATGCCAAGCAAAGAAGTTAATGAAGTCTGATGAAGTGACTAAACATACACCAATGAAACAGAAATAAGAAGAAAAAGGACAGTAAAATCGAAAACTGAACTGTTCATTGCCAACTGTATACACATTATACATTTATTCATAGAACTATTGCAGGGAAAGCCAGGCTTTGCATCAAAGCTCTGCTGAAATTCTTGAAGAAAGAAGGTTCTATGTCTACTCAGTAAGCAAAATCTTACAAGGTAGAAAACCTTTTTGACAGTTAAATACTGCCATCTCCTGAGCATCCAACAACAGTGTGGTTGAGCCAGACTTGACACCCTGGTGACAGGTTCCCATCACACTGTAATCAATTCAACAAAGACGTGTCTTAAAGCTATATCATAAAAAGGATCTTCATCAATGTTTCCTGGCACAAGCAGTGCTACTCGTCTCATACCCGACTCCATGTTCTAACATGTTTGTCTGAGCCTGGTGTCAGAGTTCAAGGAAGTACGCTTTGTTTCTTTATACTAAAATTAATGTTCCAATTTTCTGACACAAAGGTGCTCAGAGTTGCAAACAACAAAACAAAATGATAAACTCAGATTAAAAATTGCTCAATCAAAAAAAAAAAGTAGTTTTTAAATTCATACACTTGCTTAGAACCTGACAGTTCTCACTTGGGAGTGAGCTCTACAATTCAGGGGCCATCACCATAGAAGCTCTGCTCTTAGTAGAGGACAGTCTTGTAGCCAGCAGCGCGGCAGCAGTGTTCTTCCATGTCATCTTAATTCAATAAACTGGGGGACACCATATATGGAGAGAGTTAGGGGGCTGGGTCCAGAGGCAACTGACACAAGCACTTCCACTTATGCAAGAAAAGACCATTCCTGCTGTGCTACATCCCAGACTATCCCTGAGATCCTGTTACCCTCAGGATCAGCTTTCAGTGGAAGACTGGGAGCTGCATTCAACTCAAGAGCTTTGAAGGTTAAACTCTTTAATTTATTAGAGCTGTACAAATGCTCTAGTTTATTTGTTTAAGTAAAAGCAGGGCTGCCACTGAGTTGAAGATTAATCTGTGAGTTTTAGTTGATTAATTGATATTAACTATTTGATTAAATTTGCAATGGGGAAAACAATATTTCAGAAGCAAGAAACATTCTTTAATTTTAGAGTCAAAAGTGATATGGCAAAGCCATTGTGGCCTATTCAATGCACACTTATATCATTATGACCTCTGCTCATAGAGTTTGCATAATACAATTGGCCAGAGAAAACAGAGAATCATAAAATTTTAGAGTTGGAAAGGACGAGTGTCATCTAGTCCAAACCCATGCAATGCAGGAATCTTTCACCCAACATGGGGCTTGAACCCACGACCCTGATATTAAGAGTCTCACACTCTTCCGACTGAGCTATCTCAGCTCACTAGCAAGGAGAAGATCGCACCCACCCGCTTTTGTGTGACCAAGGGTCTAGTTTGCAGAGGAGGCTACTGCATGGCAGAAAGGAGTTTGTACTGCTGCCCCACCAAACTCATTTCACTGCCACCCTTGGGCTGAATGTAAGGAACAGGGCTCTGCCACTTCATTCACTGTACCAAAGACTAGGTTACCTAAGGGTGGACAACCTTTGGCCTTCCATATGCTGTTGGACTCCCAACTTCCATCATCTTCAGCCAACCAAGGGAATTGCAGTTCAGTGAAATCTGGAGGGTCACAGTTTAGCCACTGATCTAAGAGATCCTTTTAACATAACAAAGGTTATCCATACCTATTCACTGCTTCTGCTATAATATCCAAAGTGGGATTTACTCATGGTGAAGGCCCATTAGGTCCAGCACTCATTAAGATGTCACAGATCTTATTGCAGGTGAAGTCTGAGAGTCCCACTTTGAACAGGATTTATCTTTCTCCACTCGGTTGTCACAAGTAGACAGACTACCACTGATAGGAACTAAGGAGATGAAAGATGCCCAAAGGGTATGGAGGCTTACATTAATATAATGTCTGCTCCCATACTTTGGCCACTTCATGAGAAGAGAAGACTCCCTGGAAAAGACCCTGATGTTGGGAAAGATGGAGGGCACAAGGAGAAGGGGACGACAGAGGACAAGATGGTTGGATAGTGTTCTCGAAGCTACCAGCATGAGTCTGACCAAACTGTGGGAGGCAGTGGAAGACAGGAGTGCCTGGTATGCTCTGGTCCATGGGGTCACGGACAGTCGGACACGACTGAACAACTAAACAACAGCAACAACAAATAGTTACAGTAACAGTTTAAGAGACAGCCACACATTCACTATTGGATAGGTTTAACATCTCAACAGCTTCCAGGAAAAGGATCTGACGAAGTTTGATCAATATTTTCAGCACCTGTAAAAGTGTACTATATAACAACATAAGAGTTTATCAGTTCTCTGCACACCTTAATTTGATAAATTTGAGTAAAGGCCTTCAAATACAGGAGGAGAAATAGAAAAGAAGGTTTAAGAGAGAAAATGGGCACATGGTTTTCATTTTTGGTTTTCCCCAAATCCACTATGAAATTTACATTACCGCTGCAGGCAAAACTGATGGAGTAAATGAAAACTGTATGAACCTTAGCATATAGTTTATAAAACTCATTCACTCTATAAAATTGTCTCATAACACCTTTTTCCATAATGAGATTTAACTAAATTCTGTCAGCAAGGAAAGCCATTCACATGTTTTAAGACGTGTCTTGCCTTCATAAATCCAGAAGCTTTCCCTCAGATTGTGCCATTCAACTTTTGCTCAGTGTGCTTGAGGAACTGGTTGATTAAAAAAAAAAAAAAAAGGGAGTATGTTCACATTACTGCCTAGAGCGCAGTGAAACCTGGTGGGCTTCACAGAGCTATTCACATCAGCATGGCTTCATTAGTGTCAAATTCATTTCTATTTGTGTATACACCATTGGGTGTTGATGGGTGCAGATGCCTTTACTCCATGCAAAGGTGTTCACACCTTGGCTAGAGATGAATTAGGAATGGCTTAAGGACTTCAATTGGTGTGAAGCTGGTTTGAGAAGCAACACATCAAACAGTAGCATTTTATAACAAAGTGCAGGATACATACGCATTCTGGATAATGTAGTGTGAACACAGATTAAAAACCCAGCACTAGAAATGCATAAATGGGCGCAGCCTGATTCTCCTTCCCAATGCCTTGTGGCTCTCAGCAATGCGCTAAAATAAACCTGTAGTAAAATGATTATTTGTATTCACTTATCGTTCCTACCCTAACTCTTTGAGATTTACAGTGGTACCTCTGGTTACGAACTTAATTCATTCCGGAGGTCCGTTCTTAACCTGAAACCGTTCTTAACCTGAGGTACCACTTTAGCTAATGGGGCCTCCCACTGCCATTGCGCCACCGCCACATAATTTCTGTTCTCATCCTGAAGTAAAGTTCTTAACCTGAGGTACTACTTCCAGGTTAGCGAAGTTTGTAACCTGAAGTGTTTGTAACCCGAGGTGTTACCACTGTATATATGTCCACAGATAACATTCTTAACAGCATATAATTCATATCAGGTTTTCACTTGGTGTTCTGTAGAGACATAAATGGCAGCTCTCTCCAAGAAAATATTTTACTAAAAATATTGTGCTGTTTTCTGATGTGAACAAAATTAAATAATTTCTGGGGCAGTGGTTCTCCATCTATCCTTTCTTGCCTAGCATCTGAAGAGGTCATCTCACACTCTGGTTCTGAGACCCCTCACTTTCTTCACTTGGTAAATGAAGTGAATACTGCTGAAGCTGCATATAGAAAGAGGAAGGATTTGCAGTCATGGAAGCCACAGAGCATGAGCTCACATGTACATCCCTGGTGCCTCACACAAGGCTCAAGCAGACCTCCCATCAATGGTTATCATATATTTCCTGCTCACATCAGCTGTTGTCCATCACTCGTGCTACCTCACCACTTCCAACCTGCTCTTCTCTCACTGTGGCTTGGCATTCACATTAAAATTTTGCCTCCTTAATAGTGCTTCAGAGACCATATTGCGGATTTATCCCTCTAGTATGTGGTTGTTTTCCACCAGCACACACCATAACACCTGCCATGGAAATACACTGCAGGGACTTTCCGTTATTTTGCAAAATGCTCCATATAAACACCATCCACAAAGAAGTGACCACCATAGCTGTTGTGCAAATGGAAGTCTTTGCATTAAAGAGAGTGGATCCTGTCACTAGTGATGCCATCTGATGGGCAGGAGGACAGGGCCTAATCTTGCTTTGGCTGTGTGATCCTGTTTCCATGCAGCAGGATTTGATCTCTGCTCATCAACCGAGGAGTGAAGGTTAAAGACTGGAGGAAGATGGCCCATGGCTGGAGACTTAATAGGGACAAAGGACTTGCCAAGATTTTGGCAAGCCTCTTCATGCTTCCCATTTAAGTCTGGAGCAATATGGACTTTGGCAGTGGGAAACCTTGCCCACCTGTCAAATTTGGCCCATGAGGCAGGTGCAGATAAGGTTCTGGAGCCAAAAAAGGTTCCCCACCCGATTGCATAGTCTGAAAAAAACCAAATACAGTAGTACCTCCCGTTACATAACCCTGTGGTTACGTAAACTTCAGGATGCGAAAGTGGCAAACCTGGAAGTATTTGACTGGGCTTCGCTGCATGCGCAGAAGTGGTCCTCAGGTTGTGGAAACCTTGGGATCCGACCGGACCTCTGGAAAGGATCCCGTCCGCAACCAGAGGTACACTGTATATCATTTCTTTAAAAAATGCAGCCTAAAACCAGTGAAAGAGCAACATTAAAACACACAAAAACATATAAAAGGAAATAAAACAGAAATTCAGATGTACACTTTGATTTAGACACCTGGAAACGTAAACCAAGTCTTTACAAAGTCTAATAACACATTTATTGATTTGAGTGGTACTTGGATTTGGCTCTAAATTATTGTAAAGAAGCTTAAACGATTGGAAACAAGGTTTTGGGAGGGTGTTTCAAAAGCTAGTCAAGGTCTATATTTAGAATTTCCAATAATTGGCCTGACTTTCAAGTGTGCTAAGCGCTTAGCTACTCTGAATAGCATTGCTGGGAGTCTGTCAGAAGTGTCCACAAAGATTCACCACCACCACCCACACTTCTTTATCTTCAATTATAATGTCAGTTGTTCCAAAGTTCTGGCCATCTTTGAAAGTTCTTCCTATATCTTTATACTGCTAGTTGGGCATCATTACAAAATCATTAAGGCTAGATTACATTAAGACTAGATAGAAAAACAGATTCATAGCAATAAAAAATAATTCCAGGAGTGATATGTGATCATTAGCTCCCTCCATCATCATAAGTATTATTATTAACTAGTGTTCGGCTGCATTCATTTGGATCTTTCTTCCACTTGCGTTTGAGCCGTCTCCCAACTTGTTTCCTTGCCCTAAGCCATGGAGTATGCCGGGGGGCAAATGGGCTTCACGAACTGGAAGAGGACACTCAGGGGCACTCATGTCAGTAGGTGTTCCAGAGGTCAGCCAAGGCTTCAACAGGGATGCCAGTCACATCAGCCAGAAAACCCCAGAGCTGTTTTGAATCCCAGTGGATCCATCAGCCTCTGAGGGTGGACCCTCCTAATAGGTTCCCGCCTCTGTGGAGGAGGAAAAGGTGCCGACAGCCGAAATCTCAACAAGAAGTGATCTGACCATGACAAGGGACTGATGTCAATGTTCCCCAACTTCAGATTACCCTTTTCCTGCCCAGTCGAGAAAACAAGGTCCAGAGTGCCATGTGCGTTGGGCCGGTGACATGTTAAGACAGCCCCACGGTTGTCATGGTGGCCATGAAGTCCTGAGCCGCCCCAGAGCCAGCTGCTTCGGCATGGATGTTGAAGTCTCCCAGAACCAGCAGTCTCAACACCGCCTCCAAGACCAGCTCTGTCAGCTCAGGCAGGGAGACTGTTGGACAGTGAGGCAGGCGGGTGGTAAACCAGCAGGATCCCTAATCTGTCCCGATTGCCCAATGCCAGGAACACATACTCTAGATTCCCCTTCCCGCCAACTGACAGAGAGCCTGGAGATAGAGAATCTCTATAGACTGCAGTGGTGCCTCGCAAGACGAAAAGAATCCGTTCCGCGATTCTCTTCGTATAGCGGTTTCTTCGTCTTGCGAAGCAAGCCCATTGACAGCTTAGTGGATTAGCGCTTGTCAGAGCCACCCGTGGTCCCAGCTCACAAGAGACCAAAGTCCAGTCCGGCTTATGTACAAAAGCTTTTATTGAAGAACATTCTTAGCTTTACATCCGAGCTCCGTGGCTCTACGTCTGTTACGCTTAGACCGCTGAAGTCCCCTCTGAGTCAGTCCCGCCTCTACACCAGTTTAAGAGGCTTGTACTGGTCCACCTCTTCCTCTCCTTCCTTTTCCGCAGGGTCTTTCTGCCCCCCTGTGTTCTCTCCCTTCGGGACTCTCCAGAGGCTGAATCCTCTGGCGCCTGCTCCCCCCTCCTTCGCGCTTTGGGACCAGGCTCCTCCCCAGGACTCTCTTCACTTCCGCGCGCCTCCCATTTTGAACTTGGCGCGCGTACGTTGCTTCTGACCTTCCCTTCGACAGTTACACTGCTCTCGGTACTACTCTCCACCCCTTCCGGCAGGACGTCTTGCCCCGATCTCCTTCCCCTCTCTGCTTCCTGTTCTGCTCCTTCTGACACACTGGTCACTCCACCCCCTTCACTCCGTTCCGGCGGAGAAGCCGGTCCCGATCTCCAACTCCCCCTGGGAGTTCCCCCTTCGTTCCCCTGCTCCTGACTGCTTCCCCCTCTAGCTCCCCTTGGCTTGACCAGGGGGGCTCCCTTTTGGGAGTCCTCCGATTCACTGGACGGACTCATGGACAATCTTGGGTCATTGTCGTCCTCTTCCTCGTCACCCTGGAATCCTTCCCCCTCGCTCTCTGTCTCCTCCCTCATCTGCGCCTCTCTCCCTGAACCCCTGACAGCGCTATTAGCGGTTTAGCGGCTTTTAGTGATCAGCTGTTAAGCGGCTTATCAGCGGATCAGCTGATAAGCGGCTTAGGGCTTAGGAAAAGGGGGGGAAGGGGGGGAAACCCGCAGGAACTCGCAAGACATTTTTGTCTTGCGAAGCAAGCCCATAGGGAAATTCGTTTTGCGAAGTGCCTCCAAAACGGAAAACCCTTTCGTCTAGCGGGTTTTCCGTCTTGCGAGGCGTTCGTCTTGTGGGGCACCACTGTACAACAGTCCCTCCCCCACCCTCGAGTCTGGTCTGATGCTGCACTGAGTACCCCGGTGGGCACAGCTGGGTGAGACAAACTCCACCCTGTTCACCCACCCAGGTTTCAGCAATACATGCCAGATCAGCCTCCTCATCCACAATCAGATCATAGATGAGTGGTTGCAGAGCAGATCCAGGCACTTTTGGAAGAAACTGATTTTCTGGATCCATTTCAATCAGGTTTTATTCTGGGCTGACCTGGCATTCAACAGCAGCAGTCGCAGACCTGAGGGCTGGCTGATATGACGACCACAATTCCCCAGGTTGGAGGAGGGGCTGGCCCACATGCACCTCACCTGGCCTGCCCCTCCTTCCACACCATACCTCCCTCTACCCAGAACCCTTGCTCTTCTCCTCCCAGGCACATCCCACCAAGTGCTCTTAAAACCCATGGTTTGCTGTGAGAGGGCAGGAAACATATAGATAAATGGGAAAGATATTAGACGTGTGTGTGTGTGTGTGTGTGTGTGTGTGTGTGTGTGTCTATAAAGAGATTTAGCATTCTACATAAGCCAGTGCAAGAACAGCTTTAAATTCAAGTTCACAGATCACAGAAGAAATCAGTGGCAGAACCCGACTCAGACGTTAAACACATGATCATCCTTCCTATCTCTCTCTGATCATTTCTTGTATAATTTTCAGTAACATATTGGATTTTAATCCACCCTCTAACCTCATTAGTGCTGCATGCCAGTCTCCCGCCCATCCGTAATAGACAGCCCTCTAGCCTTAAAACCATTTCAGATGGCACTTTTTCAAGTTACTTTTTCAAGCTCAGAAAGATCTTTCAATTAATTATCCCCCTTGCATTCCAAGTTCCTTTTCGCTAATTGATAATTACATGCTCATTCTTCTCCACAAAGCTTGGGGCAAATTGGATAATTTTAGAATTCGTTTTATTTTTCTTTGCTCATAAATTAAATGTGGGAAAATTTTTCTACTTCTTTTTCCATTTTGGAAAACTGGGTTTCTCAGAGTCATCATGGTTTTTCCCAGTATTCTTTTTTCTCAGCAAATGGAGAAGATCTGTGCTTCCCTCTTACCATTACGGTAAGTGAGCAGCTGCTGCCGCCGGCCAATACTACATTTCATGCAATCATTAAGTATGTACGGAATATAATTGGTTGGATCCAGACAAAGTTAGTTGCACTTAAATCCCATTACACATTTCAATGAAAAGTAAAGCAATCACTAACTTGTCCCATTAATTTTAATAGGACCTCAGCTCACCTAAGTCTGGAGTCAACCCAGTGTGTTTGTGTGCACGTGAGATTCCTCCTTTCAAACATTCTGTGTCCAAAGTCTTTAAAAAAAATAAATTATTGAAAATTTTAACAATGACATTAGTAGGGTAGGAGAGTTGAAAAAAAATCCACACCTGGCAACCAGTGCACTCCTTTGGTTTCAGATAGTACAAGGGTAAAGGTAAAGGACCCCTGACCATTAAGTCGAGTTACGAACGACTTAGGTTGTGGCGCTAATCTCGCTTTACTGGCCGAGGGAGCTGACGTTTGTCCGCAGACCGTTTTTCCGGGTCATGTGGCCAGAATGAGTAAGCCGCTTCTGGTGACCCAGAGCAGCGCACGGAAACGCCGTTTACCTTCCCGCCGGAGCGCTACCTATTTATCTACTTGCACTGGTGTGCTTTTGAACTTCTAGGTTGGCAGGAGCAGGGACCGAGCAACGGGAGCTCACCCCGTCGTGGGGATTCGAACCGCCGACCTTCCGATCGGCAAGCCCTGGGCTCAGTGGTTTAGACCACAGCACCACAAGGGTAGAGGAGATTAAAAAGCCTGGGACACAAATTTTCACAGCCCTCTAGCGGCTATGGGGGCTCATTTATCAGAAGTCATGTATTAACTCTGGAAATGTATACTCAATTCTGACCAAACTACAGTGTTACCTCAGGTTACATACGCTTCAGGTTGCAAACTCCGCTAACCCAGAAATAGTACCTTGGGTTAAGAACTTTGCTTCAGGATGAGAACAGAAATTGCATGGCGGCAGTAGGAGGCCCCATTAGCTAAAGTGGTACCTCAGGTTAAGAACAGTTTCAGGTTAAGAACGGACCTCCGGAACAAATTAAGTACTTAACCTGAGGTACCACTGTAAGCCTCCTAAAGCGATAATACACCAGGAGGCTTAGTTTGGTGTGAAATATATTGGCATTACACTGGTATATTTTGTAGCAACAGTAATTCCACACCTAGTCCATGACCACATTTGGATGGTTTGAAGTTAGTTTAAATTCCTGGCTTGTTCTAACTTTGGTCAGCATAGTTTCAAAGTTCAGAGGAAATGGAAAACTATGATTAATTAGGGAGTCCTTTGTTGGATTGCTCTTGTTTATATCTCAGCTTAATAAACCAAGCGATGATTGTCCTAACTTTACCGATGAATCTTCTTCATTTACTCTTTCTACATGGTGTGGAATTTTCAAAAAATATTTTATCACACAAAGAAAGAGGACAGATAGTAATAAAAATACTATAAAACACTGTAATATACATATTCCAAAGAATTAGGACTATAATACTCAACAGGACAGGGATAACGAGTCATGCAACGTTTTAGAAACGAAGGCTAAACTTGAATGACTTCAAATACAGTAAATTCAGTCAAATATAAGAATTTGCCTTCGGATTTGTATTCTTTTATCATATATTATATAACTGGTCTCCTTAAATCAGGGCAGTCCTACTTTCATACAAAGTGGGCCGCAGGAATACTTTGACACAGAACCCATGTGGAACCCATTGCCTTATCGCATGGGTGGGGGGAACACAAGGCCAAAATTTGACACACACACATACTGCCATTCCAAAGCTGGATAAGCAAGGTGTAAGGGACCCGGTGGCACTGTGGGTTAAACCACAGAGCCTAGGGCTTGCCAATTAGAAGGTCGGTGGTTCGAATCCCCGAGACGGGGTGAGCTCCCATTGCTCGGTCCCAGCTCCTGCCAACCTAGCAGTTTGAAAGCACATCAAAGTGCAAGTAGATAAATAGGTACCGCTCCAGCGGGAAGGTAAACAGCATTTCCGTGCGCTGCTCTGGTTCGCCAGAAGCGGCTTAGTCCTGCTGGCCACATGACCCGGAAGCTGTACGCCGTTCCCTCAGCCAGTAAAGCAAGTTGAGCGCCGCAACCCCAGAGTCGGTCATGACTGGACCTAATGGTCAGGGGTCCCTTTACCTTTACCTTAAGGGCTCTGACAGGTTCCTAGAGCCCTCCCACCTTCTTCCCAAAGCTGGGAAAGCGCTAACTAGGCTTTGGGAAGGAGGACGGAGGACGGTAGGACCTTGTCAGAGCCCTTACACCTTGCTTATCCAGCTTTGGGAAGGCAGCACAAAGGCTGGGTGAAGCATAAAATGCCAAAAAGGCATTGCTTGCCACATGTGACCCCCAGGTTGCATGTCAGACCACTCTGCCCTAGACTGTAGTTTCAATTTACTCTCAGAAGAGTAGTGAATTTCACAAGTTTTGTTATTTTCCAAACATGGAGCAACTATTCTCTATTCCCAAAGACAAATCAAACAGGAACTTACATAAAAATAACTCCTGATATTCACCTATGGAAGCATCTTTAACACTAGTCATCAGGTGAAGAGACAGGCAGAATATGATCCCTCCCCCATGTGTATAAAACCACATCCATCATCTTGACAAAACCAAACCTTCCAATGCATGTTACCAGATGTTATGAATTTTCCTAAGATGTAAGTGCCATTGGGTTCACATCTTAGTAACATTTTCTTTCCAATTTACTGCTAGCTTCTGTGTAATGTGAACTCTTACCAAGAAGGAAGTTCCATGCGTCAGGTTTGGAATAATTGTTGACACAAAAAGACATCACCTCCAGTGAACACCTACCCACAAATTCCTTCCAGAGCAGCTTATCAATATTTGTATAAAATGAATTGTGTTTACTTCTAGGTAAGGCATTTAGGATCAGAGAGTAAGGTCTAATTCATGGGTCAGCAAACTAAGGCCCGCGGGCCGGATCAGGCCCCATTGCCTTCTGGATCCGGCCCACGGACAGTCCGGGAATCGTCGCGTGGATTGCCAGCGTGCACGTTCTTTCCCTCTTCCTCACGTGGCAGCGGCACCCCCAGCTCCTCCCTCCTTCCTCCTGGCTTCTCCTCGCCCTGCCTAAAGGAGAAAGGGGCCTGGGCTTTGTTAGTGCCAGCAGCAGCAGCAGCAGCAGCAGCAGCAGCAGCAACACTTGAGTGGCCGCCATTTTAAGCAGTCCCTCTCCGGAGCTCTTTCACATGCCCTCATCATCCCTCCGCCACTGCCACCAGCCCCTGCCGCTTGCATGACACAGGTAAGCAGCCACCGGGGCTTGTGATGCTCTTACATCACCCTCCCCCTTGCATAGTCCAGCCCCCCACAAGGTCTGTGGGACAGTGGACCAGCCCCCTGCTGAAAAAGTTTGCTGACCCCATGTCTAATTGCAACAATCACACAATGGCTTTATCAGTTTCCTGTGGTGGTTAATTCTTATTAATGCATTCCCTCTTGGGCTGTCCCTACTAGTAATTTTAAGTCGTTGGGAAAACCAATTGTGACATGGTAAATGCTAGCTATCACCCAGGCAGAACTTTCCATGCAAAAGATCCCAGGTTTTGTTCCTGGCACCTCCATGCATGGCCAAGAAAGCTTTATATTCCCAAACATCTGCAGCCTGAGTACTGAGCTGGAAGGACCAATGAGGCAGCTGCTTAAATTCCTGTACATAATAAATATTAACCATGAGAAATGGCTGGTAAGTGAACAAGGCAACCTGCTCAAATGATGTTCATTGAAGGAAGAGACACAGCTTACTCATCTGTTTGTTCATGCAGCATTGTTTAGCATTGTGGTCAATAGTCCAATAGTTTGTTCATGGGAAATGTTTAATAGGGCCACTCTTCCTTTTTGTATTCAATAAAATGCTGCCATAAATAGAAAAAAACAACTGGAAGCGGGAAGGATGACCTTGTGCTCTGTTCCAACTATATGATTCCAGGGCAAGGTGACCTGTAAACGCTAACACAGCACAACTGTTTAGAAGTGATTCAGTCACTGATTACCACCAGGAATTTATTCACATCAAACCACAGATATCTCCCAAAGTATGCTGTGTCACAATTTTAAACCTATTCTTAAGCAATTGTATATTGCGATGAAGATCTGTATAGTGCATAACTGGAAGTCTCCAAAGCAACCATCGAAATATCAATGGATTAATACAATTTGGAATACAATGATTATGTACAAACTCACTCAGCAAGCAAGGAATTCTCTTTTAAAAGAAAAGTCTATGGCAGCATGGTTTCCAGGCTGCAGTCGAATCCAGGTGCCTGTATTTTTTCTGTGCATGATGTGCATACCGAATACGCATGTGCTGGTTGTCCCATAAGCATGATCTGTTAAGGATTGCAATTGAGTTTCTTTATGCCCTTAGGGATTTTGCTGTATTGTTGTGTTTTCTGTCGCTTGCATCTTCAAAATGAAATAAAATTCCATCGGTAAAGCAACTGTTAATATCTTGTACTGAAATCTATACGTGACAACCAAATGAGAACAGCCAAAGCAGATATTAAATAATAGCTTCTTCTTTTTTTAAGTTAAAGCCATCAGGTGAGAAGGGGATGCAATTTTCATGAGAGCAAATGTCGTGAGAGGGGGGGTATTTGCCCCTTTCCCTCTGCACCAAGCAATAAGGTCCGCTGCAGGTGAAAAGAAGATACAGCTATTTGTATGTATAAGTCTGCAGCTCTGCAATCCTGCACATCTTCTCAGAAGCAAGTCCCACTCAATTCAACGGGAATTAATCCCAGGCAAAAGGGTACAGGACCGTAGCCTTAAAAGTTACAGAAATAAAAAGGGAGATCCAATCACAGGTCTCCCGCATCACATCTGTTTTGGCCCTGATCCAGAGCAGAGTTGGAAACAAGTTTCCTTGAATAAACACAGAGACACAAATAAAAAGTACAGAAAATAAAGCAATTCAATTGGCATTAACTGGTTTACAGAGGAAAATCATTCTCAATTCCCATGCACCCCCCCCCCCAAAAAAAACCCCCTTCTAGCCAAAGGCATTTGAGCAATATCATGAGCATGTGGGTCTGCGCTATCTTGTGACCTCAAAATGCTTTCATTGTTGCAAGGCGATGCCTTAATCGCCTCTCATTTTAACGGCTGCCCAGTGTGAAGTTACTGAGCGCAGTAATGAAGTGATGGTGCTTTGGGCAGCCCTGCCTAGAGATATTCCAGCCCCAGACAGGTAACTGCAAAATCCATCACATCAGGACAATTACTTTAAGGAACGGAAGCAACTTTCTCCCTCCCTCTTTTCCCTTACCCTTCCCCAGCTTAGTTTGCACGTTACAACCCAGAATTTTTCAGATAATACGGCGGCTGTGATTCTCAGCATAACTGGTGCTACAGGAAATTGAACTGCAAGACAGCAAAGTTTTTTTCTGTGTTTCTTTTTTCCAAGAAAAGGAAACTATTTGCAAAGCTGAGTCTGGGAAACAGATCACGGAAAATGTTATGAATAAAAGTTTTGGTTCTTTATGTTTTGAGAGGGGAGATGGTACTCTGGTCCCTGAAGAATAACCTTTCAGAATCAGTCCTGAAGGCATGTTAAAAAATTAGGGTTTAAATTTAATACCTGCACATTTCCCTTGCAAATACAAAGGGTGCGGGGAAGCTGGAGTGAAGTGCACACACTGCAAAGATGGAAATGGAGGTGTATGAAGAAGTACGAAGACTGAAAAACATATCATTGAACATGTTAACTGAAGATCTTCAGAGCAATGAAACCGATTTAATGCTACAAGCACCTTAAAGTCAAATGGAACTTTCCCCCCTGAATTTTCAGTTGTCTGAGCAAGACATTTTATCTATTATTTATTGCATTATTTGTTTTAATTATTTTTAAAATCAAAGAATAATCATTATCTTGTGTTTATGCCTTTGCCCTCCAAATACCTTTTCAATGCAACTCAAAACAGGATGCATTTGAATAAACACTCACTAATCATCAGCCACATTATAGCTGCTCTGTATTTGAAAGAACTCCATTGTTTAGTGTGGCAGCACCTGCCCTTTGGAACTCCCTGCCTCTTGAGAACAAGCAGGAACCTTCGCTGTACGCTTTTTGGCACCTGCTATTAGCATTCTTGTTTAGACAAGGTTAGAAAGTTGAGGCAATTCTAATCTGATTTAGTATTTTAACTTTTGTATGTTTTTAAATAGGGCTGTATTCCCCTCCCCTTGATTTTGAGTGGTTTACATAAAATATAACACTTACATTAAAAAGAACAACCAAAAGTCAGAAGTTAAAGACAATTAAACCTAAACAATGTGAAAACATTAATAAAATGAGCAGTTAAAATATACATGATAAAAAATTACATATTAAAATGTTTGTCAGAGTATCTAAATAGGCCCCTCTAAACATTGAAGTTTTTATTCATTTGTTACATTTAATATATCCTTTTCCTGCATTGAAGGGGGCTGGGCTAGATGGCCTTTGGCGTCCCTTCCAACTCTTCAGATTCTGTGATTTCTCCAAGGAGCTCAAGGTGGCAAACATGGTTCTCCTCCTCCCCATTTTATCCCCACAACCACTCTGTGAGGTAGGTTAGACTGAGGAGATTGAAAAGATATGATACTCAGGGTTGCCATATGTCCAGAATTTCCCAGACATACCCCAGAATACTGCAGTCAGGAGTTTTGGTGGGAAATCGGCAGAAAAATGTCCAGGAAAATCCGGAGGTATGGCAACCCATGACAGCAGTGTCCTTTGGGCCAATTTTTCTTAAAAATACCGTAGCTCCAAAATGTCATTATTATTTTTTTTTTTGCCATTTTGCCAGCAAAGCTCCACAACTTTGGGTAAAACTAAAGAAAGCTCAAAAATCTGGGCAAAAAAAGTTCAACAGATTTTGTTTCCGGATTTCCACCTTTTGAAATATGGCAACCCTATGATAGTCACCTTCAGATATCTCAAGGCCTTCAGAGAATGAAGTGAGCTTGGTTCCTCTTGCTCTGAAGGGCAGGATCCGAACAAATGGCTTCAAGTTACCTGACTAAGCATCAGAAAGAGCATTCTGCAAGTCCAAGTTGATCGCCATTGGAACGGACTTCCTCCTTCACTGGAGGTTATTACGCAGAGGTTGGGTGGCCCTCTCTCTTGGCTGCTTTGGTTGAGATTCTTGCATTGGTTGGATCAGAGGAACCTCAGGATACTGACCAACTCTACTATTCAATGGTTCTCTGAGAGTGAACGACCGGCCCAAGGCCACCCAGTGAGCTTCATGGCTGACTGGGGATTCGAACCCATAGTCCAGCCCTCTAGCCTTTATGGCAGGTGCCAAAACGTCAATGGGCAGGGAATTCCAGAGGATAGGTGATGCCTCTCTCTCACACACATGCACAGTGCTTTCCCCCTGTCTCTGAAAGACTTCGGCAGCACTGTGATGGGGAGTGGTGGAAACTGTTCCCAAAGATCAAGGGGGAACGTTTTCCACCCTGCCCCATATCAACTCTGCAGTGTGGCTGAGTTGGCAGAAGAAATCCTGCGCCCTTGATCATGGGGGACCTTTGCCATAATATAAGTGAGAAACATAAAACCCCACTGCTCACATCCACAGGGTAATGGGCTCAAGACCCACTTCAAAAAAAACCAAAAACAAATCACCAACCCAGCAGCCAAACTGTTGAACGGCTTCTTTTTTATGCATTTCTACAAGTTTACTTGGGGTGAGATACCATCTGTACATCATTTTTAGTACCTTCTCTTCTAGAGTATAACATGCCGAAAAGTTTATTGTTGTTTTCCACAGTCTCTCCCAAGATATCATGTCTCTGTTGTGTGCCAGATCAATTTCCCATTGAATCACAGAAGCCTTCGTCATTTCTTCCTTAGTCTCCCACTCTAATAAGATTTTGTAAATTAATTTTTCTTTATTACCCATTTGGGCTTTTTCGAATTGATCCCTCTTAAGTCTCGTTGGCATCCATCTGTCTCGAGCACTGCTATTTTTCTAGAAACAGAGGTGCCGGAATTCACCATGAATGCAATGGAGTGCGACTTCAGGGGTGAAGTCAAATGGCTGGAGAATCACAGAGGAGACTAGTAACTTGTAACTGCTGCCTCCCACATTGTTTTTGCTGTGTTAGCAGCACCAAAGTGATCTCCCCAGAGCATAAGCCTGGGCAGTGTGTATGAGCTGCCCAGACAACAAGCCCTCCCTCTCAGCCTCGCTGGTGTGGCCCAAAGGAAAACAGAGCAAGATGTTTGGCACCAGCTTGCCAGAAGAAGACATACGAGATGCCATCTTAGGCTCTCCTCAAGATGTCCCACAAGGCAGTGACACCTCTTAGTCTAATGAGTCAGAAATCAGGTCGGGCCTGAGAGCACTGTTCAGGTATGATACTGAGAAAAACACATTTGTGTGTGTGTGTGAGGCAACAGGAAACAGTTGTAAATGAAACATCATGTCAAAGGGGATACTGTTATGCCAATCTGCCAGACATACCTCTCCTTCCCCTGCCACCCTCACCATTTTATTTTATTTTCCTGTGAACAGCACTCACAAGCAGCCAAGTCCCTTTGGGGTTTTCAGAGGCTGATTTTCACATAATGATCATTTCAATCAGCATCTTTTCTTCCACACCCTATACATTTGTAGTCATCTTTAGGCTAAATTTACATCGCTTTTGCACTCAACGCCGCAAACAATATTTTAACACGAAGATGGAAAAGTTGACAGTTGCAGCTAAAGGGTTTTTATAACAGCTGGACCCTGAGGGCCCTACCTAACTCAGGCTGCAGAGATGGAGATGGATGGGAAGGCAGAGAAAGCTGCACAATATCACTTACACGATTCATTTCCGTCTTCTGCTCTTGGGAAAGATTGAAATATCAAAAATATGCCACTGCCCTAAGTGACTATAAAATATGCCATCAGAGCTCAGTTTATCAGTGTCAGGCACACCTATTCACCTGCAGGGAACTTCCACTGGTCAAAGAGGACCAGGCCAAAAACCAATTTAAAAGCTGGTCTATTATTAATGACAGAAGTCTGTCACTCTATATAACATAGGCAGAAGAAAAGTTGTGTGTTTGAATCTTTGAGAATTATTGGAAAACAGGCGAAGTCCCTGCAAAGCAAAGGCAGGCAAATGCTGTCCCCGTCGTAAAAAAAGAGAAAAATAATAAAGAGGGGGGAGGGAGACCCAGGTAACTACTGACTGCTAAGCTTGATGCTGATACCAGGAAATGTCAAAAACAGAGAATTCAACAGTCGGTCTGTGAGCACTTAGTAAAGGATGCTGTGGTAGTAATCTAATCTTAGTAGACCCAGCATGAGTTTCTCAAAGAGAAGTCATGCCAGATGAATCTCATTCCTTTTTTTGATAGAGTTACAAGCTTGGTGGATCAGGGGAACGCTATGGACATAGTGTATCTTGATTTCAGTAAGGCTTTTGACAAAGTTCCCTGTTCTTGAGAGGAAGCTGGTAAGATGTAGATGGACAAGGTAACTGTTAGGTGGATTTGTAACTGAGTGACTGATCAAACTCAAAGAGTTAATGATTCCTCATCATACTGGAAAAAAGTGGTTGAAGGAGGTAGGTATGTTTAGTCTGGAAAAGAGGAGATACAATAGCCATCTTCAAATATCTTAAGGGCTGTCACATGGAAGATGGTGCAAGTCTGTTTTCTCCTACTCAGGAGGGTAGGACTCAAACCAATGGCTTCAAGTTACAAGAAAGGAGATTCTCACTAAACATCAGCAAGAACTTTATGATAGTAAGAGCTGACCGTGGAACAGACTCCCTCAGGTGGTTGTGGACTCTCTTTCCTTGGAGGTTTTTCAGCAGAGGTCGGATGGCCTTGGATGCTTTAACTGTGATTCCTGCATTGCAGTGGGTTGGACTAGATGGCCCTTGGGTCCCATCTCTACGGTTCTATGATTCTATGACTGCACTTAATCCCCATAATGAAAGAATCAAAAAGTTCCTAATATATAAGTAAGAGCCAGTATGATGTAGTGATGGACCAGGACCTGGGAGACTAGAGTTCAAATCCCCCTTGGTCATGAAGTTCACTGAGTGATCTGGGGCCAGTTACTGCCTCTCAGTCTAACCCACATTACAAGGTTGTTGGTGGGGATAAAATGGGGATGGGGAGAATCATATATACCACACTGAGCTCCTTAGAGGGAAGGCCAGATAACGTCTAAAAAACTAAGGAAAAATGAATGATCGCTCAAAATACAATGGAAGAACCATTTCATTGGCATGGAATCTGAGGGAACCCAAGGCCTGATTCACAGCTGGCAAAAATCTGTTCAGAACAAGTGAAATCATGGTGGAATTGCTTCAGTTTGCACAAGCAAAGGGGCTCATCCCTTGAAGTCAAATGCTCGTCACACCAAGTTCTATTACAGAGTCAAGGAACAAGACCTCACATCTATGGCAAGTACACTTATGTTTCCTCATACATTATGTTCTGATAAAGCAGCATCAACCTTTTTAGTTAGTGTTTATAGTGTGCTTGAGGAGCTTATAGTCCATCTGCTGACCTGGGGAGGAGCCAGCAACACTATTTTTGAGGGGGGAGGCAGAAGGAGAGTAGGCCTGACAATGTTAGAGAGTTCCTGCTGCTCTCCAGGCATGCCAGTTTTCCACTGCTGGCACCACTTTTGGCACCTGTGCCATAGACTGGCCACCAAAGTGACAAAACATATATTTAATATGCCATTTTAAGTAAAACTATGGCATTTCTAGATGGATCCTTTGATACTTCTGCTAGCATAAGCACATATTCAATTCAACAATGAGCTTGCAGGCTAAGGCAGTAGAAGAATGCTCCAGATGCTGACAAAGCTTCATGAGCTGGATTTCACATTTGGATTTTTGAATAAACTAAAGTATGTGTAAAAATCACATGGAGATCAATAGTTCCCCAATGGATGCACATCTGACAAGTCTCCTGTGCACTGTTTATTCCAGCAGGCACCACATATGTGACATATTGTACAGCACCAAACTCTCAATAACTTCTGCAAGGAGCACAAAGAGGGTTGAGAACAGCGAAAAATCTTGCTGGGTCACACGCCCTGTGTGAATAACCAGAGTGCTGTCTTAAATACTTTGAGAACCCATATTTGCATTTAGAAGAATCTGGAAATCTAGTGGTGCTACACTTCTGGCCTGAGAATGCTGTCAGCCCAGTGGAAACATATGTTCCCCCATAAATAACAGATGTGAGATCAGTAGTGAGATATGATAAATAGAGAAGTGTGCTCAAGCTATAAGTTAGGCATCCTGGCCATGCCTCTTTTCCTATAAGAAGTGTTCTGTCTTAAATTGAAGGATTTAATCAACATCAAACTTCAGAAGGAAAGAAGAAAGAAGCCCTCTGAGCCTCAATGTGAACAAGGCACATTTTGTGACATACCCACACACATACAAAGGACCATCATTCCCATGAACGGTGTTCAGCCAAATGTAACATCACAAACAGAGAAAATATTACGTTACAGATTATTCCAGAAGGAATAAACCAGCTTCTGGCTAAGTTGAATCACATAAAATTGTGAGCATCTGTTGATGTGCCAAGTCACTTGGGCGCCTCTTGTCTGATCAAGACTGTCGCCTCTTATGTCCTAAGGGAGAAGACAAGTGCCAAGCAAGACAATAGGCAACACTTCATCAGACAAGGTGCTGAACCAAATCTATTAATAATCATTTGGGGTAAATTATATAATAAAAAACTGTTCTGCTTACAGAAGCTCAGATGTTGTAGTAATAGGAACAATATGGGTATATCAGGGCCAGTTCTGAGGCAAATGTTGGAGGACAGCTTTTATCACTGAATATACTTTCAGCCCACAGAAGTAGAATGAATTTGCAATCCTTTCAACTTATTGCTTAAGCAACTCTATAACATAAACCTGATTAGAAAATAATCTCCCAATTCCAGTCATATGGAAAGAGGGAAAGAGGGTGGGGCATCTGTTTTTAACTGCAAATGGGGTGAGTGGTAGAAGAACACCTCTAAATCTCCCTTGGCTTCTGATAAGGACCCCACTGTTTGCCCAGGCAATATTCTCCTCAGCTAAATTCTGATACGTGAAGCCTTCTTGGCTCAGAGAAAAGCACTTACATACTAATTGAGTAAATTTCTAAAACAAGCAGCCATCGAAAAGGTTCCTAGGCCAGTTCACAATAATTAATAAAACACAGCTAACATGAAAATCAACATCAAATAATAATTTAAGACTAGTATTTAACTTCTAGGGAGGAGCTGTATAAAAATAGGCCTGGGCCATGGTAAAGGCTGTTCTCCAACTGGAGCGCTCACAGGCCAGTGTTTCCCAGTTGTCAGTGTTTATACTACATTTTTTTAGATTTGCCTTGAGACAGTCTTTAAACCTCTTTTGTTGTCCACCAACATTATGCTTTCCATTTTTAAGTTCAGAATAGAGTAGTTGCTTTGGAAGACGATGATCAGGCATCCGTACAACATGACCAGTCCAACAAAGCTGATGTTGAAGAATCATTGCTTCAACACTGGTGATCTTTGCTTCTATCAGTACAGTGGTATCTCGGGTTACATACGCTTCAGGTTACAGACTCCGCTAACCCAGAAATATTACCTGGGGTTAAGAACTTTGCTTCAGGATGAGAACAGAAATTGTGCTCCGGCAGCACGGCAGCAACAGGAGGCTCCAATTAGCTAAAGTGATGCTTCAGGTTAAGAACAGTTTCAGGTTAAGAACAGACCTCCGGAACGAATTAAGTTCTTAACTCAAGGTACCACTGTACACTGATATTAGTTTGCCTGTCTTCCCAAGTGATGTGTAAAATTTTTCGGAGACACCATTGAGGGAATCTTTTGAGGAGTTGGAGATGGCATTTATAAGTGGTTCATGTTTCACAGGCATACAGTAAGGTGGGTAATACAATAGCTTTGTAAACAAGCATTTTGGTTTCCCTGAGAATGTCCCGGTCCTCAAACCCTCTGCACTTCAATTGGGAGAAAGCCTCACTCGCAGAGCTCAGGCAATGCTGGATTTCAGCATTAATTTTGGTCCTTGTGGAAAAATAACTGCCTAGGTAGGAGAAGTGATCGACATTTCCCAACGTTACACCATTGAGTTGGATTTGTGGTGCTGTAGAGGGGTTATTTTGTACTTGTTGGTGTAGCACTTTGGTTTTTTGGATGTTGAGTGATAGGCCAAGCTTTTCATAAGCTTTTGCAAAGATATTAAGGATGGTTTGGAGGTCATCCTCTGAGTGTGCGCACACTACATTGTCATCAGCATACTGAAGCTCTATGACGGAAGTTACGGTAACCTTACCCTTTGCCTTACTCTTTGCTTTACTCTCCGGTGCTATATTTTCTGGCTGTATGCCACTAATTTGGCTATGCAAAAATGTCATAAGGCCAGCTCAGCAGAGGTTTTTGCTTTCCTTCTGAATTTGGTTTTGTGATTACACCTTGTAGCCAATCAGGTCTGGATACTTCACAACAACATTTCAGAATGATGGCATAAAGCATTACCATCACTCAGAATAAGAGAATATTTTCCCTCCTCCTCATGCCCCTTATTATCAAAAGGGGGGGGGGAACTTTTTCCAGCATGCAAAAGATTTCAAGAAAACCTATTGCCTCATTTCTGCTCACCTCTAGTTCACTCAGCAAATTTAGTTGGGACTTATTTATACATGCAGCTTCATTTTGTGAGATTGTGTTTAGGACCAATGCATTTAAATGTGCAACCCTGAGATTGTTACTTATCAAATAATAGAATCCAGGTTGTATCATGGAAAATAAAAAAAAAAAAAATGTGCCCCAATTATGGGATTGAAGGTTCCAAATAATTTCTTAAATTATGTCCAGAACTACCGGTTTCGGAAAATGGTATTTCTCAAGATTGTACTGAGCACAAAAGCAAGACCACTGGGGACAACTTAACAAGGGTCTCAGTTTTTTAATAGTTTGTAATCAAAACTGAAATTTGTCAGGCCTTTAGTGAATTATTTAAAGCACTAATCATTTTATGCTACTGAAGTGTGTGTGTGTGTGTGTGTGTGTGTGAGAGAGAGAGAGAGAGAGAGAGAGAGAGAGAGAGAGAGAGAGAAATACTGATTTTTTAATAATGGTAATTCCGCTATTGGCAATTCAAGGGCTGCAAAACTATAGCAGGGGTTGGATGTTGATAGATTGTTCTATTAACATGATTTATAAGACATATAAAAAAGAACTGCATCAATAAAAATGAGTTGGTTAAATAAACAAAAGGCCAATGAAAACTACGATCTAGGGAGAAAGACAATAATTTAACAGGGCACAACAGAGCCATGAAGGAACAGACTCTCACATATGCAGAAATTACTTCCATGCTTCTCTGTCTATGCACAGAACAATCAGATGTCTGATTTATTTTTTTAATTCCCTAAAAAGAAGCTTCTTGTTTGCATGTGTAGGGTGGGTTGGAGAATTCAGGGCACAAGGGATTGCAGTGTGGAAAGACAGGGTATTATTAAAAGAAAATATAACAAAGATTGCCAAAAATGAGCTTTTCCATGGAATTAATCAGCCAGGGTTCTATGCCAAGATGTAGACTTATAAAACAACAACACAACTTCAATCTCATATGCATTTAAACGGGAAGATTTAAATATTATTGTTCATTTTCCAAGGTGCCCCAAATAAGCCAAAGCATAAATAAATTCCTCAAAAGCTGAGCAAAAAAAGAAGAAACACACACAGGTGGTATGGTGAACATATGCCTCAGTTCCTACTCCCACCCTCAACAACTCTCTCCCAAAACAGAAAGAAAAATATCCATTTCCTTTTTCTGTTGGAATACTTTCCATTTCTGACGTGAGGAGCTGTCCTCATTAAGTGGTAAGTAATTTACAATGCCAATTTATTGCTCAGACTTGAAACGCAGGCCTCTTAAAAGTGTTATCCTAAGAAAAGTAGTATTTACAGTTAATCTGGAACAACAACAACAAAACAACAACAATCTGGCTTTCTCTATCTCTCTCCTGCCACCCCAGCACTTATTCTTAAGTGAAGGATTCTGTACAAGGGATCAGTCATAGGTTACCATACAGCTTATAAGATACTGAGGAAGAAAAAATGCCCTCCTGTTTAGAGGGGCGATGGACATCAGTTTTCAACTGAGCAATGCCTATTTTCCCCTGAGGGCAGAACTACACATTACAAATAATAATGATAAAAATCAAGCAAACTGATGCTGAAAAATTGCAAACCCATGTTGACTCCTTCTCTCTGACTTACAGTACAACTTACTTACATCCTGACATAACTATGTTTTTGCGAGTCGAGGTCCCCAGGTCCACCCCAATAACTCACACATCACACAGAATTTTTTGTTTAAGATTTTTGGCATAATTTTGGCCACAACTTTATTAAAATACAATTTTGTGAGTGGTTGCTTAGGCATTGGTTGCGACTATCTGCCCCCACCATGGGGGACAGACTGACATTCCGCACGATGCGAAAGTCAGAATGGGGGAATACACTTGGGGGTTACGCGGAGCAGGGAATCTGCCCTCACCCCAAATGCAACCAGGAGCTCATTGCTATGGCCTGAGCCCCCTTGACAGGGTGGACAAGCAATAGTTAGCCCCTGTATTCCTTTAACGGAATCCCTTGCAGCAGCAGCATTAGAGGCGCAGGCACAGCCAATCCATGCCCCTCAACCAACCAAACCATAAACCAACGCCTAACCGCAACCTTACAAGTTGTGACAATTTGCTATGCAGTAGGCAAAAACCAAATGGCCCCAGCCAATCAGCCAGATGGACAAAATTCCTACCAGGCCCCTGCCCCAAGAGCAGACGACCCCATGACAGGTATAGCAAGGTCAAAGCAAACAACCCTATTCTAGGGAGAGGGGGAGGACGGGCAATCCGATGCACGGGCGAAAAGAGGAAGCCCTAGCCTCGTGCAAGGAGTTTTACTATTTCTGGCTGTCAATCAACAAATGGCAACATTAACTTCTTCCCAACAACAAGGGAAGCCCCAATCGCATCAGTGGCCAACGATCAGTTAGCCCGCCCCCAACTTTGGAGTGTCCTGGCAGCCCCCACCGCAACACATGCTCTCCATGAAGGAGAACACGCTGTCCCCACACAGCTAACAGAAGAGCATAAAAGAAGCTTTCTTGGATCTGACCACAGGCCTATCGAGAACAGGATCTTGTTTCCCACAGTTGACCAACCAGATGCCAGATACAATCACCCTCTCCTACTGTTGCTCTTCCAAAATCTGGTACTTGGAGGTATATTGCCTCTGATCCTGGCCATACATGGCCATAAGGACTTGTAGCTGTCAGGCCCATAGCTAGGGGGTGGTGAAGTGGGGTCCCACCAGGGGCACAAGCCAGAGGGGGATGCAAAAATGGGTGAAAATATGTCCATAAATAAAAATATTGATTATTGCCTCATAAGAAAAGGTTTTAAAAATTTGTCATTGGCTAGGGGGCATGATCTGGACGGTTCTGTCAGGGGCGCAAGATCACGTAGCTATGGCTCTGGTAGCTGCTGAAAGTCTTATCCTCCATGAATTTTGCCTCATACGCCTTTAAAACTGTTGACGTTGTTGCCATCTTGTGGTGGGTATGGGGAGAAAGCTCAATATGAAGATTCCATTTTAACAGCAGTCCCATTTTTCTCATAAATATGCAATTCTACCCCTGGACTTTCCCCTACCAAAGCTATAATTTTTATTTCTTGTAGGGTTGTTGGAAAGGCCATTTATTTCTGGATTTACTAAGGAATCTGTGATCCACTGCTAACTGGAGAAGTACAGTAGACATAAAAAAAGCACTTATTCACCCAGCTATTCCCACCATCTGCTACCCTCAGGCAGGCCAAGAGGCTTTTGGGCACACCGCTGACCATTCACTTCTAACAATGGACCTTATGCTAGCAGTAGCTGGATTCTCAATCATTTGGTGTACGGTGAAAGAATACAAACAAGAAAAAATGCATCATAGATTGATGGAATATGTATTACAGTAGTTCATGGCCTTCACAAAATCTCCCACTTGCAATGAGTTTTAAAGAAAAGTTGAATTTGGATTTCAGCACCATGCAATAAAAACAACTTTTTCCTCCTCTCCTAGTTGCCAAACACACATAAAATAGATTCCATAGAGAAGAAGAAAATCATGTCAGTTGTACGGCCTTTCAGACTAACCTTTTTAATGATTTCCTTCTCCAAAAATAATTGTTATAATTACCACATCACATCATTCTGGTTGGTTTCTAGATTTAATCCAAAAAGTTTGGCCTGAAGGACTTTTTAAAAATGTAATTGTAATAGTGAATCCTCCACAAATAATCCAATTTAATGTTTAATTCTATTAAAGCAAGCCTTTGTTCTACAGCATGTAAAAATGGGTTGTATTTCATTTGGTAAAAGAATTCCACTCAATGCATCTCGATTCTTCTTCCTTCGTGCACGAGGCACATTTTTGTTCTTGGCCGGCCTTTACTGCCCAGCAGTGGAGATTTATTTATTTTATAATTTTACTTTCTGTTTCTCACCATCTAGGTCTCAAAGTGATTTACAGTAATATCTATTATCTATAACAGTGGAAGGAAATATTTACACTACAGACATTTTTGTGTATTTAGTGTATTTAGTGTATTTCTGGTTTTTATGGAAGCCGCCCAGAGTGGCTGGGGAAACCCAGCCAGATGGGCGGGGTACAAATAATAAATTATTATTATTATTATTATTATTATTATTTTGTGGGTGGGGTGGGAAATACAGGATTCCCTGTGGGCTAAGAGACATATTTAAAAATAAATACTGTCAGACTATGTAAATTTTTAATATGTAAAATAAGCAGATAGATTAAATTCACTGCTACTAAAGAAGAGCTTCCAGTCTGCAAAAGCTTATAGCCCAATACATTTCCTAGTCTTATTGGTGTTATGATACTCCATTTACAACTCAGGGATGGTGGAATAAAGTCTGCACATTAACAGAGAAACTCATTGCCTCAAATAGGAACATTATGCAGAAAGAACGTAAAAGGTTGTGCGTTTTTTTGAAAATTGGTATTGGTATCTCCTTTTTGCATGTGTTTTCAGACGAGGAGGTTCCACAATACGTGCCACTGGCCTCTGGTAACTCTTGCCAGGTGGGTGAATATTGCCAAGACCAAAGTGGCAACTGTGTAAATTGACATTTCCCCCATTTTATTCTTTCCCACAACTCGGTACTTGGAAACTTCAGCCTGGATTTACATAATGCATACAGCACAGATTTGTTGTGTAATTGTAATTTTGTTTATTGAATACATATTAGAAAGCTTGAATAAAAAATATCATACATGAAGTTAAAAGTAGTGCCTATGGTGAACCCTACTGCCTCTTTCCCTCCTGGTTTAAAATGTGCTAAATACTTCTGTTATGTCCTCTTCATTAGCAGTGATTAAACTACTTTTCTGCAATTTAGTATACTTGTTTTTGAATCCTGTTGCTTTTATCTCCATTTTAAAAAATAATTTTAGCATGTTTTATTTGTTTTATCAGTATTTTTGATAAAATGTTTTACACTATTATTTTGATGCGGCAGTCTATAAATTTTGTCAAATACTTAATAGATAAAAGTATAGGTTGGAATAAAATCCTGCCTGCCTGGCTGCCCCAACTTCCCCACTGCCAAAACTCCTCCCTGTCCGTCTGTCCACCCAAACACACACCCATTTTCTTACCTTTATTCAGCGGTAGGAGCAGCAAATAGGAGAGCCATGAGAAAAGAGGAGCAAAATTTGCTTTTCTTCCCTCCGTCCCACTGGCTGTTCCCCCTCAGGGGTAAGAGATAACTGCCTAGCCCCTGCGGGAACTGAAAGTTGGCACACAGCCATATCTATATGTAAAATCACAAAAACACAACAGCAGCAAAATAACAGAAGCTACTAAATCATCAGCGACCACTTCCACCCCGAAGGCTGGGCGAAAAGCCATTTTCTGAGCTGGCACCTGAATGCCATCAATCCATGAGCTAATCCATGGTGAGCTTCACAGATTCATAGAACTGTAGAGTTGGGAGGGACCCCAAAGGTCATCCAGTTTAAAGGTTTTGATCTTTAAAGCCCTATGTGGCCTAGGACCCTCGTACCTATGGGACCGCGTCTCCTGGTATGCCCCAAGGAGGACCTTAAGGTCCACAAATGACAACACTTTGGAGGTCCCAAGCTGCAAGGTGGTTAGATTGGTCTCAACCAGGGCCAGGGCCTTTTCAGTACTGGCCCCGATTTGGTGGAATGCTCTGTCACAAGAGACAAGGGCCCTGCAGGACTCGACATCTTTCTGCAGGGCCTTCAAGACAGAGCTGCTCCACCAGGCCTTTGGTTTGGACTCAGTCTGACCCTTATGTTTCCCTCCCCTTATGGTTTTGATCTATGGGCTACTTTTAAAATGAGGTTGCATTTTAAATTGCATTTTAACTTGTATTTTAAATTGGTCCCCCCCCCCCCATTATGATTTTACTGTAATTTTACTGGTGTTAGCAGCTCTGAGTCTGGCTCTGGCTGGGGAGGGCGGGGTATAAAAAAAAATTATTATTATTATTATTATTATTATTATTATTATTAAGCCCCTGCAACACTGCAATCTCAACTAGATAATGCATGGCAGATGGCCACCCAAGTTCTGCTTAAAAACCTCCAAGGAAGGAGAGTCCACCTTCTCTCGCTGGAGTCTTCAGATCATAGAATCATAGAATCATAGAGTTGGAAGAGACCACAAGGGCCATCGAGTCCAACCCCCTGCCAAGCAGGAAACACCATCAGAGCACTCCTGACATATGGTTGTCAAGCCTCTGCTTAAAGACCTCCAAAGAAGGAGACTCCACCACACTCCTTGGCAGCAAACTCTACTGTCAAACAGCTCTTACTGTCAGGAAGTTCTTCCTAATGTTTAGGTGGAATCTTCTTTCTTGTAGTTTGGATCCATTGCTCCGCGTCCGCTTCTCTGGAGCAGCAGAAAACAACCTTTCTCCCTCCTCTATGTGACATCCTTTTATATATTTGAACATGGCTATCATATCACCCCTTAACCTCCTCTTCTCCAGGCTAAACATGCCCAGCTCCCTTAGGCGTTCCTCATAAGGCATCGTTTCCAGGCCTTTGACCATTTTGGTTGCCCTCCTCTGGACACGTTCCAGTTTGTCAGTGTCCTTCTTGAACTGTGGTGCCCAGAACTGGACACAGTACTCCAGGTGAGATCTGACCAGAGCAGAATACAGTGGCACTATTACTTCCCTTGATCTAGATGCTATACTCCTATTGATGCAGCCCAGAATTGCATTGGCTTTTTTAGCTGCCGCGTCACACTGTTGGCTCATGTCAAGTTTGTGGTCAACCAAGACTCCTAGATCCTTTTCACATGTAAAAGGATAGTTCAGCCATCTCTACTAGATCTCACAAGAAACCCAACTTGCAGTAAATTGGCCAACATCAGGTGGCTCAACAGAAGAATGTATTTACTGAAGTTAAACAATGATAATTAGATAAAGAATCGGGCGTTCTTCGGATGCATAAAAAGGAATGCTCTGTCTTTTCAGAGTCTTTTACTTTAATTTTTTTGCCAGAGGAGATAATCAATTCATTCCTGACGTTAGAGCTAAAACTATAAATCCTGTTGCGACAAAATGTCTGGATGTGGAAGGAAGGAAGAAAAGCGAGTTCTGGATGAAAATGTCATTTCCAGCCAACGGTGTTAAGAAACAGCTAATAGCACTTCTTTAAAATGTCCCACCACTTTATTATCTTTCAGTGTCTGAGTGCGTCCTAGACGTTTTCAAGGAAAAGATGTTAGTGAACGCCTTAAGAGCGCCTTTATTTATTTAGTGTGTGTGTGTGTGAAATATCTCCAACTCAAAACATTTGGCCTGCACATGGATAGACCTGTGATTTAAAAGGGACTAAATCCATCCAAGCTAACAGACACATCGGAATGGGGAAATTATTACAGAGAAAATGCAACAATTCCTTTCTTTGCAGACATTTATTAGCATTTATTTAATGGCTGCTCAAGAAACTATGAATTTAACAAGGCAGCAAGCTAGTTCATTATCGATCAGGCTCTTAATTTCTCAGCCTACTGAAGAAGATTCTGCTAACAAGGCCAACACATTTGGGCAAAGGTTGGCTTCATATGAAGACTTGGATATGAAGACTAGTACTAATAATGCCTTTAATACTGATCTTTTCTTATACACTGACTTGTATTGTCATGCCTTCTTTCTCATTAGATTAGCTCCAAAGATATGATGGCATAATGCCCCAGGGTTACATTCTGTAACAAGAATCGTATATCTTGACATCCCCTGTTTCCAGCTTCATGTTGGTCAGGGAAAAGGATAGGAACCTCCCGCCCCAGGCGTGGCACTTCATGCAACTCATAGGGCGGAGTCTGTGGATGGAGTTGGGAGCCAATCGGCCTCATTGGTGGGCTCCCGGGAGACAGGGCTTCTGAGGTGGACCAGAAAGAAGACTTCAGGAGTCTGTTCTGCTACAGGAGCATAAAAGGAGGAGCCACCCAGCCTTCTCCACCACAGTCTTGCGTTCTGTAACAGGAATTGCATGGCCTTACATCTACCACACATCCCACCCAAAAAACAAGAACCCCCCCCAAAAAAAACCTCCTACACTGCAAGACATTATGGTGAATGCACAAAATTTGGTCAATGTCGACATTCAAATGTAAATGTTGACAACCTCAAAGTTTTGGTGAATGACTAAAAGTTTAGTGATATGCTACTAAATGTTGATCATCATTAAATGTCTTTGTCGGCATTCATTTGTGTACGCCTGAATGGTAGGAAAATATGTGTTTACTTTGGGGCATTTACAAAATTCATCTGGAATTGTCAGCATTCACAGGTGAAGGTTGACATTCACCAAGTTTTGAACACTCACTGTATATATGACATATATCATGATATACTATATATATGTCATGCATCCCCTCTTATTTCTTCTTGCTTTACTACTTATCCAGAATGCTATTCAAATTGAATGACAAAGAAGGGGTCTGCAAGGGGCTGGATGCATTGTGATGAGCCAGGGGTGTGGCTAGGGGGACCCTGGCTTTTTTGTGCAAGGCCGCAGGTCTCTTACCCTTTTCTCCCTTTTAAGAAACTTTCCTTACAAAACTATTGGGCACACAAAAAAGTACAGTGCAGATGACACCACAGCCACCAGCGATCTTAACTTGCCCAGAGGCACTTTTTAGTTTAAAAATGTACATAAAACAGCAGCTCTTGCCAATAGCCACAGGGGCAGAGGCCTGATCCACATACAGTATACTGAGCCAGATAATTTTGTGAGCAACCCATAGTTCAGAGAAAGTCTGAATTTGTTTTTTTCCCCTCTGAAAGTCAACCTAATTTTGCATCTATACACACAGATTACTATGTGCAAAGGTTGTGCAAGTTTGTGCCATGGGCCTGTGCCCTGAGTCTTAAGCACTCATCAGCACCCTTACTGCTGTACATGTTGTTGTTTAGTCGTTTAGTCGTGTCCGACTCTTTGTGACCCCCTGGACCAGAGCACGCCAGGCACTCCTGTCTTCCACTGCCTCCCAGTTTGGTCAAACTCATGCTGGTAGCTTCGAGAACACTGTCCAACCATCTCGTCCTCTGTTGTCCCCTTCTCCTTGTGCCCTCCATCTTTCCCAACACCAGGGTCTTTTCCAGGGAGTCTTCTCTTCTGATGAGGTGGCCAAAGTATTGGAGCCTCAGCTTCACGATCTGTCCTTCCAGTGAGCACTCAGGGCTGATTTCCTTCAGAATGGAGAGGTTTGATCTCTCAAGAGTCTGCTCTAGCACCAGAATTCAAAAGCATCAATTATTTGGCGATCAGCCTTCTTCTATGGTCCAGCTCTCACCTCCATACATCACTACTGGGAAAACCACAGCTTTAACTATACGGACCTGCTGTACATAGGTCACCCCATTCTGATGGGACAAAAAATGCAGAGGAGGCAAGTGAGTCTCCTCGCCCTACATCCACCCGACGTTCTCATGAAACGGGCCAGCCCCTCCCCCGCCTTGGCACGCTGCCACCTTTATTCGCCTCCTGCGCATTTCAGTTCTCAGTTCTGAAAAGCCATGCTAGCATTTTCCACAAAAGAGCAAACATTTGGAGAAGGGTGTGCGTGGAGTTCGCATAGGAATTAAAACCACAATGTCCGGAGCTGGGACGTTGCTGTTGTCTTCTTTTCTTTCATGGAGACGAATGAAAGAGCAAATGCGGGCGAATTAAGACTACACTTGCGCTCTGCTGGAAATGATCTGAGACGTGTGGCAATCAGCTAATAAGATTACATAAAGCTTGGCAAGCAAAATGAATTGGCAATCAATCATTCTTGAAAGCGACTGCAGCAGCCAGGCAATGCTGCCATGCAGGGGGGGGGGGAGATGCACCACCCCCCACCTTCCTATCTGTGTCTTTCAGCTCAGACATGCTTTCCTTGTTTTCACAAATCCCCCAAGGGCTCACTCCACCCTACCTCTATGACCTCACGTTCACCTATTTCTCCCCTCGCTCTGCCTCTCCGAGTCTTGGCCTCCTCTCTGCTTTCTCCCCCTGGCCTTTCACAGTCGGGTGTCGCTCTCATGCTTGCGCTGTTCTGTCCATCTGGAAGGCTCCCCCTCAACCACTGAGTCACTTCCTCCCTTTCAATCTCACCTTAAAGTCTTCCTATTTTCTTTAGCTTAGGGCCGAAGTGTTTTGTGATCCTTTGCATTAAAGAATGCTGTATATAAAAAACACATGAATTACATAACTGTCCGTAAAGATTTGTGGATAACGTGCAACTTACAAATAGAAGGAATAAAAACTCACAGGTGTCTTTTGCAGTCACATGCCACATAATAAACATGCACATTTTAACCTGATTTTTTTTTAAAAAAAAAAAAAATGCATATGACTCATAAGGGGATGACACTTGTCAGGGCAGCCTGCAATATCAGTTACCGACATCTATAGAGATACATAGACACTGTATACCCAACTGATTTCAACTGTCAGAGCTTAGCTAGTCTCCCTAGCCTTAAGATTAATTTTGAGAGGGAAGTGCTTTCAAAGAATTTTTGAACTGCCAGCTGTGTTAGGCATATATGTTATAATGATATGATATACACAGGTACACACACACACACACACACAAGATTAAAGTAGATTAACTAAAAACTAAACTTGAAAGCCGGCATGTTGTGGAACTGCTCTCCCCACAACTCCTACTCTCCAAGACAGAGTTTATAATTACCTGTCAAAGAACAAAATGGCATTTGTGTCTTAAAAGAATGCATTGCTTACCAAAAGTGACTACTTCAGAGAGAAGCTTTCATCACAGGATATATGCCATGGAAACACACAGCTCACTTTGTAGCATGAGCTGTGTTGCCGCAACTCAATTCCTGCACCGACACTCAAGCTTCCACCAAACTACAAAGCCTTTTGGGAGGGAAATTGATGCAGCTCATGTCTTTTAAAGGGTATGATGCACAACAAAGTACAGGACAAATGCAGGAAAACGATGTTATAGTTTTGGCACATTGTGCAGATACTGTGCTCATTTAAAATAATGGGTTACTGGAAATGTTTTTGAGGAACCATAAAAACCAGAGGTGTTGTTCCTGCAGCAACAAGGAATATTGCAGAAGTACAATGCTGCAGGTACCCTCAGAGGACTCACCCTACCAAAGGCATCTACTCATGTTGAGCACAGCTCTTCTTTAGAGGCATCAGTTTGCCAACAGGTTGTTTCCTCTGTCTGCTTTGATTGCCTAAAATTATATGTCTCATTGCAGGAAGAAAGTGATCGTATCTCCACGAATGCATTGTGCTTATTACAGAATACAGCTTTTGACAAATGGACACTGTCATCCTTTAAGGATAAATGGAACTGTATCCAAGGCCTTGATGCTTCAAATCCCCTGCACAGAAACACCTCAATACATTTGTCACAAGAGTCTTCTGGACCCTCATGGGAATGACTTAACCAAAGAAAGTTAGCCAATTAAATCTTTATTGTTTAGCCAGGAGTTACCATCAAAGGCCAAAGAAAGTGCTGCAAAGGTGGTGTCTACCACTGGAAGTTTGAGACGTTTTTCATGAGTGTTTAAAGTTAGCTGTGTGAAGCTCTGCTTTGTGCTCTCTGTTGAGAAACTCGGGGAGTCAAGAAATTCCTTTAAGAACACTAGAGGGTGAATGAGAAGCTTTCTCTTCAGAGGTACTGCAGGGCCAGAACCAAAAGAGGAGGGTGTGTTGCCGTGTCCGGAAGAGCAGGAAAATACTAAACGTATAAAAGGTGATCCTGACACACGAAGGCGGCATCCAAATCCTCTTGCGACAACCCCCGTCTTCAGATTCATTGGGCTCTTCAGACCTGGCCAGAGAGGTTGTGACAGTGACTCACAGACTGGGCATCACCAGGCCTGCACCCTATCATGGCCTGAGTGGCATTGGCAGAGGCCCTACATGCCTTTTCCTTTCTTTCTGTCTGCTCAAGCAGACGATGAATCCCTAGAGCAGGAAGGAGATGAGGAGATCGAAAAAAAGGCCCCCTTGCCCCCTCTTGCTTCTCTCCTGGCCAGAATGTCCTATAGAACGGTGGCAGGACCTCTTCTTTATACCCTTATGGGACTTCTAAGCCACTGATCTCTTGCAGGGTCAACAGCTCCTTCTGCCTCCCTCCTATTGCAGAACTGCCCCAGATATTTCCTGGGCAACCATTCTCTGCATGTCTCACTACTAAGGTTCAGAAGTGGAGTAGGGCCTCCACTGTCACCCACTGCTCACGCTTTGGAGGTTCCAGAAGACCCCACCGGCGAGGACGGTGGTCCTGTGCCTTCTTTCTGTTCAGTGTTCAAACCCAGTGAAGCACCAATTGCAGGATGGCTCCTTTAGCAGCCCACAGTCACTGTTGGCAGTAGATAAAGACCCCTGCACTGAAATCCAGCCCACACAGAATCAGATTGTGACTAACAGGCTCCACAAACCACCTTAGATACATTTTGTGGCAGTGTCCAAACCCCTTTTATAAAGGCAGCCCTTTAAAAGTGTGATGACCCCCTCCCACCGTCATCACTGAATGGCTCATCTGTCCCCCTCTTCCTTCCAAGAATCATGGCACTGGCCATCACAGGAATAATGAATTATTCTGGGATCTCTTCTTGAAAGCTTGTAGCCCTACACTAGATCTGTTTCCTCAAGTGAGAAACACACCTTCAGAGGGTGAGGGAGCGAACAAAAATAAATAAATAACTGGCACCACGCACCATCACACACTCTAAAGTGAACGGTTCTAACGGTTTCAGAATATTCCCTCAACCCAACGCTTCAAGCCGCAGGTGCACGCAACACAGTTCTGCTGTGACAAGGGCAGTGCATCTCTGTGAACAGAGCTTCACATAACGATGTGTGAAATAAAAGCTAACTGGAAAAAGGAGGAACAATAGCCAAGAAAATCCCAGATGAGAGTTATGCATAGATGAGGGACTAAACCATGCAAGATGGGGGAGGGGTAATATGTTTCGTTGTCCATGGGAACGTCCATTCATTTATCTTTCCCCACACTGCACCCCCAGAAATGTATTGTTAACAGGATGTTAACAGGAGTATGGTCTGCACATAAATAGGATTTCCAGTGCACAAAGCTGAGCTTTGGGCATTTGCTGCCTATACATCAGGGAAGCCAGAAGAGGAATCGCCAAGCAAGAAGTGGCTTCAGGGATTCGAGAGAGAGAAAGAACACACACAGGCAGAAATGCCTGAAGGACAGCTGGGTTGCACACTTAAGAGCACAAATTACCAAACATTTTCCAAGTGTCAACATTTCACATAGTCCATATCGCTGCAAGCAAGAGTTCACTAGACATTTGGACAAGCTAATACCATTGAGACTTCTCCACTCCTTCCCTCTTTTATTCTGGAATCTAAACGAAAGAAAGATTGAAAACTTCTGTATACAACTGAATGGATTTCGAACCATCGGGAGATCCAAAATCTGCAGTGTGTTTGTGCTGCCTCTTTTTAAAGGTGCATTTCCCCAGCCCTCACCGCTTCATAGAGCAGCCGCTAACAGGCTCAACCGTATTCTGTATTCAAGTTGTCTTTGCAAAAACAAAAGTTGCTCATAGGTGCTTTTAGGAAGGTGCCATTGTTGTGCTCCATTTTGTTGGCACCTCCAAACAGAAGAACTGATATTCAAAGCGGAGCCCCACTCCCCTGCTATTCCCTCCCTACAATTAGTGAATGCTGTGGTCACAGTCTGGGGCTCTCAGGAATAAAATAAGGAACAACCAGGTTCCTTTCTGAACACAGGGCATCACCAGACTCCTCCTTCCTAAAATCCCCATGGCCCTCCAGTTTAGTGTAAGTCCTGGAATGGAGTTGCCAGTGATTAACCTAGGGACGTTTGAAATTGTGGCTTGGAACAAAGAACGGGTCTGTCATAAACATCACAGTAAGATTTCTGGTTAAGAACTTAATTCATTCTGGAGGTCCGTTCTTAACCTGAAACTGTTCTTAGCCTGAGGTACCACTTTACCTAATGGGGCCTCCAGCTGCCACTGCTGCACGATTTCTGTTCTCATCCTGAAGCAAAGTTCTTAACCCGAGGTACTATTCTGGGTTAGCGGAGTCTGTAACCTGAAGCATATGTAACCTGAAGCGTCTGTAACCCGAGGTACCACTGTATCTTGGTAGTATATAATTCTCACCTCAAATATGTCAAGCATTAAAGCCCTGAAAAATGATTCTTCAGATTGATTTTAATCTGAGCTGTAGAAGAGCTCCTCCATCCCACCTTCCTTGCTGCTCCAGCTGAGGTTTGAGGAAAAGATGGAGGTCTCCATTCAACCCGGCATATCACCAGGTAACAGAAGAAAATAAAAAACATTTATCAACAGAAGAGAATTATTGTGGCCTCAGACGCAGGAGTTTTCTTCCTAGACCTACAGGGCATTGCTTGAAGTCAAAAGGTAAATATCAGCAACTTTAACTAGGGTTTTCACTTGGCTTCCGTACTTGATGGTAGAGTCTGCAAAGCTTCACATAAATGTTGTATCTTAAATGTTGTTTGGTGCTCCTGGGGCTGAAAAGCAGTATAAAAATCAACAACAGTTGTGTTGTTTCATACCACAGGATACCAGAAACAAAGGCAAGAGCTATTTCATGACATTAAAGAATGGGGGCCCATATAAGGTTAGAGGCAAATTTTTATTTGAATATATTTTTGCTCTTTTTCCAGCCAGTGGCTGAAATGGTTGGTTCATTTTCAAACTAAAAATGTGTTTGTGAAGTCCATTATGATGGAATAAATATTTTAGCTTTCCAATTGAGGATCTAAATACACCCTGCAGCTTGTACTCTTGGAAAATTAAGTTCACGCTTAGGACAGTAAGTTGTGGCTTTTTTCAAAACAGCTTTGCCATCAACTCCGTATTTTATTAGATCCATACATAAAATGCTATTCATAGATCCCTTCCTCTGCATTTTGGATATGCTTCTTCAGAATATGACATCTTCCCCCAAATCCTCCAAAGGTGCACGCAGAAAAGGGAACAGAAAAGGAAAAGTGAGATGACATTTTAAAATGCTTTCTGGAACACCAGATGTTGCAGAGCCATATGACCGAAACAATGCATTTGAATTATCAAAAGGAAAGGGTTGTTTGTCCACATTTTTAAAAACTCATGGGATATTTTTAGGCACTTAGTTGTGGTCTTTCTGTGCGCGAAGAACATAGCAAACGCCCTTATAGAATTGATAGTTAAACGACATGCACGACATGGGAACCTCTTGATGTGGGTTCAGCATTTTCTCTCGCTACACTCTCTTCTAACTATAAACATTCCAGCTGCGTGAATAATATAAAAACTATGCATGAGCTTTTGCTATTCCTAATGCATCCTCCGGCTGAATTTCTAACTTCTATAAACTTGTCGTGGGCGCATCTTGATATAAAAATGAAAAATATACTACTGTACAGCACAGTTCCAAAGGCAGATGTGAGCAGCTGATGATTTCATGTTGTAAGGCTGCTCAGAGGTTTGTGTAACTTCTGATGCTGAAAGAAAAGCCTGGCTGAGGTCTAGTGCTTCAGCTAAAACCTAGGTGGGTAGGAATGTTTGTCAGATTTTCATCAATGGGGGAAAATTCATTCACACGTTGTTACGAGGGCAAGTGGCATCCTGATTCCCCAAACCACCCACATGCATAGACTTGCACAGTTAATGATGAAACATATCTAACAAAACACCCCATAAGCAAAGTATGCTTGTAAGCCTGATCCTCATGTGTGGTGCTGATATCACAAAGGTTGCAGGTTCGATCACCATATGGGCCACCTATATATTCCTGCATTGCAGAGGGTTGGACTAGATGACCCTCAGGGTCCCTTTCAACTCTACAATTTTATGAATCTATGTTTACTTGGAAGTAAGCTCCACTCAATTTAATCATATCACTTCCTTGTAAGTATCCCTGGAGAGGGATTTTTAATAGCTGATGCTGACATATGAAAGATAATGCCATCATTTTGAAACAAGCGGGGATAATTCTGCCATATGGTTCCATGGCAGCCTTCCCCAACTTGGCGCCCTCCATGTGTTTTGGCCAACAACTTTCATCAGCCGCTGCCAGCAAGCTGAGAAAGTCTGTTCTAGGAGATAATTCAGGGCTGCTTGCTCACCAGACACTGCAAGCATTTTCAGTGAACCACCCAAACACTGAGAGGACCATGAATTAGCAGGTCACTAGGAAATATAGACTTCATTTCAAAGCTATGCTCTGATTGGATGCTTTAGCAGAGATCCCTGCATTACATATGACTGTAGTAATGGCCTATTTCTCACATTACTGAATTCCAACATAGAAGGCAGTTATGTGCACACCTGGCCCATATTTCTTCATCTGCCCACAGCGTCTGATGTTCTGTTTCCTTCTGCTAATACAATCACTGCCAAAAAAAGTCTATTCCAAATATTCTAAACAAAATTACTAATATTTACAATGTAAGAATCTATGCTTTCTCAGGTCTATGTGAAAAGAAGAGGAAAAGACTTCCCAAGGAATGCATTCTTGCTCTCAATGTACCCATAAACTTCGTAGATTTAAGAACTGATTCACAAAGAATTATCGTCTGTCATTTCATTCAGGATAACACAGTCTTCTGGATTTGATACTCTATCAACAGCAACAGGTTAGCTCAGATGTTGGATCAATGGAATGATGTGAAAAATGATGGAAGGTAAAAGGTGTTCAATAATCAAAGAAACGTAAGTAGAAACATATTCATTTAACAGTGATGTGCACATTCAAGAAACATTTGCCTTGCATATGTTGAAGCAAGGCATATCTTGATTTGCAGAACCTTCAAGTATGACTGTAAGGGATAGCCTGTCACTTCAAATTCAATTGCCAAGATGTTAAAAAAAACCAAAACCTCAAATGGTAAATTGAGCATATTTGATCAGGAGTCTGCTGGAAAACAAGCAAGCTATTATTACAGAGTTACTTTTCAAAGCAGTGCTAGGTTCTATATTAATATTTGTGATGCAACACTTTGAAAGATGAAAAGACATTGCATTGAAAAGACATCTAACCGCTGGATGTTTTAGTCCACTTACATGAAAACCATCTTTGTTTTTTGGTAATCATGTGGTACTTATATGCTGACCTGTTTATGTTTGTGGGAATATTTCCACAGCAACTAATTATGAGTGATGGGGGATTAAAACTTCAGACAAAGGAACAAAAGAAGGAGCAGATGAATCTTAAGAGATATTTTCAAAGCAGATGCCCTACCTTAATGACAAAGAGAAAAGAAAAACACACACGCAATAGACAACACAAACATAAAGGACACGTCTTTCATTTGGAGCCAGATTTCTATAGGTTATGTATTTACTTAAGGACAAGGGCACCTCACACACATCCCGCCCCCAAAAAGCAGGTGTAACTCGGAAAACAAATGGCATTTGGAGATGCTTCCTACGTAAAGGAACATCACAGATAGAATGGAATGGATGAACCAGAGGTGGGCAGAAATCTCTGGAAAATGTGCTCATTGGTCCAATTGTTTTTCAAGGGATCTTGTCCACCACTATTGTCCATCTTTTCTGCCACCTTTCCAGAAGGTGAAAAGGAAGAGTCGAGTAGCAACTTATCCACCAGGTGCTCAACTGAGCTGCTCCTGGACTGGCCATTCCCACTTCTTCCAAGCCATAACAGTGATAACCTGTTGCAGCAGAGAACCTTTGAAATATATTTCAGCTTGTCATCTATAATTGCAATAACCCAGAGATCACGCTGTGTGCTATCTGACAGGATGAGAAAGCGAGAACAGAAAGAGTGTTTCTACTGAACCAGAATTAGCTAAGAAGCCGCTATGAGCACCAAATGAATGATGTCTGAATGACATGCATAATTATATTTGTTGAACGCTGGTCATGACTGTATTTGGGGAGTCCAGAAAACCAGTAGCATTTATTATGTTAGGATCCATTTCTGCTGAGAATTTAGCAGAGACATGATACTGGAGTTGGTGAAGTCTTTTAGGTCTCCTCACATGCTTGTAACCTTTTTACGTGATGCACATTCCATTTTCGCGTAGCTCTGGTGAGGGGCCAGCAATCAGTACTTGCACTGGTCATTTGGAAACTGGGCCTAGTGCTTCTGCTAAGGTTGGTAGGCAAGAAGGAAGCTTACTTGCTCTAGGGGACTCTCTGTGTTTAATGGAGCCCAAAGTTAAGGTGTTGTGATTAGAAACATAGGCTGGATCTACTCTGAACTTCTAAACATTATTAAATATACCGTTCAATAATGTTTAATGGCAGTTTCCCTTTGGCGGTGGCTCGCTGCTCTGCATCGCCCTCCAGTGTCATATTTTAATAACGCATCTTTAACGTTATAAACCACAAGTGTAGATCTGCCTATAGGGATCTGCCTTTTACTGACTCAGACCAGTGGTCCTAACCCAGCCCTACCTAGAGAAACCAAGGAACCTTCTGTGTGCAAAGCATCTCTCAACCCCTGAGCTACAGCTCTCTTCCTTACTTAAAGACATTTATTGATTTATGAGAGACTGAGGTGTTGTAAATGATCACAGCCACTATGAAACACACACCTGGCCTCCTAGCAGTGGAGAAGGGGGTAAGAGGGTGGTGCGGAGGTTAGCTAGCTCATCCACAGAACCAATATGGCACTCCTGTCAATGCACACAGCTGACTTCCTCCCTATCTCACTGCTGCCCAGTGAATGGCAGTGACAAGGCTGCAACTGCTCCTGGATATATCCTGGGACTTAACCGCTGTCCTTGGGCCAAATAATTTATGAGCAGGTAAGTTCCACTATCTTCTGTCAATTGAGAAGCACCTTGATGTATTACTACTTTTCAAAACATTGTGAAAAAATGTAAACAATTCTTCCAAGCATTTTCAAGTAGTAAGTAAATGCCCATTTTAAGAGTATGAACCCCAAACTATCCTTGTGGGTTTCATACTCATATATATATATATGTGTGTGTGTGTGTGTGTGTATGTGTATATATATATATATATATATATATGTATGTATATATATGTATGTATGTATGTATATATATAAACATTTATATCTTTATGAAAAATCCTTATATATGCCTGATCTTCACATGACAGAAAATGTTCTGTCAACATGTCTGGAATCTGGAAAAAGTCAATCCGTTGGTGTAATATTTTATATTTGTAAGTGTGGTCTTCCCGTGTTTTTTACAAACAAACAAACTTTGCAACACAAAATCATGTGTGAACATTTAAATTCAGAGCAATGCAGTTCAGGTGACCTGCATAGACTGGAAACAGGATTAAATCAACAACAAGCTTTTCACTTTAAAGTCCTGGATTCTGCCAGATGAAAGGGTGTAGCTGTGCTACTGGCTCAGGTTTAAAGGAACTATGCAGCCTCGGATTCATATCACATTCTAATCTGTGAGACTGACATGGGCCTGAAAAGGAAAGTCTTTGAAAGTGATACATTTGTGTGATGGAGTAAACTTGGAGAGCTCTTTACAAATGGGAGTGAGAAATGGGCAGATAAGGAGATAAAAGGAAATCTCTACAATGAACATTTCTATGTCATCAGCTGTAACCTGTGTCTGTAAGAGAGAGAGAGAGTTATTATTAAGAGATAATAAGCATCAGATAGGTTGGTGCTAATGTTTGCAGAGCACTCCGTACCTTCTTATTCCTGCAACACTCCCCCCCCCAGCAAAAAATGTGAAGATATCAAGTGATTGCATTGTTAATTATCTACAATGTTACTTTAATTTCTCTTTTTTAAACCCTGAAGTTAGGTTTTTCTACTCCATTTATTCAGGTGGCTTGCATGTATATGCCTCTATCTGTATTAATGTATGTATCAACAGGATTTATTAAGACTGTGCATGAGCTTCAATATTTACTTCCAATTGCGGGGGGGGGGGGGGATTACCGGTAAATGCCAAATTATTATACTTGGGTTTTTCCACCAGAACATCCTAACCCAAGGATGCAATAAAGCAAAAATGAACATTTCAGAGAGAATTAGAGATACTGAACTACTAAACCACTAGCCCAAGCTGCTCTATATCCCATGCTTTGCACAAACAGAATGGCACTGGCACTTCCCAATTATTTGACAAACTTGACCACCCCCAAATTTAGAAAGACATTGACGCAAGCCAAATTTAATGTCTTGCCATCTGCACGATACAAAAGGACTCCCCACGGCAAGAGGATCTGCCCATGTAAAAGTGGTCAAATTGAAACTGTGGGTCATGTTCTTTTCTACTACAGATTTTTTCAGATATCAGAGCCTCCTTCATAACGCTGCTTGTATGAAAAGTACCAGGGAGGACAGAGGAATACTATTTAAGTTACCTCTTGTCCGACTGGAATCCCTACGTCACCAGAAATGTGGCTAGATTTTGTGCAATAGCCATAAGTCAGATAAAGCAAAATATTATTCAGCTCCACAAAAAGTCATAAATTGACACAGCTCACAGTCAAATTCTTTAAAAAAAAAAAACTTTTAATGGAGTTTATATTTCCTTGGATGCATATTTTAATTAGTATATTGATTATACTGAAATTCTGGTTCTTCTATGCTGGCTGTTTAGCCGTAATAATAAACATTTGTTCATTCAGTATTTGCCTTTTATCTGTATCTCTGTATTTCTAAAAATTCCAATCTGTTTCTGAATCACTCTGTGCTCCCTCTGTATAAAACCCCTGGATTCTCCATTCAGTTTAATGGGGAATCTAAAACAGTTACAGTGTTTTCCCCTTTTGGCCAAAGTGAAAGAAATTTGCAGGCACAGGTTTTCAGAGTAGATTAAGCCACTCTAGTCAATTTTTTTTCCTGGGAAAAAGTAAAAGGAATTCACTTTTCTCCATGACCTCTAACCTATAAAGAGCTCTGGTTTGTTTGTTTGTTGGTTGGTTGGTTGGTTGGTTGGTGTTTGTTTGTTACTAAAATCTGGATCCAACCATATAGGTTTTGTACATTTTACTCTAATTGGAATAAATATGGTTGTGTGGTAGCCTGGAGGTCTTTATTTATATTTAATTTATTTATTAGATTTATATATCACCCTTCATCAAAAGATCTTAGGGCAGTTCACAAGATAAAAATACATGATAAAAGCACAAATAAATAGTTAAAACAGAAAACAAAACAAAACAATAACACCTCCCTTCCCATAGACATATTTAAAAGGCTGTAGAATATTAGTCAGATGCCTGGTTGAAGAGAAACATTTTTGCCTGGCACCTAAAGGTATCTAAGGAAGGCGCCAGCTGAACCTCCCTGGGGGGAGCATTCCACAAACGGGGAACCACTGCCACCCTCCAGACCTCATGTGGAGGAGGCACACAAAGAAGGATCTCAGAGGGTGATCTCAGGGTCTGGGTAGGTTTATATGGAGAGAGGCAGGCCTTGAGGTAGAATCATAGAATCATAGAGTTGGAAGAGACCACAAGGGCCATCGAGTCCAACCCCCTGCCAAGCAGGAAACACCATCAGAGCACTCCTGACATATGGTTGTCAAGCCTCTGCTTAAAGACCTCCAAAGAAGGAGACTCCACCACACTCCTTGGCAGCAAATTCCACTGTCGAACAGCTCTTACTGTCAGGAAGTTCTTCCTAATGTTTAGGTGGAATCTTCTTTCTTGTAGTTTGGAGCCATTGCTCCGTGTCCGCTTCTCTGGAGCAGCAGAAAACAACCTTTCTCCCTCCTCTATGTGACATCCTTTTATATATTTGAACATGGCTATCATATCACCCCTTAACCTCCTCTTCTCCAGGCTAAACATGCCCAACTCCCTTAGCCGTTCTTCATAAGGCATCGTTTCCAGGCCTTTGACCATTTTGGTTGCCCTCCTCTGGAGGTCTTGTGGTCCTGAGTCATTTAAGGCTTTATAGGTCAAAACCAGCACTTTGAATTGGGAAACTAATTGGCAGCCAGTGCTGTTGAGTCAGGATCAAAGTAATATGCTCATACCATCTTGCCCTGGTGAGCAACCCAGCCACTGAATTCTACACTAACTGAAGTTTCTGAACTATCTTCAGAGGCAGCCCTACGTATAACACGTTGCAGTAGTCCAGCCTAGTGGTTACCAGAAAACAGACAACAGAAGTTGGGCTATCCCTGTGTAGATAGGGGTGCCGCTGGGCCACCAGCTGAAGCTGATGGAAGGTACTCTTACCACCAAGACCCCCTAAGCCTCAAGCGACAGCAAAGTACCCGAGGTATATACCTGCTCCTTCAGAGGGAGTGTAACCCCATCAACAGCAGGTGACCTCCCATCCGTCCGATCTAGGGAACCATCCACTAACACTGTCTCAGTCTTATCTGGGTTAAGCTTCAGTTTGTTGGCTCTCATCCAGTCCTTTACCAAAGCAAGAGAACGGTCCAGCACACACACTGCCTCGCCTGAAGATCTAAAGGAGAAATAGAGCTATGTGTCATCAGCATATTGCTCACAACAGATTCCCAAACAATGTAGTGCGGGGTTCTTCTCTCCAATGCTTACATATCAGCTTCCTTGTGTCAGGCTTGGTCTGAACCTCAGGGTCAGTTCTTCTGAACTCTCAGTTCAGAACATGGTGGCAGTTCCTTTATCGGATGCCAAATTAGAGCACATTAAGAGCTTATCAAACTCTAATAGCTATCTCTGGATGTACTTGTGGGTGCGAATGCAGCTGAAGTAAAGCAACAGCGACAGTTGGAGGAAAAACTGGAGGTGGCTATGCTTGGAAACATCTCATACCTCTGTTCCCTGCAGCTATGGCCGCTCGCCAACTGGCTGTAAGGAGTACTGTGACAAACCTTTCGCAGTGTCTCTCCCCACCCCTGGCACTTAAAGGTAGGTGGGTGTGAATCAAAGCAAGGAGGCAGGGGAGGGGGGAAGAACTTTGTTGCACTTTCCAGGGGTGGTGCTAGCGTGGTTTCCATTTACTGTAATAAACCAGTAAGGTGGCTGAGTGAGCTTTTCTCATGGCTTAAAAAACATCCTCCCACACGTGCACACCGCAGAGCAGGGACTCTTCTTCCGAAGGCTTACGTGTTGGCAGCATTTTCGACATTCATCATGTGGCCATGCGACACGTAAACCTTTGGGAGAATAATATATTTTGCCGCTCTAAGCGCAAAAGGGGCTTTTCTGGAAGGCTAGAAGCAACGGCTGGTCCTCTTTTAGAAGTGGGAGAGGTGGGGACACCATCTAACTCTTGGTAATTAGTTCACCATCGTTTGAGTTGCTTTGGCAAAAGCTTCAGGTGTAATCACTTCAGTAAAAAGGGGGGGGACTATAGTGTAGAAAAATATGTGCAAAAGTGGGAAATACACACAAGCAACAAAACCAAATCCAGTGTATTGATGAGAGGTTTGGTTTCCCTTGCTTGCTTTCTCCCCCTGCCCCCCTTCAGCATTCTAGTAATGTAAAACTCCTGCTTAAGGTAGAAAATCATTTTTCAATTTCAGGAAACATTGTTACTAGCTGCCAAGAGTGGAGCCATATAATAACAACTATTTGCTAAAACTGAACACCTGCAATTTTATAGAAGGCCTCTCAGGACAGCTGCAAGTAAGAACCTCAGTCTACTGATAAAGCAGCCAATCAAAACCTTAATCTTTTGTCTAAGAAAATAATACATTTTGCTGGCTGAGGACACACAGTCTAAGCAGTGTGTGTGTGTGTGTGTGTGAGAGAGAGAGAGAGAGAGAGAGAGAGAGAGAGAGAGAGACTCAAAAACCTCATTGTCATAAGACAATGGCAACTCTGGGGGCGAAGACTAGTCTGACAATATGATTTCCCACATTGGATGAAAGATTCCTGAAAGAATCCCTATATACCAGGATTTTGTATCAAGCTGAAACATGACACACACTCCCACTGCTAAATCAGATTGTGATTATTTTCAATAATTCAGGGGAAATTCATCTGCCTCTCTCCAGGACATGCAGCTCACATGCGGTCACTCTACTTAATTGCTCAGCCGAGACTTCAGCCATTAAGAGCCTTCCGAATCTATTAGCAGGGCTATTTGTCATACACGTATGTGGATTACTGGGTGGAATCCAGTTATCTGCTGCCAAATCCAGATTCCTGGGAATCTCAGTCTTAATTTCCCTTTCCACCGCTCAACCCTGCCCCGCAAATGTGTGGCCTTTCTGGTTGCAGAGATACATTTGAAAACATGAAGGCATTAACGGGGGAGGGATCCTGCTTGCCCCAAGATTGCCCACTGGAATTCAGAGGAGCCACGTTGGTTAAGAAACTTAGGACTGTAGTCTTAACCTCAAAAGGGTTTGTCAGACCACCACCCACCTGTCAGTCACCTGACATAATCATAATGGTGGCTGACAACATGGCTAGCTGCTGACTGCAAGTAAAAGCTAAATGCCACAAAACAGTAGCCCCTGGCCAGCTATAACCTATTTTTCATCCTCTCATTATGAACTAAGTTAATGGAAATAACATTGGTCCATCCAAGATTGGTTTCTCTTGCCGTGTACTGGCATTGAGGGATAGCTCAGTGGGTAGAGCATGAGACTCTTAATCTCAGGAACGGGGGTTCAATCCCCACATTGGGTGAAGGATTCCTGCCTTGCAGGGGGTTGGACTAGATGACCCTTGGGGTCCCTTACAACTGTACAATTCTAGGATCCTATGAGGCTTCAGTTGTAACTTTGATTGGCAACGTACACTTGGGGAAATTGAGGTGAAGGGATTCTTAGTCCAGCATGAGCTGTCAGTTTATGTATTTTTTTATACTGGGAAATCCAACTCTTGCTTCAGAAATCCTGTGTGGTCTTGGCTTATTTCAACACCCTCACACCTGTGGCTTTAACCTCATGCGACTTCAGGAGGTTTCAGAGGGATCCAAGGAAGCTTTTGGAGGCTTTTTGATAAGGGATGAATTATTTACCAGGCTGCCTCTTATCTGGTGGTGGCGGATACATCAAAGCGGGAGAAGGGTTGGTGCAAGCAGAGCAGCAGTACACTCTCTTGCACCCAGTTTCCTTCCCTAGGCAGCCTGGGACTTTGGTGGGTGGGGTTTGGCCACCTCAGTAGTGCAGAAGGCAAAAGATACCAATTTATTAACCAAGCAAAGTCAGAAGGTATACAGTAGTACCTCGGTTTATGAACTTAATCTGTTCTGGAAGTCCGTTTTTAAACGGCACGCTTTCCCTAATGAGGCCTCCTGCTGCCGGTGCCCTTCCACCGTTCGGATTCTGTTCTTAGACCAAAGTAAAGTTCGCAAACCGGGACTCTACTTCCAGTTTTGAGGAGTTCATAAATGGAATCATTCTTAAACAGAACTGTTTGTAAACTGAGGTACCACTGTATTTATATCAAGCCTTGCAAGAAACCCCATTTGAAGGAAGCTTGTTGGAAAACATTTGTCCTCTTCTATGGCATGCAGTGCTCACTGGAAGGACAGATCCTGAAGCTGAGGCTCCAATACTTTGGCCACCTCATGAGAAGAGAAGACTCCCTGGAAAAGACCCTGATGTTGGGAAAGCACAAGGAGAAGGGGATGACAGAGGACGAGATGGTTGGACAGTGTTCTCGAAGCTACCAGCATGAGTTTGACTAAACTGTGGGAGGCAGTGGAAGACAGGAGTGCCTGGCGTGCTCTGGTCCATGGGGTCACGAAGAGTCAGACACGACTAAATGACTAAACAACAACATGGCACGCAGCCTGAGCACAAACAGTTCCCAGGAACTTATTAGGACTCTTTGATTGTGTGGTTCCAAGTTCTGAGTAGTAACAAATTGTGATGCTCTGATGGTGTGCAAATGACTCAGGCTCCAAAGGACGTGGTTCTGAGGTATAGAAAGTAGTACTTTTGCAACCTTGTAAGTTTCCCATGGAGGTCTTGCATCCAAAACGTAATGACAGCTTACCCAAAACAGTGAAGTTTAACCCAGCTGTGTGTTCACTTGTATGTGGTGGTGGTGGGAATAGCAGAGCTCTTCTTTCCTCAGGGGAAGGGAACTGCACCACCTTCTAATGAAAACTGAAACAGTCTATTGGAGCATGAGGAAAATCCCGCTGGAGTTTCTATTGGGGGGTCTGGAGTGTACACTAATTTGATACATGCCTTCCTTGTAATTTTGAATGGAGTCAGGTCCTGTCCTGAACTTTTTCACATACATAGCACACAATGAAAGGGAAGCATAAGGCAAGGCCAATCATAGGCCTTTCCATATGGCAAAATAAGCAAGGATGTTGATGGATGAAGGCAAATAAATAACAAGGTCACAGATTTTGGACCTCATTTTCCACCGTTGTCAGTACTCTACACACAACACATAGAAAAGGAGAAAACACCATAGCTTTAGAAACCTAATAAATGAGATCCATGGAAGAAACAGCAATAAGGGGAAATTGTGTTCACATACACACTGAACAATGCTAAGCGACTGTCTAAAGCTTTAAGGAAGCCAGCTAATTAAGTGCTAGGGTTGGCAAAACCACAAGCAAAAACAGAGATAAAAATAAGGTAACATATTCAATAGTTAGTTTTGTTCAATTATATTTTACCATCTGATATTTATTAATATTCCAGTATGAAAAGAGAAAACATGCTGCTTCTTTTTTTGTTTCAAAATCCAGCTCTGAAGTCATTGCTACAGCTTTGCACACAAAGAGCTTCAGTTCTCGCTGGGCGTGATTGGAGAAGGGGGAAGGGGAGTATTTGGGAAATATAAGCTCACATTTTGCTTTAAAGCTATCCCCCTTTTTACTGGTTAAACCTCATCTAAAAAGCTGTATTTGGAGAGGCAGGTCTACGTCCAGCTCCTTGTGTGTTGCTGCATTTTCACAGCATAATGTCACCCAGGGCCATTCATTTGTCTTTGCATAAAGGCTTAATAGAACCAAAATAGCACAATTATGTGCTTGAGAGCCAGAATAGGGGGAAAGAAAACAAAAAAAAAACCCCACACCGCTGAATTTGGCTCCAGCGAAAGGGGAAGGTCCAGACTGCAATTCTGCAAAGCGTGCCTTTTTAACGTCCCCCCCCCCAAAGCAGCAAGCAAATGGTCAATAATATTAAGGAGTGGAAACTGATGGATGACAAAGAACGAAAAGCAACAGAATGTGAGAAAATGAATGTGGCTAATAATATGAGCCTTACAAAGGCTCATTCATCTGTATGATTTCTTACGTCATACGTACAATGAGCTGCCAGCAACCAACATGAGACAGCCAACACGGTTCTTACATAAGCAAGTGAATGGTCACCAACAAAATTCAAATAAAATAGGTTCAAGTGTAAACCAGAGGAGGCATAAACTCAAACTTTCAGGACTGTTGATCTCAGCTTACACTTAAACAAATAATTCAAGGCATTAGTTTTCATTCACTATCAGACTCAATTTGATCTGTTTCTTGTAGTCTCAGTAAGGATAATGGGTGGCTCCCTCAGTACAAAAGAAAATTGTCTTACATGGTGCTTGCAGCAATCATTTATTATTTCATGCACTCATGGTCCACTAAATACTCTTAGACGATGCACTGCATTCAGGTTCAACATCTTCAAATATTGTCTATATTGTTGTCATGTTGTGGTATCTACTATTTTCAACATGGCCAGTGCCATGGTATACACAATGACTCCGCCCCCCCTCCCGCCTTATTCCTATACCCCGTCTAAACACTAATCCCATGATGAAGGATGGGAAACAGCAATATATGCAGGTCCCACTATTCGCACACTCACTATCTGAAAATTATGAAGAATGAGAATTATATCCAACCTTATTATATGTTCCACAGATTTGCTGTTTTTTTCTGCTTTGCTGGTTGGCGGTAGCCATTTTCAGGCAGAAATCATGGAAAGAGGGAGAGGGAACAAGACTGGACAAATCAAGCAGGAAAAAATACAGGTGAAACTCGAAAAATTAGAATATCGTGGAAAAGTTCATTTATTTCAGTAATTCAACTTAAAAGGTAAAACTAATATATGAGATAAAGGCTTGACATATCTCGCTTTGCATGTCATGAGTGTATCTCATATATTAGTTTCGCCTTTTAAGTTGAATTACTGAAATAAACTTTTCCACGATATTCTAATTTTTCGAGTTTCACCTGTAGACAAAGTGGGGAGCAGCAGCAGTTGGAAACATAGCCCCCCCGCCCCCCGCTTTGCCTCTCTTTTGGTGACTGAGCTGCAGCCATTTCAAGAAGGAACCATGAAGAGAAGAGGGGGCACACAAATCCCACACTAGAAACATTTCCATAGGAGATAATGGAAATGGTTGACTTGTTATGTGAATGCATAGTGTTTGGTAAGTGGAACCTGCACATACTTAAAATCCATTCACCTCTGTCACAGTAAGGGATAGTCTTCCTATTTCACCTCCAAGTGTATGTTGCCAATCAAGGTTACAATTGAAGCCTCAATGCCAATAACACAAAAAGAGAAACCAACCTGAGATGGGCCTAAAGGTAAAGGTAAAGGACCCCTGACAGTTAAGTCAGCCCTGTTTAGGGAAGTTTTTAACGTGTGATATTTTACTGTATTTTTGGTTTTTATGGAAGCCGCCCAGAGTGGCTGGGGAGGCCCAGCCAGATGGGCGGGTATAAATAATAAATTATTATTATTATTATTATTATTATTATTATTAGTCCAGCCGCAAACAACTCTGGGGTTGTGGCGCTCATCTCGCAGAGGGAGCCAGCATTTGTCTGCAGACAGTTTTTCCGGGTCATGTGACCAACATGACTAAGCCGCTTCTGGCGAAACCAGAACAGCGCACGGAAACGCCGTTTACCTTCCCGCCAGAGCGGTACCTATTTATCTACTTGCACTTTTTGGCGTGCTTTCGAACTGCTAGGATGGCAGGAGCTGGGACCAAACAACGGGAGCTCACTCCGTTGCGAGGATTCAAACCGCCAACCTTCCGATCGGGAAGCTCAGTGGTTTAGACCACAGTGCCACCCACGTCCCAAGATGGGCCTAGTAAACCAATATTTCCCAGTATGCCTGATGTTGCCAAGCAACCATCAGCTTCCATTAATTTTGATCCTAATGGGTGGATGAAAAATATATGCTTTCTGGCCAGGGCCTTCTGTTTTATGGCATTTTAATTTTAGAAAAAGAGTTAATCTCAACCAAGATATTTTGGGCTCTGTTTTACCAGCCAAGATCATCAACTTAGGGCCCACAAGTACCTTCTCCAAATTGGTTCATGGGATAAGACTGCAACTGTGCCCAAAGTCATGTGAAATAAAGGCACTGCTGCCTTTATTTCAGACGACTCTATTCCAGCAGGTTCATATTGAAGTACAGAGTGCTTACTGTGTCCCCATAAAACTAGCGTATTCTGTGCTTTTTTGTAATTATTAACAGGGCAACCTATGCTTTGTTAATATGGATAAAGTTTAACAGCCACTTCTTTTCCCAAAGTAATCCTTGGAGCTGTAATTCTATGTGAGAAATTCAGGTCTCTAATAAAATGTTCAGCACTCTCACTAAACTACAGATCCCAAGATTTTTTGAGAGCAGAAATAACAGCTAAACTGGCGTATAAGAGCACTGTAAGCCTGCAATGTTAATATATCCAGAGTCTCGGTGCTGGCAACAGCATTTAATTCAAAAGAGCAGAGTGGATCAAATGAAATACAGTACATAAAATAAAATTGTTGTAAAAAGGTAAAACACTCTGAAAAGGAAATAGGAGAGCTCAGATAAATCTTCAGTACACTATTATCAATAAAAATTGTAGAACCGATGGAGAAAGTTGCCATAAGCTTAAAAGACATAGATACATTTTATAAAGATAAAAAATATGAGATCTGAAATATGCATAAATACAAACTAAACTTTGTTACATAGGATAAGATGTAATTCTCATATCAAATATACAAATTAAATCTCTTTGCACTTAATTGCTAGTTTATCTCATTCTTTCGCCTACTCTTCCTTGTTGCCAAGACACAGAGAGCTACTTTGTAAGTTACAGAGTCATCAGCCTCACTCAGCAGCCATTTCACCCTCTCTGCCCTGGTTAAATTAATTCTATCGCGAACAGAGGTTTTATAAATCAGTCTATTGGGGGGGGTGCAGAGAGGGCATTGCAATAAGTAATGGCATATGCCATCCACACATGGTTGCCCACAAAGACAGAGTCTTCCTTTGTAGGGTATTCTACTGTACTGTCTGTCCAGAACCGCTGAGGGCATCAGCTGGAAGCGTAGCTCTGTAAAGGCAATTCTTAATGGGGCAGATGAAAGATGTGTCAGATAACCAGCTCAAAAGTGTGCTGTTTTAGTAAGTGGAAGCCATGGTGAACACTTAGAGAAATCAATCACAGTTAGGTCTCTCTCTGCCTCAGACCCAAAGAGCCAGACCCCCAAAAGTCTCCCATCCCTGTTGAGGGAGTTTGTTCCAGTTCTCAGTGGCACAAAGCGGGAAGCCTCTCATCCGATAAAGATCTTAGTCTTTTATATGTAATTTAGACACAGGTAGTCAGTTCTAGTCTGCATTGTTGTCACACCCATTTCTACATGGAGGAGGACGGCTGATATCTCATTGGGAAAGGAAACTGCTTTCCTGAGGAACTGATTTTGCACCATTTCTAAGGCTTTGCTAAACTGGTGCAATAAACTTATAGGAGCTTTAACCTGGTAACAAAAGTAAGGTTACATTCTTAAAGGTTAACAATCCAGCAACACAACTAGAAGCAGAGCTATTGTTTCAGAAATTATGGTGTTCCAATAGTAGTAGTAGTAGCAGTAGTAGTAATACTATTACTACTACTACTACTAATAATAATAATAATAGCATGGTCACAAACCAAATGTGCAACATACATTTCGAGACAAAAACCTACGTACTACCTCTCATGCCCCCAAAACTAACTGAATCTATTTTTTTTACTCAGGGAAAAAACCAATTACAACGCATATGAGTGAGAATAGCTATACCAATACAACCAGCGTATATAGCATTAAGATTGTGATCCTCCCTGTTATTGGATATGAGGGGGACATACGTACAAAACAATGGAGTGAGAAAGGCAAAGATCTTCAAAGAAGTGGTTAATTTAAAAAAAAAAATTACCGCATAGTTTTCATGGAGCAAGGTGGTGGCAGTGAGATAACGCAAAAAGAAAAAGAAAATGCAGCTTCCTAAAATAAGAGGATGGTTTTGTTCTTTTACTATCATTTTTGAAAACTTGCTTTTCATAGATTAGTATTTAAGGCATGAACCAGGAGCCTGATTTTTTTTCTGTAAAGCGAACAACAGTCAAGAGTCTTAGCAGTAACTGAAACCATCTCACGCTGCCTTCTTTAGGACTAGTCTGGATTGAGTAAAACTCTTCAGGAAGGCAGGAAGGAATTGAAGCCACTGTTAAATGCTTGCCCACCTTTGTTCCCGCTAATGCCCTTTTGAGCCTAGCCAAGATGGCAGCGACTCTGCTGACATGCATAATTATTATTTTTAAGGCACGACTCATAAAAACTTGACTCATGTCTTAATTCTGCTAACGCTGAACCTGGGTCATTAGCAAAGTTCTCCAAGTATGTGAATTTCTGCTTAGCAGCAACTACAGGGCACATGGAGTTTCTATGTAGGTTTAGCCTACACTGGCTTCAATGAGAAAATAAATACATACAAACATAAATACATATAGGGGTAGGTATACATGCTCAGTCACCCAAAACTGAAGTATACGGAACAGACCACAATCCAGTTTTTGATTTTCAGAGCAGAACAACATTCCATTTTTTATTTTTTAAAATTTAGTTTTAAACTGACCTCTTAGACAAACACACCCCATCCCTTCACATTAATTATAATCTCAAAAAATAAAAAAATCCTAAAGTCCATGGTCCTGATTTGGCACGGCACAGGAGCATGTGCTTAATTTATACATCATGTAAGTACTCTGTAATTTCAGATTTACAATGCTCTGATCCTCCCAGGATTGAGTCTATGGTGAATAGCAGCAAGTAACTGAAAGAGAGTTGAACTGCACAGCTGTTTGGAATATGGACAATGTTCACAGACACTTTCCAACCAGTAATAGTTTAGACAAAACCCATTTTACACATATCATTAAGAAAATTTATGATAGTCACTGTTCTTTAAAAATTTATTACATTTCCCTCAACATGCATTTCCCTCTTTTCAAAATCAGTATTACTTCTTCCTAGAAGCTGTAAGGACAAATAAAGGTATTTCAAATCATGCATTGTCTTGGTCACTCCTGTTTCACCAGAAATTATATGCATTATTTGTGTCAGATGCTGCAGGGATCAACTCAGGATCCATGTGGATTAAGGCACTGGCTGCCTGCACTGTACAGATAACTGCAGGCAGTTGCACTTCGGAAACTCGCAAGATATCCCAGAATCTCCTGGCCCAGGGAGGTGGGTTACATCAGATCTGTTCCTAGATCTGCAGGCTTTCCTCAGCCCGGATAACTTGTCGTTGAGGGAAGCAGAGCAGCCACCTCTGTCTTGCTATCTCCTATCGCCCTGCTCAATGGGCTTTGGCACAAAAACCCAATAACATGCAATGCAAACATGTGCATATTGTTGCATGCAAGTTGGTTACAGGCCCTATTCTGAAATGCAGTTTTGTTTGCTTCTCTTATAACAGGAATGATGAACATGTGGCCCTCCAGATATTTTTGGACTGCGGAATCTATCACCATCCCTGTCCATTGACCATCCTGGCTGGGGCTGATGGGAGCTGGAATCAGCAACATCTGAGGGGCCACACCTTCCTCATCCCTGTCTTAAAATGACCCTGCTTCTTTATAAATACAGTGGTACCTCGGGTTAAGTACTTAATTCATTCCGGAGGTCCGTTCTTAACCTGAAACTGTTTTTAACCTGAAGCACCACTTTAGCTAATGGGGCCTCCTGCTGCTGCCGCGCCGCCAGAGCACAATTTCTGTTCTCATCCTGAAGCAAAGTTCTCAACCCGAGGTACTATTTCTTGGTTAGTGGAGTCTGTAACCTAAAGTGTATGTAACCCGAGGCATCTAATAAAAGGCATCTAATAATGCAATAATAATTGTATCCAAATATGTAATTTCACGTCTTCTGCTCTCAGAACAGCTGCTTTTTATGCCTCCCACAAGAAAAGTAAGCCTGTACAGTGCTACCTTTGGTTACATACTTAATTCATTCCGGAGGTCCGTTCTTAACCTGAAACTGTTCTTAACCTGAAGCACCACTTTAGCTAATGGGGCCTCCTGCTGCTGCTGCTGCTGCCGCTGCCGTTGCCGTGCGATTTCTGGGTTAGCAGAGGTACTATTTCTGGGTTAGCAGAGAATGTAACCTGAAGCGTATGTAACCTGAAGCGTATGTAACCCGAGGTACCACTGTATCTAAATACTTTTTTTTTTTGACGTGAATATTTTAGCATTGCATTTGTTTGTCTTTGAAAACTTCACTTCCTGAACACATGAGGATTCTTCAAAGCAAGAAGGCAAAGGCCAATACCAAAAAATATTGTTGTGTCCACGATACATAGCATGCCTGTGCTCAGCATGCACAGAAGAAAATAAATGTGCTAATTATATATTCACCTCCCCAGGACGATTTTTCAAGAAAAAAGAGGTGCTGGAACTCACCATGAACGTCTCCCTTGTTCTCTTATAATGGCAATGACACCCACCTTCGAGGTGCCGACACCGAGTTCTGGCTGGGGGAAAAAGCCCTGCAACTCCCACAGATGACACATTTAGAAGACAGGTGGAACCTGCAGCAAAATATTGCAGAGTGGCGTGCCACGGTTCAGGGTTCCAGTCTGCCAATATTGTCTTCTAGGATTCCCCACTCCCTTTTCTCTCCCCCGCCCCCCACCAAATAATCAACATGCAAAGTCCTCATTGAGCTGTTTTGCCACCTGCCCTAGCTTTGGTGTTGGGGGTTTGCTTTAATTTTACAAAGGAATGTTTCATATTTCCACAAACCTTGGCATTCCTCCAACCTCCTTGGTTAATAAGCATGGTGTTGTTTGGGGCTACATAAGGGCTCCCACTTGGAGAATAAGTTTGCTACTAGTATACAAGACAGAGGTGGAACTCAAGACTCCACTCAGCCCCCCAGCCAGCATGACCAATGGTCAGGAATGATTCAAGCTGTAGCCCAGCAACATCTGGAGGTCCACAGGTTAGCCAGATAAAGGAGCCATAGGTTCAAAACTCTGCAGATCTTATTGTGCTTTGCATTGAATATGTAGTGCCATGTGTAGGACCTAGAGGTTTTTACATGTTTTAGGCTGCAATCCTACATACATTTACTTGGGATTAAAGGCCACTCACCTGAGTGGGACAGACATGAGAGTAGACATGTACAGGATAGCACTGTGAGTGCTGCAGAGACTTAGGAATACGAAGAAGAAGAAGAAGAAGAAGAAGAAGAAGAGGAGGAGGAGGAGGAGGAGGAGGAGGAGGAGGAGTTTGAATTTGATATCCCGCTTTATCACTACCCGAAGGAGTCTCCAAGCGGCTAACATTCTCCTTTCCCTTCCTCCCCCACAAACAACAAACACTCTGTGAGGTGAGTGGGACCGAGAGACTTCAGAAAAGTGTGACTAGCCCAAGGTCACCCAGCAGCTGCATGTGGAGGAGCGGAGACGCGAACCCGGTTCACCAGATTACGAGTCTGGCTCTAAGCTATATTGCCTCTTGATAGACATCATGTCCAAAAGATTATGCCCAAAAAAGCATCTGTTTCTTAAACATTTTTTTAAAAGTCATTCAGATTATCTAGTTTCTTCCTAACTAACTCAAAAGGCACTAGCTATTTTTTTAAAAAAATTAAGCCTAATTTAAAACAAAGCTCAGTGAAGTAGAATTTGGATGTGTCAGTAAATAGAACTAATTGTATTCCTGCTAAAGGAGAAACGGATGCTTCTATAACATACACATGCAAACATTCATCAAAAAACGTATGAGAGATGCCACTGTCCCCCCCCCTTTCCCTTTGTATTTGTTGCTGACTACCTCATGTGAGACATAAATGGCTCTCTTTCTGTGCCAAGCATTTGCAGTGGTGTCTGTATTCTGTTATGTAAAGTGCTATCTGGTGCAGCTATGGGTTCTCTGCCAAACTCCTATTCTCTGTTTCACTGTCCTCAAGGCTCAACTATCCTTTGGTTCCATGCCTGCCTATTGCCACAGTCTTAACAGCTGCCTAATTATTCCAACTAAGCAAAGCGATGGCATTTTTAGATCACTGAGAAACAAGGAAGGATACAAAGAACTGATTAACCAGGAAAAAGACATGACATGGGCAATAAACTATTTTATAAGACTTGCAAAGCAGATGACTATGTCCAGAGAGTCACACATTTAACAGGGTTTTTGTTTTGTTCTTGTGCGGAGGGGGCTGCATGGGCTACAACACGGACGGCCAAGTTCTTGGGCCTGGAGGAGCTCCTTGACCATCAACTATGACTCTAATCAGCACCCCTCCCCCCGCAGAAGTCAGAGCCTTCGTTCCAGACTCCAGAGGTTGTCTAGCAAAGGTGGCTCAAAGTGAGGAACTAGAGCAGGAGAGAGAACCTAGAGAAGGCTTCCTCAAGCTCGGCCCTCCAGACGTTTATGGCCTACAACTCCCTTGATCCCTAGCTAGCAGGACCAGTGGTCAGGTATGATGGGAATTGTAGTCTCAAAACATCTGGAGGGCCGAGGTTAAGGAAGCCTGACCTAGAGGCTGCCATAGAATCTTCTGTGATAATGGGGAGACTACCAAGGTGAGTCTCTCATGAAGAGAGACCTCCTTTTTTTTTTAAAGAATAATATTTATTCAGATTTTCAAAATACAAAAACATTTAGAACAAATCAACAAAAACAGATAGAAAGGCAAAAGAAAAAAGAAAAAAAGAGAAAAAATAAACAAGATTCAAAATAACTTCATTTCATTATCTTATGTCTTAGACTTCCTCATACCTCCCTTTTTTGTATTCCAATTTAATCATTGTTTCAGCAAATTCTTCCCATATTTATCAAAAAAAGAATAATTTATCTTAACAATCTATTTCAAATTTATCAATATTACCTTTAACTTTATCTTTACTTTCAAAACCATATACCTTTAAATTTAGACTTTAAATTATATTTATACTTATTATCTTTGAATCTTTCTACTAAAGCCAATTATTTCCTTTCTGCCACAGTCTATTATTTCACAAATGTTACTCAGAAATAGCCAAATATATAAAAGAAAGTTCAATTCTAGTTTTGTCCATCATCCCTTTCTTCCTGGTTTCGGGTTACGTCCGTCCTTTCTTCCCTTTAATCTTAATTTTCAGTCCGGTGTTCTAATGTCTGAGGCACTCAAGTCACTTCCATGCCACCTCTGCAGATTTTCTTGCTCCTGGTTATGATACGACACTTTCTTGTCCCTTGTTGAAGTCTTTTGAGAGACCTCCAATCCTATGAGGCTTTAAGACAGAAGACCTCTTCAGCCAGGTCTTCCTCCTGGAAAGTGCCTGGGACAACTGCCAGACAAGAAATGGCAAAGCAGCAGTGGACTGCACCCTGCAGGCCAACAGCTGACCATCCTTGCTCTCACAAAAAGAATGACCATGCACATAATCTAGCATAATCTAGCATGTACAATCGATCTATATATGCATTTGGCATTCATCTGATTTAAGGAGGGGTGCAAAGGGACCACCAACCAATATTTAGAAGAATTACGGTAATTAAAATCACCCACCCACAATGGGAACTTGTCTACCAATTGCACCACAGTGCTTAGATTTGGCACTAGCATTTAGGCTGATGATTGCAGCTCTAATCCATCTGAAGTTTGCTCCAAAACTCCTGGCTGCTATGCTTTGGGCAATTCAAGTGCAAGGATTGTAACATTTTCATTATTGCCACATCCACCTCAATGAGCATTATGTATTCTGTACCCTCAGTATATTTTTATCTTCTCCCATGGAACCATCCCATAGGAAGATAGGAATCTGCCTCGTACCAGGTCATATTATTTGGCTAAGTACTGCCTATTCCAGCCTTCCCCAATTTGGTGCCCTCCATAAGTTTTTGACTACAACTCCCATTATCCCTGCCCATTTGCACATGGTCTGGGACTCATGGGAATTCTAGTCCAGTAGTTCAGAAGCGAGCCAGTTTCAGAAAGGCTGAATTACTCCGATTGGCATTAGGTCAACAGAGTTTTGGACAGGAACCTTTTCTATCATTTGCCACCAGATCCTTTTAATGGAAGTTACCAGGGATTCAACTTGTAAATCATGTCCTCTACAGTTTCTCCCAGAATCTTACCAAATCCTTTAATATTACCTTTCATGCCAAGACTAAATACACATGCACAAGAACACTTTACAATTACCAATCCTGGAAAGGAGATGGTTACACTGATTATTCCCTGCTCCACTTTACCTAATAGCTAGTCCCACCAAATTTTGTAATTACAACAGAAAAACACAATCAAACCATCAATAAACAATTTAAAATAGAAACTCCAATATTAAAAAGAAAGTGTGTCCAATCAGTGGTTTCCTAGATTGTGCCTGCATTACTTCTTTCAAAAATTCAAGTTATTATCAACTTGAATTTTGCAGCAAAGCAATCTGGAGGATTATGAGAGAAATGCCTGAATACAGTAGTGGAATTTTTCTAGATGGCAGCAGTGCTTATTTTTTCACTTCTCATTAACAAAGTTGCTTTATTTGTACAGTCTGGTAAGTCACTGAATAAATTACACTTTGAAGCTTTTGTATCAGGGTCAAAGACAGAAGATAGCAACATTCCTTGAAAAACATTCACTTATATAATATAATGTGGCTATTTAAAGAGTCCTTGAAGGAAAACTGAATTTGCTAAAAATTAGCATTAACCCAAGATTACCTTGAACAAAAGCCTAGAAACCTGTTGTATGATTTAGAGTATAAAACGGTCTTCTTGTTTCATATATTCTCTAAGGAAAAAGTATTTTGCCTCAAACAATGGGCATTCATAATACCCACTGCCCATAAATCTCTCGTTGTGATCCACTGAATTGATAATAAAGTAGGGGTTTTTAGAAAAGTCTGTAGTAGCCAAAATAAGAGCTGCTTGGATTACATCTCATACATAGTTTCAGAAACTAATTTGCTTTTTAAAATCTGAAGAAACTGTCATTAATTAAACTAATATAATTAGTAATTCATTTTGGCTTTGGGACTTTTTTGCATAATCTAATGCATGCGAAAATACCAATCAGTCCCATTTTAACAAGATGCTACATGGGACTAATTTTTGTAACTCTTGCGCAGGGAACATGTGGAATCACCAGACCTTTTGGAATCCCAATAACTTGTTTTGTCTGTAGATATTTCATCTGTATTCAGGGGGTGGGCGGGTGGTGTTGGCAGCAGCAAGATGCATTGAAGATAAGCAAAGTCTGCACTGAAGATAAGCAAAGTCTGGTGCAGGGGTCAGCAAACTTTTTCAGGAGGGGGCGGGTCCACTGTCCCTCAGACCTTGTGGGGGGCTGGATCCCCCCCTCTCCCGAAAGCACCCCCCCGAAAGGACCCACTGCCACCACTCATGCCACACCTGTGTTTCTGTTTACACATTACTGTTTACACATTACTTCAGGAAGTGTGGATTTAGCAGGTTGAACTGTGAACTAAACTGAATTTCTCCCCCAGCCCTACTGGGGTAGCTAAGTTTGAACAGGAAGCCCTGTTTGTATAATGAGTGATGGAACTATGAACAGCGGAACACAGGAAGCTGCTTTGTGCTGAGTCAGACCATTGGTCCGCCTGGCTCAATATGGCCAACAATGACTGACAGCAGCTCTCCAAGGTCTCAGACAGGAGCCTCTCCAAATCTCCAAGCCTCTCCTGGAGATCACACGTAGGATCTTCTGAACGCAAAGCAGAACTACTATTACTGAGCTGTAGCCCTTCCCCTCATGTTGAATCATGAAAGTTCCTGAAGTGGAAGCAGTAGGGCTAATGCTTTATCTTCATGAAACATCATGGTTGGAGTTTAGGACACCAATTATACCACCACCAATGTGACCAGAGTTGTAATGCTAGACTCAGTTAGGTCATGTGGTGAGGGAAGAAGTGAAGCTTCTTTTCTTCCTTTCTCTCACTCTCTTCATGTCATGTAATCAACCAGGAAAGATGTGGCTGAGCTTGCTCCAAGATCAGATCACATGTCTGAAACTCTATTTCTGTATGTTATACCCAAGAGTATTCTACCTGTGTAGTCCTTGCTGCTGCATTGAATAACGCATGAATCAAACATCTGGATTTTGTAAGTAAAGCATTTTAAACCTACTTAACTGTGTGTGGTTTGTTCATTGCCAGAGGGGTAGAGAGAGGGGCAAGCATTGTAAGCAGATTAAGCAGGATCCGAAAAGGGGTCTAACAATTTATATTCCTATGCTATATTGCTGCTTAACTCTGTGACTGTTTTAAACTCTGCTGGGGGCTCTCCCTCCTTCTGGAGAGTGTGCAAGGCCCCACATTTTGGACCCAGGCGTCTTTTGTTAATTACCCACGCGTGGGCCACAGATCTCATCCCCCCCCCAAACAATAGAATAAGAGTTCTTATGGAGGAGGGATGGGTTGCCTGCAAAAGGTCCCAGCAGGGCTAGGAAAGAACCCTGGGCAGCCACTGCCAGTCATACCGAGTTAGGTGAATGAAAGGCGTGCCTTGCTCTAAGGTAACATCTTATGTTCACAAGTAATGGCCTGTTATTGCATGCTGTCCAGAAGCAATAGACAGCTCCACAATCCCAGCACTCAAGAACCCTCTTGCAAGGTGTCTCACAAGCGCCCAAGGGCTCCTGATCCACAGTTTGAGAACCAGGGTCGAAAATAAACAGATATTGAGTTATTTACTCAAACTTTCTGGAAGATTCACAACATGCTATGATGCTTAAAGACTTGACAAATGGGCTCTGGTGCTTCCTGATTGTTGTAATTTGTTTCTTAATTAATTGATGTGATTACATCCTAGAGCTAGCTATGACTTGTTAAAAAGCTACCTAATTGCAAACAAATTTTACTAAGAGCAGACCTTCCTCCCTCTTCTCACACAAAGTATTTCTTCACTGCCAAGGTGCAGAAGCTTAGCTGTTCTCTCAGTAGCAGCAGCACTCACTTAGCAGCCCAGGAGCCAACAATGCTACCTAGATACTAACTCAGCAATGTTCTGAAAGCTTCTAATCCACCACTGAAATTTAAGCTCAGCACAGTGGAAGGCAGCAGTTAAAATGTCACTTTCCCCTTTAACACTCCAACTCACTTCCCCATTCTACCCTGCAAGTGTCTCTCATGGATTTAACCCCCTCACTCCCTGGCCCTCTGTGTTCAGCTCATATTTTTTAACATGGTGGGGCTATAATAGCACGCCTCCCTCGGCCTTCTATGTGCAAGCTGAGCACAACAGAGATAAAAGCAACTGCTCATTCTGAGCAACATGCCAATCATTTACCATAAGGCCTTTATCTGTCTTCAATGGGTGTGTGAATATTTCACCCATTACTGCCTATGGTAACCAGAAAGCAATGCTCAAAGACATTCCGAAGTTAGAATATACAACTCTGTGCAAAGACATACACAGCACAAACACAGTTGCCAAATTCTAGGATGGTTTTAGGAATTATGAACCTGGCCTTGGGAGGGAGGGGAATCTCCACTGCCAAGTTCCAACCTTTTCATGTTTCTTGTAAATAAGACTTTTAAAACAACGAACTCCAAAAAGAGGTTTTGCAGTGTTCCATCCTTCTCACTAGCCCATTTTACAGCCAGTCGTATTGAGCTGGAGCACACAGGTAAGGGAGAAAAGCAGCCAGGCCCCACCTGAATGTCCCATCACTGCGCATCCCTAAGCGCCATTGTACAGATGACAAATGGGAATGTATAAGATCACCATCCTCCCCCCCCCCCCGGAAGGAAGCCTTATGCATTGCTCTTTCCAGTAGAGGGAGTTCTGCCACTGATATCCACTGCGCATGCTGTTCCACAGCAAGCAAACCTGGCAGGAGCTGTTGCACTCGCTCAACAAACTAATCTGGGTCACTGCTCTGACCTTCTGTCCTCCAATGCTCTGCATTCCCTTTGTTGTACAATTCCAAGCTTACAGTGATGTTTTGGTTGGCTTCCAGATCTCAGTCGTGCCAACTTTAGAAAGGAAGGTGGGAGGGCTAGGGAGATTTATTATTTCCCCCTCCATTAGGCTGCTCCTAGGGAAGGGAAGGAACTTAACCCACTTTTTAAGAGATGGATTCATCAGTTCCCTGCATACTCAGAAGAATCTGTTAAAAAGACAGCAGCAGCAGCACTAGATACCAGAGGGTGCCCTTGTTGTACTGATGTTGCTATAAAACCAAGAGGCACAAAGAGTACAGCTTTATTAGCGTTGGACAGTGTAGTCAATAAAGTTCAGTGAGCCAAGCACCTCTGCACAAAAATAATCCTTAATGACATGCAATTATTAGAAGCAAGGGAGGGAAATAAAGAATGGAATAGAATTACCTCCAACCTCTTATCAGATTCCCAAAGGCCGGGTTTATGAGAAATTTGGCAGTGTTTTTCTAGATGTTTAAACATTTGTTTTTTTAAAGCTCTGTCTGCTTTGCAGCACCTTGCCACAGTCATCTCAATCTTATCCTCACTCTCTGTAACATCCTCATAAAGTTTATGAGCAATGGTAACAGGATTGGGGAAAACAAGCAAGCTGTTCCGGCTTACCTATAAGTTGGCTCACAGTTTAATTTTCCACATCTGTTTTGGCTCACTGACATGAATGGGAGATAGCGGCCTCAAGGAGTTTCGAAGAAGAGGAGGGGGGGAAACAGCAAAATAGGGCAAAAATAATAAATTAGCAGGAAGATTTGCATTTTTGAAAGCTAAAGATAGGCTCAAGCCATCAGATTCAGCCATGAATTTGAATTTTCTGACACCTGGAGATGTTCCCTCTCTAGAGATATTACATTTTCAGCCCATTTGCAAAATTCTGGTCTAGGCTTACATACTGGGCACTGATAAAACTTGAGAGAGTTTGGCCCTGCAATTTGTATTCCACAAGGTCTGTAAATACATTGAATCAGAAGTGAATAACCTTCATTAGTCCCAAGTTGTTTTTTTATCATATAACCTAAACAACAAAATAAAACTTCATGAGACACACTCATAAGAACTAAGCCAAACCAAACCAAACCAAACGTTACATTCAAAATAAGGAAAGAATTTAGCTGGTTATCTGAACTAAATTGGTTAGTCTTAAAGGTACCACACAGGACTGTCAGCAGGGCATCCCATAAATTCCCAGACCTATGAGAAAATACTATATTATTGTGTGTGTTGTAATGTTATCTTTTGATATTCTTTCTGTGGGAATGTTCTGGGGTGCAGGAGAGGATATATTGACTAATTATATCCTTATCCAACTTGTGCTAACAAGTTCCCAAAATATCAGCAGAGTTTATAGACATTCCCCTTTAAGTTCGCAACGGTAACGCTTGCACAGGTTCGCTAGAACCTCTGTAATAATTACTCTGGTAATTTCCCCTTTGTTCCCTCTTAAAATACAAGACACGACACAGTCTTTATAAAAGTATAAAAGAGTTTACTCACGTTCTGTTCACAATATGATCCCAGAAGGTAGGCAGGCTTAAAAAGGTTACATGCACTTAGAATCTATCTTGTAGCAAGATAGTACTGTCCTCTCTTGGCTGGGAGCCAAGAGGGCATGTTGCTCCTTCAGAAGATGAAGATGGCAGAGGGGCAAGAGGCAAGAGGCAAGAGGCAAGAGGCAAGAGAGAGAGTGGCTGCCTGCCCTGTGCTTTTATCATTACCTGCACAGGTGAGGCCACACCCACCTCTGGTCACATGCGGAGGAAGTCCGTCCCCAGGAAGTTTACCTGCTTGCTGGACAGACATCCCTCCCCATGTTCTAACATGTACACTCTAGGAATGTTGTCATTGACTGCTCCTGTGTTTACATCCCACATACCCCTTCTCAGGCAATACAACATACACAAAACATAAACAACTTTATTCAACCACCGAGAGTCCCAGCTTCACACGTAGATTCTGGAAACTCTCTCTTGGTAGGGGTTTCGTCAGGATGTCAGCAGTCATCTCTTGGGTGCTGCAGTAGGATAGTTCCACAAGTCCATCCTGGATCATCTGGCGTATGTAGTGGTATTTAACCCCAATGTGTTTTGTTCTGGCCAGGAACTTCTCACTCTGCGTCAGCTTCAGGCAACTTTGATTGTCCTCTAGCAAGCTGACAGGCCCTTTTCTCACCAACCCAAAGTCCTTTATGAGTTGATCAAGCCAGGCGATCTCTCTGCAGGCTTCTGTTGCTGCAACGTATTCTGATTCTGTGGAAGATAATGCTACACAGCTCTGTTTATAACTGCCCCATGAAACAGGTCCATCACCAAACATGAAAACATGACCACTTGTTGATTTATAATCAGCATTATCCCCAGCCCAATCCGCATCAGTATACCCAACCAACTTAGGGTCTCTGACGGCTGGTAACCTTAATTTACAATTCATGGTACCCTTCAAATATCGCACCACCCTCTTTACACCTGCCCAATCATGCTCAGTGGGAGAATTCACTTTTCTGCTAAGAATCCCCACAGCATTAGCTAAGTCAGGTCTACATGTGGTAACTAAATACAAAAGTTTACCAATCGCCGACCTGTAGTCATTGTTGTCTGGCAACTGCTTCGAATCCTGCTGATTCTTCAGGAAGTCAGTAGCCATCGGTGTAGCAACTGGATGTGCGTCTTGCATCTGCATGTGCTCAATTAGCTTGTGGATCTTCTGTCTTTGGCTGAGAAGAAATGAGCCGTCCTCTTCTCTTTCCACCTGGATCCCGAGGTAGTACTGGACATCTCCTAGCTCCTTGACCTCCACCTCTTTGCTAAGGTGTTTTACTATTTGTGTATAGTCTTTCTCACTTGCTGTGGCAATAATCAGGTCATCAACAAAAGCTAAGATATATGAGAATTGTCCATTATTTGACTTACTGTACAAGCACTTATCAGCGTCGCCTTGCTTGTACCCAAGTTGCATCAGCATTTTATGCAACTTCTGGTTCCAGGCTCTAGCAGCCTGTTTAAGTCCGTAAAGTCCTTTCTGGAGTTTGCACACTAAATGTGCCTCATGTGGTTTTACAAAACCTTTGGGCTGTTTCATATAAATTTCTTCAGAAATCTGCCCATGTAGAAAAGCGGTAGCAATGTCTATGTGTTTCACTCTCATTTTCTTGGAGGCTGCAATGCTTAAAAGCATTCTTATGCTGCTGTACCTCACGGTTGGTGCAAAAACTTCATCATAATCTTCACCAAAACGCTGTGAAAATCCCTGTGCTACAAGTCTAGCTTTGTAGCGCTGCACTTCTCCTTCTGACCCCTTCTTAACCTTGAAAACCCATTTACTGCCAATGGCCTTCTTACCGGGAGGCAGCTCAGTGAGTGTCCAGGTCTTGTTCTGATGCAGTGCATCCATCTCCTCCTGCGCGGCCTTCCTCCAGAGACTGGCTTCTGCAGCTGGCATCTCCTGTATCTCTTCCCAAGTGGAAGGTTCTTGTGGAAACGCCGACCCTGCAAAGTAGGACAACCGTAATGGTGGGACACCTTTGTTGGTTCTGGACGAGCGTCTGACCTCTGGTTCTGGGACCGCATCAGCTTCCTCATCCTCCTCCAACGCAGGCATGTCCCCATCTGAGTCCTCATCTTCGTCTCTGGTGCCGCCAGGGTTCTGGTCCTCTGTGTCGCCTGTAGGGGGTGCTGTAACACTCGAAGGCAGATTAGTACTTTGTGGGGTCTCAAAAGGGAAATATACAAGTTCTTGAGTCCTTTCTGACTCATCAGAAGAATCCACAACAGTGTTCTTAGTGTCTACCTTTCCATATTCATCAACATAAACCGCATGGTATGCATTTGTCTTACCAGTTTGTAAGTCCATAATTCTATATCCTTTGCCTCCAGAGGCGTATCCCACAAGGATACCTGCTTTTGCCCTGGAGTCAAGCTTGTGTCTGTGTTCCTTGGGCACGTGGAAGTAACACGGACTTCCAAACACACGTATGTGCGACAGATTGGGAGCTTTCCCATGCCAAAGTTCAAATGGTGTGCGCTCTGCACCTTTAGTTGGCAGTCTATTCTGCAAATAGACCGACGTGTACACTCCTTCGGCCCACAGCTTCTGTGGCAAACATGCATCCTTTAGCATGCACCTTGTCATGTCCATAATGGACCTAAACTTTCTCTCAGCTATGGCATTCTGCTGTGGTGTGTAAGGAATTGTGGTTACATGTGCAATTCCTTCCTTGGCCAGGAGAGCCTGCATTTCATTTGAGCAGTACTCACCTCCATTGTCGCTCATTAGCACAGCTGGAGCTCTTTGGAATTTATTCTTGACCATGGCAATGTATTCCTGGAGCTTGTCCACTGTCTCACTCTTCTCTTTGAGGAAATACACAACACAAAATCTTGAAAAGTCATCCAGAAATATTAAAATATATCTATTCTTTCCCAGTGAGGGAACACTCATGGGTCCACATATGTCAGTGTGCACTATGTCAAGCACTTTGTTGCTTCTTTGTTCTGCACAACGTGGAAATGAAGGTTTTACAGCCTTCTCAGTAATACAGCTTATGCACTTTGCTGGAGCTTTGTTGCTCTGCTTTACCTGCAAACCTCTTACAAGATCTCTTTTCTGTAGATCCAGAATGACGTTGGTGTCTCTATGTCCAAGCCTTCTGTGCCATAGGTCCAGATCTGCTTCATCCTTCTGGCTGGAATGTGCCACTTTTGCAGACTGATTCTCTGAAAGATCAAGCTCATATACACCATTGATTAGCTCTGCTTGAGCAAACACTTTGCCATTTCTAGTCACCTTGCATTCTCCATTTCCAAATGTGATCTGGAAACCTTTCTTGTCCAGTGTGGACACGCTGATTAAATTGCAGCTCAGCTCTGGTACATACAAAACTCTAGAGATTGTGTTCTCAATGCATTCATTGTTTATATTGCATTTCAGACTCATGGAACCTGCACCTTTTGCTTTAACAATGTTGCCATCTGCAATTTCAATTTCAGATCCTTCTTCATCATTTATCTCATTAAAACAGTCCTTTTTATATGAAAAATGCGAACTCGCTCCAGAATCAATTATCCATTTATTACGTCTATTCTCACGATTCTGGACAGTTAAATTCCTTTCTTGCAGTAGCCATGTGCACTCACATTTCCCCTTCTTTTCTCCTTTTGGCTGAAAGGGGTGGGGTTTCTTGGCTTTAGGAGCCCTGCAATTCTTTGCAATGTGTCCTTCTTTGTTACAATTGAAACAAATCACTTTCTTAGGCATCTCTTTGGACTTTGTACATTGCCTAGATGCATAACTACTGTCCTTGATTTTAGCATTTCTCACTGGAGATTCAGCTCTATCTCTGCATTCTTCTTTTAAATAACCAATCAAGTCTTTAAAAGTCAGACCTTGTCTATGATCCATCAAACTTACAAATGCGTTAAAGCGTGGTCCAAGTGATGATAACAAAAATGCTATCTTTGTATCTTCATCAAAAGCTTTGGGAGTCAGATCAATTCTTTGAATAATCTCAGTAAACTTGTTGATATGCTCTGTGAATTCCTCTTTTGAATTCATCCTCACTCTGGTTAATTTACACACCAAGTTTCTGAAGCAGTTTATGCTAGATTCTCCATACACGCGCTCAATATCTCTTAAGATTTGAGATGCATCATCTGTACTATTTATTAATGATAGCTGCTCATCACGAAGTCCACTCAAAATTATGTGTCTAGCTTCGCTGTTCATGCGTTTCCAAGCACTTATCTTGGCTAAAGCTTCCTCAGACGATCCTGTAGGCTGAGGGTTTAAAGCTTCCAAAATGTGCTTATAATCTAAACATGCTATCAAGCGCTGCTTCCAGTGTATGAAATTGTGTTTATTCAGCACAGGCATTCCTAGCTTTGCATCACTATCAAAAGCTGCTCTAGCCATCTTAAAATCCAAAAATTTGAAAATTCTTCAAAATTTCAAAATTTCTCAAAATTTTAAAATCAAAATCTCAAAAATCTAAAAATGCAAAACAATTCTTCACTGCCTTGGGTCACTGTGAACTCTGAGGGAAGGGGGGGGGGTTGCTTAATCCCCACTGCACAATGGAACAAAGGACCATGTGCTTACCAGGAAGTTAACTCAGAAAAATACTACTCAACTCAAAATCACAATCCAACGCAATCCTTCAAAAATACGCAGAAATATACAATACTGGGCCCATAACCCTTTGTGGGAATGTTCTGGGGTGCAGGAGAGGATATATTGACTAATTATATCCTTATCCAACTTGTGCTAACAAGTTCCCAAAATATCAGCAGAGTTTATAGACATTCCCCTTTAAGTTCGCAACGGTAACGCTTGCACAGGTTCGCTAGAACCTCTGTAATAATTACTCTGGTAATTTCCCCTTTGTTCCCTCTTAAAATACAAGACACGACACAGTCTTTATAAAAGTATAAAAGAGTTTACTCACGTTCTGTTCACAATATGATCCCAGAAGGTAGGCAGGCTTAAAAAGGTTACATGCACTTAGAATCTATCTTGTAGCAAGATAGTACTGTCCTCTCTTGGCTGGGAGCCAAGAGGGCATGTTGCTCCTTCAGAAGATGAAGATGGCAGAGGGGCAAGAGGCAAGAGGCAAGAGGCAAGAGGCAAGAGAGAGAGTGGCTGCCTGCCCTGTGCTTTTATCATTACCTGCACAGGTGAGGCCACACCCACCTCTGGTCACATGCGGAGGAAGTCCGTCCCCAGGAAGTTTACCTGCTTGCTGGACAGACATCCCTCCCCATGTTCTAACATGTACACTCTAGGAATGTTGTCATTGACTGCTCCTGTGTTTACATCCCACACTTTCTTATATTTTCCAATAAACATAAAAAATCAAAGTAATATCTCAACAGTTGGAAACCCAGTTGTTGTTTTTTAAAGTCAACAAATGAATAAGTAGAATAAAGTCTTAATTAGAAAAAATGAAACAGATTAGAATCAAGAAGACCTGTATCCAAATTTTCACTCAGCAGTGAAGTGCACTGGGTGATCTTAGGCCAAGCCCCCCCTGTCTGCCTAGCCTACCTCACAGGATTGTTGGAATAATAAAAGCATGTTATTCTGAGCTCCTGGGAAGAAGATTAGGATAATAAAAAAATAAAACATATGAAACAATATGAAAAAGAAGAATACAACAAAATTCTCATTAGCCTCATAGACTGCAGTATTAAATGGCATGGTCAGTGTGGATTCAGATAAATACTTAACAGCAGTAGAATTGAATCTGCTTTGAGGGTAGTTGCTTATCTTCATGCAGCATATGTTAAAACATTAACAAAATGCAAAAAAGAAATGCGCTTATGCTGATAATAGGACAGTGAAATTTTCATTACAGATATAGATATATATAGATATATAGAGAGAGATATAGATACATAGATATAGCGCATCTTGCATGTTAAATACCTCTCTCTTCTATGCCATTGTTTTTTATTTCTTTTCTTTTCAAAAGGAGGAACTAAGTAGGCCACAGAATTCTATACAAATCAAAAAGCTCCCATTCAACTTGACTTACGCTGTGCTTCATTCTAAACAGCACATCAGGGAGGTCTTTTGAGCATCTAGCAACACAGGGGGCAGCTGAGTACTTTAAGAACTCCCTGGGTGAACTTGTCATTGTTGACAGAGATAACCCAAAGTGAACAGAAACGTAAGCATCCCTATCTCTATATAATATATATTTTAAAGCTATGACTTTGGAATCGGGGATGCTTTTTACTCTGCCAAACCTGTTAACTTATTTCTGGCCCTGGAAGCTGTCGAAGAGGTCACACAGGAACTTCTGGTCATTCCTTTCTTTTCTTTATAAAATAGCAGAAGTGACGATGACCAGATACATATCAAACTCTTAGGAGGGGAGCGCAGCTGAAACCCCTCCACTGGGATTCTGGGCTTTCCAGTGTAAAAAAAAACAAAAACGGAAAGAAACCTATTTGTAACACTAATGTACTCAGCTTCCTCCCATGAGAACTGCCACAGTTAGATTGTTCAAAGAGGGGAGAAGGAAAATATTAAACTCTGCTGTGAGAGGAGAAGGTGAAAATGCTGTGGACCAATTATTGAAAATACAAAAGATCACAGAGTTGGAATGAACACAGCAGATTGTGTACTCCAAGTCTTCTGCCCTGAGACGGGACATTCTATACCTAACGTGTCCCCAACAGCTCCAAGTCCAGCCATTTCTTTAAAACCTCTGAGAAAGGGGAATCTCTTGGCAGCGTCTTTCAGCATTGAATTTCTCCAAAACTGAAAACTTCTTCCTAATGCTTAGTCCTAATTACTGGCAGTTACATGCCATTACTATATGAAGTATCTAAAAAGAGGCAGACAAACCATTACAGAGCAGAGATTGTGGTGCATTTGACCATATGAGTTTAAAATATCAACTTGAAGCGGACTCGTGAAACTGTATAGCTTTTGCAAATTCTCATTGGAATAAAATGGGGTCTAGCATCTTGAGATTCAGGCCTGATTATCTGCCTTTCCGATGGAAACCTCTAGCCCTATCTGTTTGTGGACAGATAGCTATCTGGAGAATGAGACAATAAGGACATCTCTAGCCTCCTGCTGCTCAAGAAAGTTCTGGACTAGAAGAACAGCATTTCTACATGATTTCCTTGGTCAGTTCAGCATGTTTAGGAGAACTGAGAGAAACCCATTAAGTGCAAATATTGTAGCTTCCAGATGACCCAGCAGATCTGATTGAAATGGTCAATACCATTTTGACTCATCTACTATTTCTCTAGCTGTTCATGGCAAGAGATGATCTATGCAAAAGACTAGTAAGATGGGTGTTAGGGGCTCACTATGTTTCTGATAGGAGGAAAAGCACAATTTTGATCAAAGATTTCAACTTCCTTCTAAACTTCATTCAGAGCTAGAGAAATGAATATTCATTTCGGCTTAATGTTCTTCTCTGATTTTTGGTGTTTTAAGCTCAGCCTTAAGGGCAAAAAGCCTATTATGGTCAAACTAGCCAATTACATAAGGGCAAGATGAAGTAATAATAATAATTTATTATTTGTCCCCTGCCCATCTGGCTGGGTTTCCCCAGCCACTCTGGGTGGCTTCCAGCAAAGATTAAAAATACATCAAAATGTCACACATTAAAAACTTCCCTGAAGTAAATATATCTGAAAAATCCTGCTTTCCATTTATTAGATATTGGTATTAAGAATCAATATGATAGCTCACATTAACTTAAGAGTATGCAAGCAATCATTATGCAGTTTAGATTTTTTTGGGGGGGGGAGATAAAAACAAAACTGAGATAAGCTCAGGTTCTACAGTAAGTCTGTTCACCTTGGAAATAGCAAGTCACATCTCATGTTCAGACTAAAGGGGTTTTTTAGGGGGCAGAGTTGCTTGTTATCTCTAACACCTGAAATCAGATTGTGAAGACTGAGCAGCTGGAGGAGGTGGAGGACAGAGGGTGAAGAAAGAGCTGTGAGTAGAGGCGGCCCTTTTGCCATCCTCTGGACCCCTTGGATACTCAACACACCTGATGCCCCTGGAGCTGGATGTGGAGAGCATAGCTGAATGGGACACGGCTGTGGGCAGCTTGAAGAAGTACCATCCGCCTGCCCATAAAAAGCAAGTCTAGAATGAGAGAGTAGTGCTGGAAATGCAGAGAAAAAGAAGGAACCTTTTACCACATGTGGTGGACATGCCCCAAGGTAAAAGACTTCTTGGAAAGGATTTATAATGAATTGGAAAAAATGTTGAAAAAAACATTTATTAAAAAACCAGAAGCCTTTTTTACTTGGTATAGTGGGGGGTGAAATCCCCAAAAAGGATGTTACTTTTTTTCTGTATGCCACAACAGCTGCGAGAATATTGCTAGCGAAGAATTGGAAGAAACAAGATTTACCAACTATCGAAGAATGGCAGATGAAGATGGTGGACTATATGGAACTTGCTGAACTGACTGGGAGACTACGAGACCAGAGAGAAGAGACAGTGGAAAAAGATTGGAAGAAGTTTAAAGAATATTTGAAAAAATATGTTAATATTTAAATCTTAGAATAGCTTTGGAAGTGGATATAGGCTGTAGGGTTAGAAGTAGAAGATAGGGTATTTTAAAATAGTATTATTTGTAAGTGATAAAATGTGAAGTTATTTTAAGTGTGATTAAAAAAAAGATGGTTAGAAATTATGATATAGGTAAACTGCTAAAGATGAAGTAAAATGAAAATCAGATAGGTGGGACTTGGGGAAGCCCACTTAACAATGTTTAGAAAAATAAGGATATGACAGGAATTTGTTTGTATTGTTTGTCTTTTCTGTTTGTGTTTTTTATTTGTGTTATAAAATGAATAAAAAAATGGGGGGGGGGAGAAATAGAATGAGAGAGTAGGGTGATGTCTGTTGTTTCCTGGAAGCCTCCTCATTGTGAAACTTTTGTGGGTGAGCTGAGAGTTTGTTTGGACCCCAGGTGAGAATCCGGAGGCTAAGAGGGAAGGTGTTACAGAAAAAAAATGAACTGATATTGATTTTTATATATTAGTAACTGTGTATAAATGTAACATTTTAATTTGTAACTGTGTTTTTGTAATATTTCGTTTAAGTTTGTTGTTGCTTCAGTTTTTTTGTACACTGCTTTAAAAAGGTAAAGGTAAAGGACCCAACAGTTAAGTCCAGTCACAAACAACTCTGAGGTTACAGCGCTCATCTCACTTTACAGGCCAAGGGAGCTGGCATTTGTCCACAGACAGTTTTTCTGGGTCATGTGGCCAGCATGACTAAGCCGCTTCTGGCGCAACAGAACACCGAAACCAGAGCAGCGCACGGAAACACCGTTTACCTTCCCGCCAGAGTGGTACCTATTTATCTACTTGCACTTTGACATGCTTTCGAACTGCTAGGTGGGCAGGAGCAGGGACCGAGCAACGGGAGCTCACCTTGTCACAGGGATTCGAACCACCAACCTTCTGATCGGCAAGCCCAAGAGGCTCAGTGGTTTAGACTGCTTAGAGATCTTTTTAATCTATTAATTGGTATAGAAGTTAAATAAATAATCAAATAATAAACCAACATATGGCTTTTAAACTTGAAAACGTGAAGACTGCAATCTAGAAATCATTTTATGCCAGAAAATGCTCTTAGCAATTCCAATGAAGTCTATGAGAGTACTTCAGGACAGCTTGATTTTTAAGCAGTTTGTGGACTGCGGCTTAGCAGTTCTCGCTTATTTTCCTTTAACCCAGGGAACTTAGTTCCTTTCACGGATTAGACTATGTTATTAGCTAAATTTCGATCACACGCCTAAGGACTCATTCCTTTGGCACTGAATTTTCATATCCTGTTTGGTTTAATTTTTCACATTTTTTTGTAAAGTATTACAAGATGTTTGTTCAAGGGCATTCAGTCAGTGCAAATGCCTCTAAAATAGACACTTTTTAAAACCACACCTTATAGAAAAGCATGCACGTGAACTAATTTTGCATGTACATATGCACACATTTTGCAATACATCTATACATGGGAAATTTATCAGACTATAAATAGATCTACAAATATTTGTATGTTATAAAACATCCAATACTGCCAGATGTATGCCAGTGTGGGGATAGGCCCTATAGAGAAATGAGTCCCATGTGCGTGTGCGTGCATGTGTGTGTGTGTGTGATAAAAGTGTTTAATTGAACACAGAGACAATCATTTCAAATGGGGAAAAACCCATCCTGGCACAAAAGAAGCGCCTCCTGCTTCAAGTCTCCCAAGAGAGTAGCCAACAGATCCTGAACTACTTTTTACAAAGCACAATTTCCTCATTGTTAGCAGCTGTTCATTGGTCAGCATTGCACAACTGGCCAGGTGCACAAGGAAGGGAGTGGTAGTGGAAGGGAGAGTTTCCTCTTAAGCATCAGATCAAGTCAGGAGATACGTCAGTCACTGGCCTACATCTGAAGCTGAGCTCAACCACGTTCAGGAAATTTCTGGCCCAAGTTGGTTGTTTAAAACTGGAGACTTGCTATTTCAGAGCATTCCTTCATTTGTGGTGAACACAAGTTCCAGAAAAGTTTTGACAGCATAAGCAGCTGTGTCAAATGTAGAAAAGAACATAGGACCAATAGTTAGATCATATACATCAGAGAGAATTTGTTTTTTCTAAAATAATGAATGCCTAATTTCATCAATGCTTGTACTTAAAGTATCGTAGCCATTTTAATAAGATTCATCACTTCCTGGAAACATCAGCAAGAAATGTAAATCATAATAATAATAATAATAATAATAATAATAATAATTTATTATTTATACCCCACCCATCTGGCTGGGCTTCCCCAGCCACTCTGGGCGGCTTCCAAAAGAATATTAAAATACTGTGATACATCAAACATTAAAAGCTTCCCTAAACTTTTTACCTCAAGGTAGGCAATGTGCAAACAACGTCGTGGAGTTCCAATATGTTTTGGAGCAGGTTGGAAACAATTTTAAACAATTTTTAAAAGCCAGGGAATAAATTTACTATGCCTGTTTCCACTGAGCAATCACTTATTAAGATTGGGCGGTTGAGGTTTAAATCCCAATCAAAATGTTAAGGTATTTATTGCTGCTGCTGCTGCTGCTGCTGGCATCTAAATTATTGATCTAAAACTAAAGCACTGAATTTTGCAGTTTTTATTACCAAGTTACCCCTATTAAAACATTCTGAACTTCCTCTTTTAATTATTGTGCTGTGTCTTGTGGTTGTATGTTCCTGAGCTTCTGTTGCTCAGACTATTCATGAGGATCTTAGACGTATTCCAGTTCCGATGACTGGGAGAGTCCCATACTATGTTGGACCACACTCCAGCATCAAGTCACTCTGAGTAGCTTTAATTGCCATGCCTTGTAGGATGGGCATCCTTTGCAGTGCACAGAGAGAGAGGCTCAAAGGCAAACCCCTGGGGAGTAACTGGGGAGAGGCGGGGGAGGGCAAGATCAATAATGAATATGCATGAGTGACATTGAACATAAATGTTTGGTCCTCCAAAACAGATCACATCCTCTGCACATCAAACCTGCTGTGGAGGACTTCAAGGACCATGAGGTCTGATGCTCCACCTTTCACCCAGAGGGAAATAAAAAAAATACAAGTTCCTGCAAAACATCTGGGTTTGCACACACTGACCCTAAAACACTTACAGGGATTTATGATACTCTTCACGGGACCACGGCCATTTTACAAAGTTCCGCATAATTTATAGAGGCTAGAGACGCTGTCTAAGGCTGCAATCCTTTATCCACTTGCGCTGGGAGTAAAGCCCCATTGAACAATTTTGAGCACACATGTTTAGAATAGAACTGTAAAACTACAGCTTGACATGAAACCTTGTGTGTGGAGCATCACACAAGACTTTTTTGGTCCAAAATCTGAGTACAATCTGTTTGCACTGTAGTTACCAGGGGGAAATGGGGTGGGGGAGGGTGACCTCTGAGGGTAATCCATTTAACAAGCCCTTTGCTTCTCTCTTAGCAAGAACTAAACAGCCCCCAAAGCATATGAAAATTAGAATGTGGGAAGGAAAGTAATGCCTGACTTTTTATAATTTGCTTTTAAAGGAAGACTGTAGGCAATAATCACCATCACAAACAGGAAGGCAACAAAGCCTCCTTTTTGTTGAAAAATCCAGATTACAATCCTTTTGGCAAGACACTGTTCAAAAAAATGAATGAAGTTGCATACTGGACATCGTGTTAGTTAAGGAGGAAAATATACTAGATTAAAGACCTACCTGCCTATAGACGGAAAACAATACAGTATTTGAAATGTCTGCAGAGCTCATTACCCAATACCAAATTATTCAAAGCTACGACTGGCTCCCATTCAAAATGCTGCCTGAGTGCTGCAACATGACGACAATTCAAAAAGCCCCTTAGGTGTATTCTAGCAAATGTGACTGTTCTATCAATTACAAGAATAGCAAGAAAGCTAAAGGGATTCTTAGACACTAGAGAATTTAAGAACAAAAAGGAAAGAGACTTTGGAACTCAGAAACGAAGGAAACAGATGGGGAAATAAACACGTATAGCATCTAACTCAAACCTTTCAATTTTGAGCTGGCCGTGAGTGGCTGCATTTAAGGCAAGGTGTCAGCCAGTACTATTAAAACATTGCAAATAGATACACCTTGCATTGTACATTCGTCGCTGTCGTTGTGTTTCCCCCTCCTTCTGTTTTGTCTCAGGCACTGCTTATTCTGAATGCTTCCCTATGTTTACTTCAGTGAGGGACGGTTTTTATTCTTCTGGGCATATGGGCAACTTTAATGATATTGCTGTTACAGCTATTCAATCAAGAAATCAAGAGTCAATTAATAAGTTAGGGTGGGGGAGTTTATTCAACATATAAAGGGGAGCACTCCTCTTATCCCCAGGGCATTTCAGCAGCTGTACGTAGTGGATGAGTAGAGGTCAAAGCAGCCTCAGTTGACCAGGTCTGCTCCCCCTATGACTCCTGCCCATAGGAAATGTCTATGGAGTTTCCTTAGCTAATGGGTGGGGAGGAGCAAATTTGCCCCTGCTAATGATGGGAGTGACATAGTTGAATTAGGTACTGTGTGAAGAAGTACTATCTTATCTGTCCTGAATCTATTTTTTTTTTTAATGATTTTTACTGGGGGGGGGGTTCAAAAACAAAATACAGATAACAAACAAAACATACTGTACATAACAAACATTGATTGTGAACTTACTCCCAATGCACATGCACAAACCCAAACCGAAGCAACCAGAGGACACAAAACAGGCAAGATATCCCGAATCTTTCGACATTCAGCTTCACTGGCTGTCTAGGAGTCTCAGTGTTACAAGAAAGAAGGAACCTTTCTCTATCCGTCTTCTCCATGCCAAGCATTATTTTATAAACTTTTCTAATCATGGTGCCTCTTACTCACATGTTCTCTACACTCAAACATCCCAAATGCTGCAACCTTTCCTTGCAGGGGAGTCCTCCAGCCTTTGATCATTTTGGTTGCTCATTTTTTGAACCTTTTCCAACTCTACAATAGTATCCTTTTGAAGTGAGGCGATCAGAAATGCTACATAGTATTCCAAATGTGGTTACACCATTTTGTTGTTGTTTAGTCGTTTAGTCGTGTCCGACTCTTCGTGACCCCCTGGACCAGAGCACACCAGGCACTCCTGTCTTCCACTGCCTCCCGCAGTTTGGTCAGACTCATGTTTGTGGCTTCGAGAACACTATCCAACCATCTCGTCCTCGGTTACACCATAGATTAGTTTAACTTCTTTATTTAAATAATAATAATAATTATATCCCGCCCATCTAGCTGGGTTTCCCCAGCCACTCTGGGCGGCTTCCAACAGAACACTAAAATACAATAACTTCATTAGGATACCAGTAGTTTTATTTTCAATTCCTTTCCTAATGATCCCTAGAACGGAAATTGCCTTTTTTTTACAGCAGCTGCACACTGGGTCGACATCTTCACTGAGCTATCTGCTATGACCCCACTGATGTCAACCATCTGCAAACCACAACATTTGTTGTTTCGTCCAGTTTCAGTGAGACAACGACAATAATAGCTGCCCTGGCAGAAATGAGTTTATCAAGGCAGCTGGTGGCAATAGCTATTTATGACAGATTCATAAACTGGGCAGTACAAAAGCTCAAGTGGCCCTTATGATAATATGTGATAAATGGTTCAAACACCGAGAAAACATTACGCAATCTACAATTGCTCCCCTCAAGGAAAGAATTCTTAGCAATAAAGAAGATGATTCAATTTACAGTGGTACCTTGGGTTACAAATGCTTCGGGTTACAAACGCTTCGGGTTACAAATGCCGCTAACGCAGAAGTAGTACCTCAGGTTGAGAACTTTGCCTCAGGATGAGAACAGAAATCGCGTGGCGGCGGCGCGGCGGCCCCATTAGCAAAAGCGCGCCTCAGGTTAAGAACGGTTTCAGGTTAAGAACGGACCTCCCGAACGAATTAAGTTCGTAATCCAAGGTACCCACTGTATGTCCATTTCACCATATCTGGATGCTGTGTATATACGGCAGGCCCAACTGCAACATCCCACTACATGTACAGGCCAGTTATTCATCTGTTTTGTTTGTTTAAAAGGCCCTATGAAATCAACACAAAGTGCTTTATACAGTTATTAAGCCATTTCCATTGACAGCCAAGTTGCTAAAGGACAAAACCTGTGCTTAGATGTAGAGTTTAAAAGAAAAAGAAGCAAACACATTGCATTAGCAGTTTCTATGATTTCACAGATAGTACCTTGGAAGCATAATACTTACAAGCATAGCCAGGAAATGAACAGTAATAAACAGTACCAAATGATATCAAGTTTAAAGAAAGAACAATGTTGAGTAATTATACACACACATACACACATTTCTTCAGCAGCTTAACAAATGGAAAGGTCATGTGGATATGCACACATGCACATAACCTGTGTTCCAAATAGTTAATTTAGAATCTTTTTAAAGTAAAAAACCATCCTATGAGTTTAAGGTGATGGCACAAAAGCCAATATGATTTTATGAGACTTCACTGTTTATAGTGAGCAACTGAAGACAAGATTTTGTTGAATGTTTGCATGATGCCAAATCAAACCATAAATTGAAACATCTGCATCCATGCTAATCTTAGATACAAGAATGATATACAAAAGAGAACCAGACAAGAAGAAATGAAATTTCATCCCTCAAATGCTTCAGAAAATAGATGGGCCTTCACCCTGCAGCAAAGGCCCATTAAAATTCAGAACATTCCTGCTGCCATGTAAAGGGTGTTCCACCACAGAGAAAAAATCCCTCTTACAGGTTCCTACAATGTTTGTTGGCAGAACCACAAGCAGAATCCCCTCTGCAGATCTCAGGCTTCAGGGTAATCTATATGGGGATGTTGTGCTGTCACATACTGTACCTAGGTACCAAGTAACGAAGGGTTTTGTGCTTCAGTGTTAGCACTCTGGACTGGACCCAGTAACATACAGACTGCCAATACAGATGCCGCAAAATAGATGCCATATGACATTGCTCCAAAATGCCAGTTAATAATTTTGCTGCTGTATTCTGCACTAGCTACAGTTTCCGGACAATATCGAGTGAACTACAGTAGTCCATATGTAACCAGAGCAAGACTATCTTGATCCAGGAATTTCTATGTGTGGGGAACCAGCTGTAGCCGATGAGACCCAGGTTCCAAACCCCCTGCTGACTGCTCCTCACAGTGTCATATAAAATGCTAAATAGCACTGGGCACAAGGTGGGGTCCCACAGCAAAATTGCCATGGGCCCAAGCAGAAATCACCCAGTGTTACTCTCCAGAAACAGCCTAGAGGTAGAAGTGGAACCACTGCCTCAACACAGCCCCCAGCTTCCGACCTACAGAGCCACTCCAGAATGACTCCATGGTTGATGGTATCAAAGCTTCCTGAAAGAGCAAGGAGAATCGACAGGGCCACACACAATCCTATCTTTCTCCCAATACATGTAGGAGTGCAAATATCCAGAGATGTAGTGATCAGATGGGATTACCATGAGGAATTATAAAATATACATCAAGCCATCGTGTCCACGATGAAAGCATTGTGTTGACTGGGTTTGATATATTGACGATAATTTCTGATTAAATCCCATAAGATTTTACATTCATGCCCTCTTCATGCCCTTTTGCCTCTGCTGCCCATTTCTCCTTGCTCTTCACAAATCACATACACACTTAGACAGGCAGGTGTCCTGTGTCCTCAAAGACTGGGCAGTTTTGTGGATGTAGCTTTAATCTTAGGATGTTAATCTTAGGGCCAGGAAACAGATCTCACATAAAGGTGATAATGATCCGCTGCCCTCCTGGCCCTCCTCCTTATATTTATTGATTGTTCATGACCTCCGGGGTTGCCGAATGCTCTTCTTTGTAGTTCTGTTCTTTGTTTACCCTGTGCTTAATTAGTTATGGTGGTTTAACTTTCTCTCCACGTGGGTTTGTGGAAATGCTCAGAAGAAATCTGATTGGTTCTTACGAACACTCTGTAAAAAGTTCTTTTGTGAATAAAAACTACCTGGGCCAGGGGCTGCAGACTGGACAGGCACAGAGAGACACGATTATACGCACCCTTCCCAGAGTCTTGCTGGTTCAAGTCTCTGTGTGTATTCTTATTAATCAGAGTTCAATCCTTCCTTTACTTTGGGAACGCCTCAAGTAAATATCCTTCCTTTACTTTGAGAATGCAACAATACAGGTGTCAGGTGTGTGTGCAGGAGCCTGTGACCAGTAGGGCTTCGCAGGACTGGGGCCTTCCTAAGTTTGTTCTGGAGAGGCAAGGCGTGGCCACACAGGTGAGGCCGATTGGTAACTCACAGCACCTGGTGGCAAGAGCTGGGAAGGGATATAAGGTCAGCATTTCCCTTTGGCTCTTTGCCACAGCAACACGCTTCCTGCCTTGGGCTTCTTGCTTCCTGATCCTTGAACCTTGAAGCTTCTTGAATCCTTGCTTCTTGTTCCTCGGACCTGTGACTTTTTGTTTTGTTTTGTTTTTAAATGATATTTTATTAAATTTTCACAATAAATTATAAGACAATCAATAAAAAAAACAAGAAAAAATACAAAAACACAAAGATACAAAAATACAGACAATTAACATAAAAAAAGAAAAGAGAAAAGAAAAACAAAAATCCCTCTCTTTTTTTAGTTTCTCCTCTTTAGTTAACTTATTTTCCTGACTTCCTCATGCCTCCCTTTTTTGTATTCCACTTAAAAATTGGTTCAGCAAATTCATATCCTGTTGGTTTATCCTTAATTATTTTTCCTCACATATTTTAGCTTCAAGCTTTCATCTAATATCAATCCATTCTTACCTAATCTTTTACCTTATTACTAGAACCCCTTCATTTCATTTCAATGTCATCAACATTCAAAAATTTTACAATGTTTCTGTAAGTAGATTTTAAATTTCCTCCAATCTTCTCCCGCCAACTCTTCTCCCTGGTCTTGGATTCTGCCAGTCCGGACCTGTGACTTTTTGATCCTCGGACCCCTGATTTTGTGACTCCTTGCTTCTTGATCCTTGGACCTTTGACTTCGTGACTTCTTGCTTTCTGACTCTTGGACCCTTGGCTTCCTGACTTCTGGCTTCTGGACCCCTGTTCCTGCTCCCACCCACCCCCATCTTGCCCCCAGTCCTGAGGTCCCCTGCCTGCTCTGATCGCCCGTGAACCGGACCGTGACAACAGGTCACAAACCAGAACAGCTAAATATGTCTCAGTGCCAAACCAGGCCTGAAGCCTGATTGAAATGGATCAAGGTGATCAGCTTCATCCAAGCATTCCTGCAGTTATGGAGTCACAACATGCTCAAGCACCTTGCCCAAGAATCAGACATTCATGGTTAGTCCAGAGAGAGATGGTGGGGAGGGGGTCTTTTACAAGACAGCAGCTACTACCCTCTCTCACAGGGAGGCACAGATCACCCTCTGGACCTCTCCAATCAGCACCCCTTGGCTAAACTGAATAAGCCATGGGTGGCAAGGATTAAAAGGGCATGAAGTTCATCATAACCCCTGTTGCTTACCCCTGTAAGCAACTCACTATTTTGTTTTCCAAGTGCCTTGTGAAGTTCACAGTGCAACACTGAGAAACATCCTGGCACCCTGTGCAGGCGGCAAAATACCGGCATGATTTGATTGTATCTTAGCCGTCTTGCTGCCTTGCTCTAGAGCATCTGCGGCTTCTGGGTTGTTTTCAAAGGAACATTGCAGAAATCCAGATAGGAGGGAACTAGAGTGTGGATAACTGTATCCAGAACTCTAGGTGTTCCGGCCCATCTCCTGACTGTTTAATGAAAGGAAGGGTCCTCACACTAGATGTGAAGTCTGCCTATGGAGATAATTCTCAGGCAAGAACACTGAATTATCCATTACAACATGCAGACTATAAACAAAAGAAAGGCCAATTAGATGCCCACAGGAAGTCTGCAAACAGAAGCGGAGTGCAACTGTACTCTCTCCCACACTGCAATCATCAGTGACTGGTATTCAAAGGTGTACTGCCTCTGGCAAGGAAGGTATAATTATAAATAAATAAATAAATAAATAAATAAATAAATAAATATTATTTATACCTGCCATCTGGCTGGGTTTCCCCAGCCACTCTGGGTGGCTTCCAACAAAATATTAAAATACCATAGTCCGTCAAACATTAAAAGCTTCCCTAAACAGGGCTGCCTTCAGATGCCTTCAGGAGGAGGGACCTATTAATTATTAATTATTATAATATAATGTATACCGTCCTATACCTGCAGGAGGGAAAGCCCCTTCCAATTTTGTTTTTTTTTTTAAATAATATTTATTAAAATTTTCCAATTAATTACAAATTAATAAAACATCCAATTTCAAATCTTTTTCCAATTACATCCTTTCAGGACTTCCCCTTCCCTCCCCCCCTTGTATTCCAAATCTCTCAAATGATCTCAACAAGTTCTTCTCCTCAATTCAGACTTGTTATCCTTAACCCAATTTTTTTTTTTAAAAAAAACAACAACAACATTGTTTTCCATTCCCCTAAAATCGGCTTATTCCCACCACGAGTTCCCCACTTTAGAATACCATATAGATGTACATAACCTAAATAAAACATAGTTTACGCCCTTTGGATTCCACATTTCCCACCCCCCCTTTTCCCGGTTGCGTTCCCAATGTTCCTCAATGTCCGATATTTCCACGTCTCTCTAAGTCATAGTCCTTTGCCAGTCCTCTTTAGTTTCAAATGTCCAATCATGGAAGGATTCTGTCTCAAAGAGAGGCCCATTTTTTCCCATCCAGATTTTTATATCCAGGAGTGAAAAACTCCAAATTATAATCCTTAAGCTTGTCAAATCTGGATGTCCCAAATGTCCCCACTTTTGACTTGGTCCAATTCTTGTTATTTTGTTGTTCTTATTGATCACACTCCTCTTTCTATTTCTTTCTGTCCCTGTTTTCCTGCACAAATGTCCTAATTCCAAAAGTTAGTTCCTTTACAGAGGCTTGTTATTCAGAAACAAAACATTACGTCAAGTTCCTTTCATTCCACAACAGATGATTCCATTGTCTTCTTCGGTGTAGTGGCCTCTGTAGTCATAATAATGTTCCATTTCTGCAGTTTCCCAGGAGATAAACAGTTCAGTTCCAATTTCCAGCTAAAACCACTTGTAATATCCCTCGGCTCCTCTAGGTGGATTGCAAAAACTGAGTTCTCTTCCAAATCGCGTCCATTAGCCCTAGTAACTTTATAATTCTTATTTAAAACAATTTGTATCCAATTTATAACAAATATAACCAGCAAAGTCCTTGTAACATAGTCTCTATCTTATTTTCCGCTTTGACAGCTCTTTGACAGCTGTCAAAACTTGCCTTTCTCCTCTCCAAACTCCGTCCTCGATCGCTCCCGGGGTTCCAGGGGGGGTTGTTTTTAAGTCCGAATTCTACTTTCCTCCTCCAGCTCAATCTCATATTCTTCACTCATGAGGTTAAAAACTTGCCAAAATGATGTTACTCCGATCTTAGTTATCAGATCCTTTGCTTTGACCCTTCTACAATGGAGGGGGTGGCTGACTTCCTTTTTTGCGCCTCCCCCGCTCGCTCCGAAATTTTTAAAATTTTTGTCCCTCTTTTTAATCCAAGTTCCAATTACTTACGGGTTGTTCTTTTAGGTCCGAATTTTCAAAGGAAAAAGCCAGCGCTCTCCGCCGAATGGCATGCGGCTTCGCACGGCAGGGATAGCAGAGGACTCAAAACACCACGCTTCTCCCCGGCACCCGATCCGTAGCCTTTAAAAAGGCTCCTTCACGAGTCGGGAGGGCGCTAACGGTGTCAGCCGAGTCTCCATGTCCACGGCCCCCGTGGCCGTGGTTTTTAAGGGTCCCCGCATCGCCGGTGCGGTAGGACCCAGCCCCTGCCGTGCAGGCTCCCTCCGGAGCTCGGAGGGAGTCCGCCATTCGGCGATGGCGCCGTCCCGGAAGTCCGCCCCTTCCAATTTTGAAATGCTGTTTCACATCTACCGAAGGATCTTGGTGGTCTGTGACTGATGTTTGGTGGCCCCTCCTGAAAAGTATCCATGTTACAAGGGGCAGCACCAAAACTGGCAATAACTCTGTTTGCACTCTGAAACATTATTATCAGGTCACAGGGTGCAGACCCCAGGCCCAACTTTAAGTGTGCCACAGCCAATATTCATATATCAATTATTTCTATCGTAAAGACAATTACAACGGCCTTTGCCTGGACACGTTTCATTGCTGCAGATGAGATTATTTATGCACACAAAGCTTTTCCAGATGTGGAAAGATCAGCAGACTAAAAATAGATAGAGGATTGCAAATCTCCCTATCGGAACAGGAGCTCCGAGGCTCATTTCCTCTCGGTAGCCTCCTTAGGAGGAACATCCCTGCTGAAGGAAGGGAAGCGAGTGGCCTATGGTTCCCCTTTCAAAGATAAGCCAAAGAGGTCTTCTCCCAGAGGCTAGTAAACAGAGCAAGGCAACTACCAGTGGGCTTACTGGGTTTCATATGGCTTTGGTTAAGGGACTAAGTTAGTTGGCAGGAGAAATATCTCAGCACTCCACCCTTAAACTCTCTTTGTTATTTAAAGGAGGAGGTAAGCAGGCTCTGAAGTTATCTGACATTTGATAAGGGGGTGGGGATGACCCACAACGTGACTCTGCGAAGTCTGTTTTATGTTGCCAGAATGCTGGGGTGATACCAGAGCGGCCTCAAAAAGTCTGTCCTAAAAGAATAAAAATCCAATGGTCCAGGTGGTCAATTTTATCATGACTGAATAAATTTTACTCTATATTTAGCTAGAGGTTTTATGCCACCTCTAGCATTTTCATACTGACCACAGGCTATACCACAGTCTGAAAGCATATTTATATATTTACGATTTATTTATGATTTATATACCACCCTTCACCACAAGATCTTAGGGCACTTCTCTAGAGAAGTCACAGCTTGATGTGAACAAATCCAATGCCATTGCTTGATCGTGTTTAGTGGAGAACGCAGGTGCCAAGCCTGGGAAATTAATATCTGTAGACAAGGAAGGGGTACGGCAGATTAAGCATAAACCAGTGGGGAATGGAGAAGTCATTCAGTGTAGTTAAGGAGGGATGTCACAAATGTTGAATTAACCCCCAATATTGATCATATATAGGAGAACACCGCTGAATCAAGGATGAAGCAGTGCCGCTTCCTGAATTTCCTGATCCCTCTGATTGGTGTCAATCAACAGAAAGATGAGCATTCAGGATAACACAGCTGGCAAAGAGTACAGCATCCTTTCAGTTCCTACGGTAATTCTGCCCATGAGGACCACAGGCCTAATGTTTTTAAAACTGGAGCCTGAGTTGGCCCCTTTTTGAAGTGTGCCTGTATGTAATAATGTTGAACTTTCTATTTCACAATTAGTCCATTTGCATGCCCATCCTACTGGTTCAGGGCTGTAGCACCAGATACACAGAGGCAGAAACAATTACAAAGGCTCAGAATCATCTTGTGCAGATGAATGGGAGGCCGGCATGGTCTGGAGATCTGATGGTTATGAAGTGAAGGAGTCAGGCCATAGAGGATAGATAGCCATAAGGCACCAAGAAATCAGAGATGACAAAGCCTTATTCCAGGAAAGAATAGGAGAAGCTTCCTTCTCTCTGTGTGTGTGCATGTTTTGGTCTGAAGGCTTGTTAACATTTTTATTGCTATTTCATTTTTGCTAATTAGAGCATGGACCTCAAAGCGGGTAGTACAATAAGTTCTAGTAGAGAAGGGGGTCACCTCACAGCTTAACACATTAAAAATATATGTTTTTAAAGCAATAAGAGAGTAGTGCAATATTTATTTCACACAGCCAACTAAAACAGCTCCAGCAAATGTTTTTAACCCGAGGTTGAGATTTCAAAAGGGGAAACAGAGAGAGAAAGGGGGGGGGGTTGTGGCAAGAGAACAAACACAGATTTAAATGAGAATTCAAGCAAACAACCTTGTGAAATTATCACAACATGGACTATTTAGCATTATTACTTGTTTGCTTTTAGTACGTTATCAAATATTTCCAGAAAGATCAACAAAGTTTCAAAGGAGCTCTCATAATGTGTTTAATAATACACAACATTCTTCCCTCTGGCTGTCTTTTTTGTGTGCACACATTTTATTTAACAAATGTTACTTGATTAGATTGCAAAGTGCTACATAAACACACCAGCTCAAGAAACTATCCAAGTAATTTCAAAGTCACATCATGTTTTTCTAAAACAAAAACAAAAACTCATAAAAAGAGGGTGAAAATTGGGAATTATAGCAGCCAAGCACATGCCATTCTGGTTCACTGGGCACACCTGCCAGTGTGTACACAGGATAACAAGTTTTAGATGCAAAATTGCAAACGGACTCTTAATTCCCTTTTTCCAAAGTGTCCATGGCATCAGCAGGACCTTGATGATGACAACATGGATAATGCTGGCCTTTTCTTGGGTATTTCCACACTTCCAAACGGCTACTCTCTTTTCTTCCTGGGGCTGGCTCTGAGCATTTGCCCTGGTTCTGTAAGCCACTGCTCCCTTGCTGTCATAGGAGTCAACTGAGGTCCCTTCAGCACCCCCTCAATAAAATATTTGAGGGAGCTGCCCCACCCCAAGCTGATGGGCACTGCCAGACAAATGGTGTTCATGCACCACATCTTGCGATTGATTGCGCAGGGCAGGGATTACCTGCTCTTCCCCCCCCCAATATTTTCTTCGTTGGCCCCCCTGCTTGCTGCTAATTATTAGGTTACAGGGACAGATGGAGTTGCGACTCCATATTGAAAGGCTGCAGAAACCACACAGGTGGGGCAGAATCACATAAGAGGAAGCAGAGGCTTCCCTATCCAGCCTCTGATGCTGAAGTGCTATTTCCAACACTTTCTGGCCCGCGCGCATATTCCTGTTACCAGAGCAGCATGGGATGGATTCACAGGACTACAGTAACCATGTGAATTCTTAACATTAAGAATCAGCAACACCCAGACCCCAGCAATATAGCCATTTTTAATAGCAGGTGGAATATCAACATTTTAAAAAGAATGCTCCTTGGTCTTCACTTTACTCCACACACTTCTGCAAATAGTGGGGTGCAAAGTGTGCCCTGGACCTTTTTCCCATGTGGCTTTCAACACAGGCTTAGGGAAGATTTGCTTTCTTATTGTTTGTTGTTAACAGAAGTCCTTGGACCACATCCAGACTTAGGAAGCACTCAGAAGACACTTTATTCCATTTTCCTTTCTTTTCCTTATAATTTCCACATTTTATGTGATTGTTCATACAACATAAAAGCCACTTCTAGAAATCTAGCAGAATCCAGCAGAAGTTTCGCGCTCACTTTTGCATTAATTGCTTCCAGGGAAAAAAAATCTATTTGCAACATTGTATTGATTTCATGCATCATGTCACGCCATGCCGTGTGACAAAATTTAGGGGGGTATTCCAATATACAGTTCTTTCCTGCTGTTTTCATGGGTGAATCTTGGATGGACAGAAGCACACATGTGCACTAAGGGTGGGGGAGTAGTGAAACTGCCTGGAGTATATGAAATTTGGTGCAACATGGCAGAACTGTGGTCAAAAAGCCACCATTCCATAATGCAACAGGAAATGTAGTGTAAAATTAATGTTAGAAACTGGGACAAAAGTGCCAGTATCATAACCAGGAAAACTGAAGGGATTAATCCGCACCCTAAGTCAGAAGCACTTCAGTCTGATTAAAATCAATAGGCCTTTGTCACTCCACTCCACTCTGCATTTCATTCTGCATAGGCTTGTGCTGTTAGTCATGCTTTGTTGTTGTTATTTAGTCGTTTAGTTGTGTCCAACTCTTCGTGACCCCATGGACCAGAGCACGCCAGGCACTCCTGTCCTCCACTGCCTCCCGCATGCTTTAGTCCCACTGAAATCAGTGGAGCAAGTTAATCATCAGTCTCTGTCCCCAGGAACTAGTAAAAAATATTTTCTCATATGGACAAATTGGTTGTATTTCTCTAACTCACCCCATGAGAACATTCTACCTACCAACTCACGTTGCTCTGCATCTGGTGGGCTTCTCATGACATAAAGTTAGGATAAAATAAGTGTAAACACTGTAAGCGAAAGGTGAAAGCTCCTTTTTCCTATGGAGATCTTTCAATGTAATGAGGTCTTTGGTTAGTTCTTGCTTCAAACTAGGATTAGGAACAGGATTCCCAAGATACCTCAGGCAAATAGGCTGCCTTGGCCCAACCAGAAGCAGCATTTGTTGGAAGAAATGCACTATGAAATCCCTAGTCTCAGATCTAATAATTTTGGATGAGCAGCCAAATTCTTAAAAATAATATTTAGCATTTGTATTGGAGGGATGGGGAAGGATGAGCAAAAGTGTTTAGAACACTCCAAGGAATGTCACAGAGCTTTGATGGTGGGTATAAATTTGAGAAAATAACAGTGCTTTCCAATAGTTTTAGTACTTTCTTTCAGACTCCCGGACACTAAACTGCACATAAGAGTCATTTCTCTAAGGATCCTTCAGCACAGCCCCTGCTCTGACTTGCTTCCTATTTTGGAGGCACATTTCATTTTTAATCTACCCTGAAGGAAGCTACCCACCATTTTCAACCCTTGCTTGCATAAGTATGCTGAGCTAAATAGCAGGCATTACCTACAATCACATCTTTAAGGTACAGTGATATTTAATAAATAGGTAAGGGCCACATCACACTAAACTCATCACTTTAAGTTACATTTCTTTCTTTCTTGTTTGTTTGTTTTTACTGTTAAAAGTTGCAAACGGGGGTGTAGCTAATTTTCATTAGAACTGCAGCACATAGGAAGCATTTTTAACCCCTTTGTTGCCCAACACAATCTTACTGTAGACCAGTGCTATTTTTATAGAGAAAGAGGTGCAGGAACTCACTGTGAACACCTCCCTTGGTCTCTCTTATAATGGCAATGGTGCCCACCTGAGAGGAGCCAGAACTGAGTTCCAGCTGAAAAAAAGCCCCACTGAAGACCCCCACCCCACCCCCAAGGAAAGCTTCCACTGGCCCAATGAGAACCCAAACATCAGCTTCAAAGGGATGGTTTTCCTTAAGACTACAACAGCAATGAGTTGAAAGCCCTCTGTTCCACCCCCCTCCATGCCCACCTACTGCAGTCCAAGTGAAAATCAGGGCAGCCACAGCAGCTAGGTACAAGAAAAAAAAGAAAGAAAAAGCACACTCAGAGCTTCGACTGACACATTTAGCACCTTATCTTGTTTCATCCCAACATTTGTTTGCTAGCAATTTATCCTGAAAATGCCCCACAGTAAAATGTTCTTGCAGGCTGACAGCAGCTTTGAAAATAAAAATCTATGGGAATTAAACACCTATAAAGGAGATTCTGACTAAACATCAGGAAGAATTTTCTGACAGAAAGAGCTGTTTGACAGTGGAACAGTCTCCCTTGGGATGTTGTGGACTCCCCTTCCTTGGAGGTTTTCAAGCAAGAAGTTGGATGGCCATCTCTCATTTATGCTTTAGCTGAAATTCCTGCATTGTAGGGGGTTGGGCTGGATGACCCAACTCTATGATTCTATGCAAAAAAGCCACAGCAAGCAATGACCTGCCAAGTAGAGTAGGAGCCAGAGAAGCTCGGCTGCTTTCCCCTATTTCATCAATAGGTTTTGCAGTCATTCCTTACTGTCTTTGCATTCTCACAGCTCCTCCATCAGGCTTCATCACTCCTTGTTCACTACCTGCAATGACTGTGCATCTCCAATAACAAGATAAGGGTATGTAGGAGATGGGATCAGTTGTGAGTTGAGGACCCTAACTCGTGTAGTGGAGAAATAATGGACACGGACACAAGTATTTTAGGTTAATAGGCTGAAAAAGACCACAACTTTTATTGGTTACAGCATGCGAGCCATATTGGCTTAGGCACTGGATCAAAGAACCCATATCGAACCCCAGCCACACAGTGGGGGGTCATTTGAAGGTTAACAACCAGTGGGAGGAGCTTGTTGATGCAAATACAACTAGAAGCTTCCCCTGATGTCACCAGGGGTCGTGTCATGGCCCTAGCCACCAGCAGGGCATCAGACAGGATCCACGACCGCCAAATTCCTTTAACGGAATACCCAAAATGGGGTGGGGAAGGTGATGGCCACACCCCGCCCCCCAACACACAGCACATATTCCAATGCCTAACCGCCAAAACCGGAAAAGTTGTGACGAATTGCTACGAGGTACGTGAAAAACGAAAAGGCTGGTGCCAATTTAGCCAAATGGACAAAAACTCCTACCAGGCCACCTGGGCAACCAACCAAGGTCCATAGCGAGGTCAAGAGCACAAACCTAGCCTAAAGAGTGGGTGGGCAGGTGATCCGACGACTTCCAGGAAGCAGAATGAGTCCCAGAGGCTGCCACTTGGATGTGGTTAAACCCAGCCCCCAGGCCAACCCTATTGGCTGGCCTGCTGTAGGGCGGGGCAGCAGCCGGGGAGATGATGCAGGGGGCCGAACATGCCCCCTGCTGACGTGGGAACAGTTCCCGCTAACAACACCTCCTTTGTGGAGATAAGTGGTGGAGCTTGGAGACAAAAACACCATGGGAAAGAGGCTCATTTGAGAAACCTTTCCCCTTCCTATCAGTCCTTCTGAACTATATACAACAAAGTCCCAGCTCTTGTCTTTTAGACACACACATGGGCCAGTTGGGATGAGATGATAAATGTGTATAGCCTATGTGCAGTGGGAGAGAGAAATCTCAGCCACTCGTATCCATCAAAGTGTCGACTCATCAGGGGTGAGCTGTAAGCAGGTGTCAGAGGTGAGCCAGAAGTTGGAAGCCAGAAGTCAGGAGCAAGAAAATCAGAGCCAAAGGACTGAACCAGAGCCAAGGAACACAAACAATGAGAAGACCTTGTTGCTCAAGAAAAGTATCAGTCCGAACAAGAAGCCTTTTATGGCTCTTCTTGTCCAGGAAGGCCCAATGGGTGGGCAAGGCCAATCTAGAGCTTGAGAAAACATCTTTGACAGGAAGAGATTTTATGTTGTTGCTCTGACAAATAACCACACCGGGTAGCTGTACAGTGAGCTGAAGGTTCCTGGTTCTTTCCACAGCTCCTGGCATTATTGTAGTTCAGGCCTATGCATACTGGCCTTTTTGAAAGGAAGCCCTCTTCAAAAATTACAATTAACTCATGGACCCTGGAAGGAAGGAGAGGCCAGACTGGTGGGTGGGTAGGGTTGTGCTTTTCTACCACACACAGGTTCTACAGACTTGAGAGTTTCATCCAAACCAGCCTTCTAAACAGACTCTCTGGCAATCTAGTTGGATGGTCAGAGTAAACAATTCCTTTGGTCTCCCAATTTATGTCTCTTATTGGGCTAGATTCTTAGAAGGCATATACATGATCAGGGGTTGTTTAGGGTGGATGAGAACAGGGGATTACTTGCTATGTTCACACCAAGGGGGAAATATATAACCCAGACACAATGCTTCATTATGCTTTTCAAATTAGTCAATATTATGTTCTTAGCAGAACCAATTTCTTATTGGAAATAGTCTCATAAAATAGCACAGCTCTTCCTCACTTTTCTATTTATGATACAAAGGAGGATAAATTGGATCTTTGGAAGGGGAAAATCCTAACCAAAATGTGACCTTAGCAGATGTAATCCAATCTGATTTCCACTTCACTAGCCTAAGGATGCTTATGCAACTGCAAAACACAGCCACTGAGAGACAAAACAATGGATGTTTTAAAGCTTTATTTATTGCTAGTTCTCAAAACATTCAACTGGCATCATACTTCAACTGCCAAACCTAAATTAGAGAGCTTTAAAAAGGGGAAAGAAAAAAGTACTCTTTGGGGAAAACATTAGGGCTCTATAGAGAGGTGCAAGCTTAAGAAGATGGAGCATCTGGCAGCAAACCAAGTTGCCTGCAAATCCAGACCAAGAGGACCCATAAGAAGGGCTTTTAGGAAATCATAAATGGTACAAGAGAGCTGCAGAAAATCCCTTCTCTTCCATCTCTAGCATTCGTTCTGGCACCAGAAATTCAACAGCACTTGTTGCCATTAGCAGATTATAGCAAATTCCACCAAAATCTAAACAATTTTCGCAAACTCTAATCACTTCCTTATTTACTCATGTTTATCCTCTCCTTTCAGCTGGATTGCAGTTTGATATTAGAGTGCATTCCAAAGGCCATTCGGCTGCATTAATTGCCCAGAAGCGATGCATAACTCAACACATCCTAAAACCCAAGGAAATGCGGTAAATTCTACCATGGCTTAGAGCCTGAAGACATAGTCAGGGTAGTTAAAGCTTTAGCAGTCAGTAGCGGATACATTTTCTCTGTTCTTAATAGTGAACATGCAAACCAGACTTACACCTAGTCAAATCACAGGTCTGTGCAGCCCAGTATCATCTTACTCTGGCCTTAACTCTCTAAGGTGCCAGGCTAACCTGCTACCTGAGGCCCTTTAACTAGAGGCGCAACCAGCTGAGCCTGAGAACTGCTGCAGGCAAAGGATGTCCCCTACAGCAAACTACCGGCTCTGCATGGAGCAGACACCTGCTTTTCTCCAGTCAGGACAGCTGAGCCAGTTACTCCCACAAACTTACAGGTGCAAACCTTAGGAGAGGACTAGGTCCAAATAGCTGATCTGTACTGTCATTTATTTGATCTGCAAACAATGGAGAATAGACTCAACATCTGGAGGGCTAAAGGTTCCCCATTCCTGGCACAGACTTGATTTAAAACTCTGTTGTGCAATGCAGCCTTGTGTGGCAATATGCAGCCTCTCCACATGTCTCCTTGTTGAGTTCCAGCAAACCCCACACACCTGGAGTCAGGAGCCCACCCAGTCCAGATGCCATGCAACCCTGCTTGAACAGAAGAAGTTTCAACTTCTCCCAGTGCAAAGCACTCTTGTTTTCCATGGCTTCTCTCTGCTCAGTGATCAAGCACATACAAGAAAGCCCCAGCTTCAAGTAAGGCTGGGGAAGACCAGTCTGTAACCCTTGAGAGATGCTGCCAAACATTGAAGGTAATAGTGATCTGGATGGGGAAATGACATAGTCAAGACTGAAGCAACAGGAAAACTCAAACTCTGGTTCTCTTCTCTGCTACAACTCCTCTCCAAAAAAAAATCCTGCCCACGCAGGAACTATTACTAGCCAGTCCTCAAGGCCTAATGATGAAGGTCAGCCAGCACTCCTCTGTGTTCAAAATGTGGATTTCTGATTAGTACTCAACACATTTTTCAGCCTCTTTGCAGGGCAAGGGAGAGAAAAACAGACATTCAAGGCTGACTCTGAAATTAAGTTCTCTCACCATTCTGAACCTTATTTGTTTCAAAGCTGCATTGTGCCAGAATCATCACGTATGAAGAAACCCAAAGACATAGAGACACGGGAACAGGACCAGGTTTCAGGAAGCCCTACGTAAGGCACCCCAAACACCACCCTGGTTGACTACCCAGTTTGCCAGGCAGTAGTCAGAGGCCCCCTTTTTTTCCTTTGTTTACATCAGGCATAGGCAAACTCTGGCCCTCCAGATGTTTTGGGACTACAATTCCCATCATCCCTAGCTAACAGGACCAGTGGTCAGGGATGGTGGGAATTGTAGTCCCAAACATCTGGAGGGCTGGAGTTTGCCTATGCCTGGTTTACATGGTGGCCTTGCTGATAAATGAAGTGGCAGCAATAGCTGTAGCTGTCCACCATCTTAGCTTCCCCATAATGCCTCTGCAAGGCCCAGTGGAACTCTGGTGAACTGAAAATGGTGAAAAGCATAATGGTGAACCAGGCACACAAAAAGAGAAAACTCATGGATTGGAGCTGAAATATTCTGGATTTCACATTTGTCTGAATATTGTATGATACGGCTAGCTTGAAAGTGTACCAAAAATGCATCAAAAAAAATTTAGAATAAAATATATATTGATTTTAAAAAATTATAAACCATCCACAATTTGATATTACTATAGTAGTGTACAATAAAAATAAATGGATGCATGCAAAACACCAAGCTAAAACAGTAAGTATACATTAAATGCAGCTATAAAACCAGCATGAGCAATATATAAACATGCAACTCTGAAAATCTGTGGTTGAATAACCAAGTTTTGAGGCCGTGCCTAAAAGAGTTACTTCCTGGAACCATTCTACTTTCCAGAATGTGGCTGTCAACATACTAAAAGCTCTTACCTAGGTACTCATTAAACTCCAAGGTGTATGGCAGACACAAGATCACTTGATGACCTATGGCGCAACTTCTGGACCACTTTTAAGGGCTACAGAAAGGCTCTTCCTATACACAAGAGAGGAGTTCAGTATGTCAGCCAGAAATCACAGAAAGCCTGGCACTCTTCTACTGGCAGATAAAACTTGGAGGAACTACATATAATAATAGATGGGAGCAATGACCTGCGAGGCCACTAAAACAGCTTACCATCTTTTTGATGCACTAAGGTTAGAGGACACAACAGGCAGTATAAATTATACCAGTGAGGCAATGTCTGAGAGTGAAAGTGAGGCAGACACACTCTTGCATTTTTATCTCTTTTTAAAAGACTCTTTGGGAGGGGTTTGGGGGCGATGGGAGAAGGGAGAAGGGAAGGGGCTAGTGCAAAAGTACTAGGGATGTCATTTGGCACTGAGAAACTTCTGCAGAGCCAAGAATTCACTCTAGGCCTCCAGCTAAGGGTTAAGTTCTAGGTGATGCTTTGTGCATCTTGCCACACTTTGAATCATTCAGTCATGTTGACAACAGGGATAAATTAAGAAAGCATAAAAGCCCCCATGAAAATTCTAAGTATGATGGATTAGCAATGAACTGAACACTTCCATCTGGACAGAAGTGTCATCTCTCCACAGTGTGATGTGTTAGTAAAAAAAGAAAAACACTGGTCTGAGTTCCAGCAGGATTCCTACCCTTCACAGTCCTCATCTGAAAAGATATCTACTCACCCACTCATATAAAATGTTAGCACTCATCAGTGCGAGGATCAGACAAAATGTTAGCAAATTCTGTCCCTGTCCGAGGCACTGTCTTGCATTAGCAATTGTAGAGGGTGCCTTCACAGTTCAAGGTAAAAAAATTTAACCTACTAAACCTTACAGAGAACTTGCTATAAAAAACACCTGCTCCAAAGGCCCTTTTAGAATGTAGGAGAAGCTTCTCAGAACAAAGTAGAAGTGATAGTGGCAGACCTATTTGTTTAAAATTGTGGGGTGGGAGTTGTCCATTTTTTTAAGCAAAGGGATGTATATTGTGCTCCCTTGGGTGGACAGGCAGGATATAAATTTCATAATAAATAAATAAATCCTTCCCCTTCCTGTAACTTGCCTCAATCTACAGATTTGCTTTTGCACCATTGAAATGAGCTTGGCTGCGGGAAAACAGCTGGCAATAAAGCTGGGGGACTTCAGAGGCAAACACAGGGAACGTTTACTCGTACAATGCTTTTTATCCAGAAAGAAGACTCTATGCTTCATACATGGAACACATCTAGGTTTCAATAAACAGGCCTGCCACCATCACATGTAGTTTGACTATCATTGGCAAACCTGTATTATGCAACATCATCTCAAAGACAGAAATGGAGCCTCTTTTCACAAGTGTCCTGATCCTCTGGCCTACCTGGCAGACAGTGTGCCAAGACGAAGTTCCAGGTCCAGAAGCCAATCCACACAACGAAGTTCCAGGTCCCAAAAGCCAATCCATGCAAGCCAAGTCCAAAGATCAGGAAACGCACTCCGGGATCAGTCCAAGTAAGCCAAGATAGGAGTTCAGCAGTCAGTCTCAAAGTAGAAACCCATGAAGGCCAAAGGAGCATCCAAACCGAGGTCCCTCAGCATGGCCAGTTGAGCAGACACAGCACCTCAGCTCTGCTGCCTTCTGGTCCTGTGTCTGCTGATTGCAGCACCTGGGCTTGATGAGGCCTGTGACCCTCACCTGCTCTCCGCTTGCCCCAGCTGAGGAATCACAGGCCTCCTTCCCCACCTGGCCAGCTAGTGAACTACAGCAACTAACACGAGATAATATCACCAAGCCAACTACAGTGGTACCTCGGGTTAAGAACTTAATTCGTTCTGGAGGTCTTAACCTGAAGCACCACTTTAGCTAATGGGGCCTCCTGCTGCTGCCGTGCCACCGGAGCACAATTTCTGTCCTCATCCTGAAGCAAAGTTCTTTAACCTGAAGCACTATTTCTAGGTTAGCGGAGTCTGTAACCTGAAGCGTATGTAACCTGAGGTACCACTGTATCTGTAAACGAACAATAAACATCCATAAAAATGCCAAAGTAGTTTCTTTCCCAAATAGGTCATTCCAGAGGTTTAACAAACTGAAGGATATTGTCCTCCTTCTATGTTTCCCTATTGGAAACATGCAAATGGGGACAGATATAACCCTGCTTTAAACCGTTTACATACTGTCTTCTCTTGTGTATTAATTACTACGAAGTTTGATGACTAAGCTCTTTAGCGACAAAACCGGAACAACGTCAGAGCACTGAACCACTGGTATATCACAAGTGAACCCTTTATTTACTGGGTTTCACTATTGTTTAAGATAAAAGCTATTTGGGAAAGAAACTACTTGTGCCATTTTTATGGATGTTTATTGTTTGTAGATAGTTGCCTTGCTGGTCTTATCTTGTGTTGGTTGCAGTAGTCATTGATTGTATCACCACCCTGTTCATTGTTTTACTGCTAGTGAACTAGGCTGCAGTCCCTGGCCTGCCTCTGCTTCCTGGAGTGCCCCACCCACTGTTCCTAATAATAATAATAATAATAATAATAATAATAATAATAATAATAATTTTTTATTTATACCCCGCCCATCTGGCTGGGTTTTCCCAGCCACTCTGGGCGGCTTCCAACAGAATATTAAAATAGAATAACCTATTAAACATTAAAAGCTTCCCTAAACAGGGCTGCCTTCAGATGTCTTCTAAAAGTCTGGTAGTTGTTTTTCTCTTTGACATCTGGTGGGAGGGTGTTCCACAGGGCAGGTGCCACCACCGAGAAGGCCCTCTGCCTGGTTCCCTGTAACGTGGCTTCTCACAGCGAGGGAACTGCCAGAAGACCCTCAGCACTGGACCTCAGTGTCCGGGCAGAATGATGGGGGTGGAGACGCTCCTTCTGGTACGTCTTAGGACTTGATGTGTTCGTGAGGATGGGGGCCTCTCTGGCTCTGGGTCCCACTGCCTGACTTCCTGTGTACTAGGCCCTGGCTCCTGCCATCATCCTCTGTCACCCCATGAGTACTGTCTACAACAACCTCTCCTTCCACATTCCTAGCTTGCTCCCATGTGACCCACTCCCAGCTGCAACCCTCAACAGGATCTTCTTCCTCCTCCCCAAAATCCTGCCAGTTCATGACAACAAGTTCATCTGCTGAAGCCCATTTAGATTGCAGCCTGTGGTCACTACTTCAACAAAGTCTATGAGATTTTGCTGGATTTTTCTGAAGTTAGAAGGCTAAGGGGTCACAAACCCATCAAAACAACACTGCCACTGAACTGATTCAGGACCATAGTTGCCGCCACAGGAAAGGGGCTTAGGATGTCGTCATATTAAATGCTCTCCAATCATCAGCCTCTAAGTCACAACATCTATCTTATCTTGGCTACTAAGCCTAAGAGTGCTGGTCTTTTTTGCCAAAGACTCCAAGAAAAAGCTGTATAATATATTTTATCTTTTGTAACAAAAGGCCAAAGGAGAGCCAATTTTCTTTGCTTTTGCTCAGCTTCTTGCAAGCTGCAGGGGTTTTGCAACAAGGAAACGCTGCTCAGAACAAAGCTTCTGTTTGAGAATAACCAATATAATTACAGAAAGATGCAGTTGTGTTTCCCCTTTCTAATGACGTGTCGCCATTTGGAATTTATGAGTGCTGGCAACTGACAAACGAGAGAAAGAGGGACAATATTTAAAAGTTTAAAGGGTTTCTTAAGACATGTAGTTCTTCTTCCTGTGCAACCCTTTCACTAGCCAGCTTTGCCTGCCACTTCGTTTACAGCTGATGTTGGGCACAATCAACAACTCAATGGAACATAGTCACATGCAGATTATATGTTTTTCAGATGCACAGAGAGCCAGAGAATAAGTATGGTATGGTTACAGCACAAGATTTTTTTTTTTTAGTGTTTTTATTTGTTTGTTGTAAGCACCGTTCTTAAAAGAATATAGACCATGTCTCCTGCTTAAAGGAATGATGAAGACCATCTGTTCTGTGCTATCTTATACATCAGAGGACTTTGCTTATGTTTCTCTCTCCCGCCCCCCACCTCAGAAAATCCTCACACTACAAGCGAGCTGGATTTATTTCCCCAGTGAAAAATGTTGGCTACTAACTTAGAAAACACTAACACACTTGTCCCTAAATGGGAAGGTACTCATTACAGGGCCATATGTCTGTAATGAGGCCGAGAAGGACGGAACAAGTTTCCTCTGCCATCAGAATGCATCCTGCAGCTAAATGAGTTTGTTTATCCAAGTAACTCAGAATTATGTCACTTTTTTTACAGAGAGGATAAAACACAACAGCTTTGAAGAGGTAGTTACTTAATGTGCAACTTGTCACCACTTGCATCTCTGCCATAATGAAAGACATGTGGGAAATCCCTTGCCTTCTGCAAAGCAGATCTCTCTCTCTCTAGTCTGGGTCACAGGGCACGCACATCTCCAAAAGGAAACAGTTATCTCTTCGCCTTCCACACACCTACTTCCTGCAGGCCATGTGGCCAAGAAAGATCTCAGTCATTGGTCTGCTGTGCACTTGTTCTCAGCTACATTCAGGCCAACAGGGACACACTTTTTCAACCAGAATTGAGGGTGCAGTTGAAAAGTAATAAATCAGTGACAGGACATCTATACCAACCTCTCGCTAGGAATCTCATAATAGTTTTAGTGTTGCTGTTCTTGCAAGCTAGAGCATGAATCTCAATATTGTGGTCCATTATTTATTTTATTTAGGACATTTTTTCTGCCCTGACTACGACTCACCATGGAACTCAAGGCAGCATATATACAGGATTCCCATGCATTATCCCAACCAGGCACTGACTAGACCCAGATCAGGCAAAGTGGCCACATATGTCTTCAGACCATACCCTGGAAACATTTTTGCATAATGCAACCTGATTCTTTTAAGACAGAACTCACGCAATGGGAAGAAGGCCAAATAAACCCTTCCACTACCAAAATATGAGAATGGAAGTTTCTTGCACTCGCTGATGAATGTTACAGAAAGAGACAGAGGCAGTGAGAAGGAGGGAAAGAGAGCAGGGAAGACTCATAAAGATGGAAAGGAGTACTTGGGAAAAACAATATTGTTCCCTTTCAATGTGGACTGCCCAGAGAATTTTGGAAGCAGAGCAAGCTGCTCACAGTGCCTTTTAGCTTACAGGGTATTGCATCTGCTGAACGAATACACCCAAAATGTACCAGTGATACAAAACGTTTTAATAAGGGGTCATAGCATGTTGCTATCATGTGCTCTGCTTTATTTTAATTGTCTAGGATTGGTCTGTTTAACGTTGCACACAATTGTTCCTCTCTATACTAGTAATGGGATTAGAAAGAGACACAGGTGGCACTGTGGTCTAAAACACTGAGCCTCTTGGGCTTCCTGATCAGAAGGCCAGCGGTTCAAATCCCCACAACGGGTGAGCTCCCGTTGCTCTGTCCCAGCTCCTACCAACCCAACAGTTTGGAAACACGCCAGTGCAAGTAGATAAATAGGCACCACTGCAGCGGGAAGGTAAACAGCATTTCTGTGCGCTCTGGCTTCCATCACGGTGTCCCATTGCACCAGAAGCGGTTTAGTCATGCTGGCGACATGACCCAGAAAGCTGTCTGTGGACAAAAGCCGGCTCCCTCAGTCTGAAAGCGAGATGAGCGCCACAACCCCAGAGTCACCTTTGACTGGACTTAAGCATCCAGGGATCCTTTACCTTTTACCTTTCTTTGAACTCAGTGCTTAGAATTTGAAAAATGATTGACAATGACTTAAAGCCCAGAGGATTACTAAAAACTATTGAGCAATCTTAAGTGGGAGGGGGGCAATGAAGTGGCCGACAAACCACCATTTCCAAAGCTCTCACTTGTGGGGTGCCCCAGGGTTCTGTCCTTTCCCCCATGCTTTTCAACATTTACATGCAGCCACTGGGAGAGATCATCAGGAGGTTTGGGCTGGGTGTTCATCAGTATGCAGATGATACCCAGCTCTACCTCTCTTTTAAATCAGAACCAGTGAAGGCGGTGAAGGTCCTGTGTGAGTGTCTGGAAGCGGTTGGAGGATGGATGGCGGCTAACAGACTGAGGTTGAATCCTGACAAGACAGAAGTACTGTTTTGGGGGGACAGAAGGCAGGCAGGTGTGGAGGATTCCCTGGTCCTGAATGGGGTAACTGTGCCCCTGAAGGACCAGGTGCGCAGCCTGGGAGTCATTTTGGACTCACAGCTGTCCATGGAGGCACAGGTCAAATCTGTATCCAGGGCAGCTGTTTACCAGCTCCATCTGGTACGTAGGCTGAGACCCTATCTGCCTGCAGACTGTCTCACCAGAGTGGTACATGCTCTAGTTATCTCCCGCTTGGACTACTGCAATGCGCTCTACGTGGGGCTACCTTTGAAGGTGACCCGGAAACTACAATTAATCCAGAATGCGGCAGCTAGACTGGTGACTGGGAGCGGCTGCCGAGACCATATAACACCGGTCTTGAAAGACCTACATTGGCTCCCAGTACGTTTCCGAGCACAATTCAAAGTGTTGGTGCTGACCTTTAAAGCCCTAAATGGCCTCGGTCCAGTATATCTGAAGGAGCGTCTCCTCCCCCATCGTTCTGCCCGGACACTGAGGTCCAGCTCCGAGGGCCTTCTGGCGGTTCCCTCACTGCGAGAGGCCAAGTTACAGGGAACCAGGCAGAGGGCCTTCTCGGTAGTGGCGCCCGCCTTGTGGAATGCCCTCCCATCAGATGTCAAAGCGATAAACAACTACCTGACATTCAGAAGACATCTGAAGGCAGCCCTGTTCAGGGAAGTTTTTAATATGTGACATTTTAGTGTATTTTTCATCTCTGTTGGAAGCCGCCCAGATGGGCGGGGTACAAATAATAAATTATTATTATTATTATTATTATTATTATTATTATTATTATTAAAGCCCCTCCCAACTTATGGTGGGGGTGGGTGACATGCGCTTACAGGTCTTCTTGCTGCTCCACTTGGGAGAAATGGCGAGTTTCAGATCCAGTAGATCTGAGGCCATATCTGTCCCCAACCCCCACCCTATGTGCCCCATTTTGGGGTCTAACGTCAACTACTGCCAGGGACAACATTGACAGCAGCAGATCTTGCAGAGCTTTCTGTAGGAAACATGTGTCCCTTTCCCCAGGCAGCTGAAAGGCACCTTCCACACATCTTAACTTTCTCCAGCCAGCAAAGATTGCCATAAAGAAGAATATTTTAAAGAACACTTGAAGAAAATGGTACAGTCATACCTTGGGTTACAAATGCTGCAGGCTGTGTGTTCCCGGGATGTAGACCGTGCCGAACCCGGAAGTAGCAGAACGGGTTACTTCCGGGTTTCGGCGCTCACGCATGCACAGAAACACCAAATCGTGTCACGCGTGTGCACAAGGTATGACTGTAGATACAAAAATTAGTGAAACTGAATGGAAAGCAGTGTTTTCCTGGAGAAGCAATCATGTACGTACATGTCAGTTGTTAATCTTTTTTAAAAAAATAAATTTAGATATTCCAAATATTTGACCAATAGAAAAGAATAAGTTATTTAAAGCAATTCATACCATTGCTAGAGAAGTGGTCTGGTGGCAGATCATTTATCCATGTGACAATCATCAGCTGCTATTGAGAAATTTGGGGTTCACATTTTTTAAAGCTATCCAGAGAATGGTTAGGCAAACATTTGTATCCCAAATAATGCTGCTGAAATGTAATTATTTAAATATGTCTAATATACATTGTGGAATGATTTCTAGTCTACTAACAGATGCTAAACTGGTCATAGCTATTTAAAAAAAACAGGAAAAACACCTTTGTTGGTTTTTGAAATATTACTGAATGAACTTGAGAACTTAGGTGGCTCTGAGAAAACAGAACTTATTTTTATGGATAAACTGGTTTTATTGTAATAATACTGTGAGAGGTTTCTTAATAAATTGTGTATTTTATAGTATGGTGTTGCTCCAACTTTTTCAAAAAAAATATTGTTTAAGATATCATGTATTTGGCTGCATCTTATATTCTTCCTATTTTGGCTCCTTAGAGATCTGATCTCCAACCTCACACCAGATTATTCTTATATTCTTACGCATTGTTCTATTCAGTTATGATTTGATCTTCCAAAATATTTGAGAAGATTCCAGGCTGTTTTCAGTGGGAAGTAACGACTCAGCATCTTGAAAATGTTGAGATTAATTATGTTTTCCTATAGTTAAGCATAGAACAATTCATGATGTTTGGAAGAAATATTTTTAGCCGACAGTTGCTCAAAAATTAGTTACTGCCATTCACCCTGGAATGGTTGGCATCCATCTGTCATGGGAAACAATGGAGGAGTGTGTCTTTGAGGGTGAAGTCAAACATTGCCTGCTGTGGCTGTAGAGAATGATCCAGGAGAGACATGTTTTGATGCAGCTGGGGCAGATGAAGGCATTCAGTTGGGCTGCTGCAGATGCCCCGCGGCGTTTCTTCTCTCTGCGCTCCTCCCAGTGGTCATTTCTTCTCTGGTCACTGCTACGGATGCACAACCTGACTGTCTCCAGGCACTGTGGTCACCTGCAAGGGATTCTCACATGGCAGGGTTAATGTTGCCAGTCTTCATGTCATGTTTGCAGACATCTTTGTCTGCAGAGTTGGTCTGCCGAGGAGCCTGGTGACTGAATCCAGCTCCCCATAAAGCACATCCTTGGGGAACCTGCCATCTTCCATCCTGTGGACATGACCAAATCAGCATAGACGTGAGTGCAAACATGCTGGGAATGTGGGTGTGATGGACTGGGACTTGGGCTCGGGCTCAGAGCCAGAAGAGTCTCAGTCCGCACCAGATCCTTTGCCTCAGGCGGCAGCTGAGCCTAGTCTGGGGCCTGATTCTGAAGAGCCCCAGTCTGCACAGGTTCCCCTGCAACAAGCACCAGCTGGGCTGAGTGAGGAGCCTGAGCCTGCCCTGGCTCCAGATGCGGCGATTACCTTGTTGCCCTCTGCTGGGCAATCACAGCTGCTCCACTACCAGTTGGGTCAGGAGAGGCTGAGGCAGCCTCTGGGTCTAGTAAACCACCAACATCTCCTGAGCTGCAGAGACTCAGGTCTGATAGAAGGAGAGACCTGAGTACACGCAGGAGGAGTGCTCGCCTTCAGGCGAGACAAGGAGGTGAGTCACCGGGGGATCAGGACCGGCCATTACCCCGACAGAGATAAAAGGCTGCTGGACCCCGCCCCAGGTTGCGGGAGCAATGTTGCTGTTTGCCAGAACCTGCCCGTAATCCTGTGCCTGACCTTGCCTGGTTTCCTGCCTTGGCCCTGTTGGACTAACTCCTCACGGAACCCTTGGATTGGGGACCGGACCTGGACCTCATTGCTCAGGTTACCCCTGCGCCCAGCACAGTGGGCTTGCCAGAGCACATCTTTGCTTGAGACTCTGTCCTGCTATGTGATGCCCCAAATCTTCCTGACGCAGTGCCAGTGGAAGGCGTTGAAGTGTCGCTCACATTCTCCCATACCCTTTTGGTGAGGCGAACCATTTCAATAGCTTGTCCAACTCAACACTGATGAGGAGGTTGCTGGACATGGTGGAACCCAAGCAGACAGAATTGTCTGTCACCTCAAGTGTGTGGTCACCAGTGCTGATGTGTGGAGTGCTGGCAACATCCTGACCCAGAATGTTGGTCTTTGTCAGGCTGGTGGTAAGGTGAAACTCCCTGCAGGTTTGGGCAAAACAGCTGATGAGTCCCTGTAAAGCTTCCTGGGAGTGTGATATCCTCCATCCTGGAATATGCAGTGGAATATGTGGATGATAAAAGAGATGCAATTAAAGTTGCAAGAAATGTTCACCAGGGCCCCTAACAGAATGGAACCAGAAATCTGTTTCTTTTTCCAAAGCCAAATCTGTGAAACATGGTCTCCAGAGAAAAGGGGCTTGCAAGTGTGGGCAGAGAGGGGAAGAGAAGTCTTAGTATAGTCCTGTTTAGCGTTTGTTTGCTTGCTTGAGTGTGTCATGTGCCGGGCGTTTAACTTCCAACAAAAGTACATTCAGCCATTTGGCATCAAACAGCTTTTCAAAGCCCTTTCTACATTATTCTAATTGCTTACAGATAGAAATTAAAATATGGCTCTTCAAAATGCTTTCTCTTTAAACAAAAAACCAAAAACAAAACAGAAGTGCACAACATTTCACTGGTACACAGATGATGCAACAGACAGAAGAGGGAGGAATCATTAATGAAAATTAAGTAATAACAGCATTTTATAGAACTTTCACTTCAACTTGGCAAATTACCTCCTCCCAATTGCTTCAAGGTGGGAATATTTATTTTTATTTATTTTTACTATGGCCAGGGCAGCTTCCAGAAACCTCAGATGGCAGGCCAAATTTTATTTTCATTAGAATTTATTCTCCCTCCATAGATTACGAAAGCACTGAAACAGTGGCAATTGCCAGTGTAATCCTATATATGTCGATTGAAAAGTAAATTCCATTAAGTTTACTTGGTGATATTCCCAGGTATAGTGGGTATAGGATTGCCATCTAAGTAGTTAATACATGCTAGCCTTCTAGGAGGTGAGCCTTCTAAAAGTTTGCATCTGCAAGTCATAACATACCTTTTCATCCTATGTATTGCTATAATGGAAAGTTTTCAAGGCAGAATTCTTTACCACAGGATGTTGAACAGATGCATCCCAGCCTCCAGAATTAAAATAAGGAGACATGTATTTTCAGTACATATTATATCCATAACTTTTAAAAAAAAAGGTTGATACTTGGTTTTTTTTTAATTAAAAAGAAAGAAAAGAGAAATCAGTTTTCTCTACTATTTATGTTTAATGCTGTGCCTTTTAGAAGTAATATTTATTCAAGGAATTCCTTGAAAATACATCAGGGGAACATCTCACTCACCATATCACTAGAGATGGGTGGTAACAACAGAAAAAGTTCAGCAGAAGTCAATTTGCCACTTTCTGACCAGACTGCCATCAGTTTTGTAGGCTTCAAGGATTTGCACATGCAAATATATGGTTCAATTAAACCATCAAGCTGGATCAGAGCAGGCATGCTTTGCCCATGACTAGCAAAGCCTATTTATTCTATGGAACCTCCTAAATCCACAGTGGAGCCCACCAGATTCCAACGAACTCTAGTCCATGTTGCGTGACTCCAGCGCAAGTCAAACTGCAAACAATGGGCCTTTCCAGAACTCAGCAGCAAACTGCAGACACAGGTAGCCTAATCCAAGAAACTGCAACCATGTCTTCACCAAAATATTCAGAATTCTGTTGAATCAAAAGACTGGAATTACGACTTGCTCATGAATCTGCTTAATTGGCCCAATTTATTCCAAGTGTGTAAATCTGGATTCTTTGATGAAAAGTGTGGGGATGAAGGCAGGTTCCAGCTACACCATAATATCAAAGAAATGAAAGCCTCACCGGTGACCACCTCAGTCAGACCCAAGTCTCACGTGTACTTCTGAATGGCTGAAATCTCCACAAGGAAGCATTTACTTTATCTGCATGTGGTAAAAATGTGCTCCTTCCTCACAACAAGACCTGATATTTATTACGCCACTTTCAGGGATCTTTAACATTTGATCTGAACTAGAAGATGAGCAGCAAGTAATCTCCCTCTTTCATGCAAATATAATTTGCAAACATCTGCACCTTATAACTGAACTTTCCCCGCAATCCTTTATTGGATTTACATTTAATTTACAGTTGCATTTGTCTGAATTTTCTATTGTGTACCTGCAATTTCATTCTTTCTTTCTTTTGTTCAACCTTCTACATAATCTTAGTGTGCATCAGCACCAAAATGTCTCTTTATTGAACTCAACCTAAATACAGTGGTGCCTCGCAAGACGAAATTAATCCGTTCCGCGAGTCTCTTCGTCTAGCGGTTTTTTCGTCTTGCGAAGCAAGCCCATTGACGGATTAGCGGATTAGCGCTATTAGCGGCTTAGCGGCTTTTAGCTGCTGAGTGGATCAGCTGATAAGCGGCTTAGCGGCTTAGAAAAAGGGGGGGGAACCCCTGCAGGAACTCGCAAGACATTTTCGTCTTGCGAAGCAAGCCCATTGGGAAATTCATTTTGCGAAGCGCCTCCAAAACGGAAAACCCTTTCGTCTAGCGGGTTTTCCGTCTTGCGAGGCGTTCGTCTTGCGAGGCACCACTGCATGTTCCTTTCAGAAAGACACTCTATGGTCCTCAATTTATTTGTACAAACTTATTTCTTATTTTTCTGTATAAAAGGAGGTCAGTGTGAACAGCAGCGTTAACACCTTTAACAACAGCAAAAGCAGAATACTTTCTTCTGTTTAGGTCAGGCTTCCTCAAGCTCGGCCCTCCAGACGTTTTGAGACTACAATTCTCATCATCCCTGACCACTGGTCCTGCTAGCTAGGGATCAAGGGAGTTGTAGGCCAAAAACATCTGGAGGGCCGAGCTTGAGGAAGCCTGGTTTAGGTTGCATCCTTCAGGGATTCTCAAGCACTGCTGTGAAGAGCCTGCCATGAAATAGTTGCCTACCCAGGCACCACCCGTTGTTGGTGGCAGTTGCGGCCCAGCCCAGCAGACCTCGGTGGAGCAACCCTTGTCAGGATGGCTGGCAGTTAGATTTCCCTTGCTGGCTGCTCTGTTTGGCGGCCTTTCCTGCCAGCCAGGTTTTTAAAATATGGGCCAATCCAGGCAGGCCAGGGGGGCGGGGTTTGGGAGCTGACCAGGTGGAGCAGGCTTCACTCTGTTCCGCCCCCAGTTGATAAAAGCCGGCTGTGCCTGACCTCAGGACCACAGCTGGACAAAGGACAAGAGGAGCGAAAGGTTGTCTTGTCCAGTTTGTTCACCTTACTCTGGTTAGGAACAAGAAGAGAGGAGTTTGGACTTGATATCCCGCCTTTCACTCCCCTAGGAGTCTCAAAGCGGCTCACAATCTCCTTTCCCTTCCTCGCCCACAACAAACACTCTGTGAGGTGAGTGGGGCTGAGAGACTTCAGAGAAGTGGGACTGGTCCAAGGTCACCCAGCAGCTGCATGTGGAGGAGCGGAGACGCGAACCCAGTTCCCCTGATTACGAGTTTGCCACTCTTAACCACTACACCACAATGGCTCCCTGTGGTGGGGTCACTGCAACTGGGTCCACAACAACTATTTTGAAATCTTCCTCAAATACGATTCCGTCCCAAACCACATTCTATTTATTTATTTGTATTTCGTAAGATGTCTACACCGCTTGATTTAAAAACAAGAAAATCAAAGCAGTTTTGCTTTCTGGGAGTGGCTTTCACTGTTCATGACCTGTCCATGACAAACAAGAAACATGTAGGTGGATCTTATGATAAGTGAGCGCCCTAACCCCACCCCTAAGTTGGCTTTGCAAATGGAGGAAACAGATGAAAGAGCTCATCTTCTGAAGAGTTGACTTGAAATTATGGCAAATTAGAGCATCTATACTGTGTGTAAACTATAATAGGACAGTTTAAACACATTCCAGAGTGTTCAGTGAAGTCCAATTAATTTCCACCATGATGAGTTGTTTCCCTTCCCCGCCCCCCAGCCTGGCATCTTATCCCGAGGAGGAAGTGAAGGGCTTCTAGCCATGACAGCCATGCTGAGAAATGAACATTATTTAAAACAGCTGCAACACCTTTTCCAAATTTCCTGTATTATGAAATGACAGCAGCGTCTGATTTGGTGAAATCCACCCAGCATTGTCTCCTAGTCAACTTGTAAAGAAATAAACCAACACCATATGCTTTATTTGGTGTTTGTTTTTCCATCGGGTGCCTATAATGAGAGGTAGGGAAAGTTTGCACAACAAAAGTAAGAGTTATCTGTGTTCAGCTCCAGTGCCACAAGACAATTGAAGGCGTTGCAAAAGCTAAGAGCATTGCGGTGGCAAGCCCGCAATGAAAGAACCAACAATCTGCCACTATTTTTTATAACCCCAAAACTGAGGCATGGGAAAGAGCTACATGCTTTCTTCATTACATGTTGCTTGTTATTACTGTGCCTTTGATTTCATTCGGCAGGTCTAAATTTACTTGATCACACTCTTAAGGTCCCCCCGCCATTTGTTTATTTTTACATCTTGAAGAGGGCTTATTTAAGCACCACGAGCAATTGTTCTACTGAGAACCGACTATTTAAAACTTTCACATCATTGCAGCTGAGTGCTGTGCCTCTTTAATTCATTGCAGGTGCTTTTATAACTGACACCATTTGTAGCTTATACTAATTACTAGGTATTAGAAAGACTGTGAAAAGAGCAGGTAGTTGAAGGAGCCAATGGGCTTAGGTATATCATCTGTTTTACAAAAAGGAAGAAAGGCATAACAATAAAGCATGTCCTCGCTGTTTAGTTGGATTCCAACCTTTATCTGAAAGCAAATCTGATCCCTTGTACTTCTACTCAACTCTCTGGTCCCTTGTACATCATCATTCCATTTCTAGTGTGACCAGAATTGCTTCCACATGAGCCCATTTCTTTGGAATTGCCCTCCTTCATTCACTCACTTTTAATTGAGAATCGAAACAGCAGCATAATCAAACTGCTGCAATCCAATGCTTTTTGGGGTTGTTTTCCTAGATGTTTCCCTCCCCCCTCAGATCTGATTCATTGTTGTTGTTGTTGCTGCTGCTGCTGCTGCAATAGAACATAATTGCAGCTCTAGACAGACAGACTTTTCAGAGCTCTTGTCTATTTTAATTTAATGCAGGGGTGAGGAGTCTGTGGTCCTCCAGGTGTGGTTTGACTACATCCCCCATCATCCTTGACCACTGGCCATGCTTGGTGGGCTGATGGGAGCTGGGGTCTAACAACAAGCAGAGGTCACAGCTTCCCATTACTGATTTAAAGTTTCCTGTTTGAGGACTGCTTCCTGTTGAGTACAGATGGAGGATTAGTGACAAATAAAAAGGTAAAGGGACCCCTGACCATTAGGTCCAGTCATGGCCAACTTTGGGGTTGTGGCGCTCATCTCACTTTATTGGCCAAGGAAACCGGCATTTGTCCACAGACAGCTTCTGGGTCATGTGGCCAGCATGACTAAGCCGCTTCTGGCGAACCAGACCAGCGCACGGAAATGCCGTTTACCTTCCCGCCGGAGTGGAACCTATTTATCTACTTGCACTTTGATGTGCTTTTGAACTGCTAGGTTGGCAGGAGCAGGAACTGAGCAACGGGAGCTCACCCCGTCACAGGGATTCGAACCACCAACCTTCTGATCGGCAAGTCCTAGGCTCTGTGGTTTAACCCACAGCGCGACCCGCGACCTGCGTCCCTTAGTGACAAACAGCCTCTATTAATTGCCCCAATCTCAGTTTGTTCCCATAATGCATAAAAGTAGGTGAGGCAGCTTTGACTACACATTGCATCATTTTCCCCTTTTCATTTTTATATTGAAATAGCAATATAAATTTGCTGTAAGAGAGCATGAAAAGGCATGAAAGGAAATCTCCCCCGAAAGCAACAAATGAAAAACAAGCAAATCACTGAGTTCAGGTGGCATCTCCTGAAGAGTTTGTAGAGATTTCAAATGTGAAATTGTTGGTCTTCTAACAAAAATATCTAGCTTGTACCTATTATCAGCCTTCACACCTGACCAGAACTGGCTCACCTGGTAGGGCAGAGTCACAATGCTAGCATCCTGGCTGCTGCATCAGGAAGGTGAGGGGAGAGGTATCAGGGAGACCAGTGCAGTCCAAAAGCATTAGCAAAGCCAATCCAACACTTCTGCCAAGTGTGCCCACACTGTGCCAGACTCTCTACCACCTCAGCCCTCTCCCTCCCTGAAAGGGGCTCCAACACTGTGGCCAGGAAGTTCTGCTCTGGTCAGACCTCACCTGGAGTACTGTGTCCAGTTCTGGGCACCACAGTTCAAGAAGGACACTGACAAACTGGAACGTCTCCAGAGGAGGGCAACCAAAATGGTCAAAGGCCTGGAAACGATGCCTTATGAGGAACGGCTAAGGGAGCTGGGCATGTTTAGCATGGAGAAGAGGAGGTTAAGGGGTGATATGATAGCCATGTTCAAATATATAAAAGGATGTCACATAGAGGAGGGAGAAAGGTTGTTTTCTGCTGCTCCAGAGAAGCGGACACGGAGAAATGGTTCCAAACTACAAGAAAGAAGATTCCACCTAAACATTAGGAAGAACTTCCTGACAGTAAGAGCTGTTCGACAGTGGAATTTGCTGCCAAGGAGTGTGGTGGAGTCTCCTTCTTTGGAGGTCTTTAAGCAGAGGCTTGGCAACCATATGTCAGGAGTGCTCTGATGGTGTTTCCTGCTTGGCAGGGGGTTGGACTCGATGGCCCTTGTGGTCTCTTCCAACTCTATGATTCTATGACTCTATAAAGAAGGCTCCACTCCGACAGGCAAGCTGCTTCTTTACCCAATGGCTGCCAAGTGCCCAGCGTTGTGCCAATGGTTTAAAAGGGACCCATAGCAGGATTAATGGAATTACAGGCCAGTTAACTTAACATCTGTTCTGGGTAAACTGGTGGAAAACATTATTAAATACAGATTTACCAAACATATAGAAAAACGTATGGCTTTCACAAAGGTAAGACCTAACTATCATTTTAGAGTGCTTCAATTATGTCAAGAATGTGGATAGGGATGATCCAGTAGACATTGTGTCTTTACGACTTTCAAAAACCTTTTAATGAAGTCCCTCACCAAAGACCCCTGAGCACATTTAGCAGGAAACAGGTTCTTTAATGCATCAGTAACTGGTTAAAGAACAAGAAGAGTAGGAATAAATGAGCCGTTGTCGCAATGGAGAGATGTAATGATCTGGAATTAGAGGTGAGCGATGAAGTGGCCAAGTTTGTTGATGACGCCAAATTGTTCAAAATAATCTCTGGCAGAGTTGGCATTAAAATGGAAGGTGTAGCAAGGAGTGCTTTTTCTCAGGGGGTACTGGCACCTCTTTTTGTTGTTGTTAAAAAGTGTGGCACTTAATTCTAAAAAGAAAAAAAAAGCACTGGTAGTAAGTGTAAAGTCATGCCTGCCGGGGCAGAAAACCTCAACTTCCTGGTGTCTGAACTGCTAGTGACTGACCAGGAAAGAGATATTGGAATGGTGTTGGATAGCTTGAAGAAAATGTCGCCCTAGTGTGTGAAAAGGGCAAATCCCATGCACGATATTATTAGGAAATAGAATGAAAGTAAAGCTCCCAACGGATGACCATCACATCTACTACTGTGGGCAAGAATCTCCAAGAATTCCCAAGCCGGAATTAAGATTGCCGGAAGAAATATCAACAACCTCAGATATGCAGATGACACAACCTTGATGGCAGAAAGTGAGGAGGAATTAAAGAACCTTTTAATGAGGGTGAAAGAGAAGAGCGCAAAATATGGACTGAAGCTCAACATCAAAAAAACGAAGATCATGGCCACTGGTCCCATCACCTCCTGGCAAATAGAAGGGGAAGAAATGGAGGCAGTGAGAGATTTTACTTTCTTGGGCTCCATGATCACTGCAGATGGTGGTAGCAGTCACGAAATTAAAAGACGCCTGCTCCTTGGGAGAAAGGCGATGGCAAACCTAGACAGCATCTTAAAAAGCAGAGACATCACCTTACCAACAAAGGTCCATATAGTTAAAGCCATGGTTTTCCTAGTAGTGATGTATGGAAGTGAGAGCTGGACCATCAAGAAGGCTGATCGCCGGGGAGAAGCGTGGTGCTTTGAGTCCTCTGCTATCCCTGCCGAGCGAAGCCGCATGCCATCCGGCGGAGAGCGCTGACTTCTTCCATTGAGAATTCGGACTTTCAACAACAACCCGTGAGTAATTTGGAAACCGGGTTTAAAAGGAAAAACAAGAAATTTTTTTCGGATTTGATACGAGCGGGGGGGATCCAATAAGGAAGTCAGTCCCCCTCCCTATTGTAAACCTTCCAAAACAAGGACTGGGAAACCAAGGTCCAAAAAGAATTGTATTGCTGATAAAAATTAAGAATTCCACGATGGGAAACTACAAGAACTGTGCTGGAGGAAGAATTGAGGGAGAAGGAAAACGTAACCCTCCCCCCCGGGAACCGGGGTGATCGAGGAGAGAGCCTGGCGAAAAGCGAAGGAGACTTTGACAGCTGTCAAAGTAGCTGTCAAAGTCGGAAATTCAAAGAGGACTTTAATACGAGGACTTTGCTGGTTAAATTTTGTTATAATTTGTTACAACCCGTTAAAATTTGGATACAAAATGGCGAAAACATGGATAACAATCGGACTTTTGGACTAGAGAAAACAAAGTTATTATAATCCCCCTAGAGGAGCTTCGGGATATTACAAAGAAGGTCGTAAGTGGAAAAATACCATCGGAATTTTACAGGACTGGTTATCTTCTGGGAAAGCTGCAAAACGGAAACAATATTGTGTCTACAGGGTGTTCAGCTAAAGGAGACAATAGAATTTTCTATTGAAGAAAGGAAGGGACTGAACGCAAGTTTTTGTTCCTGAACAACAATAACCCCTGCAGACTTACTAAATTTCTGAATTAGAACGTTTTAGTAGCGGAACAAGAGGAAACTGGACTACAATTTGGAAAGAACAATAGGGGGAGCGTTATTATAGATTTGATGTTAAATGGTTTAAAAATAATTATAAAAATAATTATAAAAAGAAAAAGCCAGCAAGGAGTTGGGGGAAAAATGTGATTTATGGACTTTAAAAATTCCAGGCAGACAACATGGATTGGTGGTCAGGGGGAAACTAAACCGGGGACGGGAGGGGGGGGGGGAGAAATAGAATCCAAAGGCTTGTCAACTATCTTCTGAAATGGGTTTCTTTTACTTACTACACTTTTTACTTCTTATTTTCTTATATTTTTATTGTGTGGGGTGTTTTTGATCATTAAAAAAAAAGGGAAATTGCGGAATGGAAAGGGGGTGGGCCCTGGGGAAAGAACTTTTGTTTTGTTAGTAAGGGTATTGATGAGGATTGTACAAATTTAAATTTAAATTCGATTAATGGTTTAAACAAACTAAGTTTTAATTAGAATTGAGAGCTTGTGGAGCCAACAATATGATAGGGGAATATGGTAGGGGTGGGGGAAAGAGGGAGTCCCAGAAAGTGGGTGTATGAAAATAAGGCTTTGAATGTATTTTAATCTTTTCTTTCTGTATCTCTGAAAATCTTAATAAATATTATTTAAAAAAAAAAAAAAAGAGTTTGACCAAACTGCGGGAGGCAGTGGAAGACAGGAGTGCCTGGCGTGCTCTGGTCCATGGGGTCACGAACAGTCAGACACGACTAAACGACTAAACAACAACAAAGCTCCCAATATCACAACGTTGTTATACAAATCTCAAGTGTGACTGCACTTGGAATACTGTGTCCAATTCCAGTTGCCACACCTCAAAAAGGATATTGCAGAGTTGGAAAACATTCCTCTATGAGAAAACGTTACAGCATTTGTGGCTTTGGGATTTAGAGGAAAGGTGAGCGTAAAGGGACACCGTAGAAGTGTACACGATTTAGAACGGTGTGGGGAAAGGAGAGAGAGAGAACTTCCTCTGAGCTCAAAATACCAGAACCTGGGATGGTGCAGTGAAGCTGAATGCTGGAAGGTCCAGGCAGGACAAAAGAAAGTACTTTTTCACATCATGCAGAGTTAATCTGTTATAGAAGCCAATGTACTAATGGCCATCAAATTTGATGGCTTTTAAAAGGATTTAAATTCGCTGTTGATGGCTACTGCTCATGATGACTGTGGACTACCCTCCAGTCTCAGAAGTGGTATGCCTCACAAGGACGAAGAGTGCTGCTGAACTCAGGTCTTGGCTGCAGGCTTCTCGTGAGCATCTGGTTGGCAACTGTAAGAACAGGATTCTGGACTACATGGGTCTTAAGAAGAGCCATCCTGCAATTATGACAGCTGCAGCCTTTTTCTCTAACCACTTCCTAATTACTCTACTGGCTAGATCATTTTTCCTTTTAGAGGGGTTAATTGTGGTTCATGCTCATCTCCTTGAATGAACATTGCAAGTTAACACAAACACATATATGAAAGCACAACACCTGGAAAATTCTCCCCTCCCTTCCATTTTCTTATTTCAATGTACCTCTTGTGTAATTCCAAAACATGTGAAACCAATTTGGTCCATCTTCAGTGGTGTCTCTCTCTCTCTCTCTCTCTCTCTCTCTCTCTCATAATCATGTATCGTTTTATGTTTAAGGATTAAAAAGTTTTCCTTCAAAGCACAGTTGGAACCACCAATATATCATATTAATAAAGGCATATGTAAACACAGATAGTACAGTTCCCATAGCCCCCCCCCCTCAATTATGAATATTTAAACTGCTTCCAATTCAATGCAGGCATGCCAAAGAGCCTGTTGAAATCAGAGGGAGGAGATCTCACCATGCGATAAAAGGTGCTGAAATATGGAAGGCTGGAGAAGGATGAAGGTCTCTTCATGTTGTGCTGTATAACAAAAAGAATGTTTCTGGCTCCTCTGCCTGGCTTCCAGTGAGCAACTGCTTCCGGTTTCCTTACAGTTTATCAGCTGGCATTACAACAGAACATAACTTTAGACAAGCACTTAATGGAGGCACATTTGCAAGGCTGGTGTGTCCCCATTATTAATGTTATTACATAACATAAAGGCTGGCAACATTAACCTCGCTATGTAGGAATCCCTTGCAGACAACCGCAGTGCCTGGAGACAGTCAGGTTGTGCATCCACAGCAGTGACCACTGGGAGAAATGACCACTGGGAGGAGCGAAGAGAGAAGAAACGTCCTAGTGCATCTGCATCTGCACAGCCAGACGCCTTCAACAAAGCATGTCTCTCCCACATCAGTCTCTACAGCCACAGCAGGCGCTATAACTCTCCAACTGTTTGACTTCACCCCTGAAGGCACACTCTTCCATTGTCTTCCAAGACAGATAGATGCCAACCAGTGTTGATTATAATCATAATCATAATAATTTATTATTTATACCCCGCCCATCTGGCTGAGTTTCCCCAGCCACTCTGGGCGGCTTCCAATCAAGTGTTAAAAACAATACATTATTATTATTATTATTATTATTATTATTATTATTATTATTACTTTATACCCGAGCTTACCACCCCAACAGGGACTCAAGGCGGCTTACAGATAAAACAGAAAAATAAAAAACATAGTGGGGAATATGATAATTAAAAAACAATTAAACATTTATGTAATTAAAAACCTGCGCCTCAGGGAGTTCATTTTGGTGCTGCTATCACAGCAGGTTGACTTCACTCCCAGAGACACACTCCATTCTCTTGAGACAGACAGATGCCAACCAACATGGGTGTGCAAAGGTGAAAAAATATGCATACACAAGTATTTTTTTTCTACTGGGACATAGCAGCTTTAGTGATAACTGCCCCCACCAACCGCAGATGCTTTTTGGAAGAAATATAAAGACATACAGATCCTTTCGTGCATTTCTGCTGTCATGCAACTTTGATGACACATCTAAGACCTATTCATGTGCTTCACTGAATCCATGCAGGCTTAAAATGGAGAGGCACACACACAAAAACCTTCCCCTGGTTTCCCACATGTGCTGGCATTGTTCTAAGGAACTCGGGACATCCTGCATGGTCCTCCATATAGTAATGGGTCCAAAGGCTTCATAGTGGAGCTGAAGTCCACCTCTCTATCCACCACACTACCTATTATTTCAAAGGTTTTCAACAAGGAGGCATGTCTGCAAAGCAAGGGTCAACCTCAATGTCTTCAAAAGGCCGTGACGTTATTTCTAGTCCTGAGGGGCCAAAGGATGAAATGCCAATAATATTTTTTAAAAGGTGGAGAAGCAGACCTGCCATGCAAACCTTTGAAAGCTTCTTGGCAGATTCTCTTTTTTATTTGGAATCCTAGTAATTCAAAACATATTGGGTGTCCCCTCAGAAAAATGTGTTTCAAATGGTGTGATTTTTTTTTTCTAGAAAGGAAATGAATGAACACACACAGGCACACACATATTCACACAGAAATGCCCTGTATTAACCTCGACATTCACTTCTAAAAATGAAATTGAAGGATGCTAATCTAAAATTTCAGTGAGTTGAAGTACATAAAACAATGCACTGAATTATGGCCTTACCCTGCAATCCCAATGACAATGAACTGCAGAGCTTCAAGTAATATTAGAAAAAAGCAACAAACTGAACATTTTGAAGGCTTAATAATAATGGATCAGTTTGCAAGGCATATGCACATATGAGCAGAAATATAAGAGGTGCTTCCACTGGTTTAGTGCTTAGAGTCTCAGACTAGAACTGCGATACCTGAGTTCAAATCCCTGCTCAGCTACAACCTTCATCGCAAGGTTATGTGAGATTAAAAAGTAGAAACAAGGTGTAGGAACAAGGCAGGATAAAAGTATAATACATAAATGTCTGTATCCATACATATCACCAACCTGCAGAAATGCTGAAACTAGTGGAAGTAGGCACCGAAACAGATCTCCCCCAAAATAAAACAAGGGAATGAGACAAATGAGCAGTGCAGTCCTAATGTATGTCTGTTCAGAAGTATACCGAGAATGTTACATAAGGTAAAGGTAAAGGTAAAGGACCCCTGACAGTTAAGTCCAGTCATGGCCGACTCTGGGGTTGCGGCGCTCATCTCGCTTTACTGGCCGAGGGAGCCAACATTTGTCCACAGACAGTTTTTCCAGGTCATGTGGCCAGCATGACTAAGCCGCTTCTGGCAAAACCAGAGCAACGCACGGAAATGCCGTTTACCTTCCCGCCGGAGCGGTACCTATTTATGTACTTGCACTTTTGGCGTGCTTTTGAACTGATGTATGTCCTAATGTATGTCTGCTCAGAAGTATACCAAGAATGTTACATAAGAGTTACTCCTAAATAAGTGTGTGAAGGACTGCAGCCTGTGTCCCTCCTGCCATCTACAAGGAGACAGTTTCATCATTGGCATGAGAACTGAAGATTCCACATTTCAATCTGCTATTATTCTCAACACCCATTTTGTTGGAGATGATTTTGGTTGTCCTTTAGCGTATATGCGGATAAACACAGCTACAAGTATGAAAGTGGTGTCGCAGGTTTTTTATGAGTACATTTAGGGAAAGTTTTAAGATTCCTGGCCTCCAAATAAACACTGAATCATACACACACACACACACACACACACACATATATATATATATATACACACACACACATATATATACATATACACACACACACACACACACACACACACACACACACACACCATATATATAATGATCAGAGGAGAAAGGAGCACAGTCTTATGTTCTACTCTAGAGAAGAACCATAACAAAATTGTACAAAAAGTTGGCTGAATGCAAAAGGGTAGGTACAGGGCCAAATCCCATAATTCACAAAACCAAGTGGAAAAATCCCATAATTCACAAAACCAGTGGGAAAGCAAGCAGATATATTTATTACAAGTGATCTCTCGGGTCAGCATGCAACATTCAGTTACGCAACCTTCCATCTAATTTTTGCGGCTGCTCAGGCAGACTTAGTCATTTGATAAGTTGCTATTTTGTTTTTCCCATTCACAAAAAAATCAGTTGTGTGACTGATTTGACTTTTTGGTTATCATATCAGCAACAAAAGCTAAGAGGTAGAAGGGAAGACCAAATATTCAATCATTTGTCAAGATAAAGTATTAAGACAAGAATAAAATGTCCTCGATAGAGACAAGCAGCCAGAGCAGTCCCTTCGAGGATTAACCTTAGAGTTTATTTTAGTCTGAATTTTCTTAAGTGATCTGGAAGACGAAGACGATGACTTTAACATCATTCAATGACCCCAAGCCAGGAAGCATTGTTAACACAAGGTCAAATCAGAAAATTGTGCAATATATATTGGATGATGCCTTGAACTGGAGCAATAGAAGCGGAATGAAATTATCAGTAGTACCAAGTGCAAATCATGGAGGAAATAAGCAAATAAAACGGAGTGGCCAGCTAGGCATGGAGGCTATCTGGGTGGTTGGCCAGGATGGACCTGAGCAGAAAGCCTTGCCAAAAATGCATTTTGAAAGCCCCAAGCAACATGTGCAGACTGCTATGGATCTCTGCAATGAAGTATGCATACACTGGAAATGGGCCTCACTGACAACGGAGGAGATATGTTTAAGCGGATAAGGGAGAATATAAAAAACATAATAAGAATCCAATAAACCCCCATTCCACGACACATTTAAAAGGTCATAGGATGTCTATCAGCCAAAGGCCTGATTAAAAATGGAACGTTTTTGCCTGGTGCCTAAAGGTGTATAATGAAGGCACAAGCCTTCTCAAACTGCAATCCTAATTCCATTTACATGGGAGTAAGCCCCACTAAATTCAAAGGGACAAGTGCATGTGGTTCGGATTGTGCAATTAGTCTGGGAAAGAGCAGGTCCCTCTTTTGAAGCAAGATACTCACCCAGGAATTATTACCTGTGCCTTTTCTTATTTAGAAGGGCTGCATGCCAAAGATTCCTGGCAAGGTTTGAGAGAGAAAAATAATTTCTCTTGACTTGGATAAGAGTCAACAAACATTTGCTAATCACTATATAACCTTTAAAAGACATCTGAAGGCAGCCCTGTATATGGACGTTTTAATGTTTAACGTTTTATTAGTGGCTGAGACAACCCAGTCAGATGTGTGGGGTAATAGTAATAATAATAATAATAATAATAATAATAATAATAATAATAATAATAATAATAATAATAGATTATGCAAACCATAGCCTACAATTCCACAGAACAGAATAATGGACCTGATGCTTTGTGATACTGCAAACATTTAAAATACGGTGCCAGTAATATTTTCACTTGGATGTGTTAAAAGAAAATTATGTAGATGTGCATGACCCTTGCTATAAAATATAGGAGAACTGGGTGCACTTATCCTGAGCCAGAATATTGGTCCACCCAGCCCCAAACTGGTATAGTAGCAGAGGGTCCTTTTTTAAAAAGTGGAGATCCAAGAAGTCTGGGACCTTCAGCACACAAAATCCAGGCTTCTTGTCCATGAAGTGCCATGAACTAGATAACTGGGGTGACAAACTTCAGAAAGGAAGACAGAATGCAGGGTGAGAGCGCTGCCATGTGGAAAGCGTCTATGGCTGTTACAAGACCATGTATTTGCTGTCCATAGATTCCACATACACAGACAGTGGTTGGGCTACCAGCAAAGGTAGTACAGTTGTGATCTCTTGCTTCCTGCCGATGGGATGGAGGCATCCAAAGGGGGGGAAGTGGGGAGGGAGAAAAACTGCCTTCCTTTTCCAAGGGTAGGTCCCCTGTTTCCTCATCTGGATGGGCAGCTGCCATACAGATGTGCCCTGACAAAGGAACAGGTGATTCAGAGAGGTTAGCAGAGCCAAGTAACTTTGTAACTTCCTAGTAATAACACAAGATGAAAACAAGGAGATACTTTTCAGCATTCAAACATATCACTACTTCAGCTGTGTGTTTATTTCTGGACTGTACTTATCCTCTTTGGAAGGGTGGCTAAAAGGAACTAAACTGGACTTCTGGGAGAAGAAGAACAAGGTTCCTGTATTTTATTTTTTTTAAAAAAAATGTTAAAATTATTTTTTATGGCAATGTGAAGTCAGGGAAGTGTTATTGAGGGCTGGCCGCTCGCCACAGGGTGGGGTTTTGTTTTGGTATTCTTTTAGAGCTTGCAGGTGTTTGGCATGAACTGGAATCAAGGACAGCTGTGATAGTTCAGATCTGCTATTTCCCTCCCAATATTTCTCAGAAGTGATGCAGTGTGGTGATGTCTCACACCTGATATCCTCTACTTGTGTGGCATGTCTAACTGCAGTGTTACAAAAAGTCTATCCGTTTTATAGCTTTTTTTTAATGTGCAGATCACAGCAGTAGACTGGCAATGACTATCTAACAACACACAGCGCAAACTCTATCTGGATCAAAACGAGACACTGTTGATACATCCTGTGTTATTTTCTTAATTTATTTTCCACAGGCTCTTCCAAAATGCATGATACTATAGACTGGTATGTAAAAGAATCCGCTTTTTTGGAGATCAAGACATCTGCCTGCATTCCACATACTTGAAAACTAAACATCTTGATGCTGCAGCCCTGTGCAATACCTGCTTTGTTTGTTTGGGTTTTGTTCTGTTACATCTTTTGGAAACAACAAAATAGTGTCTATTTTACTCTGAATGTCTTTAAAAAGCAACAACAATAGTTTGTTTATGTTATTTTTAAAAAACAGAATTCCTGATTATATGTCATGCACAAGTTCCCTAGAGTATTTCTGACCATATTGAGATCATCTAGCAAGTGTTTAAAACTTATTGGGAATTCCTTTACTGCACAATCTTGGCCTGATTAAAAAGAGGATTTTTAAAAAAAATGAATGAAAGCTTGGAAACTGCCTGGCTATAAAAAGCTGCATGGAAATGGCCAGCATGACTGTAATTTTCTTGATTGCAAAGAAGTTCTACAAACATAGTGACTCGTTTACATGTTAACCAAAAATAAATTGTTTTCTGTTCAAATATTTTGACTGCTGCACTGCTATTTCTCTCCCCCACTAGTGAATCTCTAAACCAAAAACAGTAAAAAGCTGCAACCCAGAAGAGCTGCTTAGCTCCGGTTGAAATGTTAATAAATGGTACATTACTGCAGTTCTCCCAAAACAGTACGACTTCAGCATGTTGTTGTTGTTGTTGTTGTTTAGTTGTTTAGTCGCGTCCGACTCTTCGTGACCCCCTGGGAGTCTTCTCTTCTCATGAGGTGGCCCAAGTATTGGAGCCTCAGCTTCACGATCTGTCCTTCCAGTGACTGCCAATTGCATGTCTGAATGTTCCTTCTCAGGGCTGGTTCACAAGACTTTGCAAATGGTGTTGCCTGCCCATCTCAAGGTCAAAGGCTAGCAGCTGTTCAGCAGAAAGGTCCTGCACAGCTAGAAATAACTTCAGGAGTGAATGTTCACATGATTCTGGGGACAGTGGATTGTATGGCCCCCCTGTAAGATACTTCTCCATTTCTGTAACACTCTGGGATGAGAAAACCAGAAAGTACTAGGTTGTTTTTAAAAATGAGGGGAAAGTCTGATAAGCCATTTAAATCCCAGTTAATTGTTTTTTAAAAAGCATGCCTGTCCCACTTTATAGTGACAAGCCAGACTTTGATATAATGGGGCAAAAAACAGCAGCCGGTGCTGTTCCTTCAAGTCTTAAGAAATTTCTACTCATATTAAACTTGGTGCTACTTAGAGAAATCCAATGGACTTGCAGACCAAGGAAATGCCAGGAAACAGATTCCAATCTAGAAATCTTAAATCAAGCAGTAAAGCAATTCATTCAACATCTGCAATATAATCAATTGCAATGTGTTTAATAAAATTGACTCATGACTTAGCCAACATCTTTAAACAAGTGGCAGCTGTATTCATAATCATGAGATTATTATTAAAAAGGAAACTACACCACCATTCTGCTTGCTGAGGGTCAGAACAGCTCTTTGCTTTATGTGACCTCAACAAAAGCATAACACAACACAGTTTGGCTTCTCGTTTAAAGATCCAGCATATTACAACTGATGTGAAGAGCTCATATTTGCTTCAGATCCCCACTTCCACCTCTGCTGTGGTGCCCAGAAGCTAAAACTCTCTCAGGGGACTTGCCTATTCCTTTCCCTACTCACTACAAGTGTTTGTTGAAAACTGTCTAATTTCAGGGGCCCTGTTTGGCTCTGTAGCTGATTAGTGCTGCTTAACATGTTAAATTATCTTTAGTATTGGTGTTTAAAATGTTGCCCTTTGTTACATTTTTGTGCTGTTAGACATCACTTTTTGAGTTCTTTGGGTTGAAAGGTGAGAAATACTTTTTAATAGAAATAGAAATAAATCGTGTTTCCCATGTGAGTTACTTTTACAAAATTTCTTTGATTAATTTATTTAAGATACTTATAGACCGCTTAGGATTTTTAAGAAAAGAACTCAATGTAGTATCCACAAAAATTCAAGGCACACAATAATAACCCAACAGCATTAAAAACAGTGTGCAATACAATTCATCTTTGCAACGGGGGCGGGGGGGGGGACGGACGACGCAGGTATGAGCAGCAACTATTCTGAAAATGCTTAGGTGTAAAGAATACTGTGAAGAGAAATCCAGTTGATTAAGCATCAACTTTAAGTAACAAAGAGATCATTTCATTTCAAATAACAATCCCTATAAATGTGGTGATTCTGTTTAGATGACATGGCAGACCCGTGTCTCCGTGTCTCACTGAACAGCTGGGGCCTTGCAGACATGGGCTGCTGGCTTGCCGAGGACAGATTTTTCACCAGAGAGCCTTTGCATCCAGGCTCTTCTGATCTGAAAAAGGAGCAATGATGGGGAACATTAACTGGCAGAAGACAGGAAGAAAATGAGGTTGTAATTATTATCGGGGGAAAGAGCCTTTAACATAAAGACTAGAAACTGATGTGAACCACAACAAAAGGAAGCCACTACAGAAAGTTAAAAGGTTTGCATCTGAAATTTTAAATAGGAACGTCTGAAAGTTCAGTTTAAGGAGCCAGCCTTCCTCCCAGCGTGATGCTTAAATATCACCTTTCGCAGTGTTAAAAGGTTTACATTTTGCAGTCCTTTGAACATATGCATAATCACTAATTTAGCACCACCATGTGAATAAACCTCTAACAAAACACTTGTAAAACCAACCTGCTGTAAGTGCTCAAAAGCCACAGCTTAAATCCCTGTGAAAGTTACAAAGCGAGAAAGTTGGCTTTCCTGCAGACCACAGGCAACTTCAGCACTGCACTCCCTTGTCCCACGAATTGCAGCCCACTGTCTCCCAACATTTCCATTCTGATGTCGCGCTGACCTATTTGCAAACTTTTGTCACACCTGTCCTTCTCACCCTCCTCATAGGATACCAGCAAGAGAGACACCTCTGTCTCTGCGCACTCTAACATCCTTCTGCCTCCCCCACGCCACCTCCCAACATGTTCTGAAGAGTCCCCTAATTCTCTGGAGCAAAGTGAGGTGGGCTGTCACTGAAGGCTGCAGTGGGAAGGGGAGGTGGAAAAAAAAGAAAAGAAAAGGCACTTCTCTTCTTCCATTAAGGGATGGATTAAAAAAAAACTTCTGTGATTGTAAGGACACCAAATGGATCCCACAATTTTTTTTTATTTTTTAAAAAATATTTTCCATTTGGCACAAGTAACAAGGCAACAGTGATAGATCCTAAAGAGCAGGCAAACTTGCATGGGATGAGAAGGTTCATCAAGTGACTCAGTCCTAAGCCATTTAGGGTTTAAAGGTAACAACCATCAGCACTTGAAAGCAAACCTGTGCAACTGATTCAATAAAGGGAGCACATGATCCCAGCACTTGACCCAGCAGAACTTTCATGGATTTAAGTTTCCATGTGCTTTTCAGGGGGAAACCCACACAGAATGTGACATAGACATCCAGCATGTAACAAAAGCATGACGTCCCATGGCCTCAACTGACCTTCTCAGCAATGGGCACAGCTTCCTCTTTTTTAAAGTCACTGCTTTACTATGCAATTTGTCCATAAGATTTTCACATTTGAAACCAAGTCTACTCACAGCCTTTGCTGTATAGAACTGTCCCATCGTGTGGCACGAACTTTTTAAAGAACAGATTACTTTGCCGCAATATGTGGAGAATTTGCAGATATGTGGAGAATTTGCAGACAACAGCCTCACTTCTACAGTTAACAAATATTACTGGTTATAGAATAGTTAATCTTATTGGCTTCAGTGGGATAGTGTTCACCAATCACTGTCTTGACAGTATTCAGTAACTTCTGAACACACAAATAAGGAAATATATCAGTCAATGCCTTCTTATCAGTGGCATTGTAACTTTTTGAAACCAGAGGAATAACAGAGAAAAGACCAATAAAAACAATAGCTTAAGGTCAAAATTGGATGATTTTAGCATCTGAATAACATGCACCTCAAGAAAAGAGATATCAGTTTTTATGTACCTAAACATACCTGTTGCAATTTTATATAATTTGATGGTGCCTCTGCTTCCATTAGTTCAGATTGTGATAAGTTAACATACAGTGATTCTACTTTTTCTGCTACAAAAACCTGAAAACATTTAGATAACCCAGGCTGAGCCTTTGGAATAAGGTTGACCACAAATATAATGGATAGCATGCATCATGTTGAGCACTGCTGACCAGAAGGGTCCAGTACCCAGCCCACTGCAAGCACAACAAATTGTATTATTAGATATAGAAGGACAAATTAAACACTCACACAGAACAAGCCATTCCAGAGCAAACTCCCTATGCCCTGAAAGTTCATCGAACTGTAGTCAGGATATGGCTCAGGATGTAATAGACCAACTGTGTGACACAATACAAAACAGAGTCAAGATTTCCTAGGATTCGGCTTTTAAAATGTCTATAGTAAGTCATCTCTTTGCTATACTGTGCCACTACTTTTGTTATCATTATAATTATTTGTACGGTAACATCAACTGCGATTGGATAAATGGAAGAGGAGCAAACGTGAATAAATTTAAACAAGCATTCAAAGGTTTATCGAAGAGAACTGACCTGAGGATCCGAGAACACTTGCTGCATGCTATTGATTGGACCATATGGAACACCACTACCTTCAAAGAGTTCTAGCCATTTGGTGGTCTCTTTTTCCAAAAACCTAGGAATAAGGAAACATGCGGTTTGAACTATCCATTTCAGCCAGCATTTTTTTACATATATAAGCTAGTTTCTCTCAAAGTAGTAAATAATGCAGTAAAAATGTTCTGCACATGTTCCTCAGAAATGCAGAGACTGAGCCCTGGGGCAAAAATCATGGTTAGACTGTCTTACAATTCTATCTGATTTTCTGATGCAATCCAGCAATGATGCAAACCAAAATTATCAGCAGTTTCAATAAAACCCAGTACATTTCCTCCCATTCTTAATTACTGTAATGAGCTTCACATTTTTTTTATTTCACGTCTATTTTTCACAACAAAAAGATAGATGTGATGTGGTTAAGAGACATATGCATGAGAAAAGGTCTATTTTTAAACACAAAGATCCAATTCAAAGCCTTGCAAAGTTTTCTCCTCCTTTACATCTGAAACACATGTCCCAATTAAAAACCACAATTGTTAGTCAGATAACAACATTGATTACATATTTATGTGTTGTATGATTGTAATATTTGTCCCAAGGTCATCCGGTTTTGCATATGATATACTATACTTATCCTGAACAACCCAAATTTCCTTGGTTTACTTGCTTGCCTCCTTGGGGTCATTTACAGAATCTTACTTCGTTATCATGTTCCTATCATTAGAGACATTTCCTGCTTCCTCCTCCCTATGTGGAGTTGTTTAGATGAAGTTCACAGACAGTTCCGAACAAAAGCAAACATTTAAACAACCTTTTACATTGCCCTTTTTGAGGTAGTCTGAATCAAAGCGCTTGGAAATGTACCCTTGCCAAATATGTGTCTGTTATTTTATCATTGCGCAATGAAACAGGCAGCCCCACACACAAGGTCTGTAAATGCTGTGAAAAATATTGCCAAAGAACTTTTCCACAATCAGCATTCTCTAGGCTGCACTTTGGATTTGAAAGAATCTATCTTTGAAGAATAGGGAACATCCAGGCATGTGCTGTCAAAAATAATGAACGTGACATGCAAAAAGCTGAAGCACTTTAAAATGCTTCATCAGAAAAGACAGCTGGCTCCCCTTATGCTCTTACGTATAAACTACAAAAACTGGGGCTGCTGAAGAGGCCAGAGACCTGGAAGACCTGCTCCCTGCCTTGCAGGTCTTTCCCACCTGGCCTGGGAGTGGACAGCCCTGACTGACTCCAGCTACAAAAGCCAAGGCTGCTGAACAGACTCCTAGGCTGGTTGTTGTTTAGGGTTTTATTGGGGTGGGGGAGGGGAAGCGTAACAAAAAATAATATCAGTAACAGTATATTTATTTTAGATTTTGCTATGACTTATGTGAGAACATTGTTCAGTTTGCTTGTGTACTTTTGCATGCTTTATTTATTGTTTATGACTACTTTTGTTATGTCTGGAATTGTGTATTTTTTAAAAAAGCTGCCTTGATCATGGTTTTAACTATGCGTATATGTATGTAAAACCATGCTCAAGGCAGCTTTTTTAAAAAATACACAATTACTATGTGTATATGTATGTAAAGGGACATGAGTGGTGCTGTGGGTTAAACCACTGTGCTACTTGGGGTTGCCGATCAAAAGGTCGGCGGTTCAAATCCCAACGACGGGGTGAGCTCCCGGTGCTCGGTCCCAGCTCCTGCCAACCCAGCAGTTCGAAAGCACGTCAAAGCGCAAGTAAATAAATAGGTACCGCTCCAGCGGGAAGGTAAACGGCGTTTCTGTGTGCTGCTCTGATTCGCCAGAAGCGGCTTAGTCATGCTGGCCACATGACCCGGAAAAACTGTCTGTGGAAGCGGACAAATGCCGGCTCCCTCGACCAATAAAGCGAGATGAGCGCTGCGACCCCAGAGTCGTTCACAACTGGGCTTAATTGTCAGGGGTCCCTTTACGTGTATGTAAACTAGGAGCTGCTTCCCCTGCTCACTTCACAACGTGCCAAGCCCCCCCTCTTTACACTTGGCCACCCCCCTCCCGTTAATAATAATAATAAACCTTCCCAACCCCCTTACAATTCACCCAAACCATGCCCCCTCTCTATATTTCATTGCCCAAACTGTGCCCCTGCCCTTAGACCTCGCCCTGCCCTCAGCTCATACTGCTTGCCTCACACTGCTGTTGTCATTTTGGCCTCAGCCACAGGCAACAAGGAGTGGCAGGCAGCATTGGCAAAGCAGGATGGTTGCTGAAAAGCTGCCAGTCTCTGACACTGTGGAGGCTGAAATAGCGGCATCGTTGTGTGATGGGCAGTGGCAGCAGAGCAGGATGGATAGATGCTGGGGAGCTGCCTTGTCCGGGCTTTCTTGCCTAGGCCATATTGCATTAATATGGGGGGGGGGAGGTGGACCGGAAATCAGGCAATGGAGGAAGAGCACCAGAGATGTGGATGTGCCTGAACTGAAGAAGGCTATGTATCTTGTATTTCTAGTTCAGGCATAGGCAAACTCAGCCCTCCAGATGTTTTTGGGACTACAACTCCCATCATCCCTGACCACTGGTCCTGTTAGCTAGGGATGATGGGAGCTGTAGTCCCAAAGCATCTGGAGGGCCGAGTTTGCCCATGCCTGCTCTAGTTTGTATTTTTATGCTTCAAACTGCCCTGAGATCTTTGGGTGAAGGGTGGTATGCAAATTTAATACAATAAATTTTAAAAAATGAAATGAAAGAACCGTGGGAGAGGCTGTGGGGGTGGGGGGTATCCTGAGCACCCCAATGTGTGGAGGCAGTAGCAAGAAGTGGAGGGGAAAGGAGCGAACAAAAGCAGAACTAATGACCTGGCATGACTTCCAGTGTTTCTCAAACTTGGGTTCCCAGCTGGCAGGACCAGGATGATGGTAATTGTAGTCCAACACAGCTGGGGACTCAAGTTTGAGAAACACTGATGGGATGAGAGAAAGAGTCAGAAAAATGGCATGTGGGTATGTGAAATTAAGACTTGAGAGCAAGCGAGAGGAAGTGACAGAGAGGAAATGTGGCTGGGTAGGCGTCTCAGAAGGAATATGGGCGTGACAGTGAGGCGGAGACTCAAAACTGTGGAGCAGGCAGAGAGGGAAGAACAGCTGAACTGAAACAGTGAGAACTTCAAAGAGACAAGGAGGAATTTCAGGAAGCAGCAGGAATACCGAGGGGAAAGTGAAAGCAGAAGGGAAACCCAAAGGCAAAAACTGGTCCAGCGAAAGGTCAGCTGTCCAGTACCACCTTAACAGGCAAGAATAGCAAGGGCAGGAGGAATTGAAGACTTCCTGTAGCTAGCTACCACATGGTGGGTCAAATAATAGGACTGCACAGAAACTTTGCACATTTTTTGGGGTGTCTGTCTGTCTCAGGAAACAATGGAGTACACCTCCAGGGGCGAAGTCAAACTGCTGGAGGATCACAGCGTCCTGTGCTGCCCAGAAGACAAGACTGCCTCTCAGCATCGCTGATGTGGTCCAAAGGAAAGCAGAGCAAGACGTTTGGCACCAGCTTGGCTGCCGGAGTTGGCGGAAGGAGGCGTACAAGACGCCTTAGGGGCTCCATTCCAAATTTGTGTAGGGTTACTCCTTAGCCTTTTCTTCTCCAGAAAATGTTTTGCAAGGTTGGATGGCAGGTTGAGAGGAGTTCCCTACCAGGACAGACTTTGCTCGTGTGCTCAAGACATCGATTCCATAAAACATGTTTTGTTGCACTGTGCAAAATATGAGCAAGCCAGGGCTGAACTGATATTACCCTTGCTGGTACCCTTCCCGGGAAAATCAGAGGCTCACTATGTCAGGTTCCTATTGGAAAACCGGACAAATGCTAGAACATTAGCAGTGGCAAAGTTTTTATCGGTGGTTGCAAGAACCAAGGATCCCTATATTCTGAACAAAATGCTTGTTTGACCTGGAGGTAGGCTGTATGAATTGTGTATTGCTTTGTAACGATTTGGTGGGTCTCTGGACCGTAATAAAGATTGTTGTTGTTGTTTTGCAAGGCTGATTTTTCCTCAGGGTTTACTCCTGAAGCCTTTCTCACGAATGGGTATAGCTACAAGGAGGTTCAAGATGACATGGGTTTCCCATATTAAGAATCCCCTCAAGGCAGCCTATGTGGGATTCCTAGGCAAACTTCCACACATGCCCTGCCCAGACCTGCTTAACTTTAGCATCATGTGCAATCAGGTTGTGCTGCACCTCACATCTAATCCAACTTCTAGTTTCTGATAATTCGTAATGCAGATAATCACTTCTTCAATGCATTAAATTTGACTGTGGTCAGTGTGATTGCCGACAGTACTGCAGATAAACTTTATCTTGCCATGCCATTCCTGGCAATTTAAAATATTTTCCCAAAAGAAACTCTACCAGATGCATACCCATAAAGGATATTTAGCATTAATCTACTCTGCTGCTTTCTTCTTGTGACGGATGACTTGTTCTCCACAATTATTCTGTTTTAGATACTGTTGCAAAGACTCCAAGGAATAAGGGGTGTTTTTTGTTGTTGTTTTTTGTTTTTGCTAGTACCAAGAAACAGTAACAAGTCCCACATAACCTGTCTTTCAAAATTTACCATATAAAATGTGATCACTCCACAAATGATGTCTATTAGCTAATACAAGCCAAATTACAAGGAACAGGAATGGAAACATATGACTCCAAGATCCTGGACCAAGATTTATATTACAATTGGTCTTTCTTTATTGGGTGCCAGATTCATTCAAACTAACATGACACTTAATAAATTATGTTCTTCCATTAGCATATGAAGTACAGAATAGGTCTGTACAGGCAGCATCTGACGTCCTCCAGGGATTTTGTGGAACCTCTGCTAACATAGCATAATATATTTGGCAAATAAGCTGAAGAACTGAACTTGAGACAGCAACAGGGACAACCAAGTAACAGCCAACTATGGGTATAAAAATGAAAAATGGAATATTGTCTTTCAGTAAATCCCACGTCAGGACTTGGATGAACCTGCACCCCCTCCCATAGAGCAGTGTTTGAAATAAAACTGGAGAGGGCACGTATATGGGGGAGATGAGACTGTCTTCCATGCAGGAGATTACTCATTGGCCTTTGAGAACATTTTAAGAGGTTCTAGGAAAATAAAGAACGTTTCCAAAGGAAAATGACTTCTCCCACTGATGACCGCATACACAATATGGTGTTGCACAGAAGATGCCTAGCAGACCATTTATAGCTAGTTGTAAGAGTTGCATTTAAGTACTTATTTTAAGAAAAAGTACCATTTAAAAAATGTGTTTTGAGGATCATTGTTTTTTAAAGGCACATATTAATGTGAAAACTGAATGTTATTATGAGGGACCAGAAACAGACAAATTTGTCTTTACCTAGTTAAAGACAAATCAAGACAACCCTGCCCAAGACAAAATTTCTTAAGTGACATCCATTTGGTGGAATACTTGAAATCTTATGCTTTTATAAACTTACATAACACCCCATAGTTAATATTAGCCTAAATGATCTATACATAATAAAATGGCCATGACTGCAAACAAGTTTGCAAAAATAAACACTTGAAGCTTAAATTTATAAATCATACCTGGCTGTTAAAATTTCAGTAAGTTCCTTCCTATTTAGCACTCGCTGTTGGTTATTTTTGTATCTGGAATCTTGGCTGATTTCAGGGAGATTCAGGATCTGAAATGCATTCAGTAACCTAATCATCACAGAATGTTGTGCAAATTGGTCTTCAGTGAGAGGGATAGTCATACACTAAATATCAAAGAATATAATCAATAAAACTGGGCTCTCTACATAAAGCATTTCTTAACATCAGTGGCGTAGCGTGGGTTGTCAGCACCCGGGGCAAGGTAAGTAATTTGCGCCCCCTAACCCGTGGATTTGCGCCCCCTAACCCTAACCCCCAGATGTTGCGGGCGGTGCGGCCGGCCCCCCCTGCACCCCCCACGCTACGCCACTGCTTAACATTTACTGTATGTGTAAAATCCAAAAGCACATTTATTCAATTAATTAAAAATAATTTAATTTTAATTAATTGGAGTAAAATATGTCTATCGTGCCTTTTATTAATTAACTGAAATTCTTCTATCTCCATTTTCCACCAATTCAACAACACAAGCAGCTCACATCAGAAACCTACTTGTGTGCAAGTACACATAGTCAAAACATATTAAAACAATAATAATATCTCAGATGTGTCTCCTAGCTATTTATTTAAAGACTCTTATTCTAGTGATTGCCAAAAAAAAGCCCAACAACTTTTCTGGACTTTTATCTCTGGAAATATGGCAACCCTACGTTATATAACAGAATATGTCACTGCTGCTTCTTATGTAAGAATCAATATTCCATGTTAGCTCATTTAGAAACCAGTCATTGGTGAAACATTTTACTAGAATCATGCATACACCTGCAACATATTTATTTGTATTGTTCTAAAACTGACTTTTTCCTTTTGTACTGTTATTATTGTAAATGGTCTTGTGACTTATGTTAAAGGTGATTCACGAAATCATCAACATTATCACCTTGAGCTTCCAACCTTGTGAATTGCTCTTTAATTACTATTACCTTGCAGACAGTGGCAAACTGTTGATCATTTCCTGCTCCCACCACAATGTAGCCATCCTTTGTTTTGAAAGCCTAGAAACAGTATGGGAGATCATAAAATAATTGAAACATGCATTATGGTACTATGTGAATAATATTTCTGCCTCCACCATCAGTCATTTTTAAAGGTCACTGTCTTTCAGAACTAGTCTGAGTCCACATGTACCATCTGTGCCCTGCTCCTGCTGGACTCTCCACTCCGCTTCCAGGCCAACTTTATGTTCACTCCATTTGTTTTAGTAAGTTGATATTGTAAACTGCTTTAGGTGCCTTGGCAGAAAGGTGGCATATAAATTCAACAAATGAAATATAAGCTAACGCTTTAAAAATATGTTAAATAGTCCACGTTCTCAATAGAAATTAATTTTCTACCCAACCACTAAAGCTTTTAAACTTTAGCTGAATTTACGCATCACAGCAAGCACACACATTCAGCCATTTAAGGCACATAAAGATGGGGCTTCTGTACTTTATTTATGATGCTCTCAAAGGTCCCATTAAAGTAAATGCATGTATAACCATGTGCTTATCAGCAATTATCACTTTGCAAATGCCGGTCGGACCACACAGCAGCATCTAACTTGTGTTCATACTCTTGAGCTGCGAATACTGAAGTTACTATACATGTAAAGGCCCAGCCATTAATGTTTTTGCTTCACTGACTTTGGGGCATGTGTGGGAAAAATGAGTAAATCCTAAAATGCAATTAGGAAAATGCAACCCCCATGTCATCTTCAGACAGAAGTAGTATTGGAATAAATACAGCAGCGTCTCTCTGCATGAAATTTATTTTCTTCTTCAGCAGAGCAGATATTCTGGGCTTCCCATCACAAAAAGGGCTGATTATTTGTCAGTCATTGTTGCTGATAAAGCAGGAAACTTCCCAACATTATTAGCACAGCAAGGCCAACATTTAAGTGTGCTAACAACAGTTTCATTCATGGTCTATGGATGTATACACACACAACCCGCAGGTTACCACATGTTACTGTCTGGTCACAGAAAGCTCCACTATCTTATTATACAAAGGAGACAGAAAGCAAAGTGCAGACAGATTTTAATGAGATTTTGTTTTGATAAACTGCTGCCCATAGCCGTGAATCTTGCTAAATTAGTGCAATAAAATTTACTTCATACAAGGCAAAATTCTTCTCTGTGTGTGCCTTTTGTTTGTAAAGAACAGAGGCTTGTGACAGGGAATCCAGGAACATGACAAAAATTGCATGCAAAATAATACACGACGTTGGTGTCCTGAACTTCGTGGTGTAAGAGTAACTGAAGACAATAAGCCACAGACATGGAAATTATTTCAGAGCTTGTTAGAGGAAATCAGTGGAGATGAATGATATGACATTCCAAAGCAATGTTTGGTGAAAGAAACTACAGGTTCGGGGTAAATATACAAAGATCCTCTAATTATCAAGGGATAGGAACAGCCCAAATGGCCTAAAGCAGAGGTTCCCAAATTGTGACCTGTGGTTCATAGTAAAAACACAATGAAGAATCATGCAGCGAGTAGCACAGCACACTACAATTGCTACAACGAGCAGAAAAATGATGAGGTGGTTCAGCAAGACTCTCAGCAATGTTCATGTGGTCTGTGAGGGGGGAATGTTTGGCAAAACTCAGTGAGAGTGGTGAGGAAAACTCAGAGGAGTGCCAAGTGTTGGTGGGGGCAGGGATGGCCTGGAAGGAGCCCTAATATAACTGTATTATACTATTTTACATACACTATTTTGATTAAAATGTGGGACAGAAATCAAATAAATATACACACTTTTCATAGTAATTAATTATAGTTGCAGTACTATCATTATCACCAACACAAATACAGTCATAAACAATGATGTTAAGAGTTGTGCTGTAGAACCAGTTTCTGATGGGAGTTAAGCTGGTGGACATTCCTTGGAGGTCTTTAACAGGAGAGTATTGCCACCTGAAAGACACAGCTACTGGATTATAACAGAACAGCCATGGCTACTCAAAGACTTACATCCTGACTCAGAATTCAGTGTTTCCCCTTAAGGAATCCAATCCATCCAATCCAGACCCTGGAGAGAAATATTTGGAGCAAGAGGATTGGGGTCCTGAAAACTACATTCCAACTGAAGACCTGGAGAAACCTTCAGTCTGAAGAGATCTATCTCAAAGATCCTTGCCAGGGTCCAAGGAACCACTTAGAATCTGCCTTTGATCGCTGATTCTTTCCCATCACCCCCGAGGCTTCAGGAGTGGAGGAGGCTGTAAACACAATGAGATACTCAGAGTCACCAAGGATCTATTAGGGAGAAAGGGTCTCCCTGGGAGGATGGCAAACAATGACCCACTAAAGGACCAGATAATATAAGAGCTGGAATTTTGGTCTCCTCTGGACCTATGCTGATTCTGGCAACAGAGAGCCCTGCTCACCACTAATTTTACATTTTGTGTAAAAAAAATAAAATGTTATGCATTTAAAGTACCTTACACATATTGAGTTAGATCCAGACTGAGCTAGTTGAACTTAAGTCATGATTAGGGATAGAGGATAAGTTTGGTTCAATATGCATTTGAAGTTAAATCAATCAAATTCACACTTTCTGAAGCAATATATGAACCGAAACACAGCTAGCCTTAAAAATCCGCACATCTTAATTTTGTGAAGCAGTTCTCCAACCAACCAATGTTTACAAAGATGCATATGTTAGAGGAAAGTGTGCATAATGAAAATATTAGTGAAAATAACACTCACACACAAAAAAACCCCCCATTGTATTAGGAGAAGTTGCTTTGCACAAGATTGCTTTGCGCAAATTAGTCAAAATGGCTACATTTATTGAATTCCAACTTTCTCTTCTCTCCCAAAGAGGCAGACCTGGGAATGGAACCCTAATCCTTGTTATAGATCTCCTCTATTTGAGCCACAACCACCTGCCTCTCATGTCACTTAGAGCGAACATTAATAGCTATTATTGCCATTATTTCTAGAGCACCTCAAAAGCTAGGGGCTGCACAACGATTGAGGCAAAATGAACAATCGCTGCCTGCAGGTTTACAGTATGAAATCTATCAAGTAAGAGACAAAGTTTTGCCTTTTATTTTGCCATTTACCGGTATATCTGATTACAGTTTAGTGGAAATAAGCCTCATTGGATTAAAAGAAACTTACTTTTGAGTGGACATGCACTGTCTTTTCCTATCTTTTCACCCCTCCATAGGTTCCACATGAACTACACTGCAATTTTGCCAAGGATAAACAAAGTCTGAACTACTCATGAGCAGCTGACACAGGTTCTGTCCTAGCATTTCCATATCAAGCAGCCTACAACTGCTATAAGAACGGATTCCCCCTGCTCCAGCAACTCTCACAGGATCTCATTATTAGTCAAGAATTTAGAAATTTAAGATGGTAATCCAGGCCAATGGTTACCTATGCTAAAGCTTTGCTGAAGTCCCTGGGACAAGAGCACCTGTAGCTCCAGGCTTCACTGCAAACTACTGCTTTCTTAAAAACAATAATTTAGGACTGAATGGCCCTCACTTTTGTACACCCTCATGTTTGGATAGCCAGTTTAATACATTTGAGATTAGACTGCTTAAAATGGGGGAAAACAGAAATTCCATCCGGAGAAGTTTGGAATTGTGAGTCTTTAGCAAAGCCTTTAAAAAGCACTTCCTCTAGGACACTTCGACCAGAAGTGAGTTTTGCAAACACAGCAAAAAGAGAAATGGTCAGGATTTATGCCGGCCTTCTTTCCAAAGCTACTTATACCACCAATGCTTGTTTTTAATGTCAGTTTATGCTTCAGCCTCTTAAAAAAACACATGATAAATACAGATGGACCTGAATCACATCTGGACCATCCCAAAGGCTGGAGGTATTTTGGCCCAGGATCTTGAGTCGAAATTCATCTTCAGCAATGAGAGAGATGAAATGTGGTGCCATCGAGACAAAATGTTGCCAAGAAAAAGTAGAGATGGGAAATGAGACAATCCCATTGAGTTCAGCAACATATGCTTCAGTGACAACTGGTGTTTTAAAGTTTGGATTACAGCACACACATCCAGGTTACTAATGTAACATTTGCTAAATTATTTTTGATGCTTCCTTACTTGCTGATTCCTAAATAAGATAAACTTTATGGAGATTAATGCTATGCTGGGGTGAAATATTCTTTTTTAGTCTTTCAGTAGCTTGAATTTTAGATTTCCAAGGGCTTGGTCACCATTCTATCTTTGATCCACCAACCTTCTTTGCATAATTCACTTCATTCTATAACGAAACAGAAAAGGGTCTCTAATTTCTGGGATAAGGATTAAGAGCAATGAAGGATTAAGAGCAATGACCCAGGTCCTTTGGTCTTAATCCAATCCAAGCAACGAATAAAATGAAGATGCCATATATCTGTGTGTGTTTTCTAGCTGCTAAGTCAGCTTCTAAGTCCAGAAATGGGGGCAGACTTAAGCTGCAACTAGGGAACTAGTGAGGGCCACTCAAGCAAGAAAGATCCTTGCCACAACACTTACTATATGGATAAGGCTGGAGTTATTGTTTTACTAAGCAATTTGCCACTGTCCAATACTTGTTGACCCAAATAATTACCTAGCCAGCCACCTTTCTGAATAGGCTATAGCCTAACCATTCACATTAAAGAATTACTTCATTGGGCCATGATCTTACCAATCTCTACTTCTCCATGCAACCTGAACTTACATTTTACACAGCCTCATTCATAAGTAAATTATCATCTCAATGGTCTCCAGCATGCTTTTGAGGTGGGTGGGTGTATATTTTCAATAAACAAATTATTTTTAAAATGTTTGGACCTCAGCAGGGACACTCTTCTCCATACGAGCCCTACCCAGCAGCTAGGATCGCCACCATGCTTTGGGGTTGGTGCTCTTTCATTTGAAAGGTTTATGAGACACATGCTATTTACTTAATTATTTCTCAATGACTTACAGTCACTTATGGTAAGTGACATATCATCTCTTGTGCTTCATCAGAAATTTTTCAGTTGAAAAGCCTGCTGGCTAATAAGTTATTCACAAAGACCCTTTTCTTTTGATTTTCAGGAACATACAGTTTGGCAACAGAAATGAAAGTACAGTACACATTAAGGGATAATAAATAAAAAGTACAGTACTTGAGGAGTATAGTGCAAAAAAACATGAAGACCAACAAAAAATTAAAATAAAAAAACAAATAAAAACATGAAGACCAACAAAAAAAAATATCAAATAAAACCAAAGCAATAAACTAGCTTGCAATGATGGTGATAGCTATACCATTAGATGACAGGGAAGTTAAAAGTGTGCTAAAAGAACGTAAGGTTATATAAAAAGCTGAATGATGTATTTGCATTTAGCTTTACTGTGGAGGATGCAGGGCAGGCCCTTGAGCCCAAAGTGATGTTCTCATGGAGGTAAGAAACTGAGTTCTGAGTAACTGAGACAAATATTTGTGGTTTCCTGCATGGCTGGTCTAGAGGCTGAGGCTGCAGTTGGTGAAAAATGCTGTGTCCTGGATGATGAGTGGTGCCCCTTCTTGCAGTGGCATAACATGGGTTGCTAATGCCCAGGGCAAGGTGCAAAAGGGGGTGTGGCATCACCATGGGGAAGGGGGCTAGCACATCGCCATGGGTCCTCCCCACCCCAGGTTTTAGCACAACTTCCTACCAGGTGGTGCCAGATGCAGTGTGCCCACAGGAAGCTCCGTCAGTCTGGCTGGCAGCCAAGGCTAAAATGGCCTCCTCTTCATCCACGCCAAACACTCCAGCGGAAGCCCACCATGTCTTTGGCTGCTTGATCTCATATGGGGGCCTGGCTTGGGAACTCTGCGGCACTGCAGGGGCCCCGCCACCTCCATCCTTAAGCGGGGGGGGGGAGGGAGGGAGCTAAAGGGGCCACCCAGCGCAGCAATGACCTGGTACACACGGCAGCGGCACCAGTCATGGCTCGAAAAGTGTGTGGCATGTGGCGCTTGCAAGTGAAGGATGCAGACCTGATGTGCCAAAAGGTGTGGACAGTGAGAAGGGGCTCCAGCCCAGCAGGCGAGGACCTGACCAGCTGCCCGCTACCTGCTCGCAGCCCACCTGGCTGTCATGGAGATATTGGCGCCATGTGTTCTGCGCATTGCCAGACTAGGAAAGGAAGACACCTCCCTCCCAGTCTTGGGGCACCTTTGGGGCACAGTGGCATAGCGAGGGTTGCGCCCCTAAGAATTTTTGTGGCTGGGGCAACCAACCCCATGGCTATGCTATGCCACTATGGTCAAATATCTGCATTGGTCTATGAGTCACTGCACCAGTTTTTAGGTCTTGTTATTTACCGTACATATAAAAGCCTAAACAACTCTGGACCAGGTTACCTGAAAGGGAGACCCCAGAGCTTCCCGTATGACATAAGATCAATTGGGTGAACAGGATGCAACGGGGGGGGGGTAGCTATCACAATTTTGTAGAAATTAGAAACCTCAATGTATCAAGATTTCTCTGCATCTAAAATAAATAAATTGTTTGAAACTGAAAACATGGACCTGTTGTTCTGAAGCAAAGGAATAAAGTGTCATAGTCTCCATTGCCACATTACTTTTCCATTACTTTCCCCAACAATGAAATTGTGTGCGCGCACACACACAAACTCCTGTGCAAAATAAACAAACTTTAATCACTGTATCATGCTGGAGCCAGTGTAATTAAGATTGTGTCAGTGTTTCCATTTAGACCACTATGTTCAGGAGGTTTATGAGCAGATCATAAAAATTCAGTTCCACTGAAAAATTAAGCAAACAAAGTCTTATACAGTCCGCAATATTTCAGAAGAAAACCATGCACACACCTCACAGCCATTTGCTACTTATAGAAGAGGCACAATAAGAGTTTATGGGTTTTAAAGGGCACCACTGAACTATTTTAAAAACATTTTCCCCTCCAGTATTCATAACAATGTACTGAAGGTTTGAAACCAAACTTTGTTTCTTAACCACTGTGTAGAGATAAAAGGGTAATTGTAACAGCTTGTGATTTGAGACTACTGGCATTGTGTTTGTATTGCTTTCAAAGAAAAAAGAGCAGTGGAACATTCCCTTTGGAAAATCAAATACATACTAGAAGCCCGGAGGCCATCTGCTATAGAAATCATAATAATTATTGAACTTTGCAGACATTTATACTTGAATTTGGCTGGTCACATTTGGCCTGGATAGCCAAATTCTGTTTTGAGCCACACAAGTGTGAGCTCAGTATATTTTGGTTGATGTCAGTTGAGACGTGTTACAATAGCAAAAGCAATAGCATAATTTTGACCACTGCTTAATTCTTCTTCTTCTATTGGCTCTCAGAGGGTGGTTTGGTTTTTTTGTTCTTAAGTTTACCTCCAACTTTCAAACATCTTTGACATGCAGTCAATCAAAATGCCATTTCAAGATGAGAAAACGTTCTATGAAGTGTACATGCTCCAAAATGTACATCACAGCCAACCAATTTACCCAACCTCAAAGTCCTGCTCAAATTTAGAATACAGAATTATTTGGTCTGCCTACTTTGAGGAGAAACACCCAGATAGGGAAGAGCTGGACTCCAGAAACCATACCCAGCGTCACATAAACACACTCACTTTTCACTTGGCACCTGAGGCACATTATGCTATTTGATTTTTAATATTGTGGTATTTATTGTTAAGCTGCTTTGGGAATTTCTGTAAAGGTAGGGTATATATGCAACAAATTTAATAAATATAAAGATGTAATCTGCACTTTTTTTTAACCTCATCCACCCCATGATTAAGCTGTCTAGGTCAGCTACATTCTCTTTAACCTTCAGGGGTTTAAAAAAACCAAAATAGGCTTTCCTATGTAAAGTGTTGCATCTGCTTATGAGGACAGCAACCCTCCCTCGCTCCCTCTTTAAACACAAAATTATGTTTTCATTTGCATTGTTGCCTTTGGTACATATAATATCTGGAAATTGTAACTTTGCTATGGAAGCTAACCAGGTTTTGCTTGGACGTGAAACTTTCTCCATTGGAGAGAAGCATTGTTTTCCTTATCCCTTTTGAAATTTTAATATTGTTTCTGTTTCGTCAGCATTAAAGTCCTCATTAATATCGGAGTGAGGTGCAGAATGGGCCATCCATCTGGTCTGCAGTTAAGACCAATTTCTACGTATACGGTCAACAAGCTTTCTTGTTTCAAACCTTTTGGAAAAATTTATCTGTGAGTCAACTTTAAGGGAATAGCAGACATAGTGCTCTTTAGACTGCCAGATGGACATCCCCAGCTACTACTTGACAGCCTACTTAAATCCCTGCCAACTAAAGTTATGGTCTGTAGGAATCCTGTCTTGAGCCTTTTGATGTTGCTTGCTTGATGGCATCCCTGGTGTCACTCAGAGGCCATCTTGCTGAGAGAAAGAGGACAACCTTTTGACTTCCTGTCATAAACATACAGTGAGTGTGAGAGGGGAGGACGGCAGACTAGATGCCAAATGGCCTCCTTCATATGGATCCTGGGCCACCTCCAGGATGTTCCGAATGAAAGCAGGGGTCATAATTCTATAAAAACAAATAGGGCCTTCACCTCTTCAACAAATTCCTTCTGTAACCATACAGAGGTCTCTCATCCTATATATTTTGACTTATATCATGCATTATTAAGTTTGGGTTATTTGGTCACGGCAGTTCATTTTGCGTGCTGACACACACACGATGGCCACAATCCCCAAGGGTGGATGGAAGCAGCTGGGCTTTCTCCTCATCTCATATATTTTTTTCTTCAGCTGTTCCCCTTGCCAAACTTTTTTTCTGTGCTTGAGGAAGTTTAAAAAGTGGTTTATTTGTGGTTTGGCTAGTGAAAACACTTGAAAAAACTTGGATGTACATATGTTCACTCTCTCTCTTTTTTATAAATTATTTTTATTCAATTTTTCCAATACAAAATTTATACAAATCATACATCTTTTTTATATCCATTCTCTTTTTGACTTCCCTCAACTTGCCTGATACTCCTTCCCTTCTTAATTTCTTACACATTTCTAAAGCCTTTCTTCAATTGTTTTTATAAATTATTTCTTAGTTTTACTCATATTCTAACATTTCTTCTTACAGAGCTTCATTAAAGCTTACAAACGTTATTTGATTATCACTTAATTTATGCATATATTCTGTAAACTTTTCCCAATCTTCTATAAATCTCTGATCTCGTCGATTTCGGATCCTTCAAGTCAGTCTATCGAGTTCTGCATAGTCCGTCATCTTCATTCTCCATTCATCTAGTGTAGGCAACTCCTCTTGCTTCCATTTCTGAGCCATCAGTATTCTTGCTGCAGTCACTGCATATAAAAATAACTTCTTTTCTTTCTTATTAATCTCATTCCCTGTAATACCAAGTAAAAACGCTTCTGGTTTCTTAACAAAAGTGTACTTAAACATTTTCTTCAATTCATTATATATCATTTCCCAAAAGCTTTTTACTTTCTTACACTCCCACCATATATGATAGAATGTACCCTCTTTTTCTTTACATTTCCAACATTTGTTACATCCTTGCTAACTTCACTGGTGTTACATACCATCGATACATCATTTTCATCACATTTTCTTTTATTGTTGTACATGCAGTGAATCTTAAACCTTCTTTCCATAATTTTTCCCAATCCTCCATTTGTATATTATATCCAAAATCTTTGGCCCAGTCAATCATAACCAATTTTATCTCTTCGTCCTTTGTGTACCACTCTAGTAATATCTTGTACATTTTAGCCAGCACTTTAAAATCACAATTTATTATTTCTTTCTGAAATTTCGACTCTTTATCCTCAAAGCCTCTTAATCTTAAATCTTTTTTAAACATTTCATTGATTTGAAAATAATGCAGCCAATCATTAACATATTCCTTAACTACCTCAAACGGCTTCAAACTCCATTTGCCTTCAATTTTTGTTATTAGGTTCTGATAAGTTGTCCATCCCCCTTTCATATTGATTTTTTTCACACTCAACGCCTCCAATGGTGATAACCAATACGGAGTTTTGGCTTCCAACAAGTTTTTATACTTTTCCCAAACCTCTATCAGAGATTTTCTTATGATGTGGTTTTCAAAACCTTTATGTACTCGCTTTTTGTCATACCATAAATAAGCGTGCCACCCAAATCTGTTATCAAATCCTTCTAGGTCTAATAAATCAGTATTTTCTAATTTCATCCATTCCTTCAACCAGCAGAGGCAAGATGCTTCATAATATAATTTCAGGTCTGGCAGGGCAAAGCCTCCTCTCTCTTTCACATCTGTCAATAGCTTAAACTTTATTCTCGGCTTCTTACCCTGCCATATAAACCTTGAAATTTCTCTTTGCCAATTTTTTAAAATAGCTGCCCCCCTGATTACTGGAACGGTTTGGAATAGAAATAGCATCTTAGGTAGCACATTCATTTTTATTATTGCAATTCTTCCCCAAAATGAGAATTTCATTCTTCCCCACACCTCTAAATCTTTTTTAATCTTACTCCAGATTGGTATATAGTTGTTCTGATACAAATCAATACTTCTGGGGGTTAACCAAACTCCTAAATATTTAACCTTCTTAACCACTTCTATTTCTAGTTGTTGCTGCACTTTATCAATAGTTTCTCGGTCCATATTTTTACTAATCATTTTTGTTTTTTTCTTATTCAAAATAAATCCCGCTAATTGGCCAAACTGCTCTATTTCATTCAGAACTTCTGTTACAGTGTTTGTCGAATTTTCCAGAGTTAGTACCAAGTCATCATCAAAGGCCTTAACCTTATATTGTTTACTTCCTACTGTTATCCCTTTTATCTGTTCATTACCTCTTATTGCTCTTAAAAAGGCTTTCAGGACCGTGATAAATAACAATGGTGAAAGCGGACATCCCTGTCTTGTACCTTTGGTTATTTTTATATTTTCTGTTACCACATTGTTCACTATTAATTTTGCTCTTTGATCTCTATATATTGCACTAATACCATTCATAAATCCTTGTCCAATATCCATCATCTCAAAGTTTTTTAACATAAATTCCCAAGAGCCTTTTCCGCATCCACAAATATCAACATAGCTTGCTTGTCATTCCCGGCATTCAAATACTCCAAAATATTAATTACATTCCTAATATTATCTTTCATTTGTCTGCCAGGAAGAAAACCTGCTTGATCTTCATGTATCAAACCCTTCAACACCTTTTTCATCCTATTTGCTAATATGTTAGCAAACAGTTTATAATCATTATTTAGAAGCGAGATCGGCCTATAATCCTTAACTTGAGATAAATCTGAGACTTGTTTGGGTATTAAAGTAATATATGCTTCTTTCCAAGTGTCTGGTATTTCTTTTTTTGTTAATATATCAATCATTACTTCTCTCAGTGGTACAACTAGGATGTCCTTCATTTCTTTATAATATCTTGCACTAAATCCATCCGGCCCTGGAGTCTTTCCGCTTTTTAATTCTTTAATTGTGTTTCTTATTTCTTCTATTTCTATCCTCTCATTTAGTTTACTTTTCTCTTTCGTCGGAATCTTCTGCACCCCTTTCTCTTTTAAATATTTTTCTGTTTTCTTTAAATTGTCTTTCTCCTTCTTATATAGTTGTCTATAAAAGTCCACAAATCCTTTCCTTATTCCTTTCAGGTCTTCAATCTCTTTATCTTCAACCACAATCCTATGTACCGTATTTTGTTCTTTCCTTTTTTTAATCTGCCACGCTAGTAATTTCCCAGATTTATTTGCATATTCAAAGTTCTTTTGTCTCATCCTTTTGATGTTCCATTCCACTTCCTTGTTTATTATCATAGAGAATTGCACTTGTAATGTCTTTATATTAAGTTTCAGTTTTTTATCATTAGGTCTGTCAATAAGTTTCTTCTCGTTTTCCATAATTTGTTTTAGGATTTCTTTTTTCCCTTTTTCTCTGTAATTGTTTTTGATTGCATTCTGTTGTATGAAAAAACCTCTCATAACTGCTTTGCCAGCGTCCCAAACCATACTTGTTTTTGTTCCTTGATTCATGTTGTTTATAAAATAGTCCCTCAAATATTTTTGCGCATTCTCTACTATTTTTTGATCATCGAAAAGATTTTCATTTATTCTCCACCAAAAAGACATATGCTCACTCTCAAGGGCAAACATTGATTCTGCCCCGAGAAACTAGAAATTTAAATAATGTTACCCCAATGGTTTCAGCTATATATTTATGTGGTTTGGTGCAAATTAGGGTGGTCTCCTTACAGTGGAAGAAAGGAATGATTGATACAGGCATAGGCAAACTCGGCCCTCCAGATGTTTTGGGACTACAAATCCCATGATCCCTAGCTAACAGAACCAGTGGTCAGGGATGATGGGAACTGTAGTCCCAAAACATCTTGAGGGTCTAGTTTGCCTATGCCTGGACTAATATATCATACCTGCACCTGTAATGCTGGACTCCTTGTTTACTGCCACTCTCAAGATTATGTGGGTTGCGGAGGGGGGGAGAGATGTTATGTGTGCAATGGGTGTATATTGGTGCCATAAAAACCATCCATGGGATTATATATAATAGGCAATGTAGTAAAATACGGAGGTAAGCACACACTGATTGTGCTAAATGATTAGAAAAATCTTCCATATTCCCCACCAATGCTGTGATAACAAGTGAAAATTTTACTTACAACATATGTATATCCAAAAATCTAATAAGTTAAACTAATGGAATAAAATACCACATTCTTTTAACTAAAGAAAACTTCCACAGACATGAATCAGTCAGTACATCTCAACGTTTTCCCAAAATTTGGAGCGCAGGATAAATACTAAATAACATTGGTCAAAGCTTAGCCATAAGCACACTAATGAAAATAGCCAGATGCATTTAACTACTTTGTGTTCATTTATGCAAATGATATTTTATATTGTATTCAACTGTTTTAACTTAATATGTACAAGCGTTATTGTGACTTTTGCTCTGTTTCTGGGTATTGGTGGTCAGAAGACTATATCTCTCTGTGTTTCACTTTGATCCACCAATGTTGCCATAGCACTTGTTAAAACTAAATCAGATTTGCTTTTTGGCAATCTGCAGCTCCTTATGGCCAGCAAAATCTGCTGTTTGGCGCAGTCTGATTCATCCAGCTTCATCATAGGGCTGGCTTTGTGGGCTCAACTGCCATAGTTTAGGCACAACAGAGACCAAGTGGATTTATGCTTCACTGAGCAGACTGCCTAAAAAGATTCTCTTAGTGGAAACAGGGAGACAATAGTAATTACCTAATATGGCCACAGCCCAACCCAGAGAAAGCAAACCCCTTGGAAAATGTACTTTTGTCCTACTACAACCTTCCCTTTCCTAACTCTTCATGCACCCACAATCATATCACAAAGTACAGCTATTCTCTTATTTGTTTAAACAAATCCAGACTTTAACATTTTATGAGTAAATCTTTTAGTGACACCTTCAGTCAGACTGAATTGTAAAAGATTTATCGTTGAACACATGTTTTCTCTCTTTCTCTGGCTATAATTTCAGAGCACAGGGTCAGGGACTTTTCTATAGCAATGCAACACTCAAGAGGCTAGTATATTTTGAATTTGTGTTTCCCATGCATTTAAGAAACTCTACACAGATAATATCACCCCTGTTCTTGGGAGATTTCAGGCTACCATTTAAGACTCAAGAGATCTCACCTCCTTCTGTGACATGTAAATATAATATAATATAAACGATCTGCCTTATAATATTTTTCCTAGGACAAAGTGCTTTCTTCTCCTTCCATATGACGTTTGAGTATTCAACAGATCACTTGATCAATAAGGTATCACTTGATCCCAGGTGGATAGCCATGGATGGGAGTCAACCTTGGCTCTCATCAAAAGCACCACTACTGCCCACACACCATTAAAACACCACACGGAGTCCCAGAGGGGAGTGCCTCTATAGCCGAGGCAGGCCAGTGAAGGGCCCAACTTGGTTGACTGCAGGCACCAGGTCTGAAAAGGAATAAGAGTCACCAAGAGCAAGGGGAGATCATCCTGTCCCAAGTATGATGCTTATAGCTTATAGCTCAGCAGCAATTTCTGGCTTTGAAGGGCTGGCTTGGAGTTGTTGTTGTTTTAGGCTATAAGACTGACAGTAGGGCCTGCCTCTCTGTGTGTTTTTTACTGAATAAGAGGAACTTTGAGAAACAACAATTATATGAAAAGTGGGATTAAAAAATAGAGAAAATAAATACCCTGCAGAACAGAGGCTGGTGTGCCAAGAAATAGAAGAATGACGAGATGCATTGTGGTTGAGAGCTGAAGAAAGGTCCCAGATTTCAGAGAGGGCTGGGGGTGTAGAGTTATCACAGTAGAAGCATGGCATTTTGCTATCTTCTCTAATAGCCAAGAAATCTCTATCCAGGACACATACTGTCCAGATTCCAAAAATAAAATTATTGCAGCTTACGGTCCCTCAGCCCTGCCTACCAGTTATCCCTATCAGATGTGTTGCTCTTGGTTCACAGGGATGAGAGGAAAGATGAAAACGTCTCATTATTTCCTTCCTTGCCCATTTTCTTGTTCCCTGATGTATGGTATCAATAATACAATCTCAATGGGAATGTGACTTGTTTGTTTTCGCATTTTTATAGTTACTCCCCTCTGTTGCAGGCTGGCAGGTCTGCCTCCTCTTACTCAATGAAGATTAGTTCCAAGTGCAGCCATACCCTTCAGAGTCAACTTTAATTGGCACCGCCCTTTCCAAACCTCAAAGCAAATAAAAAAAGCAAGAGTTGGAAGTCCAATTTCCCCTTTTCTAGCTTCACCAAAGCAAGGAAAGGGACGCAGATAATTCACTGCCCCACCTAAGAGAATAAAGTGGGCAGAAGATTCTGAGTTCCTCACACACACATTGCCAAGGGGGGACGACCCTATCCTGTTTCAGAGCAGGGCCAGCACCCTTAGGCAGCTGCCAGGGCCAAAGCAGAACTCCTCTACGCACTCTCCAAATTTGCACTCTCCAAATATCATTGGACTCCAACTGTCATCATCCCTGGCTATTAGCCATGGTGGCTGGATATAAGAGAACCCTGCAGCAGAATGCTCTCCTAGCCTCTGCAAGAGAATAATTTGTGCTTGTCCAAAGAACAGTGTTGGAGCATGAACGTGTGTGTGTGTGTGTGTGTGTGTGTGTGTTAAGAACACTTAATATTTATTGTTCATTTTGGGTTTAAACTGACTGATCTGAGACATGTGAAGCATAAAATGTTGACGCAATTTAGCATTGAAAAAGCAGCCTTATGTACTGTATTCTTATGTCACGCTCAAACGCAAATAATATCAAGACAGGTTAACTTAACCTCAGAGACTTCAAATCCCTAATTTAGAGACTCAGAGAAACACAGCTGTAGCCATCCCAAATCTTAGAATTTCACTTTCATAAACAGGAGAAGCTATTCCTTGGCACGCTGGCTTCAGGTTTTTGAGTACTAAAGACTTTGCCCTGATATGACCTAGGGATTGGCAGCAGGATCAATCCTTTGTTTGGGAAGTCCCGCTGCAAAGTCCTCAAGAACCATTCCCCAATACAAGATAAATTCTCCCGCCAGCTTGCCACTGGATTTTGATTATCCAAGCTGGCACAGTAATAGAAATATTGTTTCTGCTATGCTCATTACATTTGCTAAGAACCGGGTTATTTTTCAATCACAAACTTTTAAGCAATGGCCGGGTAGGATATCATTGGAGTAAAGATTTCTTTGAGACACTTGTGGAGCTTCCATTAACTTAAATCAGCAGGAGTTCAAGTGTCTCAGTTTACAAATGTTTTTGCCTACTCTTCATCTTTTTTGCAGTACAGAACTTGTTGACAATGCTTCCAAATTTCTATGGACTCTTTAATTCTAGTCCTTACCGTGACAGCGCTTCACAGATCTCCTACCACCTTTACTACAAAATCTTGTATATTGTAAAGTTGCATCATTTATTAGGGATGTGCCTCATTTTGATTGGCAAAAAAACTCAAAGTCCACAATTAAAATAATTCCAAAAAGTTATTCACTAAACAAATACAACATTAAAGGAGAGTTATTGCTCTGGCTGAGATTCAGAAAAGCAATAAATTCCAAGTTTCAGAATCAAACCTCCAATATCAACTCACAACAGGGTGCAGTTGTGTAAAATTAAGGTTGGCATGACATTGTGCTTGGATATTTGAGGTTTGGATTCTTTGCTTTGAATTTCCTCTCCTTTATGATCTCGAGCCAAAGAACAATTGTTTGATTTTAATCTTGCCTTCAGTGAATTTACTTGGATTTTTCTTTAGCTGTTTACATAAAACCACACAGCAGCGAGTGACGGAACTAAGTAACACATCATCGACTAATTCCATCTGTTTACCACACATGCGATGATATCATTTTAAGCTAAATAATCAAAGTTTCATATGGAATGACAACACAAAAATCCAGAGCAAGGAAGTGGGTTTCTTCAATTTCTTTTTAATATGCCCTATACCCCTCTCAAGCAGGCTGTATCATGAGGCACTGTGTGAAAGCTTTGTGTTTGGGGCACAGTATGCTGTTGTGTCTAGAGAAAATATTGTGGCCCATAACTAGGTTCTTGTATAGCGTTTCACTGAAGGCAAAATAACCGAATAACCGCTCTTCCCTTAATAATCTATCAAGTGCTACCTTGAAACACACACTGTGAAAGAAGCTTGAACTGCTATGCATCCTACAAATGACACATTTTTTATTTGCTTCATGCTGCTTTCAGAGTTCGTGCTTTTTGATAATACCCACTTCTTAAACAAGTCCCAAATCAATATACACTTCATCTTAGGGCAATGAAGCAATAACATGAAAGTGGAGGGCAGAGACATGGGGGTAGAACAAGAGACGATGCTCCAGACTTGGGGCCAACAATGAAAGCAGTAGCTCATCCTTCTCTCTTCCCTGTATATCATTCTAGGCATGCTCAACATGTGGCAAGACAAGTGTAGTGCTATTTAATGTATGCAATATAGAAAAAGAGAGAGGTTATAGTGCTTTCTGTTAAATCTGCCACTTAGTTATGGTTTGTTAGGTTTCCCCTCATAAAATTTTATTTTCAGAGGTCTACTTCTTGGCCATTAATGTGAAATTAGGTATGCCTCAAGGAGGAAGCCATTCTAGGCTAACATCTCACTGCCCCTGATTAGAGAAAGATAATTAATCATGTTTTACAGCTATTTCCCACTCTTTGTGAGTATGCTATTTAGATCTACTTTGCCTGAAAAAACACTTGTGGAAATGGAGAAAACTGAATGTGTGACAATATCACATTGTATGTTGAGTATCCCTAAAAATACATGAAATGAGTAGCACAAGGGACACAGGGCTGTCGTTTTTTATGGCTGCCCCACTGTTCTCTTTGTTTCTCCTAAGAAATAGTTGTGCTCAGGGGGTGTAATAACAGGGAACAAGTGTGGTAATGGATTGCCATCAACACTAGGGGTAATCCATTCACCTGGGGGTAAGCTGAGGAAGCACATAATAATAAGCAAAGCGGGGACTTATTTTTCAAACCATGTTGGCCTAAATTATACATTAACACAGAGAAGAAAACTGCTAAAGCATGACAAATTTTCTTTCTATAACCTTGGCAGGTGGGATGTAGGCCTAGAATTACTTCCTCCTTGAGGCATACATAGTTTCACATCCATAGCCAAGAAGTAGACCTCTGAAAATAAAATGTTATGAGGGAAATGCTAACAAACCATTAACTATGTGGTAAATTTAGCAAATATCACTATAATGTTTCTCCTCTTCTTTATTACATACATTAAATAATATTAAATGTGATCTCTGTACAATTCCAAGTGCAGGTATGATGGATGATATATCAGTTTCCTTATTCTTGGCAATGCCCCTTCTTCCTGCAACTTTGGAATCAGATTGATGGTGGTCCTTCTCTTTCCAAAGAACTGAGAAGTACATCTATTTATAATGCAGGCATGACTCCTACAGCACAAATATGTCCAAAGTTATTTAGGAAATGAATCAGTGCTCACTTACAGCAGCAGCATCTCAATGAAGGTGGTGGCAACAATTCTAACTTGGACTTGCCTAGTGTTGGCCATGGAGCTGTTTTTACTTTGTACTTGTGGAGTTCTATAGCTGACCATGGATTTGGCTATATGCTCCCTTCACTGTGGTGGCAACTGCTCTGAATAAGGATGAATTGGAACAGCAGATTCTAAACTTTAATTTTCATTAATTCATGATTGTAAAGATTTTAGACTATGGTCCCGATGGCAGGAACTGGATTGTCTTACCACTGGTTGCTGCAAGCTGCTCTGGGAACCCTTTTGGCTGAAGGGAGGTGAATAAATGTCTTAAATAACTAAATAGTAACATGCAGATCTGCCCATTGGCGTGGGCTTTTCCAGGGGCATGACAAAGTCCATTATTCAGTCTAGTGTTTGGAGTTTTCCTTAGTTGTACTATTCCAGATGCTCATTTTAAAACCTATTTTAGTTATTTTGTTGCATTTTCTCTCTTTGTTAGTTGCCTTGAGTACTGGAAGGGTGCTATGTGTGAGTGTATTTATTTGGAATCTAGAGAATGTTGAACCCATAACTGATTCCCAATGATGAATTTATATTTTGTTTTTCCAGAGATAAAAGCTATTCCTGTTCTATAACACAAATACCACAAAAACTTTAAGGACACACTAATATTCATGTAATCTTACTTTGGCCTCCCTGAAAAGGGCTGCACATTACAGAACCTTGAAAATATGAATATAGCAGAATGCAAAAATGGACCTATGCTTTCCAAGAAGGCATGCATGTGATTTATACACAAAGCTCGTTGGCTGCTCAAGAGAACAAGAGGGTTGTGGTGCACTGTGGTTTCCATACTGTTTGCTCTGGAATGTTGCAGGCCATGGTGCTGTCAAACCATTTCAATCCTCTGTTTGCATGTTTATTCTCCCATCTTTTTTCAGACCTCATTTGTGGTGATTTCTTAAATCACATTTATTTGGGAAGCGTCACTGAACATAGCGGGTGTTACTTCTGAATGCAAGTGCAAAGTAAACAATTCTTCTGAAATTTAACCATTTTGTCTTCAGACCACTCCACCAGCAGAAGTGCCCAGGCAGAACTACAAACTGATCTCGATCGGGAACCTGCACCAGCTGCTTGCATAGGAAGCTTGTTCCATATGCAAACAGCAGGTGAGGGCGGCTTGATCTGGATCAAGACTGCAGTAGAGCGGGTAGGGTTAAAGCCCCCCACCTCTCACAGCAGGGTCTCAATCCAGACTGGGGCTGGAGCAACATGCTGGCTGTTTAAAAAAGAAAACTCCTGCACTTACGGGTGAGCCATGTGGTTTGTCCTTCAGTGAATGGTACTTTCACAAATTAAGCAGAAACAACAGTCTTCACTCTTTTCACGCTTCCTAACCAAGCCACCTCAATGCAGCTTCCTGAAATATACAGCCCAGGCAATCTGAACGCATTCTCCATCCTTGATACATCAGGTGTCAAACACATTGCAGACCATACATAATGTGACCTAGGTTCAACGTTGAAGCCCTTCAACATCCTTGCACACCCTTCTGGTTTTCTATTTAGCACAATCAAATTTTTATATAAACATGTGCAGCAAATCATGCCCTGCCCAAAAATGCTGTTATTTGATATGGCTGTTTTCCCACACACCCTTTCAAACCAAATTAAACAAAGAAAAGATTTCAATAAAAGGGTGATCAACATCTTGCCAATCATTTCTAATCTAACACAGCCTCTTTTCCTAAAAGCCACTTCAGGAAAAGCTTTGTTCAGTCATTATTCCTAACAGGCATGACCAATGTTACATGTGGTAATTAAAAAGAACTGGCAGGGAGGCCTGAAACTCATTCTCTTTTACTGAGATAAATGGCTCCATGAATGCTTGGTGGTCAGAACAGAGGGGAAATAGCTAAGGAAAGAAGTCATTTCCAGTTTATTTTATTTATGTTTTGGTTAAAAAACATTTATGCTTTATGGAAGAGATATTGCATTTTTCCCCTTCGTCCTTCTTACCCGAACAATCACTCAAACTATCCTTTTAGAAAAATCCATGTTGCCTTAGTGAGTGCATTCTCATCATGAAGACCAAACAACCCCCTCTGGAAACCAGTCTCTCCAGTGTTTGACAACAGGTCAGAGTCTCAGCTATTTAAAACTGGCATTCTTCCATGGGCTTCAGTTGTGCTATTCTAGTTAACGTGGGTTTAAATCTCTGAGTCCCTCAAAGAGGATGAAAATACCAAAATCATTTCCTCTAGTAGATTCTGCTTTAGATCTCCTGAACTTTAAATTATGGGGTGGCATACATATGTCATAAACAAGTATATTTCCAAGCATTATAGGACCCATGTCCTTAACTAGATGAAAGGATTGCAAGTCACAATGAATGCTGCAAGGATCCTAAACCATTTTTTATCTCTAAAGCATCCAATGCAAAAATAAAAAATCTTTATTTACATATTTGATTTCTATGCTGCCCTTCACCAAAAGATCTCTGGGCGTTTCACAGAACAAAATACGAAATAAAATACAAGTACATAATTAAAACAAAACCATAATCACCCCTTCCCACAGACACATTTAAAAGGCTGTAGAATATTAATCAGCCAAATGCCTGGCTGGAAAAAAATGTTTTTGCCTAATTAAACTATGCATAATTCAACTATGGAATTTCTTCCTGCAAGATGTGGTGATGACCACCCAATTAATATGGCTTTAAAAGAGGCTTAGAAGAATTCACAAGGGACAAGGCTACTGACCAAAATTGCTGTGTTCTATCTCCACTGTTGGTGGAGGTGCAGAATGTGCCTGAGGGCTTTCCATAAGCATGTAGCTTGGCCACTGTGAGAAGACTAGATAGGCCCCCTGCCTGTTGGAAAATTCACAATACCAAGTGCTCAATGATAGAGCACACGATGCATTGGAAATGTGGACAGGAATTAATTATGATTCTTTTACATGCCCTGCCTCAGGGGTCAGGGGAGTCTGACTTCATGCCTTGTAATGTCCTTTTCAAGTCTACATGACCACATAGGAAAACACAAGTCATGGGGAAATGTTTGTACTACCTGAGAGACAAGCACTAAGTAGTACACAGGAAGTATATCTTTGTCTTTTTAATTGCATTAATTATAAGAAACACTGAGTCAGTTGTTCTTGGAGGTCCCTTTTAATGTCATGATTCAAAAATGATGTGGGCTTCACACGAGGGAAGTTCTAATCTAAGCTCAAAATGGAATCTGTTTCATCCAGTTATATGTCAGCTGTTCCTATGTTGCAAGTGTCCAGTATCCAGAAGGCTTTCTCCTTTGAAGAAAAAAATTAAAAATGCTTGACTAGGGTGTGCCATACCCTGCTGAAAAGTTTGGTACTCTTTGTTTACTGGGAAAGGGGGGGGGCTAAATGCTTTGGGACCACCCTGATTTACACATTTGTACTCCCCTTTGAAGGAAAATGTTCAGGATCCTGCTCTCACTCTCTCCCTGCCCCCACTTTGAACGTGTGCTGGAAATTTGGATATTAAAAGGAACAAAAATTGCTCAACGTAAAAGTAAAATAAACTGTCCACAGCTGCTCAGGACCAGTTTGTAATACATACAAACTTGATCTCTCTGTTAAGATCTTTCAAGCAATTATTTCCATTGGCTTCCTATGCACAGCTTCCAAAGATTTACTTCCAGTAATATGGTGGCTAAAACATGTTGATATTGCTGGGGGAAAGTTTATTTTTCCATAGTCATTTCTGTATTTCTGGGAAAGTGCTTCAAACGTCAATAGAATAATGAAATGGCTGGGGGCAGGGTACTAACCTACCATCAAAGCAAAGGTCATAGCCACATCTAATGACAACATCTAATTGTCCCGGCCCTCGTGGCTGGAAGAGAACTGCAGGGACTCTTGGATACATACCTCTGTGGCTAAGGGTGCCTTTTACCTGCTTTGTCTGGTGCACCTGCTAAGGCCATACCTGAATCAGGATCACTTTGCCACTGTGGTCTATGAGCTGACTAGCTGGCAATCTTGAGACTGGATTACTGCAGTGCACTCTATATGGGGGTCCTCTTGGGCCTGGTCTGGAAGCCCCAGCTGGCACAGAATGCAGAGACTAGACTGCCAATGGGAGCAGATGGCCAACAGCATGTGACCGCAGGACATCTCTGCCAGAGCAGCTTCCCATACAGTATCGGGCCAGCTTCAAGGTTCTTGTGTTGCTATACTAAACCTTGAACAACTGGGGTCCAGTTCCGTCCTCCAGCAGGACATTGTCAGTTGTGCCCATGACTATCTGGACTCCTTTAGAAGTTGGGCGTTTAGTGTCGCTCATCCCATGTGGTGGAACACTCTTCCAGCAGAGAATAGCCAGACACCCCTCCCTTTTGATTCTGATGACCTTTTTATGTCAACAGGCCTTTGGAGATGTTTCAGTTGATTAGCCAGCCACTTTAATAACTATTTGTATTTTTAAATAGTGCTTTATTTTTTATTTTTGCATTTTTAACCCTGATATTTTATGATAAGAAGATATAGATATACTTTTATAAATAAATTCAGGAAATGGCCAGCATTGCCCGCCCCCCCCAAAAAAAAAAAGTCTGTAAAAGAAGAGTTTGACATTTTGGGAAAATAAGTCTAAAAGAATTATTTCTTCAAATACTTTGTCACAGTTAAACAAAGCAATAACATACAACACCACTCAAAAACAACATGGTTACTTTACTTACTATTGCTCAGACATTCACAATGCTTTCTAATATTATATCAGTAACTGGGCCAACTGGCAATATATAACTTTAGACAGAAAGCTGAGAATTGGCATGCAGATTGTGAAGGAAAATACGTTTTCCTGGCCCTAATCATTGCTACATTTACATTTCCAAAGTATAACCATAACACATGGGAGCTTCTGGAAAAATTAGGAACTCCACCTTCAAAATGTCTCTAAATTGAGAAACTGAAGGTGTGTCCTTTTCTGACTGCTCTTTAACTGCCTGGAGACACATACAATTTCCCAAAATTTTGAAGTAAAGCAGAGAGGGGGATTAACTCTCCCCAGCCCCCTTCGAACTGTACTATGATTTTTTAAATGTGAGCAGGGAGGTAAGAACTTGCAGCAGCTTGATGCCAAACTCAGTTGTATTATTTTGAGTAGCATTAATCAAGACACAGACACACCAAAAGGTACTTGCCCTGATCAGTTCAGCCCTCTTCTTAATGGCAGGAGTAGATAGATAGATAGATAGATTCTTTATTGTCATTACACAAGTGCAACATTGCACAAGTGCAACGAAATTGGATGCCATCCCTTAAAAACAACAAAAGCAAAACAACAACAACAACCAAACAAACCACATTCCAGCCACACCCACACCCACACCCATCAAACTCCCAGGTCACACTATCGAGTTACTGCATTTAAGAAGGCCACAGCTCTTGGATAGAAACTATTTTTCAGTCTATTTGTCCTTGACTTGATGTTTCTGTATCTCCTGCCAGAAGGCAGTAGTACAAACAGACTGTGTCCCGGGTGAGATGCATCCTGCAGGATATTGTTTGCTTTCCTAAGACAACGGGAACCGTACAGTTCTTCCAAAGATGTGAGGGGATGACCAATAATCCTTTGGGCTGTGGTTATGACCTTCTGGAGCACCTTCCTCTTCCTAGCTGTACAGCTGGAGAACCAGGCACAAATACAGTATGTGAGAATGCTCTCTATGGAGCCTCGGTAGAAGGACACCAGCAGTCTCTCACTCAGATTGTTCTTCTTTAAAAGTCTGAGGAAATAAATTCTCTGCTGGGCCTTCTTCACCAGAGCAGTGGTATTTGCGCTCCAAGTCATGCCCTGATCGATAGTCACTCCCAAAAACCTGAATTCCGCCACCCTCTCCACCCGTTCCCCGTTGATATACAAGGGCTGAATGTCCGCCTTTTTTTCCTGTAATCCACCACCAATTCCTTGGTCTTAGCCGTATTAAGAGCCAGATTGTTCTCTCCACACCAAGCACAAAGCCGCTCCACCTCGTCCCGATAGGCGGACTCATCCCCTCCTGAAATGAGCCCCACCACCGTAGTGTCATCAGCAAACTTGATGATTTTGTTGCTGGAATAAATGGCTGTACAATCATACGTATAGAGAGTATAGAGCAGGGGACTCAACACACAACCCTGTGGTGAGCCGGTGTTAAGGCTAAGGGCTGTGGACATATGTGACCCTACTCTAACCCTCTGAGAACGTTCTGACAAAAAGTCCAAAACCCAGAGACAGGTGGAGTTGGAGAGTCCAATCGCCTCTAGCTTGGACACCAGTCTATGGGGGAGGATAGTGTTAAAAGCAGAGCTAAAATCCACAAACAGCAGCCTCACATAACTCCCCGGCTGCTCCAGATGGAACAGAGCAGCATGGAGAGTGGTAGTGATAGCGTCTTCCGTGGATCTATTTGCCCTGTATGCAAACTGGTAGTTGTCAAAAGTTGATGGAAGACAGGAAATAATGTGACGGCGCACCAGTTTCTCAAAACACTTCATGATGATTGGAGTCAGTGCAACTGGTCTGTAGTCGTTCAGACTACTGATTGTGGATTTTTTAGGCAGAGGAACAATAGTTGACGACTTCAGGCAGGGTGGGACAATAGACTGGTGTAAGGACTTGTTGAAGATCTTAGTAAAGACCCTCGCCAGCTGATCCGCACAGCCCTTCAACACCTTTCCCGTGATGCCATCAGGTCCAGCAGCCTTCCTCGGATTCACCATCCTCAATACCTGTCTCACCTCATGCTCCTCTACAGTGAATGAGGGGCCCCTATGGGCTGGTGGCTGTAATACCGGCGTCTCAGGTGGCTCCTTCTCGAAGCGAGCAAAGAAGAAGTTAAGCTCCTCCGCCAGCAAAGGGTCACCGTCGACAGCACCAAGGTTAGGTTTGTAGTTGGTAATATGCTGAATCCCCTGCCACATCTGTCTTGTGTTGTTACTCCTTAAATTATCCTCAATCCTCTGCCAGGAGGATAAACTTTCCCCCAGCAATATCAACATGTTTTAGCCACCATATTACTGGAAGTAAATCTTTGGAAGCTGTGCTGCACCCACTACAAAGAACACAGAGTTTCTGTTGAAAAATTGCATTCAGTGGAACCTCGTGTTGAAGGAACCAGCCCTGTCTCTGCTGCCACACGTTCAGCAGCCACATGAAAGGTTCACAGGCACATACAAAGGTATACACGCAGAACCTCCTCCATGTGTCACAAGCGCTGTCAAGGAAAATCATGTCCAGAGGGAGGAATTGACTCTTTATTGTCAAAAGGGAAGGTTGGGGGCAGCAGGAGGAGGTGTGGAAGGCCTTGACTCTGCACCAGCCTGCCCCACCTGTCCCTCCTCCTGCGCCTTTTTCCACTCTCAAAGCCTGCAGCTTCTCCTGCCTCTCTCGTCTTCCAGCTGACTTCTTCCAAGTCAGTCTCCAAGTCCTGCTCTTCCGGTGAAGACTCCACAGTATCCAACCACCACTCCACAGTGTCCCTGACATCTGCCCCCGGCACATATCGGAGGGGTCTACTTGCATGAATTCATATGGATCACGCAGGGTCCTCTGGTATGGCTATGTGGCTAGCAGGAGCCATGGCTGGCAGTCGCCTCAACAGCAGGTTTGGGGTTACTCAGTGTGACCCTCTCACATGTTCTTTGAATGCAGGAGGGAAGGAGACTGAGTCACCCCCTCCCCTTCCATAACATAGAAGGTCAACTTCACTCATGCTCTGATCCTAGTTAAACATATACTTTTCTGCCAGTCAATGATACGAAATGGGGAGAGGGATAGGGTTGCCATGTCCTGGTTCCACAGATCTTAGGCAGCCTCATTTGCATATTAAACAAATCTTATTCTGTGCATGGAGAACGTACTTTATTTATTTTTAAAACATTTAAACACACAACCCATCTGCACACAAGCACTAGGTTTCTTCATGCAGTTGAGTGCTGGATTTGGGCAGGTCTGAGAAGGTGCTTGAACAAGGTTGACCTGAGGTGTTGTGGGGTATTTTTGGCTGGAAATCCAAATGAGCCTTTGACAGATGGGGAAAGTAGTGGTAATAATGACCACTTCAGCATTTTTCAAGTCCTGTTTAACAGCAAACAGTTGCTAAGGCTCAAACCACATGGTTGTTTGGGTTTGGGGTTTAAAACACAGGGAGGTTACACAATTGATTGCAATAACGGCACTGTGGGAGGAATAATTTACACTTTCCCTTAGGGCTGTTTTTGCACTCAAAATTGCCCCTTAACCACAAGATTCCCATTTTTTTTCCATGGGCAGGAAAGCAATCAATCATTCCCTTCTTCAGCTAGCACTGCTGCTGCAATCAACTTTACGGCCCTCCCACCCCTTGAATTCATTTCCCTAAAATAACCCAAAACACCAGGATAACAATTAAGGTCTGCCCTGCAAAGTTACCATTCGTAGATCTGATAGCTGATATGCTTGCTGAAAGTGAAGTGTAAGTATCAAAATATTAAGTCAACAACTCTGTCTACCAGATGCTTTCCTAGAATACTTGCTCTTAAATCTAAGGTCTAGGGCCACAATCAAGACAGTCTCTCCAGATGGAGAAACAGCTTCTTCAATCATGTTTATATTTTGATTACAGTAGAAGCAATAATAAATTCCAAATGTTAATCTGATCTGATGTCCCCCATCCTTTGCAGGTTTTCCTTCACCAGCAATATATTTAATTAACAGCACCGTAACATATTTTATCACAAGGATATACATTACCAGATGAAGCTTTACACACAGATTCAGGTCAAACTGACAGTACTTTATTTATTAGTGAGCAAAACCTGCATGGGACTCTTTAATTTTGGACGAGAGAGGTTTAATGTTGTTGGCTTATCCACATCCTTATTTTTTTCTGCCAGGTCAGCGGCTAAAGCAACTTGCACTTTCATACAAAACATAATAAAAGAATGGAAAATGACAGCAAAGAGAAAATTAATGTATTCAGAACATATTCTATAAATGTAGCATAGTCCAAAGGGAAATGGAAATCCGAGTATGAAAAATACAGACCTTGAAAGGGAAAAACATAGAAAAGAAGTACACTGGAAAAAATAGTAATTCTGAATTACATAGATGGATAGAACAAATAAAAGTTTGTGAACTCAGCCATTGGTTGGGCGACAGGTTTGCAACACAGTTTCCGCTGAATTATGGGAAATGGTTGAAGTTAATCTGAGGTCTCCGGTGCAAACACTGATGTTCGCACCTCAGTCATTAAAAGACAGTAGACATCATCACTAAAACCACACATAATTTACAAAGTTGGCAGTTCTTGCTCAAAAGAGACCAGGATTTAAGCTATATGGAAACTGAACTTCCTCTCACCCTGAAGAGGGTGCATCCTGTTGAATGAGGCTGAGTCAAATGTGAAGAATTTTACAGACTTTTTTTTTAATGGACTTTTATTTCCAGCTCTGCTACTCTCATTTCCACAACCATTTACAATTGTAATTAATAAACCACATATGGTTTTCCTACTAAGATATATGTGTGTGTGATCCCTGCCTGTTCAATATAGGCCAAGAATCTGCAACATGAAAACACAATTCCTAACGGAAGGGAAACCATAACTAGGTTTATAGTAGATACCCCCATTCTGTTCCCATGATTCATTTACTTTGGCTGTGCTGCTGCATAAACAGAACCAGGTTCTGTGGCTCAGCCTTGCACCGGCTCAGGGATGTTTGCAATTTCACCAGCACAGTTCTCCTTCAACAAGGGTGCTCTTCATGGCCAGCCCTGCCATTAGGCAGAAGGAGGCAGCTCCTTCAGAAGACAGATGCTGGGAGTGACTAGGAAGAAGGTTTGCTTTTATTTTAATGGCTTTACTTGCAACAGGGATGGGGGAGCTTTTTCAGTTGAGAACTGCATTCTCCTCAGAGGTAAATGTCAGGCGGCACAAACCGGTGGTGAGTGACACCAGATGGGGCAGAGCCACCAGCCCTTCTCTCATTCGCCTCCCACAATCTCTCTCCCAGTGAACTGCTGGAGGACGAACAGGTTTCTCTTGCCAGAAGCTTGAACAAAGAATTGCAGAGGGCTTTGAAGATCAGTCCAAGGGACCTCAGGGCTGCAGGTCCCCCAGCCCTATTTTATAACATTTACAGTCCACTCCATAATCTGCTTATACTAAAAGTATTAAAATATAAGTCAAAGCCGTAAAAGTAGCATCAAAACATTCAGCAGAAAAGAATACGAAAATCGATCAATCAATACCAGACATGTAAGTACACAAGAAGATATTAAATTTTCAAAGTTTCAAAACCATTCTGATTCGAACAACGGAGCCCCTGATATAATCTGATACTATTATTGATAGAGTTTCACCTGTGTGCCTGGTACTAGTATTTGCAAAACACTTTACAACTGAGAAGACAACCACTCGTAAAAACAGTGGCTTCATGAGTATGATGGAGTTTCAGAAGCATCCAGTATAAAATTCGCAATAGCGAATAAAATCCCCCACCACAACCTCAGCAAGAGGTCCTGAAATTTCGCCAGGTCCTTCTTTTGATGTCTCCTTAGCCTAGGCTTAGCCTAATGAAATCTAGACTTGCATGTCGGTTTAATCAGAATCCCACAACATTAACGAAAGGCTAAGAGCTGTTTCCAAATCGGCTCCATAAATGACATTGTGTCACTCAGCACTGTCATCAAGCCCTTCTTCATGTTGAACAGACAAGCACACACACTTTGCTGGGGGGGCCAAGTTGCTGATGAGCTAAAAAGAATGTTAACTACTTTACACTCTTGTATATGAAACATTTCCTTCTGGGCTGGCATGGAGAGATGTAGTGAGAAAAAGCCAAGTACAGCATCCAAAACATTAGGGAACGAAATGGTGAAACTGAAATTACATACCGTACACAGTGTGACAGGCTAGAAAGCCTGCAAACGTGAGCCCAAACCAGCAGTCGTTGTGTTTCATTTCATTTGTCATCTTAGTGCACTTCACATGCATACATATATACATACATACATGGGGGTTTCCCCATCTTCGAATTGCAGGCTCATGCTGTTAAATCCCACCCAGCCCTAGAAAAATGCTAAATGTTCCCAATGACACTGAGAATTCCTCTGCCAGGAGTCCAGCTGAGGGGCTTTAAGAATCTGCACAACGTCTCAGAGGCGTCCCCAGGAAAGGTAGAGAAAAGCTCTGCCTGCATAGATGTGTTTCGCTGGTGTCATGGGGGGGCATTTCAGGGACACGTCAGGGACAGTCTCTTTTCTTTTAAAGACATGTGCAAAGCAATGTCTATAAAGATATGGGTTTAATTTAGGCATTCTTTTTTAATTTTCTTATTAATTCCTCCTATTCCTCTTGTTATTGTCCATATTAATCAAGGGATCATCTCCCTTAGATAAAATGCTAAATTATTTCATTAATTAACAGTACAGTGGTACCTCAGGTTAAGAACTTAATTCGTTCTGGAGGTCCGTTCTTAACCTGAAACTGTTCTTAACCTGAGATACCACTTTAGCTAATGAGGCCTCCTGCTGCTGCCACGCCGCCACTGTGCAATTTCTGTTCTCATCCTGAAGCAAAGTTCTTAACCCAAGGTACTATTTCTGAGTTAGAAGAGTCTGTAACCTGAAGCGTCTGTAACCCGAGGTACCACTGTATAAACACAAATGTGAAAACTACAGTGGAAAACTATGGCAGTCTTACTGATACTAGGGACTTTCACCCCTGCTTGCCAACTCCACCTACCCCATTGCCAACCCCCTCACTTGACCAGCCCCCCTGGCTCAACCACCTCATCTACCCTTCCCCAGCTTGCCCCTAAGCCACTGTGTGAAGCGCCTCCTTCCCTCCATTAAACCTTGTTGCAGGAGCATTTAACAGAGCCTCTCACCACTGACCAGCTTACCTGGGCCACCTGCCCCCCACACTGCTTGCTCCCCTAGCAGCCTGCTAGCCACCCCTCATACTGGAGTTGGCGTGTCAATGGCTGCTTATTGGTGGCCGGCTGAACTGTAGCGTGATGACAGCCTTGCTTTATTCTGTATATAGGAAGACATACTATTCAGAAAATCCACAACAAATTTGTGTAACACAGGCAAAAGTGCATTAAGCATACAATTCTGTTTATTTGTAGACCAACCTATAAACTTTACACAACACATAATTATAGAATCATAGACTCTCAAGAGTTGAAAGGGACCCCAAGGGTCATCTAGTCCAACCCCCTGCAATGCAGGAATGTCAACTAAAGCATCCATGACAGATGGCCATCCAACTTCTGTTTAAAAACCTCCAAGGAAGGAGAGTCTACCAACTCTCATGGGAGTCTGTTCCACTGCTGAACAGCTCTCACTGTCAGATTTTTTTCCTGAATGTTTAGTCGGAATTTCCTTTCTTGCAACTTGAAGCCATGGGTTCGAATCCTACCTTCCAGAGCAGGAGAAAACAAGCATGCTCCCTCCTCCATGTGACAGCCCTTCAGATATTTGAAGATGGCTATCATATCTCCTCTCAATCTCCTCTTATCCAGGCTAAACATACCCAGCTCCTTCAACCGTTCCTCATATGACTTGCTTTCCAGACCCTTGATCATCTTGGTTGCCCTCCTCTGCCCACCTTCCAGCATGTCAACATCCTTCTAAAATTGTGGTACCCAGAAATGGAATTGTAATAAACAGAATTGGAATCTGTAATAAACTGTCAGAATTTATTACCAAATGGGATGATGGCCTCTAGCTTGGGTGGCATTTCTGATGGAACATCCCTGTTCAAGGGCAGTAAGCCTTAAGATGCTGAGGAGAAACACCAAGGGACAACAATCACTTTATCTTCCTGGGTATTAGTTGTAGGGTGGTGGATCTGCCATAGGGGTAGATCTTTGCCCCCACTTTGTGCATTGGTGAACAAAGCAAATATTACAAAGTCCCCAATGTTCTCTTGCCCAACTGCTTTATAATGTGAAGGAATAATAATAATAATAATAATAATAATAATAATAATAATACACCCCGCCTTTTGACTCGATTACCCAGCCACTCTGGGCGGCTTCCAACAGAATATAAAAGAACATTCGCATTACTCATTCACATTCCAAATGCCTCCCTTCTTCTTTCTCTGCAATATTTTCAGTTATCAGTATATATAGGAAAACGAAGATCCAAATCTTCATGTATTTGGTGTTTTTTTTTAATTCATTGCCTGTTAACACACATACCGTATTTTTCCATGTCTAAGACTAGGCTTTTCCCCTAAAAAATAATGTCCAAAATTAGGGGGCGTCTTATACACGGATAGTGCCGAGGGTGGGTTTTCTTAAATCTGAGTCCCCAAAAATAGGGGGCATCTTATACATGGGGACGTCTTATAGGCAGAAAAATACGGTATATTTTTTCCATTGGCCACTCCTGATTTATCAGCGCCATCAAGATTTTCCAAACTGCTTTCAAGTGATGCTCTTGCACGGTACTATGGTAAATTTGCATCTGGGGGACGTTCAGTCTGGGTTAATAAAAAGCACAGATCAAATTATGCTTCAAACATTCTGCATCTATTTCAGCTGTTCAGATTCTGTCTGTATGTTACAACTGCTGTACAGAGGCATATTAAAACAGTTTCTGCATGGTGGCTCTTCTGCACAGCAGCTATAATGTAAAAAAATGGCTAGCCATACAGATTCCCTGCAGCGCATGGATAATTTTCATGCAACTCCTAGGCAGTTGTGAGTCAGCCATTAAATTCAAGCATGAGCACAACTGTTCTTTTCCTATTTCAGTTGTTTCCATTTTGCCAACACAAATTGACTTCAGATGTTTCAAAGGCTGGCATTAACTGTTTGCTCCCTTCCTACCCATTCCAAATGCAAGCAACCTTAGAACAGTGTCCTGCTGGCTATGGGCTGTTGCGCATAGGCCAAGAATATTTGTTAAAAAGTAATAATCTAGAGAATCAGACAGGTGACTCTGTGGCACCCAGCGAGGTTTGGATTTTTTTATTTGTAAACACAGAACCACCCCAAATCACCTGCCTTTTAAAAAAGAGGCATTTCAGAAATAATTTGTACATCATGGCGTTCCAATGTTAAAATAAAAATAAAATCCTGTTTGACATACCAAAACCACACCCTCTGGATAATGGCAAAACTTCAGCCTTCGTTCACTATTTAAATCTCTAGCCCAAAGGTCCTGGTTTTAAATATTTCTGAGCTGCCTTTCAGAGCAAAAGCCCTCCTAAGGCGGCTTACATGGAAATTAAAAATAAAACATGCAACTACAAATACCTTTTCCAATAAAATGAAGTAATTTTAAAAAGCAGCTAAAAACATCATAATGATTCTATGATTCTATGATTCTATGATTCTATGATTCTATGTCCAGTCCAATACTATATCAAGTTTATATCGTTATATTGTTTTATATTATAAACCATTTTATATTATAAACACACACACACACACAGCTTTATTGCGGTCCATATACCCAAAATACATAATACAAGAATAGTAACTGAAACAAGAAATTAACACAAGCAGTAATAGAATGGATAAATCCTCAGAAATCCAGCCCACTATCTCAGCTAAAATCAAATAAAAACAAATAGATTTTTAAGGTCAACCCTTGGGAGGGAGTTTCACGGTTATGAGATCACCACTCAGAATAATTAGAAGTGGAAAATAAACTAAGCATGCCTATTCAGATCATTAAGACTATTGTTCCACGTATCTTGAGATCCTGAAAGATCTTGCTTCAAGTCACTTGGTGACAGAGGTTCAATGGGAGAGTACTAGGTTGATGGCTCCATAAAGACCTTTTTCTGGGCTGAGAAACATTTTTGTCAAAAAAGGAGATTGCCAAGTTGAGTAAGGACTGAGGAGAGTTGGTGCTGGTGCTAGAGCCAATGGGCTGCATCCAAGTAATGATACTCCAAGTAGATCCACTGAAATGAATGAACCCCAAATGAGTTTATTGAGTACGACTAATGATGGCTACAACCCATTGTTTCTTTAAGCATTACCTGCCAGAGGGTTAACACTTGCTCTGATCATGTAGGGCTAATTAAATGGTTATTGTTTTTAATATGTTCAACAGGTTGTTTGAAAGCTGCCATGGAAAATTTGTTGAAAAGCAAGGCAGCACAAAAATAAAAAGGTAAAATACTATAAATTCTGAATTTTTCTTATTCGTCCAACAGTTGTTGATATCCAAGTATGAAATTCCTCAACAGTGATACAATTATTTCACATACGTTCTAACAAAAATATTTTAAAAACACATTCTTAAATAAATACAAATGACCAACACTATCATACAAAACAAAAATTGCTAAAATAATATTCAGCAATAAATAAATAAATGAGACTCTTCCAACAGATTAGAGCCTCTCACATTTCCTTTGTGTTGCTCTGCAATTAGACCATACAGCTGCAATTTTAATTAGAATTCAACAGAAATTATATACTCTAGAGGAAGGTTTTACTAAGATTTCCCATAATGTGAATCAAATTATCACCAGTTTGTGCAAGAAGTCTCTCAACATATTACGGCTGATTGATTTCTTGAAACAACAACAACAACAAAAACCCACTGTAATTAAAAAGTCATAGAATTTATTCTTAAAATGAAGTGTTTTATTACCCCAAATATTCGCCAAAAATCTTAGCATCAAAGGAGGATTATCTCTGTTGGGAAGCCAAGTGTACTGAATGTCCTTTAGTTAAGTAATGAAAACCATAAAGAGAAATTCTTTGTTATTAATGGATAACAAAAACAAATCACAAATAATGATGATAGGTTAACCAAGCCCTTTATTAATGTTGCAAACAAATGTAATTTATTAAAAACACAGAGTTTGTTCCCCAATTTTAAATGTTTTGCTCTGCTATGTTTGGTCTAGGAATGTGTGTGGAGAGTAAGAGAGAGATCCAGAAAGTTAAAATGCACCAGTTGTCTAGATCAGAGTTTTTCAACCTTTCTGAGTCCACAGCTCCCTTGAGCAACAACATTCTTTCTGCGGTTCTCCTTCAGTCTGTCTGCAAGCAGTGCAGCCCTCTCCAAGACAGAGGCAGAGTGACACAGCCCCATTCCCACCATGCATGCCCAACTCTATTAATCTAATATACACAATCTAATCTATCAAGAGGAGGAAGGGAAAGAAGGAGGGAGGGAGGGCTGGTGCTGCCCCCATCATCATTCAAGGCGCCACAGGGCACCATCATGCACTGGTTGAAAACCTCTGTGCTATGAGGATGGGGAAAGAGATGGATCCTGAGATGTGGAAATAGAAAGAGGAGGTTGATGGGTATTGGCAAAACCTATTGGTGTTTCACAACTTTCTGACTAGTTGCAGGACCTTAGCCAGGCCTAGCAGAGTACATGCAGAATCCACCGAAGCAATTGGCGACTTGGCTGCAGACAGGATAGACGAAGCAGGAACCAGGAACTTGTAGTTAGGTGTTTATTATATACAGTGGACTATTTACAGGAACAGAACACGGATCTTTTGCTAGCTCTCTCTGACACGACTCATAATTCCTACACTGACACACAGAACTCTGAACCTCTGAACACTGAACTAACACATTCCAGTTAGTAGGCCACTCCCTTGAGAGAGCTTGACCAATCAGGGAGCTGTCTCCATGCCTCTGTTATCACCAGGCAGAGTTACTCCTTCACATGACCTTCTGGCTGTCTGCCAAACCTTAATTGCCTCTATGTGAGTAGCTGCACATACACAGTTTCCCAACAATGGGGAGGTGATATATAAAGGCAAAAGTGCTTACAACAAAACCAACAGTGGAAATTCAGCCTCAGGAATGCTAGAAAAACAAAATTATGGTTGCATGCCCAAATTTAGTCTTTGCAAAGCTGCAAGGAACCAAGGAGAGGAGCTCAGGTGCTTCAATGGCCAAGGAAAAGCAGACCCAGAGTTGGCCACTAGTTCTTCCCGGTTCCAGGGAAGACAGGGAACGGCCCCTGTTTGTATGGACAACCGGGGGTGGGAGATGGCAAAGGGAGAGCTAAGTGAGGAAACAAGTGCAGAAAAGAAATGGCAGGGGGAGGGGGGCCACTGGGATCTGAAAGGTGGCAGAGAAAGGGGAGCACTGGTGCTTTCAGGGTACCATTGAAGAAGACGGAAAACTCAATGTTGCAGAGCGAGTGGCCCGGGCAAGGCAGGAGCAAAGAGTTGCAGGTTGGGAAGTGACGGGCCATGTTACCCATTTAGGACGGTAAGGGTTGTTTGGTTTGGTGGGCTCTTCAGGAGGGAGTCAGGCAGGGTAGTGGGGGGCTAACGGCTGCTGCAGCTGCCATGCGCTGCTTCTCACGGCGCCCTGGCTCAGGGGAATGCAGACTGTGAAGGGAAGGGAAGGGAAGGGAAGGGAAAGGAATGGAGAGGGTCTGGAAGCCAACCCACTCACCATTAACAGACAGGTCTTGGCCAGGGGGAATGGTGCCACTCACACCGCCTGCCTGCTCACTCACTCCTCCACTCTCTCTTCCAAGCTGCTTGCCAGGCAAGAGAGGAGGAGGGAGGGAGTCTGGTACTGCCCACGGCTCCCCTGACAATCATTCAAGGTTCTCCAGGGAGGCATGGCTCACTGGTTGAAAATCGCTGGTCTATATCACATTCTGGACTCGATTAAGGCCGATGGGTTATGTCCAATTAGTGTCCTGCCAATTTGATCTAGCAGAGTCTCTCGCCAGGGCAGAAGGGACCAAGGCAGCCTTCGTTGGTGCCTCTCTCATGGTAGGTAGTGCAGAACAACGTGGGGTTTGTGTGACAGGCTACAGGGAGGAGGAATAACTGAAGACTGCCTCAGTCTCTGTTCTGCTGATGGAGGACCCTGATAGAGGATCCTTCAGTCAATGGATGGAAACCAAGTGGACACAACCCAAGGTTCATAGGTTCTTACCCCAAAACACATTTCTTATGTTAGCTTTGGCAGAGGTGAGATGCTCTGAACAGTATGGAAACCTAACAATTAAACCAACTGGTATGTTAAAACACTCAGGCCTAAACTTCTAAATTTGTAAATATTAATGAAGTGAACATTCACTTTCCAATTATTAGTTTCCTGAATTGGGAAGCGCTAAAAAGAAACAGAGCTTGCCAAACATATAATTTCCTGCTCAAGGGAGCAGTGATTCACTAAAACCTTTAAACATACAAGAGTAGAAATGAATGGTAATGGCAACTAAAACATATAGTAATTTTCCCCAAAGCTATTCAAATCATTGGCTTTAATATTGATCTGAACAATATCATACTGGGACACACTAAGGAGTTTGGTTCCACAGGAACATGCGTCCTCAGTAAGGCTAGATGTTTCAAGCTCAAGTTTGCTTGGAGCTAATTCTCTAAGGTTGCAATCCTATACGTATACTTTCCTGGGAGGAAGTCCCAATGAACACAGCCTCTGTTGTGCAAATTCTTGTTTTCTAAATATATATGGCATCTTGCAGTTGTGATGCAGAAGAAATGGGAACGAGACAAGCTTTGCAAATTAAACACATCATTCCAAAGTAGGCAACCATAGTAACTGGACTGTTGCAAGACAATTTTTCTTTACCTTTCAGCAACAATAGTTTCATGTTTCAGTCTGAGCTATCAATCAATGGTGTACTGAAATTTAACATATTACTACTACTCTGCTGGACATCTTCAAATAATTTAATTTATAACAATGGCCAAAGTATTGTGTCCCATCCAAGGCTAATTGTCTTATTACAGCCTATTACACAGTTGTTAACAAGACACACAAGTGTATGGCATGTTTTACAAGAGTCCACTACAACTGCTTTAAAGGGCAGCAATTTTTCATCAGAAACCACATTTTTCAGAAGTCTACAAGTCAGCCATTAAAAATCCCTTCAGGCTCCTTTCAAAAGATTCAGCCCCAAAACATGTTTTGTTTAATTTGGTTTAAATTAGACTCTTTTTAAGTTATAACGTGGAAAACATAACAAGCCTCGTGGTTTATTTTTCGGTTGCTTTTGCAATTTAGGAATAGCTTTTCATAGCCAAAACTTCAAGAACAATGAACATAAAAGTAATTCAATGTTTGGTGTAGATGTTTAAATGCCATATTTTGAGATGAAATGCATTTGTTTCCAAACTTTCTTCTAGACTAATTGTGATATCATATAATACTTACTCAAAAATCTACACACACACGCGCACACACACAGCTCATACAATTACAAGTTGTACATACCCTTTCTTTCTCTCTTACACACACACACACACACACACACAGAGAGAGAGAGAGAGTCACACTTGTTAATCTGTTTTTTTTCCCATTCAAGGCCCCTCCATCATGATTCCTGAACAGATTCCTTCAAGCAGCTATCTGCATACTAATGTATGAACATAGGGTTCCCTTTCCAACACACTGAACCAGTGTTCGAAACTCCCATTGGTCTTTTTTTAAAAATAAAAATAAAATAATTTTTATTAAATTTCCATTTAACAAACCAATCATATCACATTAATTATTCCGAATTATACCAATACATATCATAAACTCCAAATATTTTGCCGAATTTTAAATTTTTGTTGGGGGTACCCATGCTTCGAGTTCTAGGCGCATTTTGTGACAGGGAATTTCATTAGCGCAAGCAGTTTCTGAGCTCCGGGTGTAGTTTTCAGATTAAAACCGCAGAGTAGAAGGAAAGGAGGACCTTTTTCTGCCTCCCCACTTCCCGCTACTCTCTGAAGACTGGAGAAGTGACCCTCTTAAGAATATTAGAGGGGTGGGCAGGGGAAGGACTAGGCCGTGTGAAAAATGAACATAATATTTTAGCTGCAGTTCATTCATTTTCAGCTTTGTATTCGTTATAAAAAAAACCACACACCTAGACATCCCATTGTTGCACCCATAACCTAGCTTTAAGGTGCCATTAGATCCTAGCTTTCATATCTCAGTTTCTAACACTGCACTGAGCATACGGGTATGGGAGCAAGAAAGGATAGCTCAGTTGGTAGAGCATAAGACCCTTTAATCTCAGGGTCATCAGTTGGAGCCCCACACTGGGCAAAAAATTCCTGCACTGCCGAGGGCTGGACTAGGTGACCCTCAGGGTGCATTCAAATTCTACAGTTCTTTTAAATAAATACCAGCTTATAATCAATTAATTGGAAGATTGCATTATTGGAGATAGATTGCCTGGCATGGTACATCTCCTCCCCGCATACGTTGGATGTGCGTGTGGAGGGGTTAATTTGAACACCTCTTAAAATATCTGATAGTGACAGGTGTAGCACCTGCTGGTCCCATAAGCAACATTTGAAAAAATTTCACAGCTGCAACAAATATGTTTACGATACCCTAGGACTATTGTTATTATTTGCTTAAAGTGCCATATATAAATGAGATAGATAAATAAAACAATAACCATGTAGGCTACATACTTGAGTTTGGCCATGCTGATTACTGTGAATACACTTATCACTAAGGTAATTCCTCCAGTGTCTTTCAATGGGTAGCCAGAGATTTGACAAGAGTGTGTTAACATTCCTTGTTAATCAAGAAACTCTGACTATCCCTGGGACATAATTTCCGCAACTGCTTGGGGTAAGTGAACTTCTCCAGCTACGGGAAGCCAAAGCGTTTGGAAACACATTTGCAGTTTGATTTTGGTAAAGACAGTTGAGCGCTTTTAGGTGAAACTGGGGTGCAGCCTTGGAGAATGCTCTGCATAACTTGCACTCTGAAAATCTTATGCAGGATTAGCATAAGATTTGCTCACTGCTTGATGTTTGGAAGAGAAAGCTGGACCATAAAGAAGGCTGATCGCCGAAGAATTGATGCTTTTGAATTATGGTGCTGGAGGAGACTCTTGAGAGTCCCATGGACTGCAAGAAGATCAAACCTCTCCATTCTGAAGGAAATCAGCCCTGAGTGCTAACTGGAAGGACAGATCCTGAAGCTGAGTCTCCAATACTTTGGCCACCTCATGAGAAGACTCCCTGGAAAAGACCATGATGTTGGGAAAGATGGAGGGCACAAGGAGAAGGGGACGGCAGAGGACGAGATGGTTGGATAGTGTTCTCAAAGCTACAAACATGAGTTTGAGCCAACTGCAGGAGGCAGTGGAAAACAGAAGTGCCTGGCGTGGTCTGGTCCATGGGGTCACGAAGAGTCGGACACGACTAAACGACTAAACAACAACAACAATGTGCTATGCTTGTGTGTTTGTGAATAAATCAAATATTACAAAGAAACTCTACATCTCCAGTGCTCTCTCTTCCAAATTAAAACAAGCCCAGTTGCCTAACCCCCAGACTTCTCACTGCTTAAGGAAGTGGGATGTTAGTACTGTTGTTATTACTGTATTTATTAAATTTGTTAGTTGCCTTATATTGCCCAAGGCAACCCAAAGCTGCCTACAAACAAGTAAGACCTGGAATCCCAATGAAAAGAATAAATGGCATCCATACCCGATTCCAGGTGCTCACCAACCAAGGTAATAATAATAATAATAATAATAATAATAATAATAAATAAATAAATAAATAAAATTTATTTATATCCTGCCCTCCCCAGCCGAAGCTGGGCTCAGAGCGGCTAACAACATTAAAATGATACAACATTCTAAAATCATTTCATTAAAAAATCCATTCAAATCAGATTAATGGCAACCATTGGGTAAGAAAGTTAAGTGGATCTTTATACACCTTGTGAAGTAATTAAGACTACCAAAATCAAATGGGACTTAGGTATACATGAATGAATCTAGGACCATTATGTCATATGTAATTGCAAATCCCCTGCAATTTCTACAAATGTCTTTTCCCTTTCTTCAGAGGACATCATGACTTTTGTGGGGTAGCTTTATTTGAATATGTGATGAAATACTGAATAGATTTCAGCATCTTTTAATCCGGCTTCTCTAGCCAATAAAACTTGCATAAGCACCTGCTTGCAAGGTCAACCTAATCTAATAATTTTTAAACTGCCACATATTAGAACAGGTCTGGCTAGTTTTATTCGTTTGAGTTCCAAATTATGCAACCTCATGATCTTTCCTTTAAAATGTTTTCTTTTCTTTTTGGACACATATACCATTGCTGGAAGCTAAGGGGACTGCCATATGCAAGAATAATTTGGCATTAGAAAGAAGGCTGTGATGCAGCCAAATGTTATTTTTAAAAAAATTGTTTGAAAATAACTTTCCACGTTTCACTGTTTAATTGATACTGAGCATCAACAGGGGAAGATAAGCAGATGTTCACACATGGAGATATAGATGCCCAGCTGCTTATGCCTACAAAATCAAGATATCATACATTTGTACTTTTCTTCTATTAAGACATTTTTTTTGTAATTAATTTGTGAGCATAAATGCACTTTCATTACATATCAACACACAGAAAGGAATATGATGCTGTAGCACGACTCCTAGCTTCTGGTTTCTGCTCCTGACTCTAAACCACTGAGCCTAGGGCTTGCCGATCAGAAAGTCGGCGGTTCGAATCCCCACGACAGGGTGAGATCTCGTTGCTCGGTCCCTGCTCCTGCCCACCTAGCAGTTCAAAAGCACGCCCCAAAGTGCAAGTAGATAAATAGGTACCGCTCTGGCGGGAAGGTAAACAGCCTTTCCATGCACTGCTCTGGTTTTGCCAGAAGCGGCTTAGTCATGCTGGCCATATGACCAGGACAAACCGTCTGTGGACAAATGTCGGCTCCCTCAGCCAGTAAAGCAAGATGAGCACCGTAACCCCAGAGTCGTTTGTGACTGGACTTAACTGTCAGGGGTCCTTTACCTTTACTGTTCAGCCCTGACAGCCACTGGCTTCTATGCATTATTATTATTATTATTATTATTATTATTATTATTATTATTATTATTATTATCATCATTTATATCCCGCCTTTTTCCCTGACAGGGACTTAAAGCAGCTTAGAGCTAACACAAAAACAGTTAAAAACTGTAGTTGTCATGTTGATTTTTTTTCTGTGAACTGCCCTTATTTTAGGGTGGAATATAAATTCAATAAATAATAAAATAATAATAATAAAAGAAGAGAGGGTATCTATATTGATATCGATACCTATAAGATATATAGAGAGAGAACATATATAAATATCTATTAAAATATGCAGTTCATTACAATAAAAACATCACAGCACCAGTTCTTTCCTTAAAAACCTGTTGGAAAAAGAGAGTCTTCAGCTATGGACAGAAGGACAACAAGGAGGGAGCCAGTCTAATTTCTCTAGGGAAGGAGTTCTGAAGTCTGGAAGCAGCCACCAAGAAGACCCTCTCTTGCGTCCCCACTAAAGGTGCCTGTGAGGTGGTGGGACCCAGAGAAGGGCCCGCCCCAGCTCCCGAAGATCTCAGAGCCCGGGGAGGTTTCTATGAAGGAATATGGTCTTTCAGATAGCCTGGAACCAAGCCATATAGGGCTTTATAGGACAGAACCAGGACCTTGAATTTTGCCTGGAAACAGACCAGTAGCAAGTGGAGCTGTTGTATCAATGTTGTATACTCCCAATATGTAGCCCTGGTCAACAATCTGGCTTCGGCTCCTTGAGCCAGTTGAAGAGGGAGCACGAGGTTAAACCTCTCATTAATGGGGTGCTTGACTGTGGACAAGAAAACTAGCAGTGAAGCACAAACAGCGATAGACCACGGATGTGTTGGGAATACAATCCTCTCTTCCAAGGAATATGAGCTGCAAATCACAATACAAACCAAGGCTCTAGACCAGGGGTAGGCAACCTAAGGCCCGGGGGCCGGATGCGGCCCAATCGTCTTCTCAATCCGGCCCACGGACGGTCCAGGAATCAGCGTGTTTTTACATGAGTAGAATGTGTGCTTTTATTTAAAATGCATCTCTGGGTTATTTGTGGGGCATAGGAATTCGTTCATTTCCCCACCAAAAATATAGTCCGGCTGTCAGGGAATTGGAGACAGAGAAAGGGGAGATAATGGGGACCTACAGAGATAAGCCTCCGTTACTTAGCAGTTGTACTTCCTCGGAGGAGGAGGGTGATGAAGGGTTGTCAGAAAGCAATGAATCAGAGAGGGGGGAGCAGCTTCCGGGGTCCAGCCACTCTCATCACAGAGGAAGGAAAGGGGGAGGGTTCCGGAAGTGGCTATGCTGGAAGAAAGCGAAAGCATCGTCAGTCTCTGCAACTGACACTCCATGATGCAGATGGACTCTCAGAGCTCCGTGTAAATAGCAGCAAGAAACCAATAAATCTTGTAAATATGGCTGGATTCCCGGACTCTTATCTCTCCTAGCACTCACCAATCATCGCCTGACACCAGCCCACCACATGGTCTGAGGGACGGTGGACCAGCCCCCTGCTGAAAAAGGTTGCTGACTCCTACTCTAGACACAGACTGAAGTCATACAAGTTGGCCTTTACAAAAGACCAGAAAAACAAGGCCATCCCCAAATGGGGATCCAACTACTAGGATTTCTGTTAACCTTTCTGTGCAGTATACGAGTGCCACAAGTGGTATATCTTTGTTGAGACAGAGGGAAGGCCTTTATTTAAAAGAAGCGTAATATGGTTATTTGAGGCTGAAAGGGAACAGGCATCTAGCTATAATGATAGAAGTCCTTTGGTTTTGAGTGTGCATGTACACACAAGGGAGAGAGGGAAGTTGTGGAAACCCTCAACTAAAATTAAAACATTTATTGTGGAAATTGCCCACTGAATAGACCCAGTGGTGGTGTTTCTACTGCTCTGCCACACACAAACAGAATTAGCAGCAAATAGCCCCTGACATATGGCCAGACTATTTTTTTTAAAAAACAGCAATTTTTTAAAGGATAGCAGCTTGGAAAGATAAACATTTGGTGAGTCATTGGAATGGATAAATTAAGACTCTGGTGCTAAAAAAGGAAACAATGGATTTTGCTTGCCTGACTGCCACTTCTCAAATATGAAATGTTATATAAGGGTTAGCAAAGGTCTATCAGGGCACAAAATGCCTTAAGGAGGAAAACAACAATAAATGAGATACCACCTCATTAATTTGAAGTGTCACGGATATCCATATTAATCAAGCCTGGTGGACAAGCACTTTGGCTATTTCTTATTCTTACTCTTGCTGCATGTTCTGGCTTAGCACCAGGTGTTAGCAAGGGCCCCTATCACTAACTTTGCTGCTGCATCAAACAGCTGTTGGAATGAGGGCCTTTGTGCTTCCTGAAGATGCAATTTTATTAGCCTTTTGTTCCTTAGACAGTAACTTCTAGGACACTGCCTTATCTAGAAGGTGCAAGCAATCCACTCTTTGCACTTGTGTAGATAAGTATGTGTGGACAATGGAGCATGGGAAGGTCATATTGGTGGAAGGTATTAAAGGTGTACCCTTAGGAAGTATTTGAACATAACCTGAGGATATTCACTGGAGATTTTCAGGGAAAACATGATGTTCTGTTAGGTTTATATTAGGGGTGCACAAGGACCACAAGATTCAGCTTGGACCTTGATTTGGCAGCCTGTTTCAATCTGAAGCATTTTGCAGTCCACCCGATTCAGCTTGGGGTCCAAGTCCACTTCAGAAATAAACGAAGCTTTGTTTCCCCATCCTCCATTTGCTATTGGAAAACCACTATAACTGTTCACCTTCTGACAGAAGTAGATAAATTTTCAGGCATAATAGTCCCTGCAGAATGGATACAACCTGCCAAATTTCAGGCAAATAGGTCCAGAGGCTTTCGTCTGGGGCAACTAAAAGGAAACGGCTAACAACTTTTTTCTATTTTGTGGCATGATGGGATGAGATCTGCAAGCACTGGAAGAACCCTGCCCAATTTCAGAAGGCTAGCCGTTCTGGTTTTCCCACTCAGGAAGCCTTTACAGTTTGGGGGTGGTTACAAAGGAGTCATGCTATGTCCCCTGGGTTTGGGAAGGCACTCGGTTTGAAACAGAAGACATTTCAGACAAAGTTTTCCTTTGTGCTGGGTACCTTTAAATATGAATCTGGTGAGGAGAGAAGCCAAATGGATTCATTTTCCTTCTTGTCTATGGACACTAAATCAATGTTTTGATTTGAGGAGAAAGCTGGTGCAGAGGACTCAAAACCTTCCCTAGCCACCCATCTAAACTAATTCTTGGACACGAAGGAAATGTGAAAGCGAAAGGGGGAGTTCTCACTCTGCCCCACATGCCTCTTCGCCATTCTTGTCCAACTTCTCTGACTCTTCCCCAAGAAAAAGGGATCGGTGCTGTCTGAGCAGGTGCGTCATGAAGTGAGGTGGTGCAGAGCTCTGAAAACTTCCCCCTGCTCAGCTGTTTCCTACAATCCAGGCAGATGGCATAGCTGGGATGTGCTGCCAACACAATGATCCCAGACTATGTTCTGCCACTTGCTCCCACTCCTGGTGCCGCAGCCTCAGAGCAGGGGAGAGCTTGCAGCTGCTGCGTCTCATCACGACGTCTGCCCGCCATGGGGAAGGTGCATTTGAGGTTGGCGGGGAAGAATTTTGATGTCCCCTCCATCCCTTGGGGCATCACACACACCTCACGATCCAACACAATAATGAGTAAGAGTAACAAAAACAACCACCTTAGAATAATCAGAATTAGTTACATTTTCAGCAGGGTTCTTTTAAATGTCTAAATCATGAAGACTACAAAGTGCCCTTTGGCTTGGGGTGCCTGATAGTGACAAGCCCAGAAACCTTCCAAAGCACCCAACTTCTTTCTTATTATTGAAACTTTCAGCTCAGAGTACAGATTAACCTAAATAATAATGAAAATAAATCAACATAAAAGAGAAAGAATAAAAACAGAAAGCCCTCTATCAGTGGTAGATCTTAACCCTTGTCTCACATAGAAGCAGGTAAACCCTCCCAGCTCTCACCTTTCCGGCCTCTCCCTTTTTTACCTTCCTTCCATCACCTTCCTATGTGTACCCTCATTAACCCAGAGTAAAGGTAAAGGTAGAGGTAAAGGGACCCCTGACCATTAGGTCCAGTCGTGTCCGACTCTGGGGTTGCGGCGCTCATCTCGCTTTATTGGCTGAGGGAGCCGGCGTACAGCTTCCGGGTCATGTGGCCAGCATGACGAAGCCGCTTCTGGCGAAACAGAGCAGCACACAGAAATGCCGTTTACCTTCCCGCCGGAGCAGTACCTATTTATCTACTTGCACTGCGTGCTTTCGAACTGCTAGGTTGGCAGGAGCAGGGACCGAGCAATGGGAGCTCACCCAGTCATGGGGATTCGAACCACCAACCTTCTGATTGGCAAGCCCTAGGCTCTGTGGTTTAGACCACAGCACCACTCACGTCCCAACCCAGAATAGAGGACCTGAAAAACCAAACATAAGCAGAAGTAAAGTGGATAGAGGAAGAAAGAGGAAGAATTCTTGTTAGTACATTACAACAAAATGCATATCAAACAAAACTGCTGTGGAAAGTGTCATAATTTTGTTTGATATGCATTTTTTTGTAATGTACTAACAAGAATTATTTCAAAGCGTTAATTCTATCAATAGAACTGCATCACTCTGCTTTGGAACACATTTTTAAAAGAAAAGCCTGACTAGCTTTTCAGGAACCTTTTAATTGCATAACTTTCTAAAGAAATGCCTGAAGTAACTGATATTACAGAAGAGCAGGACAGGGTGCAGGCTGGAACAGGCTAGCAACATTGCTCCTGCAACTTGGGACTGGGGCTGGCTGGCTTTTATCTGCCCCGAGGCATAGGGCGGCCCCGGTCCACAGGTGACTTGCCTCTCCTGGCCTGGAGGCAAGCACTCCTCCTGCAGGAACTTAGTTCCCTCAGCCTTTCTGCCCTGAGCCTCTGCAGTTCAGGAGAGGCTGGAGGGTTACCGGACCCAGAGGCAACCTCAGCTTCCCCTGACGGTGCTGGGAGAGGAGCATCTGCAGGCAATGGGTCCTCCATCACCTCCGGAGCCAGAGTGGATTCATCTGGTGCCTGCACCTGAGGATCCGGCACAGGTGAGGACCCTTCAGGCTCAGGCCCCAGCTCAGCTGGTTCTGGAGGTGGGGACTCCTGTGCAGGCTGGGATTCCTCAGCTTCAGCCTCTGAGTTCAAATCCCAGGCCATCACACCATCTCAGTTCTGGCCTGAGTTTTTAAGGTTTTTGTGTAGTCCGGCAAGGCCAAAATTGTCATTAATTTTTTAAAAAATTGCAAACCATCAAAACTCAAAAACGGGATGAGATAAAAAAATTAAAATTTTAGGTTTAAACTTAGTTTTGATCATTCAACAAGTGTACAAAATATTAAGAAAATTAGATGACATGAGGTAAAAAAGTTGATATAGAATGACCCTTAGAGCTTTAGCATCTGCTTTGTAAGCAAAATCTCCTCGATTCATCTCTTTCCATCCTTGGGTAGGGTTGGGAAATAATCCTGAAGAGCCACTGTCAATCAAGTGTAGACAATACTAAGCTAGTATTGGTTTGATGGTCTGAGAAACTTTTCTTTAGTAACATTCTACATTTGGACTGCACTGTCATCAAATACCAAAGGTACGAACAATTCAAATACATATTTGTGCTAGCTAGCAAGCAAGAAATCGTAGGAGGAATCATCACAGCAAATCCTGCAAGGTAAATCAGTATAGCAGCATTTTATAAGCTACATGTTGTCATAATGTTTACATTCCTCTTTGCCCCAGGATGTTATCCTCTGGTTCCCAAACTCTCTTCTCCAAAAGTTTACTATCCAATCTGATTAATGTAACTTTACATGCTGGAAGCCAAGTTAAGGGGGCTGGGTGAGATGCTGAAAGTCAGGACCTCCAAGGTAGCTTTCTCTGAAATGCTGCTGGTTCCCCATACAGGGCCAGGCAGACCTTGAGTGATGCCCAGGATCTGGTGCAGGGTGTAAGAGTTGTTGAACAAACTGGCAGCAGTGTCCCTAGTGCCGTTAAGTTAAATATACATGTAAATGGCCAATTGCCAAGGAAACCCAAAATGGTCACATTTGATTTCAAAAGAGGCTGGTAAAAAGGAAGTTGAAAAGCAAAATCAATAGGGACAAAAAAACCTCAAAATGCTTTTTTAAGACTGCAATATTAGATACTCAACATGAATTTATATCGAAGTTCAGGAAAGGTACAGTGAGGACCAAGAGAACACCGGCTTCGTTAATGAACGAAGTCAGAGAAGCTATTAGAGGCAAGAAGGCTTCCTTCAAAAATTGAAGTCTTGTCCAAATGAAGAGAACAAAAAGAAATAAAAACATTAAGACCGACAAGCAGTTCTTTAACTGTATTAGTAGCAGGAAACCATCTACGGGCAGTTGGACCTTGAATGACAAGGGAGTCAACGGAGTTGTGAAGAAGAATAAAGAGCTTTCAGAGAAGCGAAATGATTTCTTTGCATCTGTCTTCACAGTGGAGGGCAGATCCTACTGTATGAACTAACTTTTGCAGGAGGTGAGTCTGAAGAAGTAAGAAAGACAGTGGTGATGAAAAATGAAGATGTAGGCCTAACAGACAAAATAAAAACTGACAGATTGCCAGGTCTGAATGGCATCCACCCGAGAATTCTCAAAGAACTCAAAATTGAAATTTCTGGTCCATGTTCTCTGAAGATTTGATTTTCAAAGAAGGAACTAACTAATCTGAAGATTCTCTGTTTCCTCTAACACAAGAAATACAGTGGGCATGGTTGTTAAAACATTTTATAAACTGATAAAATTTGGGAGTTCTTATATTTGATTGGTTTCTAACAATTAGGAAGCTGGGAGGGGGGACTACAGGTGGCAGCAATATTCAAACAAGTCCTGAGCTGTTGAAAATATATTTTAGAAATGTTAAATTTAATGGTTCTCTGGTGCATGTCTGGGATTTCTCTGTAATCTTGTTGAGCGATATGTAATATCCTGGCAACATCTCAACCATGCTCATTTAAGTATTGGTAAAAGAAATCTTATCTATAAAACTAATTTGCTCTCAACTATTATTGTTTGCTTTATGGAACTTTAAACATAAAGAAAATACTCGCTCTGTTTTAACTTGATGTTGTTTCTGCTTTCCAGAAACGTTGCATAGATTTGCTGTGTTTCCAGTGTATCTCTCCCTAGTTGCCTTTACCTGAGCTAACCAATTACTTTATATGACCAGCTGTGAAATAGAAGGGAGAGGGGGAGACAGAGAGAAAAGGGGGCCGGTGGAGACAGCATGAAGCAAAGTTTTAGAGCCTGAAAGCAGAATTTCCTAGTTTGCCCCCTTAGCCTCTTTAATACTTACAATTTGGTGCCCAGGAGCATACACTAAACATCAAGTCACATGTTACATCCACACAATGTTCCAGACCCTTTGGCAGGTCAAGGTAGCCTTGATTTAGAACCACATTCTAGCTCAACAAGCTTTCTAATTTTTAGTTCTCCCTGTGGCTCATGACTGCAGAGTCTTGGGTATTAGGCCAGTAGCCTTCAGAAAAAAACATTCCATCGTAGTAAACTGATATTCTCAGTTTTACAGATTATGAGGCTGACGCTTTAGATTGTACAAATGTAAGTGCGGATCTCCAAACACAAGACCTTCACACTTGGGGAGGGAACGAAAGGGACGTAAAACTATGTGTTTGCATGTGTTTGAAAGAACATACCAGCAGAAGATTCAGAGGTGTCGTCATAGGTAAGAAATGACAGAAAAGAATTGTGTGGAACTGTCTGATGTGGTGAGCCACTTTTAACACAGTTTACTATGGAAAGGGACATGCAAATAAACCAAAGCTGAGTCATCAAACCATAGAATGAGTCACAGAATCCTAGATTGCATGTACACAGTAACCCCCTACAGTGGAGATGGCTTGCTAAGCTGGTTTCCATCTCTACGCTGCTTACACTGACATGATGTGCATCACAGAATTGTAATGTTGGAAGGGACCATGAGGTCCAGCCCCCTGCAATGCAGGAATATTTTGCCCAATGTGGAGCTCGAACCCACAGCCCTGAAATTAAGAGTTTCATGCTCTACTGACTAAGCTATCCATCGTAATATAGATATCAACAGGTTGCTGGGCGGAATATGGAGTCACATCTATTACTACGGCTTCTTTGCTTGCACTTTTAAAACAACTTTTAATATAGTAAAATATTGCGTGTCGAGGTCCCCAGGGCCACCCTAATAACTCACACATCACACAGAATTTTTTGTTTAAGATTTTTGGCATAATTTTGGCCACAACTTTATTGAAATACAAATTTGTGAGTGGTTGCTTAGGCATTGGTTGCGACTATCTGCTCCCCCCCCCCCATGGGGGACAGACTGACATTCCGCATGATGCGAAAGTCAGAAAAAGGGAATACACTTGGGGGTTACGCGGAGCAGGGAACCTGCCCTCACCCCAAATGCAACCAGGAGCTCATTGCTATGGCCCGAGCCCCCTTGTCAGAGTGGACAAGCAATAGTTAGCCCCCAATTCCTTTAACGGAATCCCTTGCAGCAGCAGCAGCATTAGAGGGGCAGGCACAGCCAATCCATGCCCCTCAACCAACCAAACCATAAACCAATGCCTAACCGCAACCTTACAAGTTGTGACGATTTGCTACGCAGTAGGCAAAAACCAAATGGCCCCAGCCAATCAGCCAGATGGACAAAATTCCTACCAGGCCCCCGCTCCAAAGCAGACGACCCCATGACAGGCATAGCGAGGTCAAAGCAAACAACCCTAATTCTAGGGAGGGGGGACGGGCAATCCGATGCACGGGCGAAAAGAGGAAGCCCTAGCCTCGTGCAAGGAGTTTTAGCATTTCTGGCTGTCAACCAACAAATGGCAACATTAACTTCTTCCCAACAACAAGGGAAGCCCCAATCGCATCAGTGGCCAACGATCAATTAGCCCGCCCCCAACTTTGGAGTATCCTGGCGGCCCCCACCGCAACACGTGCTCTCCATGAAGGAGAACACGCTTTTTCATGATAAAGAAATGAATGTCTTCTACAGTATACTATGAAAGGCAGAGCAGAGTTTGTCAACACTCCTAAACATGGACCTAAAAGTCTGCATAGAGTGTCTTTTCACTGGATTTTCAAGCACTTGAGAATTACAATGATAATGTTAACATGACCCCGGCCTTATTAGCATCTGGCAGTAACAGTTTTAAAAGGCAGCTCCAATCAAGAGTAATGACACAACAGACTTTTCAAAGATGCCAGAAATTGGCTTTTTAGCCTAAAACTTTCCACAGTAACAACAGTTCAGCTGTCACCCATGTTATTGGGATTGAAAAAAATATATAAAGTGTCATGTCAAAGCAGAATTTCATTGAAACTGGTCTTCAGTTTGACTTCAGCAGGGTTTAATTAGATTAAGCACAAAGTAAGCCCTCTTTCTGCTTATACTAAAGTTTCTGTCTATTGTGTGATAGCTGCACCAAGCCATCTCTAGCTCCAGTCAGTTAAATCATGTAAATGATCTTTTCAAGCTGATTGATTCTGCATGCACCCTCCACAGCTTAGATACTCAGACCTTACTGCAATCACTGAAAGTGAGGTGAGCTCTTGCGCTGGGTTTAAAGATCAAATGCCATCGTCTCTTTGTGTGGGACTGTTGGGCACTGTAGAAACTGGTTCAGTTCGACTGCATAAGAAGAGAAACTGCAAAATTCTAATCCTGACATTTGAAGAAAAAAATCAGCAGAAAAATAAGCTTTATTTGATGACAATATATCATGTCAAACTCTATCAGCATGTATATATACTTTTTTTAAATAAAAAAAAATCTGGTAATTCTGACATTGCCTTTATTAACTTTTTGGAACTCAAACCAGAAAAGCTTGCTGTAACATACTAGATTACATGAATGACATCTAGTGGCCACACAGCCTCATGACAAACACTTTAACAATGCATTGCACATTAAGTAGGAAACAACTTGTTTCCAAGTCAAAATTAAAACCCAATTAAATGCTAGTGTCAAGTTATGCAGATATTTTTCTGAATAACTTTTCCGGAACTGAAAAGGTGTTTCCTCCATCCTCAATTAATAATGTTCTTTGCAGGGCACATAACATTTCTATTATTTAGTTCCGAAGCAGCGTGAAGATATAAATTTGATTTTCAATATGAATTATATCTATAGTAGCACAATTCAGATTTCTCCTCCCCCCCCCCATGGACTGTGTGGCCTAGAGATATATTAAACCATACTGACCATCTCAGATAGCCCCATAAGCACACCTGAGATGCCCAGGGCATCGGAGTGATGCTGAAGGGCAGCCAGTCAGTTAAAACCTTCTTGGACTTACTTGTGCTCACAAAAAAAGCAGAGTGGGCTCTCCAGTAGGGGTGGGGGAGAAGTTTGATTCCGCATTTAAAGCCTAGTCTTTCGAATTTGCTGTTTCCTAAACAATGTGAGAACCACAGTCGTCCTTCAAAATCTGGATTTTGTGATGCAGTTCTCCAGCCAAAATGCATAAATTAGGGGGAAATGTGCATAAAAATGAATATATTTGAGAAAATCTAAAATGCATAATAATAATAATAATAATAATAATAATAATAATAATAATAATAATAATAATAATTTATTATTTATACCCCGCCCATCTGGCTGGGCCTCCCCAGCCACTCTGGGTGGCTTCCAAAAGAATATTAAAATACTGTGATACATCAAACATTAAAAGCATCCCTAAACAGGGCTGCCTTCAGATGTCTTCTAAAAGTCTAGTAGTTGTTGTTCTCTTTGACATCTGATGGGAGGGCGTTCCACAAGGCGGACGCCACTACCGAGAAGGCCCTCTGCCTGGTTCCCTGTAACTTGGCTTCTCGCAGTGAGGGAACCGCCAGAAGGCCCTCGGTGCTGGACCTCAGTGTCCGGGTAGAACGATGGGGGTGGAGATGCTCCTTCAGGTATACTGGACCGAGGCCGTTTAGGGCTTTAAAGGTCAGCACCAACACTTTGAATTGTGCTCGGAAACGTACTGGGAGCCAATGTAGGTCTTTCAAGACCGGTGTTATATGGTCTCGGCGGCCGCTCCCTGTCACCAGTCTGGCTGCTGCGTTCTGGATTAGTTGTAGTTTCCAGGTCACCTTCAAAGTTAGCCCCACGTAGAGCGCATTGCAGTAGTCCAAACAGGAGATAACCAGAGCATGCACCACTCTGGCGAGGCAGTCCGCAGGCAGATAGGGTCTCAGCCTGCGTACCAGATGGAGCTGGTATACAGCTGCCCTGGACACGGATTTAACCTGTGCCTCCATGGACAGCTGTGAGTCCAAAATGACTCCCAGGCCTGCACACCTGGTCCTTCAGGGGCACAGTTACCCCATTCAGGACCAGGGAAATGGGGGGAATGCTTGCAAAAATGTGTACATGAGTCAAAACCGTGAACAATTTCTTAGGAGAAATTCAAACTAAAATGCTGATAAACTTCATGGGATTTTTATTATTATTATTTTTTTTTGCAAATGGGTGCAGTAATGTGGTGAATTTAAGACAAGAAACGGAAAGAACCAAAACTGGCAGATCCTTCCATTGCTAAGCTTCAGACAAACAGCTACTTTGCAAAGAGACAAGTGCTGAAAACCAGGAAATGACTGGAGATAGATCTGAAATGGAGAGTACTTTAAAAGGCAGCTTGTGATATAGCAGGAGAATCGGCTTCTCAAAGAGTTTAAGGCATCCTACTAGCTCTGCTCCAGTAACTTGGGATGCGTAAAGCAATTCTTTGGAATATCTCCAATGTCTGAAAGCCGTAGGATATCCTGAACAAGAATTATCATTGGGAAGAAAAGCAACTTTCACATAGTTATTGCTCTGCTTTTATTCTACTCTTTGATTAATCTGGTTTGAATAAAAAAACAAACTAATGACCATTAAATAAATGGCTGACATCACTGTTTAGGGAAGTTTTTAATGTTTGAAGTTTTATTCTGTTTTTAGTGTTCTGTTGGGAGCCGCCCAAATTATTATTCTTAGTCTTATTTAGCCACCCAGTCCATAACCAGGAAAGCTCCCCTTAGTGCAAAAAAAGGTATCTCAATACAAACAAAATCTTCAGCACGGTCTAAAATGGATCTAGAATTTGGGACGCAATGGCAACAGATGTTGCTCCTCAATGACTGTTATGCAGAAGAACATTGCCTCTGTCTGATACTGGAGGTAGGATTCAGCCATTGTGATTAGCAGTTCTTAATTACTGCCATACCACTGATAGAAAGTTGCTATTAAGTACTATGAAACTGGTCAATTTTATTGCATCTCATGTAATTTTTTGTCTATGGCAAAAGGTCATCAAAAAAGGTTAAATCCATACAAATAAAGGGTTTTTTTACATCTAGAAATCATTATAAACTAAGATAACAAGTCAAGCCAAATGCATCTCTAGCATTATTTTGTAGAAGTTTCACATTTCCATTCCAAGAAGACTTGGTCCACTCACGATGCTCTGAAGCTATTGAAAACACCTTGTAAATTGCTGTGCGAGGAGAATAATTTCACCGCTAGCATGACAAGGGAATACGGGATTGCAACTATCATTTTTTCCCCCAGCGGAGAGACAAATCTTATGGCAATAAAAGGAAATCTTTGCTTGTGAATCGGGGTCTAATATAATAGGGCTAATGTTTCTCTGGTTTGAATGCACAGTGAAGTGGGGTGACTGTGGAACAATGGCTCAGGAGGACCGTGATTGTCAGATAGATTGCAAACAGCTGCCTGCCTCCCTGAATCCAGCCATGCTGGATTGATTCACTTTCATTCTGGCCACCCTAAGCCCTTCTTCCAAGTTTCAGTAATAAAGGTGCATGTGTTATTATTACAGGTTTGAGATGGAAATATAGTCCAATAAAAATAAAGTTGAACTTTAAAATAATTGCAAAAGAAATGGCTTTTTGAGAGAACAATCAGGCTAACATAACATACTGAAAGTTGCAGTGTCCAGCCCAATGCAAAATGGCTTTTTTCCCATTCCCAGTTACAAGGTAGTCACTTGATTTTGTAGTATCTCCACTGCTATGGGGTCAAATGTGCCCCCCTTTTTTTTGAAAAAATAACTTTAGAAACACTGAATATCATCAGAACCATAATGGGGGGGTGGAATTCCCTCCAATATTTATAATACTAATCTTGTAGGTTTTACTTTCTATAGCAGCATTAACACTTGCTGGTGTTAAATCTTTACACCCATAATCACTGCTCTCATAACCACATGCAAACTAGTCATGTACAAGACACAGTCAAGCATGATGACCCAATATCAATAATAACCAGTGGGGGTTAGTAATTAATAAGGAACTGGGATGTGCTCCCTACAACGTGTTTGGGGCCAACCCCATTGTTTGACAATGATTTAGAGTGACCAAAAATAGCTCCTTGACTATTACTAGCATATCAAGCACTGGGCCAGATGCAATTCAATTCTGTCTCACAGCGAACACTCCCCTGGAGGTGTGGGCATATGATATTGGGTCACAGAAGCTGGGCATTGCAACTATTTGTATGTTGTTTCTTATGCTAATATTGTCTCAAACATATTAGCTATTGTTTTAAAGTTTGCAAGTATTTTTCCCTATCTTTATTGGAGCAATGGCCCAGAATATGCTAAAAACCAAGGTTTAAAACATTCTGATCAATTTTAAAAGAAGCCAATTTCAAAAAAGCCAACTATTGGTTATGAAGTTGGCTTTTTAAATTGGATAGTTCATGCATAATCCTAAACCAAGATTCAATGAAATCTTGAAGCAGAAGACGCACAAACAGTTCACCTGGGATCATCCACATAGCAGCAACCCATGGTTTAGTGTTAAGTACAAACCATCTCACAGATATCAAAACTCATATTTTCCAGCAGGCAGTTTCTGCTCCAGTTTCTACTAAACTTTCTCAAGTTTAATAAAACTCAAAGCAAGCGAACATTTAATATATAAAACTGAAAGCATCCAACAAGATTAAGTACAATTAGAACTAACACACTTGCTGATTACAAACACATTTTAAACACTAAACAAACAAAGTATTGTATTTTGGTCCTTTTTCTTGCATGACACTGTTCAGGGATGTGTCATGCACAGAGACCCAGATGTTGAAAATATTGACTTTTTAAAAATGAAACATCTGTTAAAAAGAGATTCCCAAAGGTTATTTAATCCTCCATGATTTAATGACATTCTGACATTCTTAAAGTACCATAGCAAAGTCCACATCTTTTCATAATTGTAATTTAAAGCTTGTCTGAACACACATTTGCGCCAATTTTTAAACAGTCTCAAGCAAAAAAACAGCTCAATTTTCTTCTGAATTTCATTGATTAAAAAACAACAATCCTTAGCCAACATACTATTTACATAATTTTATCAGTGTGCTTTAATCTACATTTAACCACCTCAAAATGTTTGGAAACATACGACTTCCTAGAAGAATATAATCTTTAGTCATTATATATTGTATTTCAGGAAGCAGAAAGGTAGTGCATCATATCTTTGGGGATTATAACTTAAACATTCTTGGGTTCTACTCCAAAAGACACCAGACTAGCTGATGCTTTGTCTGGCCACAGACTCACTCAAACTCGGTTTAACCATCTGTTAAAGGAATGCAGAGCAGTTTTACGTAAGACAGAGCAAACATCTAACAAAACAGCAGATGTAAAACCCACAAATATTTCTACTACAAATAACTGCACTGTGAACAGGCCGGTCATGCTACCACACCTAAGTAGCAGAATTATATTTTTTTGACCCGCGGTTACAAGGTCTTCTGGCCGCTCCCTGGTCCTTGAACCACTCTCAGCTAGAGAAACAAACATCTGACCATCTCCAATATGTATTCCCCACCCCCACCCCAAGAGACTGCCTTCCACTGCCATCCTTGGGACCAACATAATCTCCATGCCCCTGATATTCCATGTGTCTAAGACATATTTACTGAACCTTTTCCTGTCCTATATGGTGCATCTTCTTCTGCAACAGGGACATCATTTTACTGTCCCTGTCCTGCATTTTGGACTTTACAACTTTACAAGCTCACCAGTCCTTTCAAATCATGAACTTACTCAGATAGCAATATCTACAAAGAAGGAGACTCAACAACGCCCCACCCCCTGCTTCCTGGTGAATATTTATCTCAATCAGCAACCTTTGCACCCTCAGTCACTATGGCTACAAGCTATAATGTTTTATTTTATAGTATTTATCTGGGGACAGTATTTTAATAATTAAAAGCTGGCAACCAAACCAGTGACATAGGCAGTTAAATGGCTTTTCTAGCAATGGTGCCATCTTTGTATGTTCAGGTGGCACTATTTGTATTTATTTTTCTCTCTCTCACTTTCCTCACAGAAAAGGGAAGGAAAAAGCTGAGAGAAAATGAACAATACCCACCTAATTAAACTGAACATGATGAAGGTGGAAGTGGTTATTGGTATACCATTAACAGGAATAAAAGCATTACATATACTAATAGAATAATACTGCTATGGGAATACAGTTGCAAACACTTTGTATAAATATTCAGGCCTTGCAATTTGGAGTTTGTATTAATCTTGGCTCCTTTGAAAGGTTGGTTTTCATTAAGTTTCCATCTCTCATAGTTACAGAGAAACACTTTAAAATACACAAAGGCTCAAAAACAACATAAATCTTTTATAAGACCCCCGTGGTCTTTATGCATTTGGTGCGCAAAGCTAGCTTTCTCTTTTTGTAAGTGCTATGGAGTGCAAACCATGTTCAGTAAATGAGATGAATGCTTTTCCACTCAGGCATAAAACTATCAAGCCCATAAAAACACGTTAAAGCCATCCCACCATAACTAACATCTTTGATCCATTCAAATCCAATTTCTTGTTACTAACTTGCTTGGTGATGAGTACATACGCAAAGTACAACACGCAGGAAGTGAATAGAACCTTTTTTCTAACTAGACAAGCTGCAGATCACAAGAAGTAAAGCATTTTGTCCACTTCAAACTATCAAAAACCACAGAATGAGAAAAAGGCCCCCGCCCCATTTACTCACCTGGTAAGGAACAATACTTGCATGGGCAGTACCCCAGCGTTTGGATTCTGTCTTGCAATTTAGGTAAGTGCTTGCTACATACGTAAGGCAGGCGACCTGCAAACATGAAAATATGAAAAAGGCAGTGTCAGTATATGGAGATGTCTGCAACACTACATAGCATTTTAGAATGAAGAGACATATGCCCTCCAAATTCGAGTTTAAAAGCATCGTTTCAGGGCATGAATTATTCAGGAATTAAACAGGAAGAGAATTACTTCTACAAGGTGAGCTAAAAGGTTATAAATGCTGGCTAGATCATCACATAATCAAAGAAAAGTGGGATCGTTATAAAAGTCTTTCATAAAAAGATGGTCAGGTGCTTTTCATTATCAAATGTCGGGGTTTTTTTGTATTTGCCAGGATTAACTAGGACACAGAATTTGGTGCCAAGCCACTTGAGGCTAAAGAGCCATTTTGTTCTTCCATGGCCCAGCACGGCTCCATTCCCTGGGGCTCTATTGTTTGCTCTTGGTCTGGCCTGCTTATAAATTCTCCTAAATCAGGCCAGATCTGGAATCTGTCTGGTCCCCTAAAAGGATGTCACTGTCTGTTCTTGCTCTAGCCTCCCTGCTCTCCCTTATCCCAGCTTCTATGCTGCCACTTCTCTGAATTCTCTGCTCTCTCAGCTCGCTCTCTTAACCCAAGGCATGGCCTGCAAATCAGCTCTACCTCAATCTGAAATCCAGTCCTTACCATGTTACAAGTGATCAATCTCCTCTAGCACTTGATGACTTCTCTCTCTCTCTGTAAGACTGAAGGACTGGGACCACTAGAGACCAAGGTGGACTTAGCTGGTGTACTTCAGAAATGATTCTGTATTTATGTTTTGTATTACGGATTTATTTTGGAACTTTCTATCATATGAGCTGCATTGAAAAAGCTTTTTTTGGAAAGGCGGCAAATAAATATTTAAAACAAATATCTTTTATGCAAGAAACAATTTATTTTGCTAAAGAAAAACATGAAAGACCAAACTTCTTACACATAATCAAGAGAAACACCTAATATTTCAGCTGTTTTATTTCAATTTCAAACGCTACGTTTGAAGTTGAAGTGTTAATTAAAAATAATTATTATATGGGAAATTATCCGGGAAACAAAGAGCCAAAAACCAAATTAAAACTCAAATGTCAAATTTTGAAGTACAAATCTTGAGGTTGCAGTTTCTCCACAGATGTTTGAAATATGAGTTTAGAGAAATGTTCAGACTCAAGGAAAGCAGCCTTTCCCAGTATTTTTGTTCTAATCTGGCTTATCAGCAGAAATAGTCATTTTACAAGACTTCTGACTTATGGGCAAGGCTACCAAGAACCATTCCCAGCTATTTCTGTGACACTAAAAGGTGTCAGAAGCAGAGTCTATGTTTTTTTTTAAAAAAGAAAACAGATCATCTGTTCTGTAAATCTATTATTTGTTGCCTACCATCTAAAAAGGTAATTGACCGCCTCTCTGGGAGACCGTACGGCTTAGCACAGGTGTCGGGAACCTCTAGCTCTCCATAAGTTGCTGAACTACAACTCCCATCACCCCTGGCCATTGGCCACGCTTGCAAAGACTGGTGGGAGCTGTAGTTCAGCAACATATGGAGGGCTAATTGTTCCCCACTCCTAATACAATTGCCTGCCGATATTCCAATTGCCTCTTGCAATTATCTAAAATGTGCTGGAAGCATTCAAAGGTGCACTCGCATCTCACACAAGCCAACAGCTGGACTCAGTAGGCTGTGATGGGCAAACTAAGAATACATCCTAAATCACAGCAGAATCTTCTTCAACACCCAGTATTTCTTCAGCAGTCATGCAACCCCTACCAGCCGCTGGAGTAGGGCAGCAGCCTCAAGCAGCTGATTTTGAGGTGCCACAAAAACAACAACATTGAGAACATATTACTACTGGGTGGTATATAAAAAAAGGTAAATGAATACATTGTTAGTTATTATTGTTTTATTTCTACTGCCAAGGAATAGTGCTTGTGTCTTTTTCCGCCTCAGATTCTAAAATGACTTGACAATCCCTGGACACCAGGTATCCTCACTTGCGGGGTGAGGGATATCATTCACTGTTCTGTCTTAGGCAGCAAAACGTATTTGCCAGCCCTGAAAGCAGCAAAGATGTAGAATTGTAGTTTCTGGGTCCCAAAGGCTTCTCAGAGCTTAAGGCAACTGCTTCTTCCTTCTGGAAATACAGGCTGAACTCCCTTTTCCATCTTCCCATCAGGCCAAAGAAATCCTGCTCATCAGAGGATGGGAGGAGTAAATATCCCAATATGCACCTCCACATCAGTTTTTTTGTCCTCCCTCAAAAGGTATCCCCAACCTTCTTGAGGCTTCCCCTTCTTCCATGATTCCTTAGGATGCTCATAACCCACCAGGAGTCTTGAAGCCTGCAGGCTCCAGTCGACCTCACTCTGACCCACCGGCAGTCCATCCAAGCAGATTACTGGTCCAGCTACTTGTGAACAAGTAGCTTCTTCCAACAAAGGTTTGTATAGTTAAAGCCATGGTTTTCCCAGTAGTGATGTATGGAAGTGAGAGCTGGACCATAAAGAAGGCTGATCGCCGAAGAATTGATGCTTTTGAATTATGGTGCTGGAGGAGACTCTTGAGAGTCCCATGGACTGCAAGAAGATCAAACCTCTCCATTCTTAAGGAAATCAGCCCTGAGTGCTCACTGGAAGGACAGATCCTGAAGCTGAGGCTCCAGTACTTAGGCCACCTCATGAAAAGAGATGACTCCCTGGAAAAGACCCTGATGTTGGGAAAGATTGAGGGCACAAGAAGGGGACAAGAGAGGACGAGATAGTTGGACAGTGTTCTCGAAGTTACAAACATGAGTCTGACCAAACTGCGGGAGGCAGTGGAAGACAAGAGTGCCTGGCGTGCTCTGGTCCATGGGGTCACGAAGAGTCGGACACGACTAAACGACTAAACAACAACAGCTTCTTCCTCACCAAAGAATTCCCTAAGGAGTAGGAAACTGCTTTATATGACCATTTCCCTACTTCTTAATACGCCTGGGTCTATTGTTTGCATGTGTTTTGGGGAAGAGACAATTGCAGTTATTTTGAATTCCTACTTCTTCTAGGGCCACAGCAGCTGCAAGAGAGCTAACATTCATCAGAGCTTCCAAATGCTTTGCAATCCTTAGGAGGTAAGACAAAATAATACATCCCATTACCCAATTATTTAGTCTACAGGTTACAGAGTATTCTTTAAAGCCTACAAGGTATTTTTTGTTTCCATCTTAAGAAGCAAAACCAAAGGGGTGGCCTTTAGACATGAAAGCAGATGTCCCAAAAGATAGTCTCAGCATTCATTCACTTGCACAGACAGACCTACCTGCTGTAAATATATACCATGTCTGTCTATATTTACCAAACACTCTTTCTTCAATGTATTGAACACACACACACTTGAATTCTTCTGTCTGCAATCACAAAGGATGATCATGTCACATGTTTCATTCTACACACCTAGTAATATCAGAGCAAAACTGAAATTCCCCCGTGTAATGCTAAAACTTAATGTTCTTAAAACCAAAAATCAGACAGCCAGGGAAACAAGACACTAAGTGCCAGAGGGGAAGAACAGGCAGAAAAGAGGGAATCGTGTTTCAAGAGGCTTTTAAAAATCCCACAAAGTGTCATTACTGTGACTCTGTCAAAATAATATGTATGTAATGTCCCAAGCAAGCATGTGTATTAAGAGTTAAGTGAAAAGATGGGAAATAAATTTTTAACAAACCAATTTATCTTAATTCATTGAAAATAATTGGGCATTCTGCATCTTCATATGGCTTTCTTAAATTTAGATACACCCCAAAGATGTATTTCCTCCTAGTTTATCCACCACAGTTATAAGTGGTAAAAAGCAACAAAACCCAACACCAAACAGCTTCATATCCCTGCCCAATAAATATTTATACTTGACACATTTATGGATGACATTAAAGGATAGGATCGGAATGGTGAGGTGTCAAAATTGGCCCTCCTAGGGCAAACAAAATGCCATGCAAGGGTGAGAGATGTATGACAGTGAGTGTTGGCAATACCTTTTTGAAAGATGTGAGCAGAGGGAAGGCTAGCTCCATCCTCATAAAGGCCTCACAGGCCTTTGAGAGCCAGTGTGGTGTAGTGGTTAAGAGCGGTAGACTCGTAATCTGGTGAACCGGGTTCGCGTCTCCGCTCCTCCACATGCAGCTGCTGGGTGACCTTGGGCTAGTCACACTTCTTTGAAGTCTCTCAGCCCCACTCACCTCACAGAGTGTTTGTTGTGGGGGAGGAAGGGAAAGGAGAATGTTAGCCGCTTTGAGACTCCTGAAGGGGAGTGATAAAGCGGGATATCAAATCCAAACTCACAGAGTTCTAGGGTGCAGCATCAATTGCTGGAGAACGAACTATCATCTTGGATGATATCCAGTAGGGGTAACCAGAGGTTAGCAAATTTGCTTTCATATGCTGCTGTGGTTAAATTTTCTCTCTTAGCTGCTTGTTCATGCAATGTATTTATTACCAATAAACAGTAGCTTTCTGCATGGCTGAGAATCTATGCAACTGCAGTAAGGTCTTGGGATTTGGCTAAGTGAATTGGTTAAATCATGTGGTAGGTACCCAGTTCCCAGGAAGAGGCTTGTGAAATTCTATAAAAGTTAGTGGACACCATGAGGAACTCTCAAGTGATTTATAAATAAGAAACAATGCATGTTACTAATATGGGTTACCCTATTCCAGCTTAGTGCTGAGCTTAAAAACCAACCAACGTGTGATCAACATTTCTACAGCATGTGGTTTCATCAGGGCAGGAATTTTGCTTATTTCCATTAGGCTGGGAAGGTCTTTTTAGTAGCTGAGAAAATGAAGCATCTTCAAATCGCAATGACCCTTTGCTTTCACAGAATGCCTTTTAAAGGAAATATTTCAAAAGCATGCTTTCTTTCAACCGTCTACACCACAGTCTACAGTGCTACGAACTCTTGCTTCATACTACAGAGACAGAGAGATCAAGGCGGCAAATGGCTCTCTACATTCCTACACTGTGGTAACTGAATGAACAAAAAAAGTGGCCTTAAGGCTAAAAAGACACTTGAAAGATGCCTATTACTACTTGCTTTTGTGCTACTGAGCTGTGAGGTAACATACAGAACAAATCTCTGGAGGCGAGTTGTGTTTGAAATGGGACAAGTTTTTAACATGAGAGATTCAGCTTTCCATCTTTGCAGCTCCGATGCGCCCACTGATCACGCAGCTATTTTGCATTACTTTGAACCCTTTGTGTTGTCTTGAGTACAAATGAATGTTCACCCATTCAGATGTCAAAAGACAGCACTGCTCAAAAGAAAAGTGTCATTTAGAACTCTATTTGATTTAGGATATGGCTGAATTAATACAGGCAACTCCCCACTCATGCGCATTTGAGTTGTGGATGACACACGTGTCAATTCTGGCACTGCAAAAGGATGGGGCAGGGGCAGAACAGACTGATGCAGGCAGTGGCCAGGAACGCAACCCCCACGTGAGTCGGGAGTTGCCTGTATTAACTTTCTGGGCATACAGAGTTTAAATACATACAGAGGTTTCTCCCCCCCCCCAATACTGTACATATTCCCAAACCCACCCCACAATTATCACAAATAGAAGACAAAATTTATTTTCAAACTTATTTTGATTCTGCATTTTCAGATATGTACTTGCCCAAAATGTGCAAATGCTGAAAAGATCATGTTGGGTAAAAAAAACCTCTCTTGCATTTCTTCAGACCTCTTTCAGTTGCATGCCCCTCTGCACTTAACAAAATCTGAATAAATAACCTTATATCTGTATCTTACTTGATTGATGAAAAATAATGTGGCTGACTGAGCAGATAACATTCTGAGAAGCAAATGCAAAGCTCTCTCAAACATAAATGAAAATAATCCAGGTATGTCAAGGGTTGCCCACATGAGACCTACAGGTGCACCTGTGCTTGTGGAGCCCTTCCTTAATGTCCACAGGGTCCCCCGTCCTACAACTGAAACGTGAAAGAGAAGAAAAAGAAGAACTCTGCACTTGCTAATAGAGAAGGTTGTGGTGTGTCCTTGGTTGTGGTGCGTGTGGGGTGTCTGTGAGAGTGTATTCAGTTTGCAAATGTGCCCACAGACCCAAAAAGCTTGATGACCCCTGATTTATGTTATGGTTGCTGGCAGCTAGTGAACTTTGGTGGAAAAAATGCTGGACCTAGGAAGCCTACATTCCAATCTATTTGAGACTGATTATATTTCTATTCCGCTTTTCATTCAAATGAATCCCAAAGCAGCTTAGAAACAATAGATATTATTAACAGAACAGAACATAATAGAACATCACAAATACAACATAAATGATATAGAATTATTAACAAATCATAGGTGAATCAATTGCAATCTATAAAACACTGTTAAAGCAACAGCTACAAAATAAGCTGAACAACCCAATTAAAGCTAAAAGTCATATTATATGATTAATAAATCAATGCAGCAACACTGAGACTTGCTGGAGGACATGGAATTGGCAGTCCATGGTCTGTCTTTGTTCAGATGATTATCTACAAAAAATTAATTGCTGGTGAAAAGTGCAGCTTGTTTAACAGCTGCTGAGCAGAGGATATTTCAACATCTCTTTTTTCTCACCCCTGCACGACAAGCTGTGCTTGCTGAAATTCCATCTTCTGTGGAACTTTTAAAAGGTATTTGAGCTCTCTGCATCCCTTGCATCTGATCACCCCAAATATGTTTGGCCAAAACAGCAGGTGTGATAGTAACACTGCACCCCAAACAAGGAAAGACAAACTATCAGGTTTAGGAGAGGAGAAACCAGGGGGCCTGCAAACGAGAGGCTGCATGAGGAAGACAAATGGAAACACAGAGGTTGGAATGTGTGCATATGTTTGCATGAATGATGAACACATGTATCTTAGGTTTCTTTTAGAGAACACAGAATACAGTGGTGCCCCGCAAGACGAATGCCTCGCAAGACGAAAAACTCACTAGACAAAAGAGTTTTCCGGTTTTTGAGTCGTTCCACAAGACGAATTTCCCTATGGAAATTCCCTATGGAAATTTCGTCTTGGGAGTTCTTGCGAGTTTGTTTCCTTTTTCTTAAAGCCGCTAAGCCATTAATAGCCGCTAAGCCGCTAATAGCCGCTAAGCTGCTAATAGCCGTGCTTCGCAAGACGAAAAAAACCGCAAGACAAAGAGACTCGCGGAACAGATTAATTTCGTCTTGCGAGGCACCACTGTACCCAAGTGAGAAAAATAGAGAAAGATACAACTGGAAGATAAGGAACTGGAAGAAAAAGTACCAGTTCTGCCCATCTAAGTGGGCACATATGGGGGTGATACAGTCCTTGAAGTAAACTGGTCATAAGCTGTTGTGGGCTTTGTAGTGTCATAGTAACACCTTGAACTGAGCCAGGTAGCAAAGGAGAGGCCAGTACAGTTCTACTGAGGAAGAGTTTTCTGTGCGGGCAGGGATTCACTCGTGCTGTAGCAAATCATGTTACAGCAGTCAACACTACCTTCTGAACCAAATGCAACCACACACAGCAGGCATGTCCGAAGTCCGTCTTGGGGGCCTAATTTACTGGGGTCAAATCTTTTAAAAAAGCTCAACAACAACTTCAACTCTACAAAACTTTGGTCGGCCCTCACACATGTTCACTTCATCAAATCTGGCCCTCTTTGAAAAACGTTTGGGCACCCCTGACATACAGGAATCCCATCTTGAAGACACCAATATCTGAACAACTGTGGGCACTGCATTGCATTGAAAGAATTAATGGCTAATGGGATAAAATATCATTAAGCAGAAAATCTGTCAATAAAGGGAAAGGAAAGTACCGTAACCAGAGTTGATCTATAATTAAAAGAAAATGCTGTATATTTTTGTGACTTGAGCATGAAATTAAGCAATTAGAAGCAGAAAAGAGGCTTACCAGTAAATGTGCAATGCTAACAATGCTGACTACAGGCGGCAATGCAGAAGAATTTCTTGAGGTGGGTGAAAGTTAGGTGTGTTGGTTCCCCCTCCTTTAAAAAAACAAAAACCAGCAGCCTCCCATATTGCACTGCAAACCTCTTGAAAGGCCTCTGTTTTGAAAGCAGCTCACCCCACAGCATGGGGGTGCAGTCTAAGAGGGAAATAGGCACACAGTGGTTAGTTGAGTAGCTCTCTGGATCAAAGTGATATTCTTTCCTTGGCAGAAGTTGGGGGGGAAATGCACAATAAAGACAGCTGAATTTTATGGAAGTGTAAGATTCCTTGCTTAATGTCAGACTGAGGCAGATGGTAGAAACTGAAATGGCTCAGAACTCTTGTTGTTTGCTTGCTCCTCAACTGGTTACAATTAAATTCAGGAATGATATTATAAAAACTTCCAAGAGATATTTTCAGGCCACAACAGAAGACACAGATCAGTTTCATAATTGGAAACAAGTACGAAAACCACTTCCTTCTTATTTACTATTGTCTAAAGAATACTGTTTAGATGCTGATGCTAAGAAGATGAGTTGACTATCATAAATAACGTAAGTGGAGGGGGAAGTTTCAAAGGGACTTTATGTTAGGGGTTAAAAGTTTATAGTCAAGGCACTTTGGAATGCTGGTGCCCAGCCATTAATTTCAGATCAACTCATAAAGAACTGCTCCCAGTGAGAAATCAGCTACTATCCAGCTGTGGCCTGATTTAGCAAATCCACAGGATTAAAACCTTATGGAGCTGGTGTTCCCAACATGGCAACCATGCAAGCCTTCAGCCCCAGCCCACTGCGCCCTTCAAGACTCTACATTCCTCCCTCCCCTCACTGCCCCCTTTTCCCCTTGTTAAGAAGGAAGAGGAGAACCACCCTCCGCCTAATAAACCTTCAGTAGAGAGAGAGGAACTCCAGTTGTTCATGCTAAGATTGGAATCCAAGAAGAAAGTGGAGTGACTGGGAAGAAAAGAGGCAACACATTTTGATAGGGAACAGGAAGCAGGGAGTGGAGGACAGACCAGGAAGAGAAGGAATGGGAAGAAACAGAGTTTATGTGATTATTTTTCCTCTTCTCGGGCTCTGAGCCATTGGTTTTTTGGTCCGGTTCCCCCATCACTTCCTTTTGTCTCTGGGGTTTTTCCCAGTAGACAAGGTACAAACATGCAGAATGAGCAAGAAAAAGGCAATAATGTGTGACTGGCCATGCCTCCAATGGCAGCCATTTTGTGACAGTCCAAATGTTGTCCACCTCAGAAGGATTTTGGGGGCAGCATTTGAAAATTCCAAATGTGCCTCCTTGGGCAAGGAAAGGTTGGTGACCCAGTAGGGTAACAGCTTTAACTTTGGAAGATGTTTACTAGATAACACAGCACACAGCTATGCATCTGTTCTTTCTTATTCTTTTTAATTATAGGCACAGGAGTGACTGGAAAGGCAGATGGTGAGCAGCGGAGGCACCATAGGAGATGCTTTCCTTAAGGCTTCCAGTCATGCTGGGACCTCATTTTATTAGTGCTGGGGAAAAAGACAGAAGCCATCTCTTCCCACAAGTTTTCTTTCTGTATATGAGTCCCGCATGTATATAATTAAGAAAAATATTGATAAGCAGCTGCACACGAAGCATCTAGCGGTGCTGTGTTATTGTATTATTATTCTGTGTATATTCTCTGATGTTTTACCTAGTGAAAGTTGCTTTGTTGTCTTAACAGTGTATTTAGATGTAATCCACCCTGGTAGGTAAAAAAAGGTAAAGGATGGTTAGGTCCAGTCAAAGGCAACTATGGGGTTGCGGCGCTCATCTCGCTTCAGGCCAAGGGAACTGGCATTTGTCCACAGACAGCTTTCCAAGTCACGTGGCCAGCATGATTAACTGCCTCTGATGCAACAGGACACTGTGATGGAAGCCAGAGCATCCGGAAACGCCGTTTACCTTCCCGCCGCAGCAGTACCTATTTATCTACTTGCACTGGTATGCTTTCGAACTGCTAGGTTGGCAGAAGCTGGGATAGAGCAACGGGAGCTCACCCCATGGTGCAGATTCGAATTGGAAAGCCCAAGAGGTTCAGTGGTTTAAACCACAGTGCCACCTGCGTCCCTTTCCACCCTGGTATGGATGAAGGACAGACTAAAAATCAAATTAATGGATAACAAATTAATAAATCTTACCAGCTATTCCCTTCAGTTACATTTTAATGTCATTTTCAACATGCATTTTGCAATGGGTCTGAGACTGGGCTTATGGTAATAATTTACTACCCAAATAGTAACATAAATAGATTTTTTCAAAAAATTCTGCATTTACTACTAAGCAAAAGGATCAATTGCTTGGATTCTATGCAAATACAAATATCTGTATTTCTTCTGAGCACCCAAAGTCAGAGGGAGTATTCATGGTAATTTTAATGAACCGCAAATTACACATGCACTTAAAGATATTGGGGGGGAATAAAATACAAAAAAATAGATATCGTTATTAAAAAGCCAGGGCTTTTTCGGCTGTGGCCCCAATCTGGTGGTACACTCTGTTACAAGAGACTAGGGCCCTGCGGGACTTGACATCTTTCCGCAGGGCCTGCAAGATGGAGCTGTTCCACCAGGCCTTTGGCCAGGGCACAGCCTGACCCCCTCCTTTAGCAATCCTCACAGAACTCTAGCCCAATGGTTGCCATTAATTTGATTTGAACTGATTTTATAACGAATTGATTTTAGAATGTTGTATTATTTTACTGTTGTTAGCTGCTCTGAGCCCGGCTTTGGCTGGGGAGGGCGGGATATAAATAAATTGTTGTTGTTGTTGTTGTTGTTGTTGTTGTTGTTGTTGTTGTTGTTGTTAAAATTTGTCTACCACCCTTCATCTGAAAATCCCAGGGCAGTTCACAACAGAAAAATACCAAATGAAAATACAAAATACAGTCCTACCTTGGTTTACAACCATAATCCATTTCGGAGGTCCATTTGTAAACCAAAACAGGTTGTAACCCAAGGTTCGCTTTCGCCAATCAAAAAAAATTTGTTCGTAATCCAAAAAAAATGGGTTGTAATCCAAAAAGAGTTTGCAAACTGGGACAGGCACTTCCGGGTTTGACGTGTTTGTAATCCAAAACGTATGCAAGCCAGACTGTTTGTAAACCAAGGTACCAATGTACATAGTTAAGGCTTGTTCAACATGAGCTAAAATTTGGCTTATAAAACTGTTCTGCCTGGTAAATTGCTTACCATATTTTTATGAGCACAGAACAACTGCTGATCATAGGTAAGTACTGTACATAGAAAGATAGGTGCATGTATGTGTCTTCCATAATATTGATAATTAACCATTTCAGTCAGTTTAGGTTGCCTATGCCCACATACCTGGCAGTAAGATCTTATGCCTCAGATTAGACTGTTGGTGTGCTATTTTTGGAACCAAACTTGTAGCTATTCAAGTCCACATGAATATTTTATCATTTTGCTAAAATGCTCTTAAAAGTTTGCTAAATTAGTGCAGTCAATTCAACCTCATATCCTATCACGTCATTTATAGGAGCAGGATTGTGCAGTGAATTTTTTCTTTATTAACACACACATAAGCCTCCTGAGTGAAATTTGCCACATGTGCCATACTGCAGAGATTATTCAGAAAGTGAATCCTGACCTCATTATCCAAATATAAGAATATGTCCTCACCTGAGACGATAGCAAATTGCAGTCTATATGCATTCCCTTCCCCGTTTTATATCGCTGAAGAAGTCCAGCCATAATTGCACCATATGCATATAATCCTGTGGCAAGGTCAGTCATGGCTACTCCTGGCCTAACTGGCTCACCTTCCTAGAAGGGGGGGAAATAAGACAAAAGAAAAGCTGACATTTCAGTACTCTACACTCTATACCACAAACATTTTTCTCTAAATTTTGTAAAATGACTGCCACTGGCTACAGACTTGGCTTTGACTGGAAATATGCCAGCAAGTTATTTCAGTTTAAGGATTCTAAGAATGAAGGTGACCACAAGCATCTCAAGTGATCTGCTTGTTAACTGTGATTATGGATAATCCCACTTTTTTATTATTTTTCATTATTATCATTTGCTGAATGTGTTAGTCACTTTATTTTGCCCAGGGCAACCCAAAGCAACTTACAGACAGGGAGGCAGACACCCCCCCCACACACACACACAAAGATACATGAAAACCAATAGGAAAAAGAAATACAGTAAAAAATCCCACTCATTACTAAAATGCCACAGATACTTAATGGCCAAAGGCCTGGTTACAGAGGAAAGTTTTTTCCTTGTGCCTAAATCTATATAATGATGGCACCAGGTGAGTCTCCCTGGAAAGAGCATTCCACAACCAGGGAGCCACTGCGGAAAAGGCCCCCTCTCATGTTGCCACCCTGCAGACCTCTCGTGAAGGGAACACAGGAAGAGGGCCTCAGATGATGAGCACCCAGAGTAGAACTGGGTTAAATTCAGATTATTTTGGGTCCCTTCCAACTCATTATTCCATGATCTTCCACCCTCCAGCATGATGGCAATAAAGTTTCAGTTTCCAAGTGGAAACTCTCTAACTTTAACCATCTACATTCCTTAGGATTGGTTGACAAACACACCACAAATAATGCTTATTTACATCAAGTAGTGTTTAAAATGCTGGTAGCCAGACTTTTAAGTTACACAGAGCTCCATCGCAGTATGGTTGTTTGTAAGAATGAAAATAATCATACAGTTAATAATAATTTGCTTACACAGCACCAATGGGCATAGCATGTAATTAAACCAGACGACGACGATGGATCTCTGTCTCCAAGAGTTTACAATCTAAATGTTCACAAACAGAGGAGGTAACAGAGGCAAAGGAGAGGTGAAGGCCACAGATAATGAATGGGAGTGTGTCTCAAAGCCCCACTGAACTCAGTGCGGTTTACCTCTGGGTAGCAGTACATAGGAATTGCACTATAAATGTAGTTACACACATTTAATGTTTCTTTAGGGATGAGAACCATAGGATTAGGCTAAATATTTTGTGGGGAAGTTGATCTGTATTTAGCTTCATCATCTGACACCCAACTCATCATGATGGAAGTCAGATTCAGAAGCCAATTTCTTATTAGTTTCAGCCTCTCTTTGCTAAACAATGGCACATATGGAGGCAAAGTCCAGCGCAACATGGGAAGCCATGAGGGTTTGGATTAGACCACTCAAAATTGCTTCCAGCACACAGAATCATTCAGGTTATGTTTCTGTGAGTTATTTTAAAATGGCCACATGCCAGACAAAAGCATCTGCATCAGTTAGGTCATCTTCTTCATAATTAAGCAAGATCAATAATCCTTAAAAAGAGCTCATGCTGTGCTAACATTTCAAACCAGTTAGGCACCCTATGGAGTAAACTATTATAGGTTAATGTGCCCATGTATTCAGAGTCTCCTAGTACATACAACAAATACAATTAAAAAGAAGCTGAAAAGGTACCATAAGAAACTGCAGACTTGGAAACTGTTAGTAATTTTCTCTTTTAGATTTATTATGTTCTCTGAATGTGCCACCATTTTTTCTTATTCAGGCATTTTAGACCCTACTGCTTTGGCTTTAATCTTTTTCCAAATGTGTTGGCTGGAGATCAAAGCTTTGCAGGAGAAGTTTGATAACCAAATGATAATACCAGATGCATCATCATCATCTGTATTTTACCTAAAAGTCTGATCCAACTCAATAGGGATCAATTCAAGTTGAAACCCATTCAGAGCGGCCCACAATTTGTAACCATATAGAAAAGTCCCCTGCCGTGGCAATATTACAATTTAAATGCACAGCAATTAGAAGGGAGGGATATGTAGAATTGTCTTACTGATAATTGTTTTCCTTTATGGTTTATGATTGGAAAATATTCTAGTAGTTCTTCTATCTTGATGGTAAATAGTCTAATAGCCATGGTTATCCATGCTTTGATAGTTTCAAACGCAGTGTAAGGAGTCTCTATGGGTTTATATTGTATTTAAAAATGGGGTATCAGAGTTTTTAGGGGGCTAACCAGGTTGGGATAGCTGGAATAGCAGGCTTGTTGGTTTGTGAATGTCTTATGTAGATTTTTCAATTTCATTGTTCTGTATGGGACAATGACAATAAAGATTATCATATCATATAGCTCCCACCCTATTTTAACTACTGAAATGCTTTGTATGTCGAGCTGCTTTTAAAAATGTCCTGAAAACCAGAGTTGGTTCAAAACAGAACCACCAGTTTTAATTAAATTATGTCAGTGATTTATCAGCCGCACTGGCACCCAGTCCACTCCCAGACCCAATTAAAGATCTGGTTTTAACCTACAAAACCCTAAACACCTTAGGACAGGTTCCTTTAATAGTCATCTCCTCCTACCAGGTGCTTCCCCTCCCCCCACCAAATGAAGTCAGGGAGAGGGCCTTCTTAGTAGTGGCACTTAGGCTATGGAAGGAACTCAGCAGAGAGCCTTGTCTGGTCCCTTCTTATCACAGGGTTTTAAACTGTGTTTTAAACCTGGGCCATAAATGATTTTATGCTGCCTCTATGCAAGGACGGTTGAGTTATTGGTTCTTAATGATGACTATATACAGTGGTACCTCAGGTTCCATACGCTTCAGGTTACAGACTCCGCTAACCCAGAAATAGTACCTCGGGTTAAGAACTTTGCTTCAGGATGAGAACAGAAATCGGGCTGCGGCGGCGCGGCGGCAGCAGGAGGCCCCATTAGCTAAAGTGGTGCTTCAGGTTAAGAACAGTTTCAGGTTAAGAACAGACCTCCGGAATGAATTAAGTTCTTAACCCGAGGTACCACTGCATTGCATATTTTATTGCACAGCCCAGGGGGAAATTGTATATGGGGAGCTACTTAAAGCATTTTTATCCCTTTCTTCAGCCAAAAGAAGCCAAAAAAGTGCCTTATAAATGTCAGTGATAAGAGAGTGCCTGCCTACAATCTAAAATATTGTTGTTGTTATTCTTTATTACTGTTGTTAATGCTTTATAACTTTTCATTTTTGGTTAAAACCATCAAAACCCTATAAAATTAATAGGGTTTTATGGTGCTTCCCAGGATGTTTTGCAGGACACAGAATGGGCTCAGCTTTTCCACTGTTTAGAACTTCACATTATTTTCTTAAATTTAAAACATAATCAGCAATCAGTTCTATACTTACATAAGCTACATTTTTAAACTTTTGATTTATTCCATTTTCGTATTTTTGCAAACAAATCAGAGAGAAGAACTTCTTCCAATAAACAAATAATCCAAACTTCCATTTTTTAAACAACTTTGTATCTGTCAAATCAGAATTACTAGTCACAACACATAACTAAAATTTCTTACTCACATCTCTCCTTGCAGAAAGAAAAAGGAGCTGCTGAAATCTTCAGAACAAGTGAGATGTAATAGTATTTCACATTTTTATATGTTTTCACTGTGTTCAAAGAGCTGAGCATATGTTACTCTAACAATCCTTCCATCAGCCCCGTATTGAGGGCTTAAGCTGAGGGATGGCACCTTGCATAAATGAAGGAGTTAATGGGCAAGCCTACATTCAAACCTGGCTCCCACCTGTCTTGCTGAGGGAGAATGAATCCCCCCAAACAGCCCCATATCAACTCAGGGGCCCGGACTGTTGAGAGGCTGAGAGAGCAAAAACTGACAACTGTGTGGGAGGGAGAAATACTTTTATATATTAAATTGATTCTTCCCATGGTTGTACTTGACGTAGCCAGAAAGACATTGGCCATGCACAACAGAGCGGCATTGGCAGAGTCAGGGTAACCCTGAGGGCTGCAGAACATCTGAAGGGGGGGGGCTAAGGAAAGTGAGAAACTGAAATATACTCGGAGTTGGGTGTGAATTTCATGCTCTTTATTCAGCTCATAGTAGCAATGAATGAAACTTTTCCCAAAACATCTAACTATATATACACAATGGGCCCTGCGTGATTGGCTAATTCTGGGCTGCTCCAGTAGGCCAATCAGGTTGCTGAGTCACTTCATCCAGGAGCCTGATTGGCTGCTCCTACAGGCCAATCAGGTCACTGATTCACTTCCACCTGGAGCTGGATTGGGTGGCTCCTGTGGACCAATCAGATTGCTGCATTCTGGATCCTATTGTTCTAGGATTCAACTCAGTACATAACAGAAACTTTCCAAACAGCCCCATAAAAACTGAATGGCACAAAAAGGGGGAGAGACTGGGAAGGGGAGAAATGTCAACCAGGAGGAGAGGGAAGAGAATGGAGTGGCTGGAACAAAGGGAAATGCAGCTACACAGAGTAGAAAGAACCACTTTCAGTTTCACAATGAGGTCTTATTTTCAAATGTCCCCAAGGAGAAGCGAGAACCAGCAAGAGAAATCCACAGAGAACTGGATTTCACTTTATAGCTGGGATGGGCACCACTCCGGAAACCCCCCAAAGAGAATAGTTCCTGATCTTTCTCAGTTCGTATTTACTGCAAAACGTTTTTAAAAAGTAGCCCTGCTAATGCAAATTTCAAAGCAAACACCATTCATTACCCCAAAACTGCAGGATGGAAGGGTTGATGCTGGGACAGTTTTTTTTTACCATAGCTCTGTGGTGCAGTTCACACAGAATACCACAGCGCAGACTCGTATGTTGTCTACACACCAGACCTTTGTCCAGTGCTACAGGCAACCCCCATTTTGCACAAGAGTTGTGTTTCTGGCCCCTGTGTACATTGGTAGACTGTGCATAAGCTCGCTTTGCCCCATTCCATCCCCTCCTGGTCCAAAAGGACCCACACATTGGCAGTCACATGTCAATTAACACATGCAAGATGGTTGCTGCCTGTATTAAACCCCTACTGCAGGTCGTGGGGTTAGCCCGGAACTCAAAGAGCACTATACGGCAATCCTGCAACGTAGTTTACTGTATAACACCCAACTGCAAGTACAAAAGCCAGGCTGAGAGACAGTAGCTTCAGTGGCCCTGCAAAATTGTAGGCCAGAGGTGAGACATGGATTGTCGTCTCTGACCTCACAGAAGGCCAAACCAAGCATCGTTCTGCCCAGACACTGAGGTCCAGCACCAAGGGCCATCTGGCGGTTCCCTCGCTACGAGAAGCCAAGTTACAGGGAACCAGGCAGAGGGCCTTCTTGGTACAGTGGTGCCCCGCAAGACGAACGCCTCGGAAGACGAAAAACTCGCTAGACGAAGGAGTTTTTCGTTTTCTTAGCCGCTTCGCAAGACACATCTCCCTATGGGCTTGCTTCGCAAAACGAAGCTTGCCCCGCAAGCTCCGGGGATAGCGGGGAAGACGCGCTGCTGTCCCCGGAGACTGCGGGGCAGGCAACGGGGAGAAGCAATCTTCTCCCCGCCGCCCCTTGCTTTAAACAGGTCCGGGGACAGAGGGGAAGGCGCGCGGCGCTTCCCCTCTGTCCCCGGACGGTCTCCATAGGAACGCATTGATTGATTTTCAATGCATTCCTATGGGAAACCGTGCTTCGCAAGACGAATAACTCGCAAGAAGAAAAAACTTGCGGAACGAATTAATTTCGTCTTGCGAGGCACCACTGTAGTGGCACCCGCCCTGTGGACCGCCCTCCCACCAGATGTCAAAGAGAAAAATAACTACCAAACTTTTAGAAGACATCTGAAGGCAGCCCTGTTTAGGGAAGCTTTTAATGTTTAATAGGTTATTGTATTTTAGTGTTCTGTTGGAAGCTGCCCAGAGTGGCTGGGGAAACCCAGCCAGATGGGCGGGGTATAAATAAATTATTATTATTATTATTATTATTATTATTATTATTATTATTATTATTAAATAGCATGGAGAAATCTCATACTCAATTGTCTTCCATGTGTACCAGTAACGTAAAGGTAAAGGGACCCCCCCCCTGACCATTAGGTCCAGTCCAGATGCGGCGCTCATCTCACTTTATTGGCTGAGGGAGCCAGTGTACAGCTTCCGGGTCATGTGGCCAGCATGACTAAGCCGCTTCTGGCGAACCAGAGCAGTGCACGGAAACGCCGTTTACCTTCCCGCCAGAGCGGTACCTATTTATCTACTTGCACTTTGACGTGCTTTCGAACTGTTAGGTTGGCAGGAGCATGGACCGAGCAACGGGAGCTCACCCTGTCGCGGGGATTCGAACTGCCAACCTTCTGATCGGCAAGTCCTAGGCTCTGTGGTTTAACCCACAGTGCCACCCGTGTCCCATGTGTACCAGTAGCACTTCCCAAATATTCAAAACCTAAAAAACAATCAATAAATGTGGCACATGAAGACCAACCTTTGAACTAGGACTCTGGTCTTTAATGCTAACTTTTTAAGCACCCTAAATCACAGGCCCACACCTGTAACACACCTGAGCGCCAGGGATACTGCAACATTTTGTTGCAGGGACCCACTTGTTCTTTCTTGAAATCAACCTGAAATCAAGGCAATGTTTTAGACTCTTGAGGAGGAGGCCCTGACAGAATGCCAAGATGATTCTTAACTACACCGTATCTTATTTCCACTGTTTCCCACTTCCTAAATCTCATTAATTCTGTCCATTACTGCAAACCATGCAATGCTGACGTTTTGAATTACAGCAAAAGCACTGTGCTTCACTTGTGTTAGCATACCTGGGGACCTGTGATATGCAAGAGGCCTGAAACTGCAGCTGCGACAGAGTCATAGCCTGCTCGTTGAAACTTCGGACCAGTTTGACCATAGCCTAAAAAGAGAGAGAAAACAAACTTAAGAAGAACGTACAGGGCAAGTGGTAGTGACTAACCTTTTTGGCAAATCAAGATGGTGTGCTAAATAAGTTAAGAGGGAAACGCTTTTCTATCAAGTTTCCCATTTTGAAATTAGTAGATTTCCTAGGCAAGCAGGCATTCCATTTGGCTACTGTTATCAATGAAAGCACATTGCTTTGCAACTAATAGAGCCATTATGCAACTTAAAGCACAACACAAAACCTTAGACCATCCAGTCCACAAGCCTCTTGTGCTGCTAAATTATATCTACTTAAGAGACAACATTTCATCCGGCTTCCTATGTACACATGCAAGAATATCATGATGTATATGAAAGGAGGTCCCACTCATGCATAGGGTTAGGCTGCAGGAAGCTTTCAAAGCTTTCCAGAAGCAAATAATAATAATCACTGGGACAAAGCAGCATTTCCCCCAAGAGATAGAAAGTAAAGTCCATGCTATTTGATATTCATAATCAGAAGTCGAAAGTATGAGATCATGCTAGACTACCAGCACATTCTGGTACAAATGCTGCAAAAAGGAATAAAGAATATCTATATATTTGCATAAAATCTGCATACACTAATTTCTATTTTAAAATGGTTGCTGTGATTTAAATAGCTGCTCTTCCAGTTGCTGCTTCTATGCATTTTAAAGGAACAAGCAGCAAAATAAATGTACACACCCCTCACAACTAATATATGTAATGCACATAAATTTTATGCCCTGGTACAAAGTACGTATTGTTGTATGGAGCTCCTCCAACGACCTACACAGAGAGAACACAGGCGCAGGGCATCACCACAGATTTAATCCAGAAAACTAGATCTCTCCACTTAATGACGAATTAATAAGAAACACCTTTAGACTTCTTGTTCTGCCGAATATCAGTTTTATCCGTTATGAACAACCAACATCTTTATTTAATAAAGATTAATGAACTAAGCAAAGAAACATGAGCAATGCTCTAGCATGAGAAAAACCAAACTTAAAGTGAGGCACTGCATGCATCTTTATAATTATAGGGCTGCCAAATATGCTAGAATAAAATATTGAGCCTAGAAAATGCCTGTCACATGTTGAGCATCATGTACCAAACAAGCAGACCTATGTGCTATTGAACAAGCGCAAGCCAAACGATCTAAGCTTCAGAGATGGCTTGTGACAATTTTTAAATTATTATTATTAAAGATTTTCTGGGGTTAAAAAAGTACATCACATTTTCAGATCAGTTATATTTGACGTGAGACTTTAATTTGGGTGTATTTTATCTATGCACTCCATATTCAGCCTATTTTAAATTGCCACGTCTCTACTTTGTAATATTGTTCCTCAGAGAGTTGGTGCCATGCCCCCCCTTACATACAAAACATTATTTGTAGCCTTAATTGCCTTCTCGTGTTCTAAACAATAAACTGAATACAAAATTTTATTTATTTAAAAAAAATTATATGCCGCTTAACTACAGTAGACTATAAGCAATGTACAAAGTTAGAATACACACAAAAAACAGTTAAAACTGAAAGAAATTTTCAATTAAAATACCTGCTGGAATCATCTTTTTAAAAAGTATTCCATCTGTTCTTCCTCCTTGTGGACCATGCAAGAAACTCTGCAGTTGTCATTTTAAAATTATGGGTTGGTTTCCATTACAGTGGTACCTTGGTTTACGAACTTAATCCATTCCGGAACTCCATTCTTAAACCAAAGCGTCCTTAAACCAAGGTGTGCTTTCCCTTAGCAGCGGGGGACTCCATTTACAAATGGAACACACTCAGCAGGAAGCAAAACATATTCTGCTCTCAAGGCAAAGTTCACAAACCAAAACACCTACTTCCGGGTTTGCAGCATTCTTAATCCAAGTTGTTCATAAACTAAGCTGTTCTTGAACCAAGGTACCACTGTACAGTCATGGGGAAAAGAAAGTGCACCCTCTTTGAATTCTGTGATTTTACATATGAAGACATAACAACAATCATCTGTTCCTTAGCAGGTCTTAAAATTAGGTAGATACAACCTCAGATGAACAACCACACATGACATACTGCATTGTGTCATCATTTATTTAACAGAAATAAAGCCAAAATGGAAAAGCAATGTGTGAAAAACTAAGTACATTATTATTCAATAGCTTGTTGAACCACCTAAAGCAGCAATAACTTGAAGTAATCGTTTTCTATAGGACTTTTAACTTGAAGTAATTGTTTTCTATAGGACTTCTATGGAAGCACACAATTTCTCCATTTTATTTCTGTTAAATAAATCATGACACTGTGTAATATTCTATTCTATTCTATTCTGCTCTGGTCAGACCTCACCTGGAGTACTGTGTCCAGTTCTGGGCACCACAGTTCAAGAAGGACACTGACAAACTGCAACGTGTCCAGAGGAGGGCAACCAAAATGGTCAAAGGCCTGGAAACGATGCCTTATGAGGAACGGCTAAGGGAGCTGGGCATGTTTAGCCTGGAGAAGAGGAGGTTAAGGGGTGATATGATAGCCATGTTCAAATATATAAAAGGATGTCACATAGAGGAGGGAGAAAGGTTGTTTTCTGCTGCTCCAGAGAAGCGGACACGGAGCAATGGTTCCAAACTACAAGAAAAAAGATTCCACCTAAACATTAGGAGGAACTTCCTGACAGTGAGAGCTGTTCGACAGTGGAATTTGCTGCCAAGGAGTGTGGTGGAGTCTCCTTCTTTGGAGGTCTTTAAGCAGAGGCTTGACAACCATATGTCAGGAGTGCTCTGATGGTGTTTCCTGCTTGGCAGGGGGTTGGACTCGATGGCCCTTGTGGTCTCTTCCAACTCTATGATTCTATGATTCTATGATTCTATAATATGTCATTTGATGTTCTTTATCTGAGGTTGTATTTACCAAATTTTAAGACCTGTCTAAACCACTGAGCCTAGGGCTTGCTGATCGGAAGGTCAGCGTTTCAAATCCCTGCAACGGGGTGAGCTCCTGTTGCTTGGTCCCTGCTCCTGCCAACCTAGCAGTTCGAAAGCACATCCAAGTGCAAGTAGATAAATAGGTACAGCTGTGGCGGGAAGGTAAACGGCGTTTCCATACGCTGTTCTGGTTTCGCCAGAAGCAGCTTAGTCATGCTGGCCACATGACCCAGAAAAACTGTCTGCAGACAAACGCCGGCTCCCTTGGCCTGTAAAGCGAGATGAATGGCGCAAGCCCAGAGTCGTTCACGACTAGACTTAAGTGTCAGGGGTCCTTTACCTTTTTAAGGAACAGATGATTGTTATTATGTCTTCATATGTAAAACCACAGAAGTCAAAGAGGGTGCACTTTCTTTTTCCCAGGACTGCAAGTTCTAAGTAGATTCCTGAAGTTAGGCGGTCAAATCTATTGTGGGGTCTCAGTTTCCCATTAAAAACAACTCAGAAGGACAAATCCAAAGCCTGCCAAACTAAAAAAGCAACCAAGCTGCAATCAAAGATGGAGCCGTCCAAACCTCATGGGGAAGGTGTTCCATAACACTGGTGCAGCCACCAAGAAGGCCCTATTTTGTGTTCCAAGCCATCTCATTTCCACCGTAGGTGGGACAAAGGGTGGCCTCCTCACTAGATCTTAATGAACAGGCAGCTGTGAGGTGCCAGCTTCTCGGGTATCCTACGCACAAACTATTTAGGGGCTCTAAATCCTGTTCTTGTCTTCCTTTCTATATTTAAAGGTAAAGGGGCCCCTGACCATTAGGTCCAGTCGTGGACGACTCTGGGGTTGCGGCGGTCATCTCGTTTTATTGGCTGAGGCAGCCGGCGTACAGCTTCTGGGTCATGCGGCCAGCATGCCGCTTCTGGCGAACCAGAGCAGCGCACAGAAACACCGTTTACCTTCCTGCCAGAGCGGTACCTATTTATCTACTTGCACTTCGTGCTTTCAAACTGCTGGGTTGGCAGGAGCAGGGACTGAGCAACGGGAGCTCACCCCATCGTGAGGATTTGAACCACCGACCTTCCGATCAGCAAGCCCTAGGCTCTGTAGTTTAACCCACAGCGCCACCCGCGTCCCATTTCTATATTTAGGGGAGGTATTAATAAATCCCTAGTACATAATGTATTGATAGCAAAACTGCTTGTGGCAGCAGGCTATAAATTACATGTCACTTGAAGAAGTCTAATCATTTGTCTGTAACTTCTCCTTTTTCTGTTGACCTCAACAGCTTTTTTATGTGTACACTACAAAGGTTCCGCACTACTGTGTTGTTACTATTCTTTTTTTAAAATTCAAGGGAGGAGGAGGAGCAGGAGAAAGACGCAACTCTCTGAACTGTGCCCTGAAACTAATAAGCCACACAAGTGTACCAGAGAACTTGTTAACATGATCCAAAGACTCTAAAGAGTGAGCTGGAGTAATCTAACTGGGGCACCTGTTGCTATAGACAGAATAGACATCCTCGGGGATAGATGCAGCTGGTGCCCAACTAAACTGGGCAAAGGCATAATTCCCACTATGTAGGCAGGAACAAGCCTGAATGCAGAAGGAAGCCCAAATGGCAAGCCTGATTCTTCAATTAATTTGCCTCTCCACAAGACAAGCAATTACCTGTTTCACAAAACGGCCTCTGTTTAAGTCTTTCCCTTTCTCACCTTATTTTCTTTTTCTCGGGGGGGGGGGGGTGACTTAGATCGCAAAGTCTTATCTATGTGTTTTTTTCCACTCAAAACTCTTCCAGTTGATAAAACTTTTATTGGTGGAACTCCTGAAACAGAGCATAGGCTGCACCAAGGCTTCTCGGCTGCTTTTCAAGTCCCCTCCAAAATGTATGCATCAGAAACTGATTCTGCTTATCATCAGAAATATCAAAGCACATTTGGTTTCTAGTAACCCTAAGAAATAGCATCTATATTAAAGGCCACTGCAGCAGCCAAGCAAGTTAGCTCCTTAGCAGAACAGGAATGTTGTTTATCTCTCTCTGCCAATATGCATTACCAGATGTACAGTTTCATTTAACACTGAAAAGGAGCAAAGCAATTTGAGGAACAAAAGCAGCAGGGTATGATTCAGAATTCATTCATCTTTAATTCCCATACCATCCTTGTTTGTTGGCAATGAAAACACACACTATTTATTTAAAGTTTAGAAAAGCAATGCCCTGTTCGTTTTTCAAAATAAACTAAATTTTCTGTGTCTTCCATTTCTCAGGTACATAATTCTGCACACCGCATAACTTTACTGCAAGTTGGAAAATAACACATATAGAATCTGCTTTCTATTGCGTATTGGGTCATCTGCATGAAAGCCATTTAAACCCTCAAAATGTAGACTTTAAATAGCCGTAAATGCAGAAAATAATTTTGTTTCTTGAAAATCAAGTTGCTTCCCACTTGCAGGTACTGAGAAATCATTCTTTGTTGGGATACCAGCCATGGTTTTGTTTGATTTCCAGATAATTGATTAGAATGATGTCAATTAAAAGGGGGCAGTAAAATTGGTGTAGAGGACTGGATGTGTTATTGCCTGTGCAGGCTTTCTTCACTACAGCTCCCCACTGAGTGTTCTTGCTCATGTTTAAGCATCATGACAGGAGGACAACCCAGGTCAGGATCACATGGTTCAGCTAAAGACCAGTCCCACACCAAGTTGCCCCAAAACTGTTAGGTGCTGCCAAACCGGGCCCATACACCCTGACCTTCCCCTCTTCCTAGAAGGCACTCTGTCCATGTCTATCACCATCAAGAATTCCTGGCTTCCCAAGTGCAGCTCTGCTCTCTCCACCTCCAACCATTTCCACCCACCTGTATGTCATGAGAAAGAAATTAAATTTTAAAAAGCTGTTTCATCCCCTAACGAAAAGATACCTGAAAGAAGACAAAAAAGCCTGATGACATGCAAGTCCTCAGACAATCCAGAATTACATGGCAAGAAATCATTTTAGGCTCTTGGAGATAGCACTGGATGAGTACTTCTTTGCCCCATGTCACCTGTATTATGGGATGCCACAGGGCACTCTCTTGTCTTGAATGCTATTTATCATCTATGTGAAGCAGTTGGGAGTGGCCATCAGGAGACACAGAGCGAGATGTCATTACAGTGGTACCTCAATTTAAGGACTGTCCTATTTAAGAACGATTCAGTTTACAAACTCCACAAAACCGGAAGTAGTGTCCCGGTTTGCAAACTTTACCTCGGTCTAAGAACAGAATCTGAACGGTGGAAGGGCACTGGCAGCGGGAGGCCTCATTGGGGAAAGCTCACCTCAGTTTAAGAACGGTTTCAGTTTAAGAACGGACTTCCGGAACAGATAAAGTTTGTAAACCGAGATACCACCGTAGTACACTGATGATACTAACAAATAAGGCCAAGTTACATGAGAGACTGCCTTATTACTTATTTATGTGGTAGTTCACTGGGTTCTGCAGAAGTTTCTCCTTAGAGTCCCCAAAACAACAAAACCCAGCTCCACAGCATCTCAGAGCAGGACTCTCCATGTGGCTACTCCTGTTCTGTGGAATATCACCCCTGTTGAGATATGACAGGTGCCTATTATCTGCACTTTCCAGAAGCAATCAAAGACATGGAGCTTCTAACAGCCCAAGAAGATGGGTTGAGCTTTCATAGCTAATGATGAGAGGTGCCCCTCAAAAGGGCTATAAATCCAACTGGAGCTTTTGGAATGTAATGGCAAGCCTCGGAAGTAGAGTGATTCAGACCAAGGACCCCCATGGCGGCTCTTATTTTAAAACAGTTTTAAAAGTTGACCTTGAATCTAGTTGGGACCTTGGTGGATCTTTAACTGCAAATAGAACTGCCTGTTAGGTTATGATGTGCTTCTGCTTGATTATTTGTGCATAAAAATAATCACCTTTGGAAATTATCCTCCCTGCCTACCTAGAATGTGTTGGGAGATTCCATTCCATCTTTTGTTGCAGACATGGGATTGTTGCATGTCACATGTCTGTTTACATTCCAGCACAGACTGCTGGGTCCTGTTAGCGGAACTTCTACTCAGTGTATATTGCTTTTGTTTTTGAGTCTCTCTCCAAGAAAATGGCAAGGAGAGACGACATGTTTCTTTGTTCTGATTTATGTAAAATAAATTCGTAGTGGTAGTATGTATCCACAGCCTCAGCCTCTTCTGTTGTGCAGTTTTTACTCTGCTACGTATAGTGTGCTCAAGGCAGCAAGCTTGAGTCGCTGATTTGCATCGGAGCCAGAGGTAAATGAATCTCCTCAGCGTGAAGGCTGAAAGAGAGACGATCCAGCTGGGGGCTAGCCAGCTGGCCTTCCGACCCCCGGGTGCCGACATCGAGGTTATGGGCCCAGATCCGAGGCTTTACACTGGTGTAGGACTGCTGTTGGCTGCTGCAGCATTCCGGGAAGGAATGAAGTATGTGGATTTTATTTCGGCCGCACCAGCAAGAGACTTTTGAAGTCCGTGCCAGGCAATTAAAGCCGGCAGAAGAAGGCACTCCTGATTTACGAGCTGACAGATAAGAGACTGTAATTGACTGTTTTCCGGGGGTCGAAAGAATGCAGCACTACACCTGCACGCATCAGGAGTAGCTGCAACTTCCTCTCCACCTAGAGCAGAGTTTAGCAATATCTTTGCAAGAGACTCCCTAGACTCCCTACCCCATGTCTACCATCCTTCCCAATCTCATTACAAGTGAAGCCAGCTAGAGTGTCCAGCCAAAGGATAAGGAACCTGTGGTCATCCATATGTTGCTAAATCCCAACTGCCCTCAGCCCCAGCCAATGTGGCCCAATGGCCAGCGGTTCTGGGAGTTGCACTCCAACAACATCTGGAGAAGCACAGAGTACCAGTCCCTGAATTACAGCAACGTTCTGAGATTTGCTTGTGAGCAAACATGTTTAAGACTCCACTTTGTACATTTTGCCAGTACATCCTTGCAATTCTTCAGGGTTTACTTTCCGCAAGACCACACCAGTGGGCTGTTCAACTTCATGTTCCACCTTTGAAAAGTTCGGCTCTGTGCTTCAAGGGGGTCTGAAGAGGACGCTGATAATTGAAGGAAGTTGATGTAAGCTTTTTCCACTGGGGTTTAGAGTGTTCTAGCTAATGAAATACGGAAATGCATAGAATGAAAGAGGCTTGCTGATTTAACTAAGGTTGCCTGTTCGGCTGAGTTATCCAGATTACCTGAAGTTAAAAGCAGATTCAAATTTTCAAGCAGATACGTAACACTGATAATGCGACTTTCTTAAAGGCAAAGGATCTTCTGAGCATGATGTATTTCCTTTTCCCCCCATCCCGACACACAATTTTCTTTTCAACGTTGTTTCCATTAGGTGTGTCATCACTTTGAGATGACCCTCTAATGGTTGCCGCCTCTTCATAAATGGATCTACTTTCCTTCGCAGTTCAGTCTCTATTTAAAGCAGCCCGTACCAGCCATCCACAAAAGCACATTTTTTCTGTGCTTTACGTTAACTGGACAAACACAATAAACTTAAACCAACCTCAACCACCCAGCTGTCAGAACAGATCAAAGTAACGCTGCTTCTAAGATTACCCCCATCACTAACTAAGCCAACCTATGAGCAAGAACAGATGGACAGAGCCCTGAGAGCATCACCAAGCCGTAAGGATATTGGGACGCATCATGGCAATAGCAGCACCAGAGCAATCACCAGCGCAGGGGGCTATGTAGATTCAATCAGGATTGTTTAGATAAGAAATCCAAGTTTAGTAATCAAAATTTCCAAAAGGAGTTCATATTTGGGTTATCTACACATAAATTATTTTCTCACACAGGACCTTTGCTCTCTGAAATGCTACTTGGATTGTCAACAATCACCACCTTAACTCTTCGATTCCAAACACTCACTTTTGGGGTGGGGGGTTGCACTGAAAACAATTTAATTTGTTGATGTTGATGCAAATGTTGTTCTATTTTACAATTGTTTCAATCCTAAAATAAAAACACAATGCAGACAACCTTATATCGCTAAATCAGTTAGTATTCTTTAGTACTTCCCCTGGGGCCAGTGGCAGTGTCATGTTCTCAACCCTTTAACCTGGGCTAAGGGAGAAGAAATGGGATGTAAGATTACTTGGTCCTTCATCACAGGCCTCACCTTACATGAAAGTCACTCCTGCTAGACTTAACCAAGGTTAAGGGTTACATCAACGCTACCCATGACCATGGCTAATCCTAACCAAGGTGTGACAATAAATGCTGGAAATGTAAGGAGACAGAAGGTACTTTTTTTCACCTTTGGTGGACATGCCCAAGGACATGCCCAAGGCATTCTGGGAGATGATCTATAATGAAATGAAAAAGGTATTTAAATATACCTTTCTGAAGAAACCAGAGGCCTTACTTTTGGGCATGGTCGGCCAATTGGTGCCAAAGAAAGATAGAACGTTTTTTATGTATGCCACAACAGCAGCAAGAATACTTATTGCAAAGTATTGGAAGACGCAAGACCTACCTACCAGGGAAGAATGGCAGATGAAACTGATGGACTACATGGAAATGGTGGAAATGACCGGTAGAATCCGAGACCAGGGAGAAGAGTCGATGGAAGAAGATTGGAAAAATTTTAAAGTATATTTAAAAAAATATTGTAAAATTAATGAATGTTAGAAAGATGCTGGAGTGAATTTACATGGTCTTAGCAGAAAGGTTGTAAAGAATTAAGTTAAATTGGATTGTTAATGGGTTAAAGTGAAAAATTCAAGGTTAAATTGTGTTAAGATAAATTTATGGAACAAAATCTGAGAAAGAGGGAAAGGACTTGCTGAAACAATTATGAATTAGAATACAAAAAGGGAGGTGTGAGGAAGTCAAGGAAATAAGTACAGTGGTGCCTCGCAAGACGAAATTAATTCGTTCCGCAAGTCTCTTCGTCTTGCGAGTTTTTCGTCTTGTGATGCACGGTTTTCCATAGGAATGCATTGAAAATCAATTAATGCGTTCCTATGGAAACCGCCTTCCCCCGACCTCTTCTGGCGGGCGGCATTTTAAAATCGCCCGGGACAGCGGAGGACTTCTCCGCTGTCCGGGCGATTTAAAAGCCCCTGGGAAGGCAAGCAGGGGGGACAAAGACTTTTGCCCCCCGCCTGCCTTCAGAAGAGGTCCAGGACAGGCTTCGCGGACCTCTCCGCAAGCAGCGGGAGCGCTCCTTGCGGAGAGTTGCCAGCGCGCCCAGGCTTCGCGGCCCCGCCGCCCGGCTTCGGGACATCGTTCCGATGCCGGGCAGCGGGGGGAGACTTTCCCGCCCCGCCGCTCGGCTTCGGGACATCGTTCCGATGCCGGGCGGCGGGGGGAGACTTTCCCGCCCCGCCGCTCGGCTTCGGGACATCGTTCCGATGCCGGGCGGCGGGGGGAGGCGTTCCCGCCTCGCCGCCCGGCATCGGGGCATCCTTCCGAAGCCCGGCGGCGGGAGGAGGTGTCCCCGCCCCGCCGCCAGGCTTCGGAGGAGGTCCGAGGACAGCGGGGAAGACGAGCTGCGCTTCCCCACTGTCCCGGAGATTTCCCTATGGGCTGTCGTCTTGCGAAGCAAGCCCATAGGGAAATTCGTCTTGCGAAGCGCCTCCAAAACGGAAAACCCTTTCGTCTAGCGGGTTTTCCGTCTTGCGAGGCGTTCGTCTTGCGGGGCACCACTGTAAATGAAGGATAAAGAAATGAAAATACTGGATGTTAGTGTTTTTTAAATGTTATTGTTATTGTTTAGTTGTATTGTGTGTTTTTTTCTCTTTTCAGTATTGTATCTTCTTTATAGTTTTGAAGTATTGTATTTTTTTTTCTCTTCTTATTATTATTGTCTGTTTTTCTTTTATTTGTAATTGTTAAACCTTAATAAATTTTTCTTGCATTAAATTTTTCTTGCATTAAATGAGGAATCCTGTCAGAAAGAATCCTTTTGGGCTGGCATAGTCTCTTGGGATAACCACAAACTTGGGAGGCATCAAAGCAGAAGTTGGACTAGACTTTTTGGCACCAACTATTCTCCCTACAGTGGCATCGCAGAGTCACAATGACGTCCCAATATGAGAAACCTTCAAAGCTGATACAATGAACAACAGATATGTGACAACAACTGTCTATATGAATAGGAAAATATCCAGACCAGAAGATATGCGTCAGAGAAGCTATATGTTGCAAAGACACAGGGAGTGAGGGGGAAATCTGTTGTCATACAGAGGAGTCCCTCTGGCTAGCAAAAACTTTTGTGAAGCAGCAACCAGACCACAAACTGAAACTGAAAGGTCAGAAACGGCACAAGGACAAAGAGAATGCTCCATAACACAAAGGAACCATGGACAAAAACAAGCGCTGTCCTGGCTTTGCTCTCCTACAACGGTGCTGCGATATCACAATGCTTTGTGGAGATGAAACAAGACCTAGACTTGTTAAAGGGCTACTAAACCCAAAAGCACCATAGGAGAAGGAAGCAATAAACACTTACACATGTGCTTAGCATTAGCTGCCTGGAGCTTCCCATAGATCTGCAGGAGGCCCATAGGTAGACGTGGAAACTGAAACAGGTACTTAAGCATCTGGACCAAAGATGACAATTTCGTTACCACTATTGTGCCATGTACACGAACTACTATTTTTAGTGGTTAACAAATGAAATGATTCATCATTTAATAACCAGCAGCTCCTTTGGAACAGCCAGGCTACTTCCTTGAGTTTTGTGAAATAGTTCACCAGCCCCGATAGTCTTTCTCAGGAAAGAGAGGGATCATTTACTCACGTGACAATGTTACAGGATCCAACCAAGGCCCTCACACAAGCACCTCTGCAGCACCATAACCATTCTTGCATTTGCAGCCTGATTGGCACCTCCAAGTGAAGGATGTTCACACACAGGCATTTGTATGTAAACCAGAGTTCAACGCAGTCTTTGCCAACCTGGTGCCCACCATAGGCTGTTGGACTACATCTTCCTTTCAGCCCCAGCCTATATGAGCATCCCTGCTAGGCTGGTGGCAGTTTCAATCTAACAATAATTGGGGGGCATCAGTTTGGGGGAAGCTTGGTTTAGTGGTTAGTGGTTTGAAGCTGGCTTTTTTTGAAACTGACCAGTGTTTGCTTCAAATTGTGATCCACAGTCTACATGTAAAATTAAGGTGACTCTTTTGAAGTCCTTTCACGAGACTACGCAGGAGGGGAGACTGCAGAAGCTGCAGGCTTCAGGCAGACTTTTTGCTCGTGTACATAGTGCTTGAACTATGTGTTAGCGTACAATGAAGACATGGTCAGCGTGGTGATTTTGCATGATTAGAGCAGCCCAAAAGCAGCCTGTCAGTGTTTCAGACTGCCCCAGAAGTTCTCAAAAAAGAAGAACTTCTCAAAAAAGAAGTTCTCAAAAAACGATGCCTCAATATGAAAGCTGTCAGGTTTGCAGCTTCATCCGACCCCTACAGAGGCCTGGATTGTACAAACTGGGTTTCCTACGTGGCATCAACAGTTTTACAAGCTGCATCATGAGGAAGGGTAAGCCAGTTATTTCGTAAGAATCCAACATGGCGCTGGTAGGCAGAACTAGCGTTATGAGAAAAAAGCCAGATTCCAGCCTTGGCCTGAAAGCAGCGGGGGGAGTGGGGAATAAAATAAATTCCCCAGCTATTCTTCCAACTGGTTTTCAGGAAGGTGGGGCCAGAGAATGCTATGACTATTTCCACAACTAACCCTCCACTAACCAGAATGTAAATGAAAAATAAAAAGCAGATTTTTTAAAAAATGCCTTTCTTTCATTTCAAAATACCAGAGAAAACAAATAAAATTGCTGAATACTTTATCACTGAGGTGTAACGCAAGTTAAATACCTGTTATTGAACAGTAAACAATGTGAGGTGCAATCTTGTTAATGTCTTCATACCCCAGGCCCATCTCAGCCAGTTTCCCAGGGACATAATTCTCCACAAAAACATCACAAACAGCTGCAAGCTGGAAATAAAAAGGTGAGGATGAGTCAGACTCTTAATGAACTTCCAAAAGGTCAGCAACTTCACAATGTAATTTAATTTAAAATTTCAGTAAACAAGACAGTTCTAGCACTGCTGTGGTACCCAAGTCAAAAACCAAAAGAGCCTCGCTTAATTAAAATTTAAAATCCTGCACGAATGCTTTTTACACCCTAGGCAATTACACAGCAGACATGATGTCTGCCTTAGAGGGGCAGATTCTCCAGTAAAATATTCAATATGTCAGATGTAAGTTGCCACCATACGACTGTGGCAGTGAGTTGCCATAGGAGCTGTCTAGGCGTAGCAAGGGGCAAAACCCACATTGAAATTGTCAGTTACTGTTTCAGGAACAGGTGCAGAAGAAACAGAAACATCAATTTACTTTGTTTTGCTGATAAAGCTGGTGATATTGTCAAAACACTTCATATATAGGGTATCTTTTTCAATGGTGTGTTGGCTCTTGGAGATCTGAAATTCAAAGACCTGAAATAATCAGCTGAACCCTTAAACAAGACTGTCGTATGGGAGACCATTCTTCCCCGGCTGTGGTGTAGACGAGAGGGACAGGGTGGAAGGAACAGATAACAGCTTTAAGCATGAGGCTACAAGCACCTTCTATTTCCATATGCAGCTCTGGGGTTACACAACAGGTGCAAAAGTTCTTGGTCATTGCTAAAAGCAGGGATTGTGATTTTCAAGTTTGTATAACTCTTCTTGAGAGTGAAACTGAAGTTTCAGAGCATATATTCACAACTTCTGAAACGAAAACCTGTAGCCAAGTGCAGCGGCGTAGCGTGGGTTATCAGCACCCGGGGCAAGGCAAGTAATTTGCGCCCCCCAACCCGGGGCAAGGCAAATAATTTGCGCCCCCTAACCCGGGGCAAGGCAAGTACAGTAATTTACTCTCCCAAGCAGCAGCAGCAGCGAGGCTTCTCTCCTTAATTGATTCCCCCTCCACACCGCGTCGTTTCCTGGCTGCTCCCCCCCCCTTCCCCTCTCTCTCCTCCTCGCTCTGCTTGCCTTGCCCTGCCCTGCCTGAGGGCACCCTGAGGAGACTCCGCTCTCCTTTTTGACCAGGCGAGGTGGGAAAAAGGGGGGAAAGTCTCTTCCCGCCCCCTCGCCAGACTCCCTGCTCCGCTCGGCTCACTACCCAGGCGGCCAGTGGAAAGAGAGATGCAATTACCTCTCCCTCCGCTTCGCCAAGCTGTCAAAGCCCGGCAGCAGCGGCAACGGCAGCAGCAGGCGCAGCCAGACCCCCGCGAGCCAGCCAGCCCGCCCGCCCGCCCGGCTTCCTCTCCTTTTTTTGCCAGCGGCAGAAGGCTTTGCTCTCCCCCTTCTGCGACCTCCTCGCCAAGCCGAGCGAGCGCGGGCTCCCTAACCAGTGGATTTTAGTAGGGGCAGAGAGCTGCTAGTGCGAGTGCGCCCCTGCCCAAGTTGCGCCCGGTGCGGCCGGCACCCCTGGCACCCCCCACGCTACGCCACTGGCCAAGTGCCTCAGAGGGGCAATGGAAAATAATCCTGCTGAGTTTTGTTAGTTTTTTTAAAAAAAATATTTATATTGAATGGGGGAATGGCAACTTTCAATGTGGCCTGCTTTCTCAAAAGTGCAGCTTCCTGAGCTACATGAAGCTTTATTCCCAAGTAAATAGGCACAGAATTCATGGGACTCTTGCTGGTAAATATGTGCAGGATTAGGCTGCATGGAAACAAATGGAACTGGATTTAGTCATGACTAACTTGCAATCCTAATGGTCAGTCATAGCTTTCCTAGATTGCATCTACAATGTATACAGTTCTTTTGAACTCATGATATCAAGATAGCCAGCTTTTTCTTCCATGGCCAATAATATCCCATGCCTCTGATCACACACAATTCATTTTATTTGCAAACTGCCTTTCCATAGTTCAAACCATACTCAAGGCATACTCAAACCATACTCAAGGCATACTCAAAGCAATGCTCCAGCCCAAGAATCATCAGCCCCATTCAAATATGTCCTTATAAAATAGCATTTATATCTACCCAGATCACACATGTCAACAAAGAGTTTGTGAGTATTCATTTACTGGAAAGGATGTTTCTATACTTGAGTACTTTGAGTATGAAACATAAACATTAGCTATACAGTACATGCCTTCCTCTGATTTTATACTATTTGGGCTGTGCAAAGTTCAGTTATTAACACATATTAACACTTGTGTCTCTACTTTTCTTCCTCCACCCACTAAATATATGCAATGAAGCTATACATCTAGGTTGTAATGAATTTGGGTTAGACCAAATGGGTTTTGGGGATCTCCTCCTGTGGATTATACAGCTGCAAGATTGGATTCTGCGGAAGAAGAGACTGATAGCAAAGAAGCTAATTTCATCCTGTTACATAAACAGCCTAACCAGGTCTGTTAATTATCTAACTTGTAATGTAAACCAGGACAGTGAGTTGCCAGAGAAAGGAATAGCAGGATACCCTCCTGCATGTAAGCAGAAAAGGGCAAGCCTCACTGGCTGGAAGAGGTGTCAGCAAGGCATTTGTGCCTGAAAGATGGCAAAGGACAAAACAGACCGAGAGGCCGGACTCGCTCTCTGTTCCAGATCCAGTGCTCAGGTTTTGGAAAGCAAGCCCATGGCCCCCAAGGCTAAGGGGAAAACAGAGCCATAGAAGTGCTGATGCCATGACCTTTCCTTCTTATGCTCAGCCTGTACATATGATTGTATAAATAAATATTATAGTGCTGAAAAAGCCAGCAGTCTCCGGTGACCTTCATTGCAAGGAAATGAAACTCAAGGCCCTGGGACACTGAGACATTGAGATCTCTTACCGCTCAGAAACTGGGGTGCACTTGACAATATTATTTAGGATCAGCACCAAATAAGTTTTGAAGCCTGGTTTTGCCCTGACTGTGCCTCCTTTGGCATCTGAGATAGATGCAACAGCCATGTGTGTTGTCCGTTGTAAGAATGGGACTCCATCTCTCAGGGCTAACACAACCAATCCCACAAAAGCACTCTAGCACCCTACTATTGCAGGAACACCCTCCTATTTCCCATAGCCCAAATGCACTCTCCCCTCCACATAAGTAAATGTACAAATATTAAGGTCAGATTTTGTTTAGAAGCGACCTGTTTTAGATTATTTTAAATTGGCCAAGAAATCATTTTCTGAAAAATATCATATATCTGGCTGATTAGTATGAATACACTGGAACTGGTTTCTGTAAACTGGTGTCATCATATCAGCAATCACAACCATTATTGCTGTAGCTTTTGTGATTGTTTAGCTACACTTAAGGCTAAAAAAGAAACCAGGCCAACAAATATGTTCTTCCATCAGAAGAACAGATGGGAACTTAAAACAACAACACTGTACACCACTTAGGCAAAGCTTTGTTGCTGAAAGAAAAAGAACACATCCTTATGAGCTTTGTGTAGCCAGAGAATATCTTATGGATGTGAATCATGCTTGAATGAACAGCATCGCATGCAAGCATAGAATGCCTATCGTTTACAATTACTCCGCATTCTGATTTTTTTTATGTCATTCTTACATTTTGCAAGCTAGACTAAACTAATCAAATTACTGCAAAGCTAAGACAGTCAGAGAGAAAAATAGAATCATAGGTCAAAGCAAGAATGGTCAGGGTCAAATGAGTATTTGGCTGCTATCTTAGAAGCTGAGGAATTTTTTAAAAAAAATATCTATATTATTATTGCTTCCCAGAACATCTACAATTTAATGAGTTGATGGTGAATATATTTGACTGCTCCCATTTGGATTATTTCATCTGAATCTGTTGTGAAGGACAACTTGGATATATTTTGATACCAGTAGAAAAGTGATTTGTCCATTGGGGGCTTCTTGGGCTCTTCCCATATGTCTGTGTCAGACCAGCAGCCAAAATGAATCAACAACAGAGAAATACTATTTTGTGACAAGGTTCTGGAGCCTCCTTAATCATTTCAATCAAATTGGGGAAAGTTTCCCATAATTCAGAGACTGAAGAGTCTACAGATAAATAGGAAATTGACAAAAAGTGAAAAAAGAAACCAGATTATTTCTGTGGCTTCTGATCTATTTTCTTGCATGCCAAAGGCATTTTGTAATCTCTGCCAGAGCAAAAGAAAATGAAACTATCAGTTCTGCTTCCTTTCTTCCTAGTATTCAGCCTTTTCACCAGTGAACAAGCTCTCTGAAGCAATCAATCATTCCTTTTCAGCAAACACAGCAACACTGCAGTGCTCTGACATCAAGCAACTAAACTGATGCAAAAAATTATGTCATTCTGCTACATGTGTAGACTGACTTTCACATGTAGCTATGAAAAGCAGAAAAGACCGTGATGCCTTTGAGAAACTGAATCAGAAACAGACACATAGGCCTCTTTCAACAATGACTGAGGAAGTCATCCTGATCAGTTTTATTCATCCTTATCAGTTTTATTCATTCATCCTTATCAGTTTTATTCATTCATTCATTCATTCATTCTCCACTGTTTTTCCTTGACAGGAGTCAAGGTACAGGATAGAACTAGCGCAATCTCTTTTCTCCTGCACCACAAAGCCAAGGAATGTTTGCCCTTGTTCATAGCTATCTCCTGGGACACAGACTTCCCATCTGCCTGCCAGTCCATGCTCCACAACCTGTTCCAGGTGGTGAGAGGGCAGCAGGTGGAGGCTGGACAGGTATTTGGTGATTATAGTGCCTTGGAGCTTGGATGCTTCATACAAACAATATGACTAACAGCAACTGAAAAGCCAATTCCTCACCATGAATGTCTCAAATCTCTCTTTGTAGCCACCTTAGCCAAAATACATCAGTGTATTCCACAAATTAATTTTCTTTTGTCTGTCTTGATTCAACTGCTAATTAACTTCACTGGATGATTCCCAATTGTACTATAGCAAGAGAAAAAGAAAAACACACTCTCCATTCACTTTCTCAATGCTATTAATAATTTTCTAACACCTTATGGGTATAAGCTACAATCTTGTACCCATTTGCCTGGGAGCAAATTCCACTTGACTAAACGAGACTTACTCCCAAGTATACTTGCAAAGGATCATGCTGTTAACCACCTTTTTTCCTAAACTAAATAGCCCCAAACAACAAGGCATTCTCTAATAAGAAGGTGTTCCAGCCCTCCAAAAATGCTGGTTGCCCTCTTCCAACTCTATAATATCCTTTTTTAATGGGGAGAACAAAATACCTATACTTGTTCCAAGTGTTTTCCCTCTTTCCAGAGAGCCCCCTAGAAACCTAACAGGGCAGCAAGAGCTGTTGGGGTCGTTAATGCCGTGAGCCCTTCCATCCTGTGCTCAGACTGTGTAAATAAAACCCTATATCCTAAGGACACCACAGTCTAATTTCAAGTTCATTCTAAGGAAACTGAGCCCTGGTAAAGTGTGGGAACCCCTGGAGTCCCTTGCCGCTCTGAGATTAGGGTGCACACAAAGATACCCAACAGTCTCGTTTCCTTCACAGATGTGTTATATTCAATAACAAAGGGTGAAATCCAAAAACAGAAGAGAACAATGGGTGAAATCCAGTTGGGACAGTCTCCTAAAGCAAAAGACATTCTGCTAGTGGCAGCCTCATTCTTAATGTAGGGCAGGAGCCAAATCCAATGGGAGGCAGAATATTGCAGAGTGCTACCATTTTATACTTCTGTTGTGAGCGCAACATTAACTTTCCCACATCTTGCCCTAATGTTACGCTGGATCTCACCCAGGATTTGTAGTCACATGTTATAAAAGTGATTTCCCTGGGAAGTGCTCTTAATCTACAAGCTGCATAAATGAATCAGGGTTTTTTTTTTGTATTTAAAACATACCTCTTTAATTATCTTCGCTCCCTTAGGATTCTTCATATTAACAGCTATGCTCTAGTAATGGAGAAAGAATGCAATATTCTTAATAAGGTTATAACAAGTTCCCATTGAATTGTCTTTTCTAAAACAAATAAAGTCAACTCTGGTGCTTGTTTAAAATACTAAACAGTTGCATCCAACAATTAATTCCTAAAACTGACAGTGATATATGGATATATGACAGGGATTACACAGATGGAAGAAAAATGTTTCTCAATTTTTAAAATATTCAGCGGCAGCAGCTGGATAACCTTCTTACCTTTTTATTTCTGTTTACACTGAGAAAGTAAACACTTTCCCTCCCCAGGAAGGGGGGTCCCCAGGATCTTGTATCATCTCCTGTTCCTGCAGATGAAAATGGTCACGTGAGTGTGCTTCCAGAAGTTTCCTGCACCCCAGTACAAATGCCAACTAACATACCCTGTGTTCCTATTTCAAGTTCACCTTCAAATGTCTTCATCATCTGACAACCATGGTTGCCCTTTCATCTAATGAAAAATGGTAAAACCCAATGAGGACCTAATTTTATTTCAGCAAAACAGAAGTATTCCTTCTGCACTCGAATATGGGTAACTTTGGGGGATGAAGTTACAGATAGGTAGCCGTGTGGGTCTGCCATAGTCAAAACAAAACAAATTCCTTCCAGTAGCACCTTAAAGACCAACTAAGTCAGTTCTTGGTATGAGCTTTCGTGTGCATGCACACGAAAGCTCATACCAAGAACTGACTTAGTTGGTCTTTAAGGTGCTACTGGAAGGAATTTGTTTTGTTTTGGGGGATGAAGACGAGCAGAAGGAAAAAGAGAAGAAACTCTGACCCTGGCAGCTTAGGTTGCTAGATTACATCTGTGGTTTTAAAAAGCTCAAAAGGTTCTGTCTGCTGCACCTCTTGCCCACTGGATCCCTTCGCTCACCTTCCTTTCCTGTGGGCAAAGTGGCAACAGAGCAAGAGGCAGAAAGGATACACTTCCTCTTCCACCACCTCAGAATTTTTAAAGGTATAGGCATTGTAACTTCCAACAGGACTACTTCCCTCTGGCCACTGAACTAGTGAGTAAGTCCCACTGAATAAATATGCTGAAGAATATGCTGCCAACTGTAGTGCTGGTGCATGAAGACAAACAGTATCGCTTGCATCTCATGCTAAGTGGGAGGGGGGAATAGTGGCCTGACTGTTGCTTTCTCAGGAGTAAGTCCCATAGACCTCACTGGGGTTTGAGCAGTCATGTGAAGGATTGCAATGCACTCCATATATGTTATGACCTGATTTGGAAACCTTTACCTGGGAAATTTGAAAACTTAGGAAGACCTTGGGGGGGGGGACTCAGTATGTGTTATCTTAGAATGAATTAATTTATCCTTTTTCCTTACCCCCTTAGCAAAGTAAATTCAACAAATTTTGCCATTCATCAAATGGCAGAATGTAGAAAGAACTGAGAACAAGGAATTCCAATAGTGACCTTATTCACACACCATGGTAAGCCACTGTTAACAGTTTGCAATGAATGTGCAAATCATTGCCCCTTTCCTTCTCCCCACTACTGAGCAGCAGCAAAACAAACCGCAATCGTTGGCTTAGTGGGTCAAATCTGGCTCTCAGGCCCTGGGACCATCAACAGTCCTCCAGAGCTCTCTATCTGGCTTAGGCCCCATCTCTCGTCCTGCTTCCCACCCTCCTTGAATGCTTTTGCCTCAACAGGCAAAAATATCCTTGAGCTCTTGTCTGGAGGGAGGAAGACGAGAGGTGTGTGCACGGCATTCGTTTTTTCCTAAACAAACCACGAGACATTAGGCACAAACCTTGGCTTCAGACTGTGGTTTGCTTGAAATGAAACACAAGTGCTGGTTCAAATGTAATACTAAGCCAGCTATTCCGTGATCTGCCTTCTCACTGGAGGAAGGGAACAGCAAAGCAGGAGCACTGATCCACAGCCTGATTTGCTTAACCATAGTCTACTGCTTAGCATTGTGTCAAACTGTGGCCAATGTTGCTCTGAATTCCATAGTATCCAAGAACTGTTGGCCCTTAAATATGAAAAGCTTCCTCAACCCTTTGCTATGCCAGAAGGCTTCGTCTGCTAATTTCTGCAACTGAAGTAGGCCTTGTCGACAAAAGTCTGTATAGTTAAAGCTATGGTTTTCCCAGTAGTGATGTATGGAAGTGAGAGGTGGACCATCAAGAAGGCTGATTGCCAAAGAATTGATGCTTTTGAATTATGGTGCTGGAGGAGACTCTTGAGAGTCCCATGGACGGCAGGAAGATCAAACCTATCCGTTCTGAAGGAAATCAGCCCTGAGTGCTCACTGGAAGAACAGATCGTGAAGCTGAGGCTCCAATACTTGGGCCACCTCATGAGAAGAGAAGACTCCCTGGAAAAGACCCTGATGTTGGGAAAGATGGAGGGTGCAAGGAGAAGGGGACGACAGAGGACGAGATGGTTGGACAGTGTTCTTGAAGCTACTAACATGAGTCTGACCAAACTGCGGGAGGCAGCAGAAGACAGGAGTGCCTGGCGTACTCTGGTCCAGGGGGTCACGAAGAGTCGGACACAACTAAACAACTAAACAACAACAACAGGCCTGGTTGGGTTTTGTTTCTGTTTTTTGGGTCAGTTCTCAACCCTACAAGAAAAGCCTTTGGGGGGGGGCAGGAACTGCAGAATAAGTTTTCTCCTGGTTCATGGCCAATATTTAATGCTGTGATGAAAGCTCTGCAGTTCATTATGGTGGTAAACACAACACATTTATCTCCGGGACCAAGAATAGACCCAGTCTGATGAAGAAGATAGAAAATCATAACTGATCTATATGATACAGGTCTCCTTTGTCTGTACTACTTCAGAAGGCAGGTTGGTGGTTACATATCAAGGATGAAACTCAACAGGAGGTTCTCTGATGCTGTAGCTTTCCAACGCCAGTTGGGCTCTGGTGTGGGGAACTATTTACGCATCTGTATTTTTCTTCTGAAACGGCAGAGACTCAGAGGCCCATACCATGTTTTTCCCACCTCACATCGAATACCCTATGCAAGCATGCAGATCCTTAGCTCTGTGACTAGGAGACTGGAACTGCTAACTATATAACAAATAGATATTTTGCACAAGAATTCTCCTGCAATAAGTGGAGCTACAAATGGATACACATTATATGAGGTAAGTTCTTACAGTGACCGGTTAGACATCTGGAGCTCCGATAAGCAACACATGTGCAATTAACATGCCAAAGCAAGAGGTTTCACTAAAGACAGATGTAAAACCAGGTGGTGTGTTTTCTTTTCAGAGGTCACAAGAGTGTTCCTGCAAGGCTCTCTTGCCTGGGAAGCAGGACTGGGAAATAAAGCACATACAAAAGATGTGTTTCTGGTGCAATAAAGCACAAATTAAGAATGATTAGCTTGTAAGGCCTAATAACAAAAGCAAAATCCTTTATCAGCGACATCATCAGTTTAGCTACATATCTCTTAACCGAACATTTGTAACTAGTTGGGGCCCTGAAGTTACTTCAGTTAGATTAATGCAGTACAGTGGTGCCCCGCAAGACGAACGCCTCGCAAGACGGAAAACCCGCTAGACGAAAGGGTTTTCCGTTTTGGAGGCGCTTCGCAAAATGAATTTCCCTATGGGCTTGCTTCGCAAGACGAAAATGTCTTGCGAGTTCCTGCGGGGTTTTTTCCCTCCCCCCCCCCTTTTCCTAAGCCCTAAGCCGCTTATCAGCTGATCCGCTGATAAGCCGCTTATCAGCTGATCCGCTAAAAGCCACTAAACCGCTAATAGCGCTAATCCGCTAAGCTGTCAATGGGCTTGCTTTGCAAGACGAAAAAAACGCTATACGAAGAGCCTCGCGGAACGGATTAATTTCGTCTTGCGAGGCACCGCTGTAATGCTAATAGCAATTAGATTCTAAATTGTGCCTCACAATACTTTGTCTTTGGCATGCAGTGTAGGTTGTGTCTCAAAGACAAAAATATAAAATTACAATGGTACCTCTGGTCGCGAACGAGATCCATTCTGGAGCCCCGTTCGCAACCTGAGCAGAACACAACCCGCGTCTGCGCAGGTCGCGATTCGCCACTTCTGTGCATGCGCATGACATCATTTTGAGCATCTGCCTTGCGCAAGCGTCGAAACCCGGAAGTAACCCGTTCCGTTACTTCCAGGTTGCGGCAGGACGCAACCTGAAAATGCTCAATCTGAAGTGTCTTTAACCCGAGGTATGACTGTATGCTCAAAATCAATTTAATATTTTTTTTTGTACTAGAAACACGCATGCAACTTGCTGAGTTACACTTCAGTTCTTCAGCAGGCAGAACAGAGGGGGAGCCGTCTTCAGGCATTCAAGGGCTGGGGGCTGTCATCCCCTCTTCCCTTGACCTTTGTGTCTAGGGCACGAGATTTGGAGCAAGATTCAAACCTGGAGGGAGGATTCCGTTAGTTGAACCTAGATAGAAAACTCGCTTCTGGCAGGAACTTTTTGTGCCCACAGGTTCCTGAGGGTGGGGAGGATTCTAGCTGCTTTCAACTGAATGCAGTCAGCATCCTCCCTTCAGACCACACTCACAACCACGGTTGAGCCGTCTTGCGTTCTTTGGAATGCATTTGTAAACGCATATTTTATTACATTTTTAAAAATCCCACCATCCTCGTATGTTTGGGATTTTCACCTTCATAACAACCTGCCACCTTTCTCCTAATCGCAGTACCCTGCGAGGTGGATTAGGCTGAGAGTTGGTAGTTGTCCCCAACAGTTCAGCAGGAAACTGAAGCTGGGTCTCCCCAGTGCTAGTACAACACTTCAACCACAATACCACCCTGGTACTCTTGCCAGGGCCTTGCAGAGCCAGGTAGTGGCCCCGGCCAGGTAGATAATGTGCCCCCCCCTTTTTTTACCCTGGGAATAACTGAAGTCTTATAAATAAGTAAGTATATAAATAATTTTCACAAAATTTATGCTGACAAATAATTTTATTTGCGTTCGCCCCAGTGCATCCCCTGCAATTGTGAATATGCTGACCGAGGCCCCCTTTGGAATCGGAGGCCTGGGCCAAGTGGCCCATATGCCCCCCCCCCCCATCAGGGCCTGACTCTTGCTTCACTTCAGATAAGATTACCACTTTAAACCTCTTCGTAGTAAAGTAATGAGATGCTATGGTAACCTGCTACTGTAACCTGCCAATCTTAGGACAAGCAGGGTTTCAAAATAAAATATAATAATAATAATAATAATAATAATAATAATAATAATAATTAATAATAGTACATTATTTGTGACAAGTCTACCATCTATCTACTCTACTGTGTAGTTTCAAGTTATGAAACTAAACATATTTGCTTCATAACTGGGAACATAGAAACTGCCTTATGTCAAGTCAATGGTCCACCTAGCTCAGTATTGTATACACTGACTGGCAGCGGCTCTTCAGAGTTTCTGGCAGGAATCTGTTCCAGTCCTACTTGGAGATGCAGGGGACTTGATCCTGGGATCTTCTACGTGCAAAGCAGATGCTCTTCCAGTGAGTTACAGCCCTTCCCTGACTTTCCCCTTAATTTAGCTGATTTTAGAATGTTGGCCAATGCACCATCTTGAAGTAAAAGATATTGGCTACCATCTAAATAGTTAAGCAATACCTAAATCCATTGAAATTAAAGGTCTTAAACACACTTAGCTCTCCGTGTCGGGACTGCGGCCATTACGTGTGTAATGTCGCTGTTTCCCTGAGACGCCTACAGCAATGCCAAAAAAGATTTGGCACAGGAAAGCAGGAGATTAAGTAACTATACCTGGCTTTTCCACTTTAATAACTTCAGCTCCAAGGTCTCCCAGATTCATGGTGGCAAAAGGTCCCGCAAGTACTCTGCAATGTTAAATTGTGATAATTGTTAGTCACTACGCTGCGAAGCTTTAAGAATTGTTCTGAGCTACAGACAGAAGAAACAAACCTTGTTAGATCAAGAATTCTCACGCCATCCAGTGGCTTCACACTATCTGCACCTTCTTATAAACAGAGAAAAGAATCATTAGAACCATCAGTTATTTATAAAGCTGCTGTTCCATTATGGAAAACTTTGCACCTTCCTCAACATGGTTTTGCCATTCCTATGCACAGAACATGTGTGCCGACACCTCTGACTTTTGAATGGCTGGAATGCAGCTGACTGTACAAAATTTCCCATCCCTGGTATAAGGACAGATATGTTTAAGATTTAAGAATTATCACTGGCTGCTCTTTGCATTTATTTTCCCTTTTAAACCCAACCCCAACCTGCCAACTGAGGATAACACGCATCGGATGAAGTGAACTAGATGACGCAAGATGAGCCTTTGAGTGGATTTAACCATTCAGGGGTCTTTTACCTTTTACATTAGATGTTTTAGAAACTGCAAATCATCCTTTTGGCTTTTGACTTCTTTTTAACTGAAACTGAAACCCTCTGAAGCTGAAATAATCAATAATACAAGGGGAACTAATGGACAAAGGAGGAACATGGGGTGGGGTGGGGACAGATTTAACTTAATTCAAGATCATGGATTAGTAAATAAGACCAACAGACCAAAGGAAATGGGAGTGAAAGAAAATGGGAATACAGTGGTACCTCGGGTTACAGATGCTTCAGGTTACAGACTCCGCTAACCCAGAAATAGTACCTTGGGTTAAGAACTTTGCTTCAGGATGAGAACAGAAATCATGCAGCGGCGCAGCAACAGCAGCGGGAGGCCCCATTAGCTAAGGTGGCGCTTCAGGTTAAGAACAGTTTCAGGTTAAGAATGGACCTCCGGAACGAATTAAGTTCTTAACCCGAGGTACCACTGTAAAGGGACACGGGTGGTGCTGTGGGTTAAACCATAGAGCCTAGGACTTGCCAATCAGAAGGTCGGTGGTTCGAATCCCCGCGACAGGGTGAGCTCCCATTGCTCGGTCCCAGCTCCTGCCAACCTAGCAGTTTGAAAGCATGTCAAAGTGCAAGTAGATAAATAGGTACCGCTCCGGTGGGAAGGTAAACGGCGTTTCTGTGTGCTGCCCTGGTTCTCCAGAAGCGGCTTAGTCATGCTGGCCACATGACCCGGAAGCTGTACGCCGGCTCCCTCGGCCAATAAAGCGAGATGAGCGCCGCAACCCCAGAGTCGGTCACAACTGGACCTAATGGTCAGGGGTCCCTTTACCTTTGCCTTTACCACTGTAAAAGAATCAGGTGCGCATTAAAGAAATAGAGAAGCGGCAGATCCTACTGACTTTGGGTCTGCAGTCACTACTTTCCTGTTGAGACTCTTTCTGGCACTGCTTCTGTGGCAGATGAAGACAGAAATGTGGCGAGTCTATAAAGCCAATGACAAAGGATGTGTTTTACTTGCATAAAAATCAGTCTCTGGCCCCTGCCGTAGGAAGCACTAACTACAATTGTACCTTGGTTTACGAACTTAATCCGTTCTGGAAGTCCGTTCTTAAACCAAAGCGTTCTTAAACCAAGGCGTGCTTTCCTACAGCAGTGGGGGTCGCAATTGACAAATGGAATGACACTCAACAGGAAGCGAAACATGTTCTAATTCCAAGGCAAAGTTCACAAACCAAAACACCTGCTTCCAGGTTTGAGGCGTTCTTAATCCAAGTTGTTCATAAACTAAGTTGTTCTTAAACCAAGGTACCACTGTATATCGGTGGGTGAAGAGTCCACAAAGATCAAGCCAATGAAGAACATACTTGGAATCTACCCTTAAACTAGGGATGGTGACCCTGTGGCCATTTAGATGTTACAGGACTACAACTGCCATCATCCTTGACGCTGGGCCATCTTGGATGGGGCTGTTGAGAGCTAAAGTCAAACAACATTGGGCAACATTGGGAGGGGGGCAGATTAACCATCCCTGCCTTAAACCTTTAATGAATTCTCTGTCTGAGGGGTGGGCAAAGTGTTCTGATGGTCTGCATTATAAGAGATCTGCATCATAATTCTCTGTTAAGTTTGTGGCTTAACAAACATTATTCAATGCAATTTGTAGAGATAGCCCTGCAATGTCTGGCTGGAAGTAAACCCATGTGAATTCAGGGACTTCTTAGTAAGGCTGGGATCTTGCGAAGCTCAGCAGTAATTTACCTATGAGAAAACAATTATGGGTGAAGTCTTTTTGTTGTTGTTCCTAAGGCTTTTGGAAATTGACAGCTTTTAACGAAAGGGCTGGTGCATTGCTGCTTTTACTGTAATTTTTTATATGGTTTTAATATATTTCCTAAGTGTATAGGGATTTACTTCTACAGTATCAGTGCTTAGTTGCTTCTTAAATATGGCTTTTTTCTGTTCTAAACCATTTATATTTTTTATATGCAAGCCGTCTTGAGTCCCTTAATCAAATAACTCTAGAATTGTAAGGGGCCACGAGGGTCATCTAGTCCAACCCCCTGCATTGCAGGAATCTTTTCCCCAATGTGGACTTCGAACCCATGACCACGAGATTATGAGTCTTGTGCTCTAGCAACTGAGCTATCCCAGACTCAATATATCTAACATGTAAGAGCACAGAATGGGCTGCTTTCCAAGAAAGCCGTGACTGTGGCTGCAATCCTGTGCCCACTTACCCGCGTGTAATCCTCAACGACTTCAACAGGGTTTCGAACTGGATGGGGGAGCTGCGTGCCGAGATTCCCGCAATGCAGGGGGTTGGACTAGATGACCCTTGGGGTCCCTTCGAACTTTACCAGGCTGTGATTCTGCGATACTTCTGAGTAGACCTGGCCTCGCCTGTGTTTCTGTGCGCTACTCTCCTCGGTGAACTGCGGGAGCACCATAGCTGTCAACTTTTCCCTTTTCTGGTGAGGAATCCTATTCGGAATACAGTGGTACCTTGGGTTAAGTACTTAATTCGTTCCGGAGCTCCGTTCTTAACCTGAAACTGTTCTTAACCTGAAGCGCCACCTTAGCTAATGGGGCCTCCTGCTGCTGCTGCCCCACGATTTCTGTTCTCATCCTGAAGCAAAGTTCTTCACCTGAAGCCCTATTTCTGGGTTAGCGGAGTCTGTAACCTGAAGCGTATGTAACCCGAGGTATCACTGTAAGGGAATTTCCCTTTTAAAAAGGGAAACGTGAGCACACGCTTCCTGGGCTTGGAGCGCCAGGGGGGCAGCTGCTTCCCTCAAACTTTGAATCTCCCGGCCCCCCCCCCCCACTTTTCTCTCGCGGGCACGCGCCGGGCGCGCTCCCGACCCCCGCAGCCCATTGGAGACGCGTAAAAGCGGCTACCTGGAGGGAGGAGGCAGCTTCCGCGCCGCTGCTGCCCCCGGGAGGGGAGGCTGGCGGGCTGCGGGGGGCGCAGCAGCGGCAGGCGGCGGCTCCCCCGGCCCAGAGCAGCGCCCAGCATCCCGGCGGAAGCAAGCCGGGGCCAGCCAGGCTGCCAGGCCACCAGCTGCACCAGCGCCCACTTGGGCCGAACTTCTGGACTCTGGCCCCCAGCTCCCCGCCTGCGCGCTCCAGGCTCCGCTCGGCTGGGGAGGGAGAGGCGGAGAGGCGGAGGACGCAGGCGCAAAGGGGGACACACACACACACACACACACACACACACACAACCCCCCCCACACACACACAACCCCCCAGGCTCCGCTCGGCTGGGGAGGGAGAGGCGGAGGACGCAGGCGCAAAGGGGGACACACACACACACACACACACACACACACACAAAGGGACACACACACACACACACACACACACACACGGACGCGCGCACACACACACACACACACACACAGACACACAAAGGGACACACACACACACACACAAAGGGACACACACACACACACAAAGACACACACACACACACAAAGGGACACACACACACACACACACACACACAAACACACAAAGGGACACACACACACACAAACACACAAAGGGACACACACACACACACACACACACAGACACACACACACACAACCCCCCCCCCAGGCTCCGCTCGGCTGGGGAGCGAAGAGGCGGAGGACGCAGGCGCAAAGGGACACACACACACACACACACACACACACACACACACACACAAAAAGACACACACACACACACACACACACACACAAAGGGACACACACACACAAAGGGACACACACACACACACACACACACACAAAGGGACACACACACAGACACACAAAGGGACACACACACACACACACACACACACACACACAGGGACACACACACACACACACACACACAACCCCCCCCCGGCCATTTTATATCTGCGCTCCTTGCCCCCATCGTCGTTGTTAGGCGTTTATACCCCGCCTCCTCCCCCCCCCCCCAAGACGGCTTACAGATAACAAATCAGAACAGTTACAGATGGGTAGCCGTGCTGGTCTGCCATAGTCAAAACAAAATAAAAAAATTCCTTCCAGTAGCACCTTAAAGACCAACTATGTTAGTTCTAGGTATGAGCTTTCGTGTGCATGCACACTGTATCTGATACGTGTATCTGAAGAAGTGTGCATGCACACGAAAGCTCATGCCAAGAACTAACTTAGTTGGTCTTTAAGGTGCTACTGGAAGGAATTTTTTTATTTTGTTTTAAATAAGAACAGCTTAACGACACGGGGAGGGAGAGCGGGGAATCAAACATGAAGACAGCAGTTAAACATTCATGGAATTAAAACGATATATCTGTTTCTTTTCTTTTTTTTAACTTCTTTTTATTCATTTTCTATAACCAAACAACAGCGAAGAAAGAAAAAAAATAGCCAACACATACCAAAAAAAGGAAAGGAAAAAGAAAGAAAGGAAGACATCAACCAAATCAAAACACCTAAACCAACCAAAAAACAAACATTAATTAACAATAAATAACGTTTGACTTCCCTCCATCTCGGTTTTGGGTTCTGTGAATATTAAACCCATTCTGCAGTTTTTCATTTTTTAACGTAAACACATCGCAAGGGTTATATTAAACCTACTGTGTTTTTTATAACTATATATCTGTTTCTAGATACAATAGAGATACAATATAGCATGCACACACGAATCTAATACTAGATCCGTATCTATTTATAGATATACATTGCTTTTTTCTAAAAAAATGTTTAGGGGTACTCTCATTTTGACTTAATAAAATCCCCGTTTTATAGTTCAAATTGGGAAAAATAAATACAATGGACATAAGTACAAATATTCACAAAATGTTTAGGGGTATGTGTACCCCTGCGTCCCCCCCCCAGAAAAAAAAGCACTGGATACACACATACACACCCCTAAAACATATATATATATAAATATGTATCTACAGACCCTCCAAGTGTCCCTATTTTCCAGGGACAGTTCTGGATTTACAGAAGGCAGGATTTACTGATTTAATCCCTTATTTTCCTTGGATAAATGTTGGATATAATATCTATATAGATATCTACATATATCTATAGATCTATTTATACACATCTATCTGTATACAGATACATACACACACACAACTCTATTGAAACATTATGGGCCTAGAAACAAGAACATTAGTAGCGGGCAAGGAAGAAAAGACATTTAATCTTTGCTAAGGGCCACCCCCTGCCCTCCAACGGTCTCACCTGCTTGGATGGGCAAATTTAGGAGTAGGAGAGGGGTAGGATTGTGCTGTTAAATGACACAGAAGCACAACATCCTGCATCCTAAACCCACCTCTCCCTGGTGCCCCTTTGCTCTTTGGATCTTTCTTCCCAGTAGCCAGCCAACATATATTTATAAAGTTGGCATCAACTATTTTGCTTTTTTATTTTTTAACCTAGGACAGAGGCTTTGTGCCTTTCAGCATATGCCTGATGGCCCTCTATGTATCCCATTCTCTCTACATGCTGGGGAAATATCCACCTGTTTCCCCTCCAGATTGTGACAACTCTGTGTTGGTTTTGGGGATGCGAGAGCTTCTGGGTGCAAGGCACCCATAATTTCAAGATAATGTAATTATCAGAACTTAATCAAGGTTTAGGGAGCTTCACCTCAGCGCTATGCCATCCTCTTTTTCACCTCAGTCTAGCGGGTAAGGGCAACTCTCCTGAGTTCAATGGCATTTACTTCTTAAAATATCCAAACAAGTACAAACAAATCTGAACAAAATAAAAAAATTCCTTCCAGTAGCACCTTAAAGACCAACTAAGTTAGTTCTTGGTATGAGCTTTCGTGTGCATGCACACTTCTTCAGATACACAGTGTGCATGCACACGAAAGCTCATACCAAGAACTAACTTAGTTGGTCTTTAAGGTGCTACTGGAAGGAATTTTTTTATTTTGTTTTGACTATGGCAGACCAACACGGCTACCTATCTGTAGCTGAAACAAATCTGAGGCTGCCATCCTTTGCATGCTCAGTTGGGAGCTAAATGGAGTTAACAAGAACAACAACAACCCTTTAGGCTGAAGTTATACCCTGTGAGTGTGAGCTGAATTGGCCACATAAAAGATTTCCATGTTTGTTTTCTGTGCCATGTGGATGACTCTGTGCACGGTCAAATGCCCCACAAAACCAGCCGAGCAAATAACCTCTGTGCAGGGCCGGATTTAGGTTTGATGAGGCCCTAAACTACTGAAGGTAATGGGGCCCTTTATATGTCCAGCTGTCCTTTGTCCACAACAAATTGTTGCTTTTTTGTGCTGAATATATGCTATATTGTAATTTATGGACCCAATAGGTATCTAAAGCCATTTGCACATGCAGAATGTAGGCACCCTATATATAAAAATGAGCAAACCGGTGATATTTTAGGGAGCAAGCTAGCAGGCCAGGCCCATTACTTATCAGGCTTCCTCAACCTTGGCCTGCCAGATGTTTTGGGACTACAACTCCCATGATCCCTAGCTAGCAGGACCAGTGGTCAGGGGTGATGGGAATTGTAGTCCTAAAACATGTGGGAGGGCTGATGTTGAGGAAGCCTGACTTACATCACAGGAGCCTACACAACACAAAACTGTTGTGTAGGTTTTATTTTGTTTTTTATCTTATATTTTGGAAATGTACATCCATTTTTTTCCCTTTAAATTTTTATTTTGTTTTTTATCTTATATTTTGGAAATGTACATCCATTTTTTCCCCTTTAAATTTTTATTTTGTTTGTTATCTTATATTTTGGAAATGTACATCCATTTTTTCCCCTTTAAATTTTTATTTTATCTTATATTTTGGAAATGTACATCCATTTTTTCCCCTTTAAATTTTTATTTTGTTTGTTATCTTATATTTTGGAAATGTACATCCATTTTTTCCCCTTTAAATTTTTATTTTGTTTTTTATCTTATCTTTTGGAAATGTACATCCATTTTTTCCCCTTTAAATTTTTATTTTGTTTGTTATCTTATATTTTGGAAATGTACATCCATTTTTTCCCCTTTAAATTTTTATTTTATCTTATATTTTGGAAATGTACATCCATTTTTTCCCCTTTAAATTTTTATTTTGTTTGTTATCTTATATTTTGGAAATGTACATCCATTTTTTCCCCTTTAAATTTTTATTTTGTTTGTTATCTTCTATTTTGGAAATGTACATCCATTTTTTTCTTTTAATTTTTTTTTGGGGGGACCCCAAAAGAGTGGGGCCCCAGGCTGTAGAGCTTGTTTAGCAGCTCATACGTAACCCCGGCCCTGCCTCTGTGCGTAGCTAGGCCGCATGCTCACAAATGGGCCCTCCACCTCCGGGACCCGCGAAGGCGGCGAGCAGAGGCCAGGGCCGGAACCATCTTTCTGGCGGAACGTTGGGCGCGGGGCGCGGTTGCGGGCGGCGACGGACCTTCCTGCGGCCGCTTCGCCGGAGCCCCGCCCCCCGGAAGGTCTCCCGCGGGTGGTCGTCCGCCGCCGGCTGCCGCCATGTACCGGCCGGGCTTCCGGCCCCCCACGCCCCCTTGCTCCGGCTTCCGCGGCCCCCACCCGGACAGAGGAGGAGGCGGCGGCGGCGGCCCCCCCTTCGCGGGCTCCCCTCAGGGCTACGGGAGCCCCCGGCACACGCCCCCCTACGGGCACCGCGCGCGGCCCTACGCCTTCGGGGGGCCCTCGCCGCGCAGGCCCCGCAGCGCCAGCCCCTACGGCGGGGGCGGCAGGTCCCCCGGGGGAGGAGGAGGAGGAGCCTTCCAGCAGCAGCCGCCGCCGCCTTTCAAGCAGCCGCACTCCGGGGGCTTCCGGAGATTCAGCCAGGTAGGGAAGCAGCCGGGTCCCATCCCATGGCTGCGGGGGGCGGGGGTGGACTGGATGACCCTTAGGTACCCTTTCCAACTCTGCCATTGGAAGAATAGAACTGTGGAAAGGGGTCCCGATTTACGTGTAAGCTAAATAAGCGATATAGGGCCCCACTCTCTTACCCCCCCTTCACTAACAAAACAAAACAAATTCCTTCCAGTAGCACCTTAAAGACCAACTAAGTCAGTTCTTGGTATTAACTAAGTCAGTTCTTGGTATACCAAGAACTGACTTAGTTGGTCTTTAAGGTGCTACTGGAAGGAATTTGTTTTGTTTTGACTATGGCAGACCAACACGGCTACCTATCTGTAACCCCCCTTCACTATTAATTGTTTTAATAGTATTTGTATTAATAGTATTAATAGTAATTAGTAATAGTAACTATTAATAATTAATAGTATTAATAGTAATGATTAATAGTATTAATACTATAATTAATAGTATTAATAGTAATTGTATTAATTGTATTTCAGTTCAACAATTGCTTTGATAAAATACATACTTTGTTATGCGCAAATGGCTTTCGATACCTATTTGTTGTTGTTTAGTCGTGTCCGACTGTTCGTGACCCCCTGGACCAGAGCACGCCAGGCACTCCTGTCTTCCACTGCCTCCCGCAGTTTGGTCAGACTCATGTTTGTAGCTTCAAGAACACTGTCCAACCATCTCGTCCTCTGTCGTCCCCTTCTCCTTGCGCCCTCCATCTTTCCCAACATCAGGGTCTTCTCCAGGGAGTCTTCTCTTCTCCTGAGGTGGCCAAAGTCTTGGAGCCTCAGCTTCAGGATCTGTCCTTCCAGTGAGCACTCAGGGCTGATTTCCTTAAGAATGGATGCGTATGATCTTCTTGCAGTCCATGGGACTCTCAAGAGTCTCCTCCAGCACCAGAATTCAAAAGCATCAATAGATACCTATTAGGTCAATACATTTGGACCTAATACAGTGGACCCTCCAGTTTTGTACCACCCTGGTTTTGGAACTTTCAGGTTACGAACCCAGAAAACGTTTGCAGAAGTGGCACCTCTAGTTACATTTTTTGGGGGTGTGCACGGACCCCCGAAACAAATTCAGTTCGTATCCAGAGGGTCCACTGTATATTCAACACAAAAAACAGCAACAATTTGTTGTTGACAAAGGACAGCTGGAGATATAAGGGGCCCCATTACCTTCAGTAGCTTAGAGCCTCATCAAACCTGAATCTGGCCCTGCCAAGGTCATCTAGTCCAACCCCCTGCCATGTAGGAAAATCTCAGCTGAAGCATCCATGACCAATGGCACTCACCCAACCTCTTCCTAAATACCTCCAAGGAAGGAAAATCCGCCACCTACCGAGGGAGACTGGTTTTGCAAATTGGTGACAAATCATCTGCAGCCTAGTCACTAGACTGAATGCAGTACAATATCTGGCAAGCTGGTCAATTCCAAAGTTTTGCATTGTTTTCTAAATGCAAGTAAAATAAATGCGTTGAATTTGATCCCTCTCTTGGCTATCATGTGGCCCTCCAGATGTGGAGTACAGCTCCTATCATTCCTGGGAGTTTGAGTTTCAACTGCACTCCTGTGTTGAGACATCAGAAAGTTTTCTGAAACAAAGTTTTCCAGTTAAAGATTTTCTGAAAAATATGTGTCTCTGGCCATTGCAGGCCCAGGTTGCCACAAAAGTCTTGGAGGCAAGTGTTGGCTCTTTACAGCAATTAGCAAAGAGCCAAGTAAGAAAAATCATTTTATTAGACCAACTGATAAATGCAAGTTCTAAATTTTAGGAAATACTAAATAGGTTTGAAGTCAAACCTAACCAGTGGTGCTTAGTAATATATTAACAAAACAAAAATGAACTCATAAGCAGGATCTGCTATAATTGGATTAAAACATGTGCTTGTTTTCCAAACCAGCCAAATTAAGACACTGTTAATTTAGCAAGACTGGGAAGAAAATTGATGAACTAGTGGAAATTTGTTGTTTGAAAATTAAGTCTCCTAGTTTAAATTGGGAAACGTAGCTTCTGAGACTAAACAGCTATATTCCACTTATTTATATAGAACATAATCCACTCCCTGTATGTGTGGTTCATAGAATCTAAAATGGATACTTACGTTGTGAGCTTTCTACCTAGAATGTATCTAATTTGTATTGTATAATACAGTCGTACCTTGGAAGTCAAATGGAATCAGTTCCGGAAGTCCATTCGACTTCCAAAACATTCGGAAACCAAAGCATGGCTTCTGATTGGCTGCAGGAAGCTCCTGCACCTGAGAGAGTATATGCATGGGTCTTTCCAAACCTAAATTATACAAATGTTGCATTCAAAGCCCAGTTGGCTGCTTGCTATCATTCCCATAAATTGTATCCAACAGGCTGTTTACAAGGCTTACACCACACACAGGGATTTATCAGCCTTCCCTCCCGCTGCAGCCTCTTGCGCCTCCATCGGAATCAGGGTACCCTTGAAGCAATATGAGATTGCTGCACCTGGAAATCTGAGAAATGCCATGACACTGAAAGCCCTGGAGCATCTTTGAAAACTAGCCAATTTGTTTTGAACGTTAAAAGATGCAGCTGTTTATAACCTTCTATACTTGCTTTAATACAGACCTACTATTTGCACCTTCTGTAGTCACAGAATTTACACTATATTATGTTCTAAGACAAACAAAATACAAATTACCACGGCACTTTAAAACATCTGTTTACATGGACAGCTAGTGATTAATCTATACAAAATAAACTTGGTTTTAAAAGAAAAACAATAACTTGTAGCATTTAGCAGGTCTTGAACACCTTCTGAAAGCTCGGCATCTAATTAGACTGTTTACTCCTTTTCCTCATGGCTTTTCTCTCAAAGGGATCACCCAGGACATCTACCCCATTGGGAACACCACACGGTAGAGAGAAAAGAATGTCTAATGATGATGTGGAAAACTATTACAAACCTTCAATGCTTGAAGACCCCTGGGCTGGCCTAGAGCCCATATCTGTTACGGATGTTAACCAGCAATACAGCAGTGAGCAAACCACATACACTGGCAAAAAGGGGAGGTATTTCAGTTAACATTTATGCAAGTGAAAAAACAACTGTGAGAAAACTGGGCCAACCTTCATACGTAAGATGGCAAGTAATAAAGAACTTAGAAAATTCTTTTATTTGAACTGACCATATGGAAGTGGGACATCCGCCTATGGAAAGCAAAGTATTCTTTAGTCACCAGCAAATCAGTCTGTGTCAGTTTCTTATATTCATCTTTTCCATGCCATATTATATACTATTAACCCGAGAAAGTGGTATATTTTAGGTTTGAACATTTTTAGAACAAAGTTTTAAAATAAAGTAAATGTTTTGTAAAACTCACAAATGCTTACTGCTTTTTGTTAAGTCATACTAAAGGTAATGCTACTGAAATTTCTTGCAGCCTGTAAATACATGCAGGTTATAGAAGCTATTATACGATATCTGCTAAAATTGTTTAATATTAGAACTGCCAATCTTGCAACCTCTTCTGTTCAGAAAGTCATCTACTCCTATATATTTTCATATTTGAAAAATTATATTTGGGAACAAAACTTTACTAATTTGTAACAAAAGACCACCTTATAAGAATCCATGTTGAACCTGCATACAAAAATTACCTTATTTAAATAAGCCACTAAGTAGAACTGGGTAAACCTAGGGGCAAGTAAGTTTTGTTCACCTGATAAATACACTGCTGCTATCAGTTTTTCAAATGTCACCTTCTGGTAGGACTTTTATTTAGGAATACAAGATGACTGGGCTTTGCTAGTTTGGGTTTTGCTCTACATTTCAAAAGCAGATTAATAGAGAATGAAATAAGTTAGTGCAAAATTTTTAACTTGAGTCTGATTATTTTTGGAAACCTCACAAGAATACATTTTGTGCTACTTGGCTTTGTAGACACTTGAGTAACTGGACTTGCTTCAGTTAAAAAAAAGTTCAGCTTCTCATGACTTTATTTCTGTAGCCTTCATGGTGGATTTATTCACCAGCTGTGCTTATAACTTCTGGACTACTTATTTTATATTACTGCTGCTATACCAGCAGGAATGGAAAGTATAAACATTCACATTTTTCCTAATTTAAATCTAATGGAGGAATTAAATATTTTAATAAGGAAAGGAAATCTAGCAATGAGTTGGTTATGCATATAATTTAGAGGTGCATTCAGACAACCCTTTTTTTTTTTTTAGCTCACCCCCAAATAGATTTATTTCTAAAAAAGGATTTAGAGGTTTGCGTACAGAGCTGTTGGATAATGTCCAATGTCTATGATGCAGCTTTCTCTGTGTAGCAGGCTAAATTGTGAATTTCAAAAGCTACAGAGGGTATGTATGTAAAAGTGTATCAGCACAGTTTAATGTTTAGTACTTTTTAGAAATCAAATAACCAACTGTTTTGGATTTCTATAATACAAAATGTTCCCAAAGGGTATGGATTTGATTTGATTTTTATTTTTTAAATAAAGATGCTGTTGAAATCGAAGCATCAGTTCTACATTGTTTGGGGACAAGTCTTTTCACAATAAATACATCTCATTTCCCCGTATGATTACTCATGAGTCACTTGCATTTGCTAGTCATTGAAACCAGATTAGCCTTCTGAAATCTGAGTCAGCAATTAGCAGTGCCAAGAACGTGCATTAACAACATAGAATCTTAAGATACTAAAGCTTGTGTTTATATGCAATATAAGGCTGTGGAAATTGCCGACAAGCAGCTGATCACATGGGAGCTGTAACATTTGAACAGCTGCCATCTATGTTACTGGTGGATTTTAAGTGTTCCAATGAACCTGCAGCCCCCTTCTACTTGTTTAGCCAATTCATGTGAGTAATCTCTCCTTTTAAGCCAAATTATTCTTAAATAAACTGAATTTAATACAACTGTATCATTTGAGAGCGAATTAAAAATGGTTTACAATTGAGGTTCATGCAAGGTAACTTGATTTACAGGAAATAACTAAGGCAAATAGTAGGTGCTATATGGCAGTGTGGTTAGCAGCTACCAAACTATTGAATAAGGTATGCCTTAAACACTGTTGGGTTATTAAACCAACCCATTTTCAATGTCTCATAGAAATGTAGATTTGGAAGTCCAACCTCCTGCAATGCAGAAATCTCAATTACCATATTTTTCGCTCTATTGGACGCAGTTTTTCCCCTCCAAAAATTGAGGGGAAATGTGTGTGCGTCCTATGGAGCAAATGCAGGCTTCTTCCATAGCCGCACGCAACCCCTCCGGTAGGGAGAGGCTGCACGGGGCTATGGCTTCTTTAGCCCTGCGCAGCGTCTCCCGGCAAGGAGAGTCTGCACGGGGGCTAAAGGGGAAGCCAGATGGATCCCGCTCGCTGCCTTGCCTTCTTCCATAGCTGCGCACAACCCCTCTGGCAGGGAGAGGCTGCACGGGGCTAAAGGGGAAGCCAGATGGATCCCGCTCGCTGCCTTGCCTTCTTCCATAGCTGCGCACAACCCCTCTGGCAGGGAGAGGCTGCACGGGGCTAAAGGGGAAGCCAGATGGATCCCGCTCGCTGCCTTGCCTTCTTCCATAGCTGCGCACAACCCCTCTGGCAGGGAGAGGCTGCACGGGGCTAAAGGGGAAGCCAGATGGATCCCGCTCGCTGCCTTGCCTTCTTCCATAGCTGCGCACAACCCCTCTGGCAGGGAGAGGCTGCACGGGGCTAAAGGGGAAGCCAGATGGATCCCGCTCGCTGCCTTGCCTTCTTCCATAGCTGCGCACAACCCCTCTGGCAGGGAGAGGCTGCACGGGGCTAAAGGGGAAGCCAGATGGATCCCGCTCGCTGCCTTGCCTTCTTCGATAGCTGCGCACAACCCCTCTGGCAGGGAGAGGTTGTGTGCAGCCTGTACGCTGCTCTTTGGGGCTGGGGGGGGGAATATTTTTTCCCTTGATTTCCCCCCCTAAAAACTGGGTGCGCCCTATGGTCCGGTGCGCCCTATGGTGCGAAAAATACGGTAGATCACACATGGCAGGTGGCCATCCCACCTCTGCTTAAAATCCTCCAAGGAAAGCGAATCCACTAGGTACAATTCCACAAGAAGAGAATTAGGGTGGAAAGGCTAAGGCAAACGGAGGGTGTGTGGAGGCTAAATTATAACCAAGTGCATTATGAAGATGTTCAACTTGCTTACTGTTTATGTCATCGGTTGCAAACAACCTGGTTTTTTTGCCCAGAGGCTTGCATTCAGTTTTGGCCAGCCCTCGAGGGACTGCGTGCCAACAACTGCTGTGACTACACACACAGAGAGACACACAGGTCCCCTTCTTGAACTAATCCATGCAGATCAGATGAGAAGGGAAGATTATCACCAATCTGATGACAAAGGAATTGCTGGGCAGTCCTTGCAACTTTAAACAATCTCCACCAATCACAGTGCTGTCTCTACTTAAAAGCAACCTTTTGCCAGCTCTAGAAGGGGTGAGGTGGCATAAGCAGAGGTTTCTGTACGGAATATTTATCCTCAAGTGTAATTCAGCAATAATAAAGACGTTTTTCCTAGGCGTAATCCCTCTCAGCCTAGCAGTAAGGAGGCAGGATGGAGGGTCCCATACTGTCATTAAAGAACAAAGAAACTTTGGAAAGAGGAAAAAAGCACTGCATCCTTTTCAACTTGGGTTGAGACGCAGGTAAAAGGTAATAAATTTCAGGGCGACATTACTTCTGTCAAGCCTTATTACTAATTTATAAAAATCTAGTGTGGAACATATAATCTTAAGCATAGCTCATTTGTAAGTCATTCATGTGTTTCCCAAGTCTGTACTTCTTATATTTAGGCTATAGTTTTTAATAGTGAAGAATCTGAATTCTACCAGTCCTCAAAATTACATCAAAAATGCTCCCTAGTAATTTGTTACACAGAGGAATGCTTCCTTCCAGGTGCCAATGGATGTCTTGAATACTTACCTTCTGCACAGAGAAAGGATGGCTTCCTTGTACTGAAAGCTTTGCCACTTGCTTTTGTTAGCAAGTGTGCTACAGAGTGCAAATTTCACTTATCTTCTCTTAAGGTTTAGAAAATTGAAGAACACTGAAAAAGGCAGTTGACTAGGTAGTTTACCACCCTCTTAGGTCAATCTATAAAGCTTCCCTTGTATGAAATTATATTTGACTTATTCCTGAAGACATATTGATGCATGTCAGAACTGAAATCCCCAAAGCACCTCTCTCGAGAGCTGGGTTTCCCAAACTTGGGTCTCCAACTGTTTTTGGAATACATTCCCACTGATCCTGCTAGCTAGGGATGATGGGAGTTGTAGTGTGACAACAGTTGGGAGACCCAAGTTTGGGAAACCCTGCTCTAGAGAGAGTTTCCTTAGTGAAGCAGATTCCATCAGATTTATGGAATATTCAAAAGAACATGCCAACATCAAGAAGCCGTTGAATCCTTGACTTGGAGAGACTGGCCTTTGTCCATGTTTGCAGGATTTTGGGAACAGCAGAATAGTTTGATTCAAACATGTATTTATAACAGGGCGGGGGAACCTATAGCCTTCCAAATGTTGAACTCCAATTCCCATTAGCTCAAGCCATTATGGCTTGTGGTTACAGATGATGGAAGTTGTAGTCCAGCAATATCCACAAGTCCAAATATTACCCAAGTTTTGAAACTGCCAATATAGATTCCCCTTTGGCCCTGTAGCATTAAGGGGTGGACAACATGTTTTAGGGAGCTTAAAAAGCCATGGGTTCTGCCTAGACTGGAGCCCCTTCTTTCTTCCACATGCCCAAAGGAAAGTATTGTCCAAGGCAGGACGCCACTTGGAATGGGCTCCAATGCAGCGCCAGAAATTACAATCAGAAAATGAAATCCAGAGAACTGGACCTGAACCAATCTTTATTTTGCTAGATTGTGCATGAATGGAAACTGGGAAGAGGTAGGATACTAACTAATTAAAAGTTTTAGCATAGTGTTATTGCTGTTTTTACTCACTTTTGAGCAGGCCTTTACTAAACTGATTTATTGAGGAAGATGTGTTCCAAACCCAGCATCTTCTATAGGAAATGCGTCAACACAAGCTGTTAAGCTTAAGCATTTTCTTCCAGTTTAGCTGCTTTTATTTTCAGTCAGGATTCTCTAAACGATACTGCAGATGACCAATGTCATATTTACAGGGGAGTTCCAACAAATTTGACACCCTACAATGCAAGATTCACTTAAGTCAAGAATTTGAAGCAGACAATGTTAGGTTTGCTTCTAAAAGATTCAAGTCACAGCTGACAAGACTACATTTGTAATTTTGTTCATAGAAACATTACATATTTAGAAAATAGCTACATGTGCACTAACTTATCAACTGGATAATCAGTTGGGAACTGTTTTTCCAATATGGTCATTTAAAAACATTTCAGTACACAGAAAGCCTAGCCAGTCTCCCGGCTGAGTCTCATTCTCACAGAACAATTTTATATTGCTGGAAATCGTCATCTTTGGAGCCAGAATGGTATTTCCTTGAACCATCTTTTGCTTTTAGGCTGAACATGTGATGAAATTTCAAAACAGATTCAAATCAAGTAGCAAGTTAGTGGAATAGTTTAATACAGAATTGGTTGGCACAGTCCCAGTTTTCATAAGTCTTAACTGCCTATTAATTTCATTGCATTAAATGCTGGTTATGTAACTTTGGTTACATTCTGCAGCAAATTATGTGGAAAGAAGCAGGTGTCAGTTTTCCAACACAAAACTAGTTATTGTTAATTTGATATAACAATATGCTATTCTGTTGTTGTTTTTTAATAAAAAGACTATTTTGAATAAAACAGGACACTAACTTTTATTTGGTAAAGGAATTAGAATAAGAGCTCTTACAGAAAATGGAAGGAAACCTACCTTTCTTCATTACTGTCCATACATTCTCAATTTTCTTCACTTAATTCATTAAGGGGATAGTTGTAATTTGGGAAAGAGAAAGTTTTTCTAATTTGACTTTTCTAACTGCTTGTAAGAATCCCATAAAGAATGCCATCTATTCCCCTTGTCCATAATTTACTCTGAATGTAGTGTAAATATTAAATATTTGTATCAAACTACAAAGTACCTTCCAACAGCCTTTTGCATTTAATGAAATGTTCTTCAGACCTTAAGCTTACATTGTTAAGGCACTTACCATTCAAGTAAAACAGTTTTTATACAAACGCTGGGAAGATGGACAGGATATTTTACTGGACGAATGACTTTGCAAGTAAATCAAATCGATGCCCAAATATGTATAAAACTGTTATATCAAGAAAGACTGTGTTTTATTGTCTGAAATGAGCACAAAGAACTCCTTCCACAGATAACACTGAAAGCAGTGCAAAGACTGACAGTGACTTTTTGACTAAAAGGTAGTTTTGTAAAAAGAAATACCAAATAAATCAGTGCCCTGCTTTGATTGTTGTAAAATTTTTACATAAAAGTTGGTCCAAACTTACAAAAAAAAGCACAAGTGTGTGCATAGTTCAGATCTGACAATGTGCCATAAAAAGCTGATGTCCCTAAATTTAGCATCGACTAACTGCCAAAATATAAAATTTATAGCTAGAATTTGCAAAGATGTACAATCAATTATCTGGTTCTCAGAACAGCATGAATTGTAAGCAATTTCTTATTGTATGCAAGACCCTTTCCCACATAAAAATAAAGCTGTTGAATTAACATTATTCAAGTCTATTGGATTGCTGCTTTGAAATCACAGCTACGAAGTCTTTCCAGGTAAAAACGATGTGCCTGAGGGAAAAAGAAAGAAACAGATGCTCAATATGGCAATCCTCTGCCTCGTCCTCTGACACTTGATGTGCTAATGTGTCCCCTGTATCCTTGTGAATATCCAGGTCCTTGGGCAGGAGAAGTCCACGTTTGTCCATGCATGTGGCTAACACTGCTGGGGGGTTCTTGTAAATTACTTCCATAGCTATAGTTCTGTGTCTTTGAGGACAAGGAATGAGTACCTTCAGACCCTGTGCATGTGTCACCACTGTTACCCAGAACTGTGATGGGACCATGGCTATATTCAAATCTATGGTCCTTATCACCACTAAATAGCATGGGACCAGTGTTGAGGTAAATGTCTCCATAACCAGTTACTGAGCTATGAAATGGTTCTGAAAAGGCAGGAGGCGGAGGGGCACCACTAGAGTGAGATGAAGCAGTACTGTAGGTCTCCAAGGGCTGAACATCTGAATTTCCAATGAAGTTTCCCCTTTCTAGTGTCCCAGACGATCCACTTCCTATTCCATCACTACTGCTGTAATGAGCAGAGGAGAATGTAGATGACCCAAAACTATCCTTATAATCTGGACCTGCTACAAAAGAGTCTCTTGATTGGAAATCCATACTAGATGTTGCTGGTTTCTCCGTTGTTTGAGCCTGATGGTGAGCAAGCAGCTGTAGAAGAGCTGCTTTCACTCCAGCATGAGGATCCATCCCTGAAGACAGGTTTTGGTTCGCTGTCCGATAATCAAGATCTTCTTCAGTGACAGGTGGTGGTTCTGGTGGCTCAGGGGGGCGCTGGTCTGGGGGCAAGATGCGAGGTCGTTCCTCTGGCGTCTGGGGTCTCATCTCAGGTTGCCTGACCAAGTCCTCTTGTCCTAAATGGATTTTTAAAGAATTCAGAATGAGATCTGTAACCACATATTGGTTCATCAAACAAAAATTAAGAGTACGTTGTTGAATGTCTTAAGTTTGATCACAGAAAGACATAGATTTCCTACAGCATGTCAATCAGAGGCTGGAGAATTCAGCTGTAGTCACATTAAAATCATTGGGACTTAAGTTAAAGCCTCATTGATTCCATTGGAAATAAAGTATTACTTTGTCTGGAGCAAAGTACGTGACCTTCTCAAACAAGAAAATGAATACCACGTAAGTTAAAGGGTTGGTTAGGTCTAGTCAAAGGTGACTATGGGTTGCAGCACTCATCTCACTTCAGGCTGAGGGAGCTGGTCTTTGTCCACAGACAGCTTTCTGGGTCATGTGACCAGCATGACTAAGCCGCTTCTGGTGCAATGGAACACCGTGACGGAAGCCAGAGCACACGGAAACGCTGTTTACCTTCCTGCCGCAGCAGTACCTATTTATCTATTTGCACTGGTGTACTTTCGAACTGCTAGGCTGGCAGAAGCTGGGACAGGGCAACGGGAGCTCACCCCATGATGCGGATTGTGCCACCCATGTCCCATAAGCACATCTAATGAGTGAATATGAAACATCATTATAAGACTTTGCTCTATTTTAATATACTCTCAATATTTGTATACCTTGCTATTCATGTGGCATTGAATTTTGACTACACTGACTGGAACAGAACCAACTACACCCAGGCTTGTATCAAAAGATCTTTGCAGGCCAAAGGATTGTCAGGGCATGTTTTGCTCGAATGAGTCACAGCCCCCCCATGCTACATGCCAAACCATTTTTGAAAGTGAGGAGGGTGTCAAAAAATTATGGAATAAGCCCCTATGCCATATTGCAAAGTAAAAAAAAACCCACTGTAAAAGTACAACTCCCTGGATCCCAGCCTCCGTTTGTAAAGGTTACATTGCCAGTTTTATGCTGTTATACTGCAATAATAAGCTTCTACTACAAGGGCCTATGTCAGACCATTTTCATTATAGAATACTGTACTATTTACCCATTTTTGACAGGAGTAGCAGCAGAAAAAAACACATAACAAGTAAATACATCCTCTCCTACCTGCATGTGCATATAATGATTTGATAAGATGGGGATAAATGGATACTGGCGATTCTGCATCTTCCCAGGTGCCACCAGATGCAGGCGTACTTGGTTCTGGAGGTTGCCTGGGATGTAATAGCATCTCATTTCCTGATCCATTCTCCTTTTCTTCTAACAAGTTTTCTTTTTGCTTCACTTGCTGAGTCTTTAGTAGCTGAGATAGCAAAACTGTGAATGCACTCTGCACAGCTGCTTGAGTGACCTCAGTGTCAACCTTTGCTTGGGTCAGTTGAGCTGGCTGCGCAGGAGGCAAAGAGGCTGCAGTTTGTTTTAAAGGCTCCTGGTCAGGCGAGAGAGGCAGTGGGAGCTGCTGCTGTTGCTGTTGCTGTTGCTGTTGCTGCTGCTGCTGTTGTTGCTGCTGTTGCTGTTGTTGTTGTTGCTGCTGCTGCTCCTGCTCAGTCTGTTTTTCTCCTGCTTCCAAAATGCCAGCTGGAAGGTTTATTTTATTCAGCTGTTGCTCAGTCTCAGGATTCACCTTAATATTCAGCACTTGAGCAAATTGTGCCATGTTAATACTGGATTTAGACTGAAGCAGGTTTAGGAGAATGGCCACTTCATTTTGATTTAGTGGCTGACCACTGCCTCCTTTCACTGAAAACAAAACAAAAACAGGTGTTTAATATGACCATAGGTAAGGACCAAAGCAAAATAAATTGACAATGACTGTTCAGATGTTTACCTAAACCTTGGCTTAGAATATAGCAATGAGCATCCTACACACTCTAAGGAGGAAAAGAATGAACGTTTCTGTTTTCCTTTTATATCCAAACTCACAGAACAGTAGTTGTTCTAAGTTTTCACTTTCTTCCTATTATACCTGAAGCTCATAAATCAGGTGTATATTTGCTTTCACCAGCACAGATGGATTTTTCAACAAGAAAAATTAAATGAATTTGTACATTACACTTTGGGAAAAGGTATTATCTCAGCAAAATGACCTCAAAATAAATTTTGACATACAAAGGAAAACATGTTTGAATGGTTTTCTCACACCATTTCCTAAACATTCCTAGTTGTCTGGTTGCAAAACCACACTTTCCTAACCTTGATGACCTTACCTCTTGTTCATCTTGCTGCGTCTACCTGTCACTGAACATAAAGGACACGAGGGCAGGAAATCATGGAATAGCCCAAAAAGGCTATGGTGGGTGCTTGAATGTACACACACAAATACATTCTCAAGACAGAAGCTAAAAAAATTACTTGTTGCCACCAGGTGACTATGCAGAGCCAACCACCATTTTGTGTAAGCCCTCTTCTCTGCTAGAAGATAATATGCATATTCAGCATGATCTACACTCTGAGCCACTGTGGAGTAATGGTTAGTGTTGGACCATGACCTGTGAAACCAGGGTCCGAAACCCTACTCAGCCATGAAGCTCCCTTGGGCCAGTCAGCATCTCTTAGGCTAAGCTACCTCACAGGGTTGTTGTGAGGATGAAATAAGGACTATGTACACCATCTTGAGCTCCTTGGAAGAAAAAGGTAGTACAGTGGTACCTCAGGTTAAGTACTTAATTCATTCTAGAGGTCCATTCTTAACCTGAAACTGCTCTTAACCTGAAGCACCACTTTAGCTAATGTGGCCTCCTGCTGCCGCGCCGCCAGAGCACGATTTCTGTTCTCATCCTGAAGTAAAGTTCTTAACCTGAAGCACTTTTTCTGGGTTAGCGGAGTCTGTAACCTGAAGTGTATGTAACCTGAGGTACCACTGTATATAAATGCAATAGATAAATACTCCAGTGGCAAAGAAGAGGGACAATAAATTCCTAAGGGATCAGCTCTCTGTGTCTGGCACAAAAATATGTCAATTATTGTTCTCCTTTATGGGCTTCAACAATAAAAGGTAAGGTGAACAATCTTCCTTTCCTCTTGATTATTTTCAAGGCTGACTGGGCAAATCTGATAATGAAGCTAAGACATTAGATCAGGGGTTGGCAACCTGCAGCCCATGGGCCACAAGTGGCCCAAGAGGGTTGTTTAAACAGTCCACAAGCCACCCCTGAACCGAGCCGCCCGCTTGGCAAGCCCCCACGCTAAACCCCGCACAGCGTGGAGCAGGGACTGGCTTCTGCGGTGCCGGAAATCGCATCTGTGCAGACGCGATCCAGCCCACAGAGCGATCTCTGCAGGAGTGAACTGGCCCAGGCGAGGTAAACCTTGCCGACCCCTGCATTAGATGCAGACACATTAAAGGTATCTGGTGACAAGCAACTTCTATACAAAAGTGTCAGTTCCTGCAACATGTTCACATGAAGTCAATGGGACATACCCACATTTGTCTTACAACAGAAATATACTAAGCTGAATGTGACTGCACATACACAGGTTGCCTGTAGAAAAACTGTTACAAAACCCTAAGTTAAATTTCATTGCCCTGCAGTTTTGTTTGGGAAGCTGTACATGAATTTAATCAATAAGAAATTACTGACCAAGTGCTATGTTAGAACTGCCTTGCATTTTCAGTTGAGAAGCGGTCTGCAGGCCTTGGGGTGTGTTGGCTCTGCTGTCATCCATTCCCAAGGACAAATCCTTCCTTGGGATTTTAGTTGCATCATCGGTCATGCCCATCTGCTTTTGCCTTCTGCGCTTCTTACTCCATAGCTCATGGCAATCCTGCCATAAAGGAAGGCTGTAAAAAAATATATATAATCACTTCAGAAAGCATCATAACATCTGAGATTTAGTGATGAGTCAATAAGACCTCATACCTGAAACAAAAACATCCAAGGGCTCTTGAACTTGTGGCACTGCTTTGCAGTGTCCTTCATTTCTTAACAAAAACCAGGAATAAAACTGTTCAACACAGGATAATACTTGCTGTTGAGGAGCTTTGCAGCAATAAGATACGAGGTATGAATTCCACCACTCAATAGCTATGTAAAGTATCTTGATGCCAAGCTCAGCTGACCTTTCTCATTTAGGCAAATGTTTATGGTCATGTTCCTCATACATTAGATGTAGCCAAAATTATTTTAAATTAACAAAAGCGGGGGCGGGGGGGGGAAGGCTGCCTGTACATTATCTTTTCAAGTTTTTTTCTTTTCTCCATCATGTGTGCAGAAGAAGCACACGGCCCCATTCACATGCAACAGTAAGCCATAGTCTGAATCTACTATGGCTTTCCTTGTACATATGAAGCATACTCATGTCTACTGCTCAAATCAAGCTCTCTTCACTCTACTTCAATGGAAACTGAGAAACAAACCACAGAGCAACAGGCTTTGTATTACATACAAACAAACACTTACAGTTTATTTCTACAAGGACTAAGCCGAGAACAAACCTTGGCTTCAAGAATGAACCTGCTTGTTCAAAGGAAGTCATAGGGTCCACCCCTCTCCCTCACAGAATAAAACGCAGGATTTAAACAAGTAAAACAGCAAACCAATAACTCTCCTTTCCCACAGAGACATTTATAAGCCTGTAGAATATTAATTAGCAGAAGGCCTGATTGAAGAGGAAATTATTCACCTGGCATCTAAAAATATATAATGAAAGAGTCAGGCAAACCTCCCTGGGGAGAGCACTCCACAAACAGGGAGCCACCACAGAAAAGGCCCATTCTCGTGTTGCCACCATCCAGAACTCACGTGGAGGCAGCATAAGAAGAAGGGCCTCAGGTGATGAACACAGAGTCTGGGACGGTTTGCATGGGCAGAGGCGGTCCTTCAGGTATTGCAGTCTCAACCTATACGGGAGTTATGTTCTAGGGACAGTGTCTAAGGCCAAAATCACATATAGTCAAAACATACTCTCCCTGCACCTCCAAATGCTTGCCCAAAGTGTGTACAATGGCAGGTAAGATTGCCACTATTTACCCCCCCACACACACACACACCAATACACACGCTTTGTTTTATTTTGATCGGCCAAGAGTGCTAACGAGTGAACTTGCACAAGTTAGATGCAGGTAAGTTGTGAGTCAACTGTATACCAAAGCTACCCTCCTTACTTGTAGAGCCATTAAATGCTGGAAGTTTTATGAAGTTTAGAAGCATCATTCCAACAGTATGCTCATAATGTATTTTATACACACACCCAGTTGCAGAAAAACTGAAAACATGTGCATCACAGAGCACCTGCTAGTAGAACTGAAGTATTAAAATCTTGTTTCCGTAGCAAATGAACTCTAGAGAGGGGTACTTACTCTGGTGGAGGCATCTTTGAAGGGTCCACATCTCTCAGAAATTCACACTGAAGTGCCTGTTCAGCTGTGCAGCGCTTGCTGGGATCCAAAGCAAGCATGTAATCAAAGAGATCTAGTGCAGCTGCGGGAATACTGTCAAGAAGATGAATAAAGTGATGTAATTTGTCATCAGAGTTCAATTTTGTGTGTTTTCAACCACCTCTTCTAACTTACTGGCTTGGTGAACTTAGTTTTATAATTTACTATACAATTAGGACTCCATGCTATAGACTTCAGGGCAAATTCAAGGCAATTTCCTTTGACAGCATAGGCTTATAATTTATTTCCATTTATATGCTGCTTTTCAGTGGCAGTTCCCAGATTTGCAGAAAAACAAAGAATGCAACTACAAAAACAGGATATTTCAAAGTCAGCTGGGTTCAGAAGAGCAAATTCAAAGCATCTTAGAAATGTAACAAACTTAGGCACAACTGCAATTTACAGCACATAAGGTATAAGCACATGACCATATTTCATAAACATCAAAGCAGTTTAAAAAAGAATTCCTGTGTCTTCAACAGCATCAGGAGAGGCAGGTATTAAAACAGGTGTCACATTTCCAAACATGGAGATTGCAAAGAAGTGGGACCACTAGAAAAAATGAATAAGCCTTAGATAGCATGTGAGGGTTCTCATGATTGTTTTCCACAATATAAACTAGATGTTGGGGATAAATGTTTTTGCCTAATTTTCTTAATTATGTTAGGACCATTTTAAGCAGCTTGCCAATGGAGCCCACCTGTAGCATTCTATGTGCTTGCCATACCTCACCTATGTCTGCTGTGTCAGCATGGAAAAGCTGGATAGCCCTGCTGGCTTATCCATTCAGCTGACACACAGTAACTAAAAGTACAGTTCAAAATTGAAGCCAGCTGAATGGAAAACTCTTTCTATCTATAATATCCTTGCTTTGGAAGTTACGGGGAGTTCCAAAGTAACTGAATAAAATGAAATTTTAAGAATCGTTTCATAAGTTTTAAAAACATGCACATAATTTTTAAAAATCTCCCCTTGAGGAAAGGGGCACGAGTACCAGCTACCTGGCTAGAGTTAATGGATATGATTGATGGATCTGCACAGGCAAGGGGCACGAGTACCAGCTACCTGGCTTGAGTTAATGGATATGATTGATGGATCTGCACAGGCACACACTCCATAGACTGGAGGGTAGAAACCATGAAAAAGAACAGACCAGCATTAACGATATTATGAACTGTACCAACTGCAGACGCATCAAGGGAATATTGAGCACAGTTTTAATAGCTTGACAAAACAGAAGCCAAATTCTGACTCAACAAAATCAATGAAGGAAAAAAAACAGAATTAGTAGCTCATTCCTTACAAAGCAAATTCTTCTCTTAGTCTTCTACGATACTGCTTCTTTGGTTTCATGGTGTTGAAATATGCCAGTTTTATCACATCAGGCCATACTGCAGGACAAGGACTCCCACATATGCGGCTGTATGAAAAACATTGAATGAATGCATGTAGATATTAAGGTTAAAAGGTACGAGTAATAAATACTGAATCAAAATGAGAATGTGATGACTATTTCCCTTAGCCTGGAACCTTATAAACTTAAATAAAGCAACTGAAGAGAAATACAAAGATAATGAACTTGGCAGATAAGAATATCCCATAATGAAGAGACCATTTGGTTTTAGGCCTATTAAGGTGATGTGGAGAAGAGACTTGATGAAACTCAAAACACTGGTTATTAATAGCTAATGTTAACTGTACAGTTAAGTTATCCAAGTTGGAAACTGGTGAAATGGCAACTCTGGTTACTCTCTGACTTTACATCAAGCTATTGAATTTTAAAAGATAAACAGAGGAGCTGTTCTCTTCTACATATTTTCCTACTAGGCAAGTCAGTGAGGTTTTGTTCAAGGATATGCTTGCTTAGGATCAAGGTACAAGAAGAAATACTTGGACACAGACTGATCTGTGCCATGCCCAATATATTTTGATGTAACAGAAGGTAAACATAATGAGTGATAGGCTCATTCTTCTACAGCACAAAAGAAAAAGGGAAAATTTATAATAACCTAAATCATCTCAAGTATTCTTGCCCAGTTTTAGTACTACAAGATCTGCTAACATAAGAGGAGCCAGTGGCCCACCTAGTCCAACTGTTCTCGCAGTTGGCCAGCCTGATGCGTCTGGGAAGCCCAAGTGTGATGAAGGTGGTTCAGGCATTCATCATCATGTTAATGAAATGAATCAAATCCATTCTCAATGTTCAACAAAAGAGACAAGCAGCTATTTTAAGCTAGATAAAACAACAACAAAACATTATTTCATCTCTCACTTATGGAACATGCTCTAGTGACACCTAGTGGCTCATTCTTTGGAGCACAGCTTTTATTTTATGTGTACTGTATCAAGAGGAAAAAGAAAATTGCCCTCTTACAGAGAGAGATCAACGTTCTTCCATATTTTGTAGTATTAGAAGTCAAGATTGAGAACTCCTCTGACTTGGGGACTCTAGGAAGGCCTAACGTAAGATGTTCTGTGGACAATAATTCATTTCACTATTCAAAATGCAGCAAAGGCTAATATGACTACTGCTGCCACCACAAAAAGCTAATTAACTCAGAAGATGCAGCCAAAAAAAAAAAAAAAAAAAAGACATGAGAAGGAAAAATAAATGTTACTTCTTCCTAAGTATGCATCAGCCTGTGTAAGAAAAAAAAAGCCCTCCCTTCCTGTGAAAGGACTTCAGTTTCACTATTTTAAACAACACCAAGCTGCACATTTCACTGTGGGCTTCTGAGGGACTGTTACAGACCCAACATTATAAATGACAACTGACCTTATCAGCTCCAGCTGAGCAAGTTCCTGATTTGCTTGAAATATTGGTTTTTTAGTAAAAAGTTCACCCAGGATACATCTGGAGGAGAGGAGAAACAGACAGAACATTTTCATCAATACCATTTTAACAACTTTGTTGTTGCAAAATATTCTGCTTCTATTAACAGCCTTACCCGCAGCTCCAGACATCAATGGCAGGTGTGTATCGTTCTTCTCCCAATAAAAGTTCAGGAGGACGGTACCATAAAGTGATAACTTTGTTGGTATATGGTCGACTGGAAAAGAAAACAAATCTGAATTTTCTCAAAAAATGAATTACTATGAGTAACTCAAAATACTGGGGTATTTCAAAATACTGGGTTCTCCTGATCCCACTCAGAAACAGAAAAAACCCTTAAAAAACAATGTGCTCATCACTAGAATCACAGGTTTCCTTTCACTATTTGTCTGCCTCAAAATACCCACAATTATTTTCTTATCTTCTCAGTTCAGTTACGAACTATACAAGTCTTAATTCCCAAGCAACTCAAAACACAGAAGGAAACCTATCTTGAACTGGCTTGAAACAAAACATTTAGAAGTTCACTGGCTCTGAATGGACTTTATCCACCACCAGGTTAAGACCTCCATTTTATATCTATAAATACTATATGTCTACAGAAAATGGAGATTTCTTAATAAGATCCCTTATGCCCGTGCTACTTATTTGAAGAAAGCAATTTCAAAAGCATAGGCCCAACTCTCACAGAGGCAGTAGTTCAGGGTAGAATAGGGGGCTCACAGAATAGGTCTTCACAAAACATTCATAAGAACTAAGTCTGTTAAGAAGATTTAGCTGGCACCCTTCACTCAAACACTGTGTTGTACACACTGCTGCAGGGCTGTTTGTTTTGTGTGGAGGATCATACAATTGCATGAGCACCCCACCCCACCTGCAGTCTAAATCAGGCTTCCTCAACCTTGGGCCTCCAGATGTTTTTGGCCTACAACTCCTATGATCCCTAGCTAGCAGGACCAGTGGTCAGGGATGATGGGAATTGTAGTCTCAAAACATCTGGAAGGCCGAGGTTGAGGAAGCCTGGTCTAAATGGTTACAGCACAGGTGAGGCTTTACTATGGTCATGAAGTTAAGGCCACTGAACTAATACAGGTACAGGCTTGAGAATCAGTAAACAGCATTATGGAACAACTCTCTCCATTTAGATTAAATAGCAATATATAATTTGCATTTTATTTTTCTCTTGAAGTGGTATTCTGAAAGGCTGTATAATAATATTTTAAACAAGCCAAAATTAACAATAAGTAACATAATTGTGTGATGTAATTTAAATACAAGTGGAATAATATAATATATATTCCAAACATAAGTATATCCATTTAAAAAAGGTATACACAGCAAATCAGACCTAAACTAACAAACTGAGGTTTTTATAGACTATGAACTATAAAAAAGCTTAAGAATTTAATTCAAGAGTCATTAATTCAAATGATATAAAACCACATAAATAAGCAAAATGGGTTAAAGCCATGGAAAATAACTAGGGCTGCCATATTTTGAAGAGCAAAAAAGAGAATATATTTGCCAACTTCTACTTTTAACTATGGTTCGCTATTAGGACTCTACTCGTGAAAAAGAGGACGTGTCCATGGAAAAAGAGGACACATTTCAACCCTGTAACTATTTTCTTCTACTTTTATTACAGAACTTTTTGAAACGCTTCACCTGGCTTTTAAAATTTGCTTATGAGAAATTTCCCAAAACACTGTCAAGAAGAACCGACATGTAGCTTTCGACTTAGTATTGGACTTACCTCTCCTCAGAGCTATACAGCCGAGCAAGCCCAAAATCTGCAAGCTTGATCTGCCCTCTAGTGGAAAGAATAAAGATTTTACGCAATTTTTAAATATCTAAACAAAGGGTGTGAGGAAATGAAATCAGAAAAAAATATAAATCCCTGCATGAAAAAAAGAATTTGTAGCAAATCTTAATGCTTATGAACTAAAACTTAGCGTATGTATCACAACAGATAGAAATACTTAAAGAAGCTACTTAAAGTTCTAAATGGCTAAGTTGGTTAGTTTTCCATACATTATTATTAATATTATGAAACAACTTTCATGTTATGACAGCAAGACCCTTGGTGAAAACCCTCAGATGGGTCATTTTAAGTTTTATAACATGGTGGGTTGTTTACATACCACTTTCAAACTTGCATACCCAAAGTGGTATACTGTATAGTTAAAACAATATATAATGCAGGTAAATGATGTAATAGAAACAAAAAATTACAGAACAGTGCAGCAGTAAGCCACCTTTATTTCCTTACCAATTGCAACAGCAACTCTCTGAGGTCTTATAAGCAGTGGGTCCTGTTCCTGCCCCCTCCACTTCACATGCAGTGAGATTTATATTATTTTATGTATATACCTACCACTTAAGAGATGTTTTAAAAATTAAGCTATAAAACTTTCCTAAATAAAAATAAACTTTGCATACACAGAAGACCCACTGACCTAGCCTCTATGGGCATATCCCATTATGTGCAGAAATGGTGTTTTGTGTGAACAGAGAAAATACAGTGGTACCTCGGGTTAAGAACTTAATTCGTTCTGGAGGTCCGTTCTTAACCTGAGGTACCACTTTAGCTAATGGGGCCTCCTGCTGCTGCCGCCATGCAATTTCTGTTCTCATCCTGAAGCAAAGTTCTTAACCCGAGGTACTATTTCTGGGTGAGAGGAGTCTGTAACCTGAAGGTACCACTGTAGTTCCACTATTCTGCATTCAAATGCTTAAGATTGTACACATGCAGAAACATGCCTCTGTTGCTGTAGTGGACGGATAGCATGTCAGGTATTATGCACATAGAGCATTCCACAAATGGGGAGCCACTACAGAAAAGGCCCATTCTCGTGTTGCCACTCTATGGACCTCACATGGAGGCAGCTTGTGAAGAAGGGCCTTAGATAATGAACAAAGAGTCCAGGATGGTTTATATGGGGAGAGACAGTCCTTCGGGTATTGCAGTCCTAAGCCATTAAAGGCTTTATAGGTCAAAACCCGCACTCTGATTGGGCCTGGAAGCTAATTGGTAGCCAGTGCAGTCAGGTCCACATTTCCTGTTTCACATGGTCTTGCAGATGCCTGCAGCTGGGAAGCCTGCACACATGGCCTCTTTTATTGACCATTCTGGGTCACACAACCACTGCCACAGTGTCGTTTCTCCTGGCCGATCAAGAGGCGCAGATGACTGCAAAGGTTGCAAGGTTTCTAGCTGGGGCAATCAGAATAAGGTCCACTATTTGACTGCTGATTCAGAACCCTAAACCGTGTTTTATATAACCGACTTTTATTTTGTTCTGTGTATATCACAATGCTTTTTGTTGCTATGGCCGATGCAAATAAAGTTTCATTCATTAATTCATTCATGGCACCAAGGCAATATCACTATTTGTTCCCAGCAACCATATTGTACATGGAACTCACTATATAGTTGAGGAAACAACTGTAAAACTCTTTGAATTAATTGACTTGAGGGACTAAGGAAGAGAAATATCTAAGCCACCATTGCATGTATAGCTCACTGCTTTACTCCAGGAGTTGGGAACCTACAGCCTGCAGGTCCAATTTGGCCCACACAAGTCCCCATTTAGTCCACAAGGCTGTGGACCCACTTACCCACTTGCCCAACACCCCACATCAGATGGTTCCAGTTTCCCCATGGGAAATTTGATCCCACAGCCAATCCCTGCAGAAAGGTTTGAAGTTACCTCCCCCACCAGCACCATTAAAGACTCTTTCCAAGACCTGTTTGATGCTTTGAAGTCCTGAAGATAATCGCCTCAGAGCACTGTGATGCCAGGCAATTGGTCAACCAGTTAAATTTGGCCAGCGGAAAAGGGAAAGTAAATATTCCATATCAGATTTCTTGCCCCAGGTTTAATCCACGTATCTTGTTTGAATACCCAAAGTTATCCATCCAACTTACTACTAAAATATTCATCTGCCAAAAAAAGTTTATCCACCACTGCCTGTCCTACTGTCCTTCCAGATCCATTCTGCAGAAACTCAAGCTTAAAGATGAACCAGCTCATTTGAAATGCCTTACGGCTAATGATAATTACAAAAAAACCTAAAAACATAATCCTGCCAAGACTTCCTAGTCTTATAATAATTTCATTTTTATATTCCCAATACAATTTAAAATGCCCAAACATAGCAGCACAATAACTTCATCTGCCAATACGTAATACTGCAACAGTAAAATGTATTAGTCAGGGGAGATTAATTGCGGAATAGTTGACTTGATGGCAACTATACAGTGAGTAAAGGGCTCCATTTATATTTTCAGTTTATTTTTGGTATATTGACTTCCTTGCCATTGTACATTTGTTTGTAAATTTTCCTAATGCATTATTAAGTATTGGCATCCAATGAAATTGTTTTGCCATTATTAGGGCATGTATAAAGTGAAGTCAAAGGAATAATAAGCCTTTGGAAGATTCTGCTTTTAGGTATTTTGTAATTTTATATTTGCTTTTAAGGAACTTTAGCTCTCAAATTAGAAACCTATTTTCTTACAGACTTGAGTGGCAAGCCTTTCCAGGTGAACCAATGATTCAGTCTTTATATAAGCCTGATACCTGTGAGTATTCCAACAAGATAAGCAGTTTCATTTATTTATTCCATAAAATTTATACACTGTTTGACTGTAAAAAAAACAAACCAACCTCAAAGTGCTTTACCAAAAAGATAAAAACAATCAAATTATCAATAAGAACAACAATTTAACATTTTCAAAAAAATAAAGTAACAACAGACTAAAACTCAGATTAACTTTCTAAACATTTAGGTAGGCTTGTCTAAACAAATATGTTTTTAGTAGCGGCCAAAAAGGGCACACTAAATGTGGATTAAACTATATGGATTAAACTATGAAGTTCATACAATTAAAAGTGCTATTAAAATGCAACAACGCTTCTTATAATAACCTGAGTCTAGACTGAATTGTTTGTTGTTAGGTGTCTTTGGAGAAAGTGTGTACTGTAGTGTCTGAAGTAGCTCTCAGCAGCTTTAAAAGAAGTGTATCACCAGTGCAAATAAAATCCAATTGCAGCATAAGCCATGTATTAGTAAAAATAAAAGTCTTGAAGCACCATCTGTCAGGGATGTTTTAGTTGCAATTCTTCACTACAGGGGGTAGAACCTGATGTCCCTTGGGGTCCCTTAAAACTCTATTCTATTATTCTACCTTGAAGACAAACACATTTATTATGACATAAACTTTGGTGGACGATTGTCATCAGCCTATTCATCATCAGACTATTAGCAAGCTCTTTATCAACCTGTGTTAATGCAAGTTATGATTTATCAAGACATTTTTGCATTTCTAACATCTGTGTATACAAAACTGAATGAATACCTGTTATTTAGTAAGATGTTGGAGCATTTAATATCTCTGTGCAAGAAATTCTTCTTGTGACAATAATCCAAGCCTTCCATCAACTGCCTCATGAATGATTTAATATGACTCTCATCAAAATGAACCAAGCCAGATTCTAGGAGTCCCATCAGGTCATGATCCATATATTCAAACACAAGGTAAAAAGCACCTGCAGGGAAATTTAATTTTTTTTCATGTTTAGTTTAATTTTTGAAGACAACTGTTGACTCCATGCACTAAAATGAGATTTGTTCAGTTCACTACTTTGACATATGTTGCCAAAATGCTGTAACGTAAGTAAGCATATCTTTCTTAAACATATTTCTGGAGAGGGAGGGATTTTACAAACCTATTCAGGACACTATTCTACATTTCAAGTTGGAATACCAATCTTTACCTCTGCACCTATTTTCATGGGAGTTGGAGGAGAGAAATTGCAAAGATATATTGTATACAAAACTGTTATCTGCTTTGATAATGGAGATTACAGGCATGGATGTCAGAATGATACCCACAACAAAATTCTACATTTTGAGTCTGGTCCCATCTGAACTCCTGTACCCATTTCCAGGGGACCCATGGTTTGATATCCTGATTTGTTTCCACACACAAAAATTGTTAGAATAAATCACAGTTCTCCAGATTCACCCATCATAGAAAACTGGTTAGGTCTAAAGAAGAGGTTTTTTAGCTCCTCATCACATATGCAAAAGCTCATACAGGTCATTTTCCACAATGCTAAGCTATCTTCTGCTTCAACAAGGCCATATTATAAGCCATACTGAGGGCTCCATCAGCGTTGTGGCAAGATAAAATCTCCCTGAGATACTGGAAAATTCTGCCAGTCAGTGTAGACAATACTGAGGTAGTTGAGTCAATGGTCTCTCTATAATGCAGTTTCCTATGGTCCTAGATACTGTGTTGTTGGAAATGCAGTGGGAAACTGCAAAGACACTCCAAGGTCTAGTATTACAGTGGTGCCTCGCAAGACGAAAAGAATCTGTTCTGCGATTCTCTTCGTCTAGCGGTTTTTTCGTCTTGCGAAGCAAGCCCATTGACGGCTTATCGGATTAGCGCTATTAGCGGTTTAGCGGTTTTTAGCGGCTTATCGGATAAGCGGCTTAGAAAAGGGGGGGAGGGGGGAAAAACCGCAGGAACTCACAAGACATTTTCGTCTTGCAAAGCAAGCCCATAGGAAATTCGTTTTGCGAAGCACCTCCAAAACGGAAAACTCTTTCGTCTAGCGAGTTTTCCGTCTTGCGAGGCATTCGTCTTGCGGGGCACCACTGTATTTCAAGTCAGCTAACATTCAAATGTATTCTTTTTTTCCATTGTAAAACGAATCAAGATCCAACCAATAAAAACATATGGAGTTAAACTGAATATAAATCCCAAAAAGCTTTACTAAAATATGTTTTTTCCTCAAGAATCTCAATTTACGTTTGATATGCTTCCACAACTATTTAACAGCGTGTATATAACCTCATGAACTCTCTGCTTAAGGTTATCCAACTGCTAAAATAAAAGATGAAGCCATTTCATGATTACTGTACTTCGTCTAACTCCAGTCACTTATATTCACAGTTCTACAGAATAAAAGCTGAAGAAACGCCTCTTAATGACCAGTCAGTTACACTGAATTCTCCAATCGCTAACAGACTTCCCATTAGTTCTGAGACAGCCAAGTAAAGCAACTCATGTACAATGAGAACAGAGAAGGAACTCTGCAGTGAAGCATCCTCTGATAGCTGCATGACTGCTGTCAGTGAAACCTTCCAAGCTTCAGGCTTGCGCTAACATCGGCTTGCTAGCACTCAAACAAACAAAAAAGTTCATGAAGACTACATTTGATTCACAGGACAAAGACTGTAAATCCTTTCAAGAACAAATCTGCAGGATACGGTAACCTTTGCCTTTAGCCTTATGGTTTCACATGACTGCAAACTGATTAGACTAACGTGAATCCATACTTTTAAAAGTCGTTATCTCTTCAATGCTCTCTGGATCGTGTTTCTGAAGCAGCTTTTTACCATTTTGACAAATCTTTCATTAAAAAAAAAAGCTCAAGTACAGTGGTGCCCCGCAAGACAAATGCCTCGCAAGACGAAAAACCCGCTAGACGAAAGGGTTTTCCGTTTTTTGAGGTGCTTCGCAAGACGAATTTCCCTATGGGCTTGCTTTGCAAGACGAAAACGTCTTGCGAGTCTTTTCCCTCCCCTCCCCCTTTTTCTAAGCCGCTAAGCCGCTAATAGGGATGCTTCGCAAGACGAAAAAACCGGTAGACAAAGAGACTCGCGGAACGGATTATTTTCGTCTTGCGAGGCACCACTGTACTACATATTTTCCCAACCTGAACAAACTACAGTGGTGCCCCGCAAGACGAACGCCTCGCAAGACGGAAAACCCGCTAGACGAAAGGGTTTTCCGTTTTGGAGGCGCTTCGCTAAACGAATTTCTCTATGGGGTTGCTTCGCAAGACGAAAAAATCTTGCGAGTTCCCGCGGGGTTTTTTCCGCTTTTTTCGCCCTGTTCCTAAGCTGCTAAGCCGCTTAACAGCTGATCCGCTGATAAGCCGCTTCTCAGCTGATCGCTAAAAGCCGCTAGACCGCTAATAGCGCTAATCCGCTAAGCTGTCAATGGGCTTGCTTCGCAAGACGAAAAAACCGCTAGACGAAGAGAATCGCAGAACGGATTAATTTCGTCTTGCGAGGCACCACTGTAATTGTTACATAAACAAAATAAAGTGTTTCCACTTAGCCTACTTTACCTAACCATTATCTGCACAAGAGGGGGTGGATACAGAAACCCTCTTACCACAGCCCAGACCATTAAAAGCCACTGGAACTTTTCAGCCCAAATCACAAAGTCAAAGACTGAGAAGATCAAATTTACCTAGTGCAACTCTCCATTGCAACCATCTGACTGCCACAGGCCACTGCCACCCTAACTGAGATAGACCAGTGTGCCCTGAGCAAAGAGCAAGTGCACTGCAGACAGAGGGTTGAATGCCAAAGAACTGACACAGCCAGGTTCTAGCCACATGCTTAAGGAAAATTCGCAGACAATTTCTCAACATCCCTCTAACTCCCAAAATGACAATCAAACAAGGAACCATTTCAAAGATTTACTAGACACAAGAATAACTTTTTAAAACAAAAGAGGAACCAAAGTAATGATCTGAGTGAGTTCAGATCACAACTTGGCTAAAACGTTGGCCCTACTTGCTAATCCTCTAATACAGCCTTCTCTAACCATGTGTCCTCCGTGTGGTCTGGACTACACTTCCTATCAACCCCAGCCAGCAGGATCAATGGTCAGAGATGACAGGAAGTGTAGACCAAAACATCTGAGGGGCACCAGGATGGAGAAAGCTGTTCTAATGGTATTTTCCCAAGAGGAAAGCAAATTGGCAGTGGAGCACAGACTGGGAGGGAAGGGGAGGTATAGAAATGGGGGTTATAAAAAAGGAGGGGAGTGGCATGGGAATGAGGGTGAAGGTGAAAACAGGGCTACTAAAGTGGCTGCAGAATAGGAGGAAGTGGCTTCCTAATTGGGCGGAAGGTGCAAAGAGGGCTTAGTAGTTCCAATGTGTGTGAATGTGCAAGAAGCTACCATGGGGTGGATGGTGTACAAGGAGGAGGAGACATGAATATGGGAGTCAAGGTGCAAAGTGGGCCTGCAGAACAGAAGAAAGAAGTGGCTTAAAAATGGCATTGGGGAGGTGAAAACGGAGCTTCGGAGTTGTGTGGCGTGGGAAGGAAAAGCTCTAGTGGGTTAACATGGGGGATTACTTAAGTGAGAAAAGTTTCTACACCCCTTCAAAAAAATGCCCTTGGTGATTTTCTTTTAGTGCTGGGATTTTGTTTTGCCACACATCCCAGAAGTTATTATATAGGGCTGCCATATGTCTGGGATTTCAAAGGCAGAATTGACCTCTGGGAGGGTGTTTCCAAAAGGCGGTGCTTTGTCCTGGATCTTGGAGAAGTCAACTGAAAAATCACAACAACTTTCAGGGTTTCTACTTTTTGGAATATGGCAACCCTATATTATATAGGGTATATATAGTACTATACTATATAATATATATAGGCTATATATTATATAGTAATTGCATTACTTGTGATTTTGTTGTATTTGTGGGTATTCACTTTCCTAGAAATCTTTACAGTTCAGAAAAGGGGGATAAATGTATTTTAGCAAGGCATATATTTTAAAAATGCCAATTCAATGAGAAAAACTGAATAGTATATAGGATGCTATTATCTTGCTCATATTAATGTGGGCAAGGGCTTGTCTCTTCTAAAGAAACCATGTTTACATATGAAGAAGTGTGTGAGTTACATTACAGCTCAATAAATGCTCATGCTACTCTCAAATAAGGTGCATTCAAATCAAGACTGTTAACACAACAGTAGTCTACATACCTTTGTCTTTCTTAAAATCCAAAGCATCTTCCTTATCTGTTACTATTTCCTTCATGTTGATTATGCTTTGGTGAGTAAGTTGTCGAAGAATCTTAATTTCTCGAATAGCTGTAATTGGAAAGCCTTCCTTCTCATTATCCAACCGTACCTTCTTCAGTGCCACCATTTCCCCTATAAAATAATGTTTTTATTCTATAATGATGTAATTGCATTCAATTCAGAATTTCCTGTGGCTGTTTGTATAATGTGAGACTATCAGGTATCTTATAAATCTGAAACAGAAATTTACTGCGTAGAAAATGAAAATGAGTATATTTAAGCAGATTCAGTATGCAAATCTCTATGCAAATAAAACAAGTTAAAACTGCTTCTACTACCACAATGCCACTTTCTCATTTCCTTTTAACATGCATGACAGCAATCTCTGCTACAAACCACTATGCAGGGCATCACTCAGAGAAGATGTTCCGCATATGCTTTTCTGTATGGATGTGATCCCCAAAATCCCATTTCAAAAACCATTTCATTTTGCCCACTTAAGTTGATCCAGCAGTCGGAAGAACCTGTTTGTGGCTATGGAGCACAAGGCCCATTACAAAAGCTTAGAATGAAAGGTCTGTGCAAACATTATGGTGTAAATTCAAATTTCACCTCCAGATCACATGAGGTCCATCAACTCCAGCATTTTGCAACTCCACAGCAAGGTAGCAATACATTTATTCCACAAATATCAGAGATTGGGAGACACTCAATGTTTGTTTGGCAATGTCACCTTACATAAAATAAGACTTCCCCTTACTCTATTCATCCCTTTGTCCCCCCAACCCCAGCTACGCTGGACTGTTCCCCAACCCTTCAGAGAACATTTGGATACAGCTGGATGTCACACATATATTTTAGCACTAGTATTATTTACCCAACTTTCTATTCCTCCTCCTGTCTCAATAAGCAATTGAAGTCAATAACTGACCCTTTTCCCATTCAATACTTCTGCATTGAATATTTGCACTTGGGTGCCACAGTCTGATGGTGCACATGCTCAATTCCACACATTTTACTATATCCATGGACTAAGCCACACACTGGAAGAAGTGTGAAGAGTCACAGCTTCTTGAACGTTTCTTAAGGGCTTGTAGCCTAAACACACAATCATCTCAAGTACTGTCTTGCAGCTGTGGAGAATAATTTCATAATATATGCCCAGGAACTTGAAAAAGACACAAAACATGCTGTGGTGATCACACTCAAAGTCAGCTATTTCTATGTGAATTGATTTTGAAAGCTTACCTGTATCTTTATCTCTTGCTTTGTAAACTTGCCCGTAAGTTCCTTCTCCAATAATGCCAATGATATCAAATTTATCAACACAGCGTTTCCCCCAGTCAATTTCTTTTTGCTTTGTTTCACCATGGCGTGGTCCACATATCCTAGCAGACAGTAAAATGCAATTTGAGTGCATTTCCATATCTATATAATATTGTATAGATGTGTTTTAGGGTTTTTTTTAAAGATTTTACTGATTGTGTTTATTGTAATCAGTTTTGGTATTTCTGCTATACTTATAAGTCACTTTGAGCCATTTCCATGAGTAATATGTATAATAATTATAAAAAAGAAAATATTAATAAAAATTCTTCTTAGAGTATCTGCTCTTTTGTGCATACTATGACTTCAGCATTTATTTTCAGTCTAAACAAATGCTGCCATTAACCACAACTGTCATTTGCAATTTCTTTTAAAGCCCTATGACTGTTCCATGTATCCCTGGGGGTGTTGGTTTGCATTTACTGCTGATACTGAGCAGATTTTCAAAAACATTCTAATACAAAACAAGGATCATCTGTTTTCTGGGAAAACTAAAAAGAAACTCAGGATGCAATATCTTTCTTTCCGTAGAAAAATAGAGAAATGAAAGGATACATGATCTCAACCTGTACCAGTCAAATGCAGGTGTGGGTGGGTGTTTTAAATCCCAATATGACTTGTTAAATTGTTTCATTACCCATTTCAGATATTTCACTCTTTATTCCTACATCCAGGTCCTGCTATCCATCTGCTTGTTATCCTCAAATTTACTTGTCCAAATACAAAGAATTGTGCCCAAACCTCACTACACACACGGCTCATTCAGATATCGAAACAGCCAGAGTTTGCCTACTTCCTTACTTGTTCGTGCTTTGCTGGTCAGCAGCTGCCATTTTCAGGCAGAAACCATGGAGAGGTGTGGGGGGGTAGAGTTTGGACAAATCAGGGAGCAGGGGAGATGGGACAAATCAGCTTTCCCTTTGCCTCTCTTTTGCTAGCTGGTTGCAGCCATTTTAGGAAGAAGCCATGGCAGGAGAGGGGAAGAGACATTAGAAATGTTCTCATAGGAATCAATGGAAATCGTGGACTTGTTATGCAAATGCTTGCCTAACAAACGATTTCCAGGGAATGCACTGTGTTCAGGTAAGCAGGACCTGCATGTATTTCAAACTCCTTGTTACTCAGAAATTAGACGCTATAATAAATTTACTGGATGAAGAAAACAGCATGCTATAATCTGATATTTCAGCAAGCCACTCGAAACATTTATGATATGGGTGGGATGAGGGATACTGAAGATTAAATATATGTTTAAGGCATATATTTCTGCCTATAGATCTAGGTGCAAAATGGTGATAAAGCTTTGTTATATCGGTATAATGAAATGGCAGCACACAGCTGGTAGAAATGAAAGAAGGCTGTTCCATTAGCTGTATTTACAATCTGCCAGTGCATCTAGACTGGCAGTTTTAAAAGTACATGCAATCACAATTATGCTAACCTACTACAGTTTTAGCTCCTTTTACTTCCTAAAACGAGTAAAATATTAAAAAGAAGCCTTAACAGAATCCTACGAATACTACTATGAGTAAGCTACCAGCATTTCTTATATTCAATAGCTCAAACAGAGATTTTAAAGTGATACACTATGGAAGTGAAATACATGTATTATAGAAAAGGAAAAACTTTGTGCATACTTCGGTCTCTTTTTAAGATGTGGCTGCACTGGTGTTTTTTTCTCTTCTGGACTTCTGGATAAATCATCTCCTCCAGGCAACTCAGGTGGCAGTGGCAGATCTTCCAGCAAGTGACGCAATTTCTTCTCCACTTCTTTCTTAACAGCTTTCACAGAAATGCTCCCTTGAAAACTAGAGAAATATAGACAAACCTTTGGTAGCTTCCTATTTCAAAATCCGATGCCAGAAATCTAAGTCAGTTTTCCATAGTACAGCCTTCTCTAGCATTAATTTTGAATATGTGAAGGCATAAGCAACTGGAAATCAAATCTGCAAATATGTTAATAATATTAATAATCTAATATTAATATTATACTAGAATTTGAGGCTAGAGCATTTGCCTAATCATTCAGAAATTTAAATAACAGGCATTTTTCAAAAGAACTCTGACATATAGGGAGCTCCAGCTAATTTGGGTATTATCTGTTACATGTTCACCTGGCAGTATATTAAGATTTATTTTTCTGAAACTTATTTGACTATTACACTCCCCATAGCAGGGGTGTAATTAGACCCACCCGGTCTCTCCATTTGAGCTGTGAGGCCATTTCTCCCAAGCCATGCCCACCCACCCTCCAACCAATGCCATATAGGACATCAGGTATGAGCAGGTAAGGACAGGACTTGTCCAAAATGATGCCGATCACCTGGTCTACAGTATCTGCAAAGACCTTTTAAAACATCAGGGCAAGATAGCACTCTGAGAGGATTTCTGAAGATCCCTGCAGGCTGGAAAGGTCACCCAACATAATTGTGATGCCAGGCAGCTGACAGGTGGGTAGGGGAATCCATCAGGCTAGAAAGGTTCCTCAGCCCTGCCCCATAGTATATGAGAACCAATTTCTGCAGTGTCTACCTACATGATGTATATAGGACAAATTAAGACTGGCTGTTATGGAGGGTTCTCAAACAAAATTCCAGTTTGAAGGTGCTTGTTTTTTTCAATGTCCCCCTTATTAGTTTAATTTTTTTTAAATGCTATATTTACAAAGGCTCAAAACTTTGAATTTTAAATTGTCTTAAGTTTACATGGAATAAATAATGGTAAAATTCAGTTGTAATGCCAAAGTTAGTATCTTCTGGAATAACTGGGAGATAATGGTATTTCCAATGTTCTATTCCTTTTTATTCCATATACAGTCAAACCTTGGTTGTTGACTGTAATCCGTTCCGGAAGACTGTTCCACTTCCGAAATGTTTGACAACCAAGGTGCAGCTTTCGATTGGTTGCAAGAGCTTCTTGCATTCAAGTGGAAGCTGCGGCGGATGTTCGGGTTCCAAAAAATGTTCGGAAACTGGAGCATTTACTTTCGGGTGTTCGGGAGTCGAAACATATGATAACAGAGGCGTTCGAGAACCGAGGTTTGACTGTAGAGTGCTTCCACTCCCCCCCCCCAATACACAGGTTGAATGGGTCTGCATCTATGGATATTTAAGCGTAATTCCTCAATAAGCAATAACACAATTCAGGAACATGGGCATAGCCAGGGGTGGTGGCAGGGGAGGTGACTGCCCCCACAATCAATCAAAATCAATACAAATCTGAGGTTCTGCCCCCCCGCCCCGCCATGAAAGTCTGCCAGCCAACAAAAAGCCTGGCTACGCCCATGTTCATTAAATATGACTTGCTATTATGATTTATTTTGGGTGGTTTGAATAACAGATATACTCATGCATTTTCCAGGTACCACTAATGTTGCAAGAATTTTAACTTCTTAGCTAGTTCAACTTTGTTTTTAAATTGTTGACTAATTTTCTGCTGAGGGTCTTTTGAGGCTGAAACATATACATATGTACCATGTTATTCCATTAGGTTTATCAGTCTTATCTCATGTACAGCTATTGGTAGATGTTTTGGGTTCATTTTATTAATCAATTTATTCAAATTAAATGTTTCTACACACTTTCTTCCTTGTTCATCCTTTATTTATTTATTTATTTATTTCTCACCCTTCACCTTACGGTCCCAAGACAAGGACAGAACTGGTACAGAACTGTGGAGAATTACCAAAGGTAAAGAGGAAAGTAAAGGTAAAGGAAGGTGGGATCAATCTGCTTATGCCCTCCCTCACCTGGGACAATCTATATGGCCAAAAAAATGAAGAACACTGTTGCCAAAAATACAACTCAATTCAGCTATCACACTCTATTTTGTTTGTTACAGTAAAGGTATGTGTCAACCTGGCAAGGAGCCGAAGACAGGCTCAGACACAGGTTTGATTAGTCTGAACTCAACAGTATTTACTCAGAAGTCCAACAACGTTTCATTCCTAAAAACATTATTGCACATATAATGATCATCTTCAGTTTCCTCATTCTTACTCCAAGAGAAAAAAGACGTTTGCTATATCAGTTCAGCAGTTGCAGCTATCTTTGTAAAGAAACCATTGTTGTTCACTCCAGTAGCAACCGCTCTCAATATGGCCAATATGGCCACTGCCATAGCTAGCTACAAATGGCATTGTTTGCAAAGAAAAACAACTACTGAGGAATCATAGCAGGTGGGAAGAAACACGACATATGATGGTGAATTCCTTCAAGCTGTGATCCTATGCACACTTATATGTACTAAGCCCACAGAATTAAACAGGAATGTGCTTATGTATAGGACATGTAAACCTCCCCTGGAAGCGTGAGAGAGCCGAGAGGCAAGGTGGGGGCTACAAAAAAAAATGAGCAGTCAGAGACTGGGTTGAAAGAGAGGCGGAAAGCCATATGAGATAAACTTCACTGATTTCAGTTCACTAATTAGGTAACAGGTAGGGAGGTGGGAGGTGTGTAAAAGAAGAAGAGTTGCATGAACTGGAGTTTACTTGCCAAAACATTGGCTACAGGCTTCTAGTAATATTATGATACAGGTCCACACAAAGTAAATGAGAAAGAGGTAAAAATCTTTTAAGACTGTAGGTCCTTTATTATACTAAGACTGCTATCTGGTCTGTGGATATCAAGAAAAAGTCCTTAACACGGTTCAGGAATATTTTGTCTACAACACCTACAACATACCTGGAGTTGCAATAATCAGGTTGTCAGGTTATTTCCCCCCTTACATACGGCTTATCAAGCATTATTCATACCTTAAACAATGGTACGTAGCATCATCTTAAAAAAAACAAAACCCCAAACAATTTCCAGGTGGAAATTATGTCTTAAGAGAGAAAGTTAAGTATTTTACAACTCACCTATCTGTATCTTTATCTTCAGGCAGCAGAGGTGGAAGAGGCAGGGGTGGAAGCGTGGAGGTTATGAGTGAAACACTGCGATCCTTTTCCTTAGGTGCTACACTTGGTGGGTGGGGCTTGCTTTTCTCTTTCATGGAAGCAGGTTGCGATGGTGCCTTGACAGGAGTGGCTTTACTCTCTTTCGCCACCAAAACTTTTTGCTTAGCAGCTTTCTCTACAGTCAAATTGTTTTCCCCCTTTGTCTCCTGAACAGGGACTTTAGCCTTTGCCTTATCATTTTTCAAGACTGTACCACCTGAAGGGGAAGGTACGTGTTCAGTTTTTATCTTCTTCAGTTCCTTCACATTGTTTGCTTGAGGAATGGTCAGCCCAGTGTTTTCAGCGCTTCCCTTTGTAGGTGTAGATGTGTTTGAAGCTTTCGCATTGGCCTTGGCTGCCTCTGCTGCTCTAGCTTTTTTGTTCTTATTCAACTCTGCAGCCAGGCTACTTTTTAGAGTCAGAGTACTAGGAGAAATACTCGACTGGCGACTTCTGGATCTTGATAATCTGTGCCTACTGCGGGATCTTGAGTGCCTTGATGAATAAGGGCTTCTGCTTCTGGATTTTGCTGATCTTCTGTTTAGAAGAGTAAAGATTTAGTCAGTGCCTATTTTTATATTCCACCATCTTTCTCTTTATTGAACAGCTTTTACAACCATTTCATTAGTATGTTTGCAGGGTAACTGACTTCTTGGTTAGAACCCTTTAGCAACAGCAGGAAATAATGTGATACATTTTACAACAGAGTTTTCCATCTCTGTTCTAGGCATTGTAAACTTGACTGAACATAAATCAGCTCCACTCTTCGTTTTGAGATCAGTGAGGTCAGGATTTCATCCAAGAAAGCTTTAAAATTATTTTTAGTACTAACAGTTTTGACTTTCACTACACCAGTAAGAGAACTTCTATAACAGTTTCTCTCAGGCACAAAAGGTAAAAGCACTTAAAAACTTTTGAATAGGAAATACTTGGGAGTACAAATAGGAAGAGTGGTTCAAATCAAATCAGGCTAGCTATTAAAATTTTTATGTTAAACCAATCAATTGTGAATTATGTCATCCTTATTGTTGAACTACAATTTCCATCAGCCCCAAAAACCAAGGCCAAGGTTGAAGAAGGCTGACTTAAAACTTAAATGTACTTAGAGAATGAACATTTAATATCACACAGTAATAATTAAGCTATATATACACTGTGAGTGCCTTAATGTAACAGTACATTCAGCTACAAATGTGCATGAAAATTGCACCTGTCAACACTAGTCTGGCTTGGAAAAAATAATTCCAACCATTTATTTTCTTTATTTTCAGGAGCCCTTTTATGCAAGATGCCACTGAGCAGTATTACCAGCCCTGTATAGGGAAGTTTTTAATGTTTGATGTCTTACTGTGTTTTAATTTGTTGGAAGCCGCCCAGAGTGGCTGCAGCAACCCAGTCAGATGGGTGGCATATAAATAATAAATTGTTGTTGTTGTTGATGTTGCTATTACTAGTATATCAGGCCAACACTCCTGTACAGTAGAAACTTTGTATAAATTTATATTATTGATATTCAGCTCCTCTATAGGTTTTCACATACCTGCCCAGATGTTTTGGGACTACAATTCCCATCATCCCTGACCACTGGTCCTGTTAGCTAGGGATGGGAGTTGTAGTCACAAAACTTCTGGAGGGCCGAGTTTGGGGGTGCCTGCTCTAAAGGATCAATAACACATGGCTGACAGGTGGGCAGAACCACCCAGCTACCAAACTCACAGCTTTGCAAGTCTCTTTGCTGCTTCCAAAAGCACTGTATCCAGCATACAGGATCTTTCCAAAGATCAGGAGAACAGCAACTGCTTGCTGTTTGGAAAGAATTGCCTGCATGTAGGACTTTGCTGTGGCCAGCAGATCTTTCCAAAGACAGGTGTTTATCTCCTCCTCTCCCAATCCTGACTGGGAGGGGAGAAAAGCAACTGCTTCTTGGAAGATCAGCTGTAGGCAGGAGCCTTATGCTCATATATATAAGTGATAGACTATCACCTCTAATTATTTGCATATTGTTTTATGTTGTTAGATTATTGATATTTATTAACATAAATTAAAAATAAATGAATAAATATATCCAGCTTTATAACGGGAGGTCCAACTGGAATCAGTATCGAAAACCTCCTTTCACTAACTGGAACCTCTCCTGGCTATTGTTATCCATGTTCTGGTAACCTCCAGATTAAACTACAGCCATTTATTGGATTTCTGCTCACTTGGAAATCTACTTGGAACCTTCAGTTACCCCCAAACATTGCTGTTCGCCTAAGCTGGTCAGGCTACTGAGAACATACCTGCTGGTTCTCCAACAGCTTCGCTAGCTGCTGGTTTACTTCTGAAACAATTCAAAATGCTGGTGGCTTATCCTTAAAATCCTATACAGATTGAGACCTGGGGATCTGAAAAAAGGAACCATCTTCTCCCACATGAACCTATCATACACTAATATTTTCTGAGGTCCTTCTCTGGGTCCATCTTTAGTATGTTAGGAAAGTACAGACCTTCTCAGCTGTGGCACCCTGTGTTTGGAATATTCCTTATGATGCCAGAAGGAACTCTTTTTCCTACATGCATTCTTAATCTCTGGCTGAGTGTGGCTTTATCGGCTGTTGTGCTTTTGGGCTGCTTTACTGTAAAAGTTTTACTCTTTACTGTAGTTTGATTTTATAGTTGTTGGTTTTTATTTATTTATTTCTCAGCTGCCTTTAAAACACATGTACTGAAGAGCAACATAAAAATAACTTAAATACCCACCCCACTCAGTTTTGAACAAGTTTAAGAAAGATGCAAATTCACACTGATTTACTGAACTTCTGATTTAACTTAAATCTAATTTCCTTCTCCATGGTACTGCTGGCAGTATTGTTATCAGATACACTATTGTATAATTTAGTGCTGCGTTACCTGTAATATGGTGCAATGCAACCACTGAAATAATTCTTTAGCATGGGGTGTGTGGGGGGGAATTCAGGCACATAAAACTCAGTGAACCCATTTTGACACCATTTCCAATTCCTACCCTGCATACCTTGAATAGCTCAAGGGAAATTCCAATTGTTTCCTTTTCTCAAAGACAATTCAGATGTCCAGACCTGAAATGCTACTAAGCCACCCAAATTACACATGCAAAATCAGAATGAGCAGGAAACAAAATTAAACAACTATTGTTCTAAAAACTGCTTTCAGGATGCTAAACTCCAGTGTTACCTCCACATGCAAATATAAGCTTGTATTCAGAATGGCAGTGAGAAGCCACTCATGCAAAAGGCTTTCCTGACACTCCTCCCTACTGCACTGTAGAAGTGTCCATAAAAGCATCTCCTGAAAGGGGGGGGGGGGTGTGTGGAGAGAACGAGACCAGGCTTACCCAAGCTGACTGCTCAATTTTCATTTCCCCCACAGCCCCATAAATATAATCCCCAAACCCCCGTTACTGCAATTACTACCTTTTCAAAGCGTCAATACAATTATTAAACATAAACTCAACTGATCTGAAGCTACCCACTGAAAATTAAGTAACTATATGAATTTTCTTTGCTTACTTTCAGTTTTTTATGTTCTAAAATATGAGTAATTCCAAAAGCATGCAAGTTTGCAATCCCAGAGGCAGCCAAGCATTTTGGACTATTTATGTCAGGAATACAACTGGATCCAAGTAGGAAATTGTATTTGGCCAATGGACTGGATCTAAAACTGGCCCACTCTTTCTGGGCAATTTTGACAGGTGAGTGGAGCCACACATCTGGCATATGCCATCATTTCAAATGAATAATCAGAAGTGCCTCCAAGCACCCTCTAGATTCTTCCTCTTTCTGACTTTGGCTTTACATAAAACCATGACTGCAAAGGAAGATTTTTTTCCTTACAGTCTCAAGCAAGGAAAGCAAACTCTAAACATGACAGGGATACTGCACAAAGGAAGTGATCAGGTGTTTATATTCAGCATTGAAAGCTTCTGGTAAGGTAAGTCTGCCCCCATGATCTCTGAAGTGGAATCATCCTAGTGGGGCTTGTATTTGGCACCCAATCTAAAAGGTGCTGAGTGCAAGCCCCACTTGCAGAACAAGTCTATGGCTAACTACCTCACATCTAACATTGCATAATGTCAGGTGTGGAGCAGAGGACCCATGGTCTGGAGCAGGGGTCAGCAACCTTTTTTAACCATGGGACGGTCCACCGGCCCTCAGATCATGTGGTGGGCTGGACTATATTTTTTTTTTGGGGGGGGAATGAACCAATTCCTATGCCCCACAAATAACCCATTTTAAATAAAAGGACACATTCTACTCATGTAAAAATGCCGGATTGAGAAGGCGATTGGGCCGCATCCAGCCCACAGCCCTTAGGTTGCCTACCCCTGGTCTGGAGGCTCACCACCTGTGATTTATCTGCAGATTAAGAAGTGTGTACTACATTTTTCCTCCAGCACTAGAAACCTGTAAATTTCACATGTGAAAGGAAGGGGCACTGAGACACAAGAGAGAAAGAAAACCACTAAAGGTATAGAATTGACCATGATCCATTTTTAGCTATAATTCCAGGGGTTGAGGATGCTGAGGAACAAAAGTAAGTTTAGTTACACTTTTCAATACAAACATTTTGTTGAAAAGAATAATATGGGAAAATTCAACGCTATCTTGAAGATTTGGAGAAACTTCTTAACTTTACACGCCTTACAGCAGGAGGTGCAAAGTATGCTGGCTAGGATAGTACAGTGGCACCTCAGGTTAAGAACTTAATTCGTTCTGGAGGTCCATTCTTAACCTGAAACTGTTCTTAACCTGAAGCACCACTTTAGTTAATGGGGCCTCCTGCAGCTGCCGCCATGCAATTTCTGTTCTCACCCCGAAGCAAAGTTTTTAACCCGAGGTACTACTTCTGGGTTAGCGGAGTCTGTAACCTGAAGCGTCTGCAACCAGAGGTACCACTGTACTATTATATATTAGGACACTAACCCAACTTTCTATCAGTGTATACCAACCATGCCAAGTCTATTGTATAATTTACTATTTATCGATTTTATCCAAGACTTCCTCTCGAAGGAGTCCAAGGTAGCCAAACAACTCAGCAGAATTAAAAACATTTACAAGAAAATTTAAAAGCTATGCACATTCTCCATCTATAATGCCAATAACTGAAATCCCCACAGAATGGCTCAGTCCCTGCTCCTGCCCAGCAGACAGGCATTTTCTGACACTGTAACAGTTGTCCGAAAGTGGATTCTTGCTTGTGTACTATGCTTTGCTACTTGTGAACTGTAACCATTAAGCTGTGACCTGCCTTTTTCTCCAGTGAATCTTCTTGTTCCTACACACACACACACACACAGACACACAAGTTCCATTCCAGGCCCCAAAGTTATGTACTTAGATAATGGCTTGCAATTCTATTCAATAACTATCTACTCTGGAAAAATAAACCTCATCTATTGGCACCCTCCCTCAGAAACATAATAAAAAACTTTGGTTTATCACCTCTGGTTTGACAATAATAATTACCAAAACATTACAAGTCAAATACTACAAACAGGAGTTTCATCTGAAACTCTCTTCCATTAGTATTTACCATGACAGAATATTGGGGGGGGGGGGGGCCTGGGAGAGAGAAAGCATGTGTGATCACATGGACATACATCTTAAATTACTAGCTCGTAAATGATATAACCCTCTCATGGTGGAGGGAGTAGGGTTTAAGGGGCAAGGGGGGATTTGAAACAAGGGGAGATTTGAAACAAAAAGCTTTGCAAATTGTCATCCATGCACTTGCCCTACTGGCAAGCCCTACCTAATCAGTGTGGAATGGGCGTCATGCCATAAATAACTATGCACCTGAGGTTCAAACATTACAGACAGCTACTGCTGTAGCTCATGCTGCATTCCATCCATCCACAATGTAAAAAGCCAACTGTAGCACAGGGGTGGGGAACCTCTGATCCATAAACTGATCACACTGCAATTTTGCCATGAGGCCATTTTCCTCAAACCACACCCACCAATCAGCTGATGTCACTCTGGAGGACCCTAATCCTTTTCCAGCTGAAAGTGTGGTGCAGCTCAGCTTGTTGAGATAAGGGTTCAGCATATGGTTAAACAGATAAAGCAGGAGACCTCCAACTTCCTAAACTGTCTCTGTCCTTTAAACTATGCTGACCATCCTTCCCTTGAAGTAGAATCCTCAGGTTGCATCTCTCTCACTTCCGCCTCCTCTTCTCACTTCTCCCTTAGACCTGGAGATGAGACATCATCTTGGATCTTGCTCCTGACAACAAAGGAACCAGCATGGCTTTCTTGGCTCTCCAACGTGTTACATTAGGTAGAGCCGAAGAACTCTTTCCTACCAACATATGTATTTTCCAATAATAAACATGGCATAAAGGACTACAATTGGGAGGAGACGAATGGGGGGGGGTCCTTCCCTTGTGCAAGAAGTGTTTCCACTAGCACAATGCCACCACAGAACACTTTCGAAAACTGATTTGAAAGCTATGAACAGAAGTTATGTGAACCAGAGTCTTAACTGGTGCTAAAACGAGTTGAATGATTCTCTGTATCAAACAGGAGTATGGACTACTGAAAATGTTGACTTCAATTAAGCAGTAATTCCATATGTGTATATATAGGCAACTCTCCATTTACACAGGGGTTACGTTCTGAACCCCTGTCTGCATACCCAAAAGGTCGCCTGTATCAGCTCAGTTGATGGGCTGGAAGAACCTTCCCCTGTTCCCACCTGTCAGCTGTGTGAGAGCTTGTCCCTCTGGCTTGCACACATGAAGTGACAGATCAACTGCCACAGCAGAGGGGCAGGAAAGGCCATGTGGGTAAATGGGGAGTTGTCTGTACTGTGTAGGAAAAGAGGAATTGAAATTTGTAGTAATGAGCTACAAAAACTAACAAAGACTACAATTCTATAAACACTTACCTGGGAATAAGCTCCATTGAACTCAGTGGGGCTTGCTTTGCATATACAGAATTGCATTGCAGGTCTGCAAACAAAGTAAATGCAAGCCAAGCCCTAAACCAAACAGTAGTCCTCCCGACTACAAGACTGATATATTGGTCATCTAAGTGAAACAGAGAGAGCTCATAAAGTGCTTTTCAAGGGATACGACAACAGTCATAACAGACAGGATTAGGTCAAGAGAGGTTTTTCAAAACCAGAGTAGCTACTGGCAGACATATGTTCCTAGAAAACTTCTTGTCATGTTACCAAGCCCGTATCTCAACCCAAAAAGGTGATGTAGAAAGCACTCCTGCTTTATGTATTGATATAGAAATCAAACAAAAACTGAGCTGTTCAAAACTGAACAGTAATCAAAACCTTATCTAAAGAATACATCCCAAGTCTTAAAACAATCTTCCCATTTTCCATGAAGAGACAGTCTCAAATTTAGCAACTTCAGCAGCCAAAAGCAACCAAGAATTCCATGCAGGTGAGTGAGCTGACTGGCTGAGAAAGCATAGAAAATTCTGTCTCTCCTGTCAGCCCATTTGGTTCCCACGATCACTGCAGAAGGAAAACCCTTTCCTATATCACAGAAACAGAATAGCGGAGGAGATGTAGATCATGCAGTCATTCCTCCACCAGTCCCCTTGGTAGAAGACAATTTGCATACTAGCCTATTAAGAAGCTACTTCCTTGGCAGCAAAGGCAGAAACATAGGCTAGTAACTTGCAGCCACATTGCGTTGCAGATAACAGCCTGTTTTTACACAGTATAATATTTGAGGAAACACTTCTGTAGTGTACTGAGAAATGCTACCAGTGAAATCCTACACATGTCAACTTGCAAGTATGCCCCGCTAAGTTCAGTGTCACTTACTTCCAAAGAATCATGCACAGGATTGCAGCCTACTTTGCTTAAGCTGTAAAACATTTAGAAGTGAATAGTTTTTAGCTCAAAACATCTTAAGTTTTTCAAAATTTTCAGTTTGAAGTGATTTGGTTCTGAAAGGAATTTCACAATATTTTCAGTGTATGTCACCTGCACCACTCCAGCAGTAACTGATTGTAACTACCCCCAACTTTTAGCACCATTTAGAAAGAGACCTGTTTAAGAAAATACCTATGGCACTTTGCTATGACCCTAAAAGTTCCATCGCATTAAAGAAATGCCAATTTCGTGTGAAAATTCTGCATTCTCACACTTGGTAATGGGTTCAAGCCCAAGCTCACCAGCTGAGTTGTATTTCCTCCTATGGTCCCACAAGAGAAAGGAAAAGGGAGGTGTTTACATATTTAAGACCACAACTTAAAGAGAATTCCCAGCCCTTTCAGGTCACACTTCTGAACCTTTCCGGAGGAAGGATCCCTCCCCAGCATCCTCTGTCCTGTCAAGGTGGCCCTGCCCCTTACCTGATGGCGGGGCTGTAGGGGCTGCGCGAGCGGCGCCAACTGCTGTACGGGCTGGGGGAAACATCCCCGCCGCGCTCGTAGGAGCTGTGCCGGCTATAGCTGGGCGAGCGGCGGCGATAAGGGCTGAGAGGCGAGCGGGGGCTGAGCGACTTGCGGCTGCGCTGGCTCTGCGAGGCCCGGTGGCTGGGCGGGCTGTCATCGCGGCCGGGGCTCGGCGAGGCCCGCTGCCGCCGGTAGGCCTTCGGCTCGGCCTTGTCCTCCCGGTACGCCTTGGGTGTCTCCTTGTAAGCAGACGGAGGCTCCTTGGCCGCCTTGGCCTGGCTTCGCGGGGCTTTGCTCTGCCGGTCCTTCCTGCTAGTGCTGCCGCCGCTGCCGCCGCCGCCGCTGCTGGGCGAGACAGCCGAGCCCTTCCTGCGGCCGTCGCTGCCGCCGCCGCTGCTGCTCCGGGGCCCCTCTCGGTCCTGGCCGCCGCTGTGGTTGTGGCGGCTACGGGACTTGGAGGAGGAAGAGGAGGCGGCGGGCTCGGCTCCCCCTACCCGGGCGGGCGCGGCCGCTCCCTCCGGGTGCTGCTGCTGCGGCGGCGCTTTGTCCTTGTCCTCCCCCCGCCGCCGGTGCTCCCGGTGGCGCTCCCGGGAGCGCCGGCCGCTGCTGCTGCGGCGCTCCCTCCGCGGCGGCCGCCGGGAGTCCCGCTCCGCCTCGGCGCGGCTGGAGCGCGGCTGGCTGCCGGCGCCTCCGCCCGAGGAGGAGCCCGGGCTCCCCGCGCCGCTCCCCGCCCCGGCCGTCCCGCCGCCCAGCGGCCCCTCCGACTGGGAGCTGACGTCGTCGTACTCCTCGCCCGCCGCTTCCACCAGAGGCCCCAGGCCCGCCCCGCTCCCGCGCCGCTCCGGCAGGCCCGCCCCCCCGCGCAACCGGACGCGCCGCCGCTTGTGCCGGGAGCCCGGGCGCCGCTTGCCCCGGGCCCGCTTCCGCTCCCCCCCTTCCCCGCAGCAGGAGGAGCCGGTGGCCGCCAGGAACAGCAGGGACTGCGGCGGCAGCGGCGGCTGCAGGAGAGAGGGCTGCTGCTGCTGCTGCTGCGACAGCGGCGACGGCGGCGGCGGCAGCAGCGGGAAGAGCAGCGGAGGGGCCGCCGCGGGCGAGGCGGGCAGCGGCTGAGGAGACGGAGGCTGAGGAGGAGGCGGCGGCGGCTGGGCCGACGAGCCGCGCTTCCGCCGCCGGTGATGCAACCGCTTCTTCTCCGGCGACTCGGAGCCGCCCCAGCCCCGGACGCCGCTCCCGCCTCCGGACGAAGACGCCGCCGTCGCCGCCGCCGCCTCCGAAGTGCTCGGCATCGGGACCGCTCCGGCGAACAGGACTCCGTCAAGGCGCCGAGGACGAGCCCCGAGCAGGAGCCGCCATGGGATCCGGATCCCGGTGTCTCTTCACATGAGGCGCCCCGGCCTCCTCCTCCTCCTCCTCCTCAGAGGCGTCCCCGGCGGCCCCTGACGCGAACTCTCCGCATTCCCGGCTGGGCCCCGAGTGAGGCCTGGCGCGCCTCGGCCGCCGACAGTCTCCGCAGCCGCGCAGGATCCCGCCGCCGCCGCCGCCGCCGCCCACGGCTCGTCGCTTCACGGCCTAAGCCGGAGGTTGCGGGGCAGAAGCGGCCGCCGAACGGTCCCCGCCGCCCGCTTTTTCGCTCCTCTCTCTCTCCCTCACACTCCCACAGAAAGAGACAGAAGGGGAGACCGGCCCGACTGCGCCTGCGCCGCCGCTGAGGTAAAGACGGGGGCAGGCCTATCTGGAGAGCTCGGCTCGCTTCCCTCAGCACGGAGGGATCTCGCGAGGCTTTGCTCCGCTCCCCCCCCTCCTCCTCCCTTCCCCTACTGTACGGAACTTCCGGCCGGCGGCTTCCTCGACCGCATCCTGGATTTCAGAGGTCATAGGGAACTGCCCCCATGCGACACTTCCGGTCCCCGGTTGAAACTGGCAGCTCCCTCCATGTGCGGGGCAGGAGGGAGAGGGGCGACGCAGGGTGTCCGAAAGCGCTCGAAGTTCTCTGGCTTTTTAGAGGCTCGCTTCCGTGGCAGCTTAAATGAAGCGATGTAATTAGGTTTTTCTGACAGCCAGACGGGCGGGGTATAAATATTATTATTATTATTATTATTATTATTATTATTATTATTATTATTATTATTACATCTCTCTTTATTTTTTGGTCGAAGCAGTGATTCGACATGAGGAGAAGATGTAGGGATGGAAGGTTCCTCAGCTGTTGATTTTTCATTTTATTTAAAGGCACAGGGGACGTGATTTAAGAATGGCTCTCTCTATTTATTCCCGGAAACCTAAATGCGATACTTGTTTCCAAATACCGTGATACAATTGATGGATAAATGTTGTTTTAATAAATATATCGTCTGTAAATGCAACAAAATTTACACTGCATGTTTCTAGCCTATTTAAAACTTGATAAAGTGCTTAATCTATAACAGAAATGTATAAAGTTTTTGATAACTTTTATGTCTCCAAACAAATCATATGGCTTTCTTCTTGCATGTTGTTGTTACAAATCAGCTAAACAAGCTCCATTATCTTATCTTCAATTTGCTGATTTTGTGTTAGTCTTATTATTATTGTGTTAGTCATCTCCCCAACTCCAGAGTCAGGATTTTTCTGCTAGTGGAGGAGGGGTTTTCCAGATTTCTGCTCTTGCTGCTGTTAATAAATAGGTTACCATTTCTTGATCTTCCCCCGAAGTGATGCTTTTGCGACATCCCTAATATTGTAACAATAGGAACCATGGAAAGGTCTTAACCAAGGATGTTATTTATTTGTTAATACTGACTGCCCAAACAACTTGATAATCAGATATTCATAAATTATATGATGAGCATTTGGACCTCTAAAAGGATAATTTTTGTTAAAGTACTTGGATAGCATCAGACCTGCTATCAGACATAACAACAACCACCTAAAAATAGCTGGAGAAGGGTCATTTGCTTTGTATGCAGATATCCTGCTTTGTTCAAATCCTGGCATTGCAAGGTAGGGCTGGGAGAGAACCCTGTCTTAAAATCCTGGAGAACTACTGTCAATGTCAAGCTAAATGGACTAGATGTGATATAGCAGTGTGGAAATATAGCAGTGGGGGAAGACTGCACCTCCTATATCTTGCTTGGTGGTCCCTGTAGGGATTCATGAAACCTTCACTTCACTGCTAGCAAACATGCAGGCTTCCAACTAAATTCATTAGTATGCTGATGACACGCAGCTCTGGTTCGCATTTACATCAACAAGTGTGAAAGTGGTGTACTGGACCAGTGTCTGGCCTTGATAATGGACTGGATGAGAGCCAATAAACTGAAGCTCAATCCAGATAAGACTGAAACACTGGTGGCCCCCAGCTATGCCACTATCTGGGCAGGGATAGCCTAATTTTTTGTTTTTCTATGCTCTGGTAACCTCTAGGTTAGATTATTGCAACACATTATACGGTTTGGAAACTTCAGCTGATGCAGAATTCAGTGGGCAGGTTGCTCATTGCGACCAGATGATCTGATCATATAGCACAATTCCTGGCCCAACTCCACTAGATGCCAATCAGTTTCCGGGCTTTAAATGGCTCAGGACTGCAATACTTCCCGGACCACCTCTCTTCATATACACCAACCTGGACCCTGCAATCAAAATCTAAGGCCCTTCTTTGTGTGCCCCCTCCGTGAGAATCCTGGAAGGTAGTAACACAAAAACAGGCCTTTTCTGCAGTGGCTCCCCGTTTGCGGAATGCTGTCCCCAAGAAGGTTTGCCTGGTGCCTTCATCACATATCTTTAGGCACCATGCAAAAACAATCCTCTTCTCCCAGGGCTCTGGCTAATTAAACCATCTATATTTTTTTGCAGGAGGTATTGTTTCGTAGCACACAATTGATACCCAAGAAGTGGAACCAAATAAGAATACAGAGGACATTGATTAGGGATTCATCACCCCCAAGGCAGATGTGTCCCAGCTAACATTAGAAGAATCTTAGCACATCCACAGACCCATGCAAATTAATACTTTTGTCAAAGACCTCTGGGTATAGGGTGGTATAAAAATTTAAAAAATAATGAGATGAAAGAAAATCAGCACAGAGCTTTCTTCTTAGCTCCCCCAGTGCCCATGGAGCAGAATAATAGTTCTCCAATGTTTGCTCTAATTCTGATTTCTCACAATAATAGCACTTTCAAATGCAACACACAGGTGTGATTTTCATTAATTAAATTACCGAAGATCACAGAGTGGTTTACAATATAAAAACACAAGAATACATACCCTAATAACAAGCAATAACCCACTGACGGTTTGAAAGACCATAGATTGCTGCCTCCTTTGCTGCCTTCACTGCCAATAGGTCAGCTTGATTATGAGTCCTCACCATGTTCAATTGCATTTGACTGGAGTTTTCCTCCACCCGTGTTCAAGCTGTCTCCTAGCTAGTTTTCTTGCCCTAAGCTCTGGAGTATACCAGGGAGCCAAACGGGTTCCACGAAGAAGGAGAGGGCACTGAGGGGTGATTGTGTCAGTGGCCTGAGCCATTCAGATGTTCCAGAGGTCAGCCAGGGCTTTGACAGGAGTGCCTCCTGTCATATCAGCTGGGAAATCCCCCCAAGCCATCTGAAAACCCATTAGATCCATCCGCCTCTGAGGATGAACCATCAAAAAGGTCCCCTGCCTCTGCAGAGGTGAAAAGGTGCTGAAATCCTAAATCTCTACCAGAAGTGATCTGACCATGACAAGGGACTGGTGTCGTCAATATTCCCCACTTTCAGATGACGCTTTTTTTGCCCAGCCCTAGGAAGGAATACACTTTCACTTTGGAGTCAGACCTGCACATGTTGGAATTTGCTTAACAGAGCATAAGATAGACACAATCAGGCCTGATATGTAACTTTCAAAATTAAGTATTTTCTGGTGCATTTCCCTAGTGCATAGCTATTGCAGGATTATGATGAACAGATGTATCAGGGCAGGAATGAGAGTGGACAAAAATAGCAGAATTAGGTGTGGTTAGTTTGAGGAAAAATCGTCCACTCAGCAAGCTGGTCAGTGACTGTAAGATGATTCCTGGCTACTCTGCAGTCTCTTGAATCAAGTATCCTTGAAATAGAGTATAAAAGATCAAAGTCTATGTATAATATGATAGAGAATAGAGAAAGATGGAAAGGATTTGCTGAAACAACTAGTAGAAGTGGAAAACAAAAAGGGAGGTGAGAGGAGGTCGAGGAAACAAGGGAATGAAAGAAAGAGTTTCGAAAAGGGGGGATGTAATTTTTTTTTTAAAAAAATGATTTGTTTTATTTAGGGTTAGGGTTAGGGAGTGGGTTTTGTTTAGTTTAGTTCATAGTGTTTACTTTAATGGGTTTAGGTTGTGTTTTGTACTGTTTTTTTGTTGTATTGTACTTTTTTCCTTCTCTGCTTCTGTTTTCTCTTCTTTTAAAAGTAATAAATATTATTTTTAAAAAATAAAAGATCAAAGTCTAAATTATGTCTCTTCCCAATGTCACTAGGTTCCCAACTTCAAACAGTTTTGTAGAATAGACACACCATGTCTAACACAGTAGAATCCATTTATTTTTAATTCGTCTTGATCTTAAAACTTCAAAAGCACCCTCCCAAAAGGAGGCTAGATCCCTGGTGCCCATTATTTACAAGACTCAGGACAGATCCATCCATGAGGCAAACTGAGGCAGCCGCCTCAGATGGGAGAATCTAAGGGGCACTTCTGTGGGTGTTCCACCACCACCATTGGAGAAGGAAGAAGTGGCTGCTTTTGGTGAGACCTCATGAGGCTCTCACAAGATATTTCAAGACCCCAGAAGCCGCAATTGCCTGACCCTAGTAAGCAAACTTCGGTGGGTAGGGGGAGAGGCAGCAAAAGTGGGGCAGCACCTTCCTGTTTCGCCTCAGGCGGCAAAACTTGATGGGCTGCCCCTGACAGGACAGTATGAGATCTAGAAAAACAAGCTTGTGCTTTCAAAGAAGAGTGAATATTTTACTTTTAATACACTGCAAATTGCTTCAAAAACTCTCTCATACATGTTTTGGGTGGTGGGGGAGAGAGAAGGCAACCTTGTTAGATATGAAGAAAGCCATGCAACCATATTCCACATTGCTGTTGCTTTTTCTTCCTGCTTTGATAATAGGCTGTGGTCATTCATGCTCCTAGGAAATCCCTTACCCGCTCCATGCCCAGATTCTTAGGGTTCTGGCTGAGCTCCCCTAATCATAAGATGAAAAAAATGTACAAAACCCATATAAGGAGGATATAACAAACCAAGTCCTTTCCCCTGTTTTGTCTGTTTTGGGGGCCTAATCTGCCCCCCCAGCCGATTCTATCCGGCCACTGTGGCAATGTATTTATTGGGGTCAAATCGTAAAAAAAGCTCAAGTTCAATCGTAAAAAAAGTTCAACTTTGGGGTAAAATTGTTTAAAAAAGCTCAACAACTTCAATCACGCATGTTCACTTCATCAAATTTGACCCCCTTTGGGGAAAACGTTTGCCTTTGAAAAGGCAAACTAAGGCCCACTAAGGCCTTCTAAATCCGGCCCACAGATGGTCCAGGAATCGGCGTGTTTTTACATGAGTAGAATGTGTACTTTTATTTAAAATGCATCTCTGGGTTATTTGTGGGGCATAGGAATTTGTTCATTCCCCCCCAAAAAAACAAATACATAGACCGGCCCTCCACAAGGTCTGAGGGATAGTGGACCGGCCCCCTGCTGAATAAGTTTGCTGACCCCTGCCTTAGGCTGTAACCCTACACAGTGTCAAGTATACATGCTAACCTAGAAGGTCAATTGAACCTAATAGGCTTACTTCTGAGGAGGAATGTGTAGGACTGCACTTGAATTTGTAGGACTGCACTTGCAGCAATATTTAGACTCCAAGATCTCACTGCAGGCATTGAGAGGCAATATTCCTCATACGGTGTTATGATAGTAAGTCTGGTAGATCACAACTGTCAACGAATTTCTCACACATATAAGCATGCCAATTTTCTAAGATTGTCCTGATGAATTAAGGGGAACAATCTTTCTTATTCAGCCAGTGAATTGTTTAAATTACTAGGATGTTGTAAGGCTAACCTCCACACTGACAACAATTTTAAACTTGTAAAACAAGTTTACACATCAGTCATAGGTGAGTTCCCAGCAACATATCGTAAATACTGCCGGTGTTCTTCTGTGTGTAGCTGAATGGTTAACTGATTCAGGCCAGTGCATTGTAGAACAAAGAAACAGGATGCTAATGTTAATTAGGTTAAAGTTTATTAATAAGAAAATTAGAAAATTATGCAAGTTTGATTATATCTTAAGCCTTGCTCAGAGAAATGAAGGGCTGATACAGGTCAATTCATACTATTTTGGACTGAGTCAATTTGAATATAGGAAACAAAGAAATATTTTTCACTCATTGTTGTTGTTGTTTAGTCGTTTAGTCATGTCCGACTCTTCGTGACCCAAGGGCCAGAGCACGCCAGGCACTCCTGTCTTCCACTGCCTCCCGCAGTTTGGTCAAACTCATGTTCGTAGCTTCGAGAACACTGTCCAACCATCTCGTCCTCTGTCGTCCCCTTCTCCTTGTGGCCTCCATCTTTCCCAACATCAGGGTCTTTTCCAGGGAGTCTTCTCTTCTCATGAGGTGGCCAAAGTCTTGGAGCCTCAGCTTCAGGATCTGTCCTTCCAGTGAGCACTCAGGGCTGATTTCCTTAAGAATGCATAGGTTTGATCTTCTTGCAGTCCATGGGACTCTCAAGAGTCTCCTCCAGCACCAGAATTCAAATGCATCAATTCTTCGGTGATCAGTCTTCTTTATGGTCCAGCTCTCATTACACTCATTACATTTTTACTAACTTGGATGTTCAATTATTTTACTGAGATGAGTTTGAGTTATAATAGTTAAGGATTATGTCAAGGTTTATGTTTTCAGCAAAAATAATGATTTGCCCATTGGAATGAAACCTTTGGTACCTGAATAAAAGAGGGTGCAAGGCAGGAGGTTTTTTTTTTTTTTTACTAACACCAGATATGACTCAAACGTTTTGAATCTTTCTGTGGGTCCTTGGTTTATCAAAACGAAATTTTCTAAACCGCAGTAGTGTGAAGAAAGGTTGAAACTTTTTATTAATATGGGTATTCTAAAACCAGGAAATTGTTTAAAGGGTCACAACAATGTAAGAAAACCTCTGCTGGATCAAGCCAAAGGCCCGTCTAGTTTGGGTCTCTGTTGGCACCGTGGCCAACCAGAGGCCCATGGGAAGACCACAGCCAGAACCGGATCACAGCACTCTGCTGCAACCTTCCAGGAGCCGCAAAGGTGGGAACCGGAGGCGAAAGCAGGCTGAGCAATGGATGTGGTTTCTTAACTTTGTGCAGTAGGCTACATTCCAGCCATGCAAAAGCCAGAGGTTTCTCAACACACCCACATCTCTCTCCAACCATGCAAGCCAGTGGCATTATTACAATTCAGAAATACAGTACATCCTAGCCAGGGAAAAGTACTCAAGAAAAGTACTCAAGGGAGAGAGCCCTGAGGACTGGGTAGAAAGGAATAGCCTGAGGTTCCTCACTCTGGTTCTATAAGTTAAATGACATCTCTGTTACTAGAGTGCATCAAAGAAAATTATTCATGGAAACAAAACTAATTTGTGTTGTTATCTTTTAACTCAAGGTCTTCATAATCTACATTTTAGAAAGCAATCATCTAGAGTGGTTACCTAGCTTGGAATACACTGCCTAAACTAGCCTAACAGGTTCAATATAGCATAAAAAAACAATTTGTTGAGTTGAAAGGTATTATTGTTCCACCTTGTGGCTACTGCCAGTTCATTCATATATTCTGCATCTCCTCCTACAAATCAGAGTGTGGTAAATGAATACTTTTTAAGTAGAGCTCCAAAACCACACTGTGTTTCTTCTATGCAGTCTTAAATCTTCTGTGGTCAGAAGCAGGTTGCAGGGAGTCCACCCTATGCTTAAATCTTGCATGCAGTTCATCACAATCTATGCACTCCATCATGTAAAAAGTGGCAGATAGTGGAGGTGGGGAATAAAGTTTTGTTTTACTTCCTTTATTGTTGTTGTTGTTGTTTAGTTGTTTAGTCGTTTAGTCGTGTCCGACTCTTCGTGACCCCATGGACCAGAGCACGCCAGGCACTCCTGTCTTCCATTGCCTCCCACAGTTTGGTCAAACTCATGTTCATAGCTTCGAGAACACTGTCCAACCATCTCGTCCTCTGTTGTCCCCTTCTCCTTGTGCCCTCTATCTTTCCCAACACCACGGTTTTTTCCAGGGAATGTTCTCTTCTCATGAGGTGGCCAAAGTCTTGGATCCTCAGCTTCATGATCTGTCCTTCCAGTGAGCACTCAGGGCTGATTTCCTTCAGAATGGAGAGGTTTGATCTTCTTGCAGTCCATGGGACTCTCAAGAGTCTCCTCCAGCACCATAATTCAAAAGCATCAATTCTTCGGTGATCAGCCTTCTTTATGGTCCAGCTCTCACTTCCATACATCACTACTGGGAAAACCATGGCTTTAACTATACGGACCTTTATTGTTAGGATCTTACAATTATTGATTTTTTTTACATATGCTGTGGGCAAGATTTATTAGCATATTTCTCCCACTGCATTAGTCACACCATTTTAAGTGCATTCCAAAAACCTTTACAATGGGCAAGAGTAGAAAGCGTGCTCATCTTGTCCAGTCTTCTTGTCAGCACTTAGAATGCTGAAGAATAAGCTACGTTAATTACACCTTAATCGGTTAACCAGGCATTGACTCATTAAAACATGTATATGATGGGTGTTGGCCATTGTGATTAAGGAAGTTAAGACAGAGAACTCCGCATAAAATGGAAGATTAAAAATGTATTAGGAAGCAGCTGATGTTTAGGATAGCATGGTTCTGTATATGGTTGTTCTGTTTTAGCTTCTACAGTGACCAAAATCAGATCTCAGGCTGGTTATTTTTTTCAGGAAAGCATGTTTTTCAATCCAACTCAAGATTCATTCATTCATTCATTCATTCATTCATTCATTCATTCAGTTAAAAACTGTTTCCTTTTGAAAAGCTATTTTGTATCTTTTTTAAAACAACAACAACAATGTCCAATAATGCTCTCCACTCTGCTATAAATTAACCATTTAGTAAAGCCTAGGTGGTTTGCCACCTTTAAGACAGAATTGCTGCTTTATACTGCCCCAATTTGAACCTTACATGCTTTGATAAATGAATCAATGTATTCCCGTTATCAAGGGGGGGTTTGTGTTGTGCCTCAAATAATTCATTCTTTGGTTTATTTAGATTAAAACACTGCTTTCCAGCTCTATGAAAAATTGTTGTGCTCTTATCTTAAGCCAATGGGTGCTGGATGTAGGCTTCTCCCCACCCCCATCATTGATAAGGGTGTTCATATAGGGACTTGCCTGCACCATTTATGGTCCTATGTCTATTTCTGATCTTTTAAAAGAGCTGGCTGTTTTATTGGGTCATGCCCCCACAGCAGCCATTTTTGTTCAGCCACACCTTGTGGCATGCCCTTTGTGACCAGCACCACCAGTACGGTGGTACCTCGGGTTAAGAACTTAATTCGTTCTGGAGGTCCGTTCTTAACCTGAAACTGTTCTTAACCTGAGGTACCACTTTAGCTAATGGGGCTTCCCGCAGCTGCCGCCGCATGATTTCTGTTCTCATCCTGAAGCAAAGTTCTTCACCCGAGGTACTATTTCTGGGTTAGCGGAGTCTGTAACCTGTAGCGTATGTAACCCGAGGTACCACTGTACTTCTTCAAAATTCCAAATATGTCCCTGACCTATCTAAATATAGTTGGCAGCTTTTATAATCTTGATGTGCCTCAAAATTATGCCTCAAAACGCTGGCATTACACTTTATTGCAATGTCTTCTCATTAATATATGCATTACGCATTTTGTGCTTCCCATATCCTTTTCTAAAAGCATTAGGTTTCCAGCCCGTCACTTCACATGCTACAATCCTTGCCACATTGGTAGCTTAACTGGTGCATGCCAAGGCCTTGAGGCCTCCCATAGAGTTAGGGCTCTTTCATATGATAGCATTGTTCACGGGCCAGGATCTATAACACATAAACCTCTGGAACAATGTGGGTGATTCTTTAATCTGAAGTGGTTAAACTGATAATTCATCAGTTTTCTAGAACAATGAATCACACGTGTCTTTCTTGATCTCTTTTCATAGTTGGTCTTCTCCTTATAAAATCAGTTTTAGATTTCCAATGGTCTGTACAAAAGTTCAAGGGGTTCAGAACACACTCCCCTTTATCTTAAAATATGTTTATTTAAAAGCCCTTTTATAACCCTTTTTTTTTAAATGTATAAACAGTTTGCAAAAATAATGAAACAGTATCATAAAAGTATAGGAAAAGGTTAAACAAATACTAATAACAAGGCCCAATTTGATGGGTCAAGAAAAACCTGGCCAAAAAGATATGCCTTTACATAAGATGCCTAAAGGAGTGAACAGGTGACACTTTACATATGGCGGAAGAAAGGGCAAGCGCATCTACAAGCTAGGCGGCCATGCTGTAATTAGTATTCATCTTTCAAGGACAATGTAAATAAGGATGGAATAGATTTCAAAGCCACTTGAGACACATTTATGTTACAATGAAATGGGAATAGATATGGTTATAGTGATGAAGATTCATTACATGCTAGATGAACAGAAGGGGTGGGTTATTGTTTTTTGTTTTATTATGTATTTTAATATGTATTTTGTGTTTTTATCTGAGATCTGCAGATGGTGGAATAATAATAATAATAATAATAATAATAATAATAATAATAATAATATCCATATTGCCTCAATTTATTTGTAAGTGTAAGTTCTTTGTTGGCTTTTATAATTTCCAAAAGCAACTTTGGTCAAATTCCACTGTGCATGTTGTTTCTCCTTTGAACAGCAGAATCCAATACCATGTTTAATTCACATCTATTTCAAAATTAGTTTGTCATGTTTGATGCTGTTTGAGAAACAACTCCAAACCTCCCTGGGCATGTGAAACTTTGAACGCAGGTCCAAGTGTGCTTCAGCCATGTTTTGATAAAATGTTATCATGTGTGCTTGCAGTTGAAGAAACAATTGTGTTTCCAATCAAACACAATTCATACACTAACTCAGCAGTGAGAATGTTTTTCCGTTTAGTGAAGAACCCAAAATTAAATGACTACAGTAAAGTCAACTGAATGGATTCTTACACCGGCAACAGAACAACATTATTCACTGCACCCAAAGGCAGCAAGGTGGCAGGCAGAGGGATGCATGGTGCACATACAGTGGCACCTCGGGTTAAGAACTTAATTCGTTCCGGAGGTCCGTTCTTAACCTGAAACTGTTCTTATAACCTGAGGTACTACTTTAGCTAATGGGGCCTCCCTCTGCTGCCGCACCGCCACCGCGCGATTTCTGTTCTCATCCTGAAGCAAAGTTCTTAACCCAAAGTACTATTTCTGGGTTAGCGGAGTCTGTAACCTGAAGCGTCTGTAACCAAAGGTACCACTGTACAATCATACCTCGGGATGAATACGCTTCGGGTTAGGCATTTTTGGGTTGCGCTCCGTGGCAACCCGGAGGTAATGGAGCACGTTACTTCTGGGTTTCGATGCGCGCGCATGTGCACTGTCAAAATGACGTCACATGCCATGCCCAGAAGTGCTAAAATGTGACTCGCGCATGCGCAGACACATGTTACGTTCGCTTCGGGATGCGAACGGGGCTCCGGAATGGATCACGTTCGCATCCCGAGGTACCACTGTAGTTCTGTTTAGTCCCCATCTCTCAATATCTGCTACCTGAGGCAGGCGCCTCACTCTGCAAAGGCAGCTCTGGCCCTTTTCAACCAAAGCTGGAGCATGTTTCAGAGAAGAAGAGTCAGGACATATTTGTATTAATATGTCATTTGTTCCAACTGCAATATTTGGATTATCGCGCTGTTTTGGCAAGAACTGAGATGGGAGTAGGGAAAGTGGGAAATGGCCACAGGAGAGTGCAGGGCACAAAGTTCTACAGTGCATCGGATTAGTAATAGGTTACTTTCACACAGCTCTGTGATTACTAATTTGCCCAACAATCACACTTTCAATGCAGACTTCCATTTGTGAAGCATCAACAATATAATCTCAGTTGAGCAGATTCCTGGACTTTAACAAGTTAGGAAATCCATTTTATATACAGTGGTATCTTGGTTCTCAAATTTAATCTGTTCCGGGAGTCTGTTCGACTCCCAGAATGGTTCGCAAACCAAGGCGTGGCTTCCAATTGGTTGCAGGAACTTCCTGCAGGCAATCAGAAGTCATGTAAGCTGCGTCGGACGCTTGGCTTCCAAAGAATGTTTGCAAACCACTCACTTTTGGGTTTGCGACGTTCAGGAGCCAATTTGTTCGACAACTAAGGTACCACTGTACAGGAAAAACTTAACAGAAGCAATGGTAAAGTCACTCATCTCGAATGAAAGTTTTGTAATTAGCATTCCACAAAATATTTTTTTTAAAAATGAAAGTTTATTCATAGTCAATGGCTCAAATAGCAAATAAAAAGAATCTGGTAAGGCATCAGCCTATGACAATAGTTTCTCTGTGTCCATTGGCTTCATAACACCTTGGTTCCCATTACACAAACATCAATGTTAGTGGTTAAACTCCCTGGTTAGACAGACTGAAAACAAATACACAATAAGATGAGGACCAATCTGCTTGGCCAGGCACATCAAGAACTAATTCTGCACATGGTAGCGTCTACAGGAGAATGTACATACAAAAAGTTTTGATAAACAAGTGTTCTCTAAACAGCCACATTCCTAATGTCTACTTGTTAGCATGTTAAATATGTGTTGTCTAGTTTGCTCAGACACATCTTGAACTGTCATTTCATAAATTCACACATGTATATAAAAAAGTGTTTTTTTTGTAACTGATCTAACCTTTACACCTACACCCAAGAAACTTAAAAGCCTCAGATAGTGCTTTATCTTTCAATTCCACATACTAAATGTACTAATTATATTTCAAAAAGCAGAACAGTAAAGGGCAATACATTTTAGTGTATCAATGAGGGATTATGGAAGCACATGGCCAATATTTCCATACTGCAAAGTATAGTGGGGTGTTTGACTGATATCAGAAAAAGTAGCTATAACGCTTTCCCATTAGGTAATGCATAGCTAACATTTCCAAAGCCTTAGACAGGAGCAAGACAGAAAAATGGAAAATTTATATTTTCCAGACAGCCCTAAGAGCAAGATCAATTTGTGCTCTAAGAACACATCTACCAGCAACTATTTGTCCCACACTGTGCCCCAACCCTAGGAAGATACCTTACCCAAATTAAGTAGTTACCAAAGGGCAGTGTCAATATCTGTGCATTAAGAAATATGTGACCACTTCTGACCGAAATGCGCTCCACCCTCTTTTTATATTCAATCTCAGATGTATATGACGGCCCTTCCACTGTAAGCAAAAGCAATCTTCATTGAATCACAGGTTAATAGTATGCTCTGGATTATTAAAGACCCAGAGTATGGCACACTTTTCTGATCAGAGATACTGCTAGCACACAGCTAGTTAGCAAAATTGCTCACAAAAACTGCACTCCACACTGAAGGATACGCTTTCACAGCGATGCACACACCTCAGGGCATCACAAGGAAGATACACCCTTAACTACGTTAACTTTTTTTAAGCTTTTTTTTTTAAATTAAGGCATATTCAAATATACTCATGAGTTTATACCATTTGTCTAAGCTAATTCCATGTATAAATGACTTCCAATAGAAGCAGAGAACAGAGCTCGTTTCTCTTCTCTAATTTGCATATTCTTATAACTGCAAAAAAAAAAGCATATATACACTACCTTTGCTTAGTTTTGACCACTGCTGTAGTTTCCAAGGCAGTAGAAGACAAAGTGAAGTTTGGGTGATAGAAAACTGTATGCTTTAGGAGAAATGATAGAAGGTAATGCTTTGTTTACAGTTCAAGACGGACTGCCCATGAAAAAAACCCCTCTACATTCAGAAGAACCATGGTGAGAGGCAGCAAGTTATGAAATGGGTTGAATTCTGCTTCTCTTGAAGCCACATTAAACTTTTTCAGTGAAAGACTTTCAGTGCTGTCCCAATTCATGCTTTAAGTGGTACATTACAATTTCCAAACTGTTAAGAGTAATTTCAGTCATAGGAGCCTCCAAATGGCATGCTATAAGTTATGGATTTTATTAGTATGATCAAGGGATGATGAGAGTTTGGAACTTTGATTATAAAATGCAACATCTTTCTCTGATTCTCTTGGCTAGGCTTTTCCTTTTCTTTTTTCCATTCTTTTCTTTGCTGTCTTCCATCTTTCTTGCTCTGATTTCTCGCATTAAATCAAAAAATACCTAGAAAGAAAAATACAAGTGTTAGTACATGTGTGCAAACATTAATCAAAGTCTGCATTTTTAAGCTATTAAGTAAACCAAGAGGTTCGGCTTCATTCCTTTTCAGCTATGAGTGGTAATGTATTGTAGGGTTAAAACTGTTTTCATATTTTTCTTTAACAGAATTCTATAGAAAGTAGAAAGAAAACAAAAATATATCTATTCAGACCTGCTGTTAATAATGTAAGTAGTAGTAGTAGTAATAATAATAATAATAATAATAATAATAATAATAATAATAATTTTTATTTATACCCCACCCTCCCCAGCCAAGGCCGGGCTCAGAGCGGCTTACAAGCAATAATAAAAACAAGATGAATGATTACAACTTAAAAACAAAAATAAAATACAACATTAAAATAATGGAACATTGAAAGGTAAGGAACCAACTGCTTGATGCAGCGAAGCTGAAAAAATGTCGCCTTGGCTGTTGCTGTAACTTGCGCCTCCATGGAAAGGGAGCCATGCTAAGCATAGCTTGCTAAAATCATAAAGCGGATATGAAGTCACATGCCAGAAACCGGTAAATCAATGTTGCATGTGACCCAACTATGGAAGTAAGGATGATCTTGCTTAAATGCAAACTAGCCTGCCACCGACCCTTAATGCATGAAAATATTCCTGAGTGCTACAGAACCAGTTGCTCAAATTAGAAGCCAAGAAAACTTCTAGGAAACAGCTGTCCATCATATTCTAGTGAGTCAATAACGATTCAGTACCACATTGCTCAGAGTAAACAAGCCAACTTACATTTAGTGACCCAATTTCTAACATCTGAGTTTTTAAAAAGGACTTTCCTGTTATGCAGTCATGTTTGTATATAGGTCAGAAAGGAGAGGTTTGCATATTAAACCACTAAGCCCCTTAACCTTTTACCAAGCAGATTTTCTGCAAGGCAAGAGCTAGTACTTAGAACTAGCGAAGAATAAGTTTTAAGAACTATAGGGTTCTTATTGTTGTCATTTTTTTAAAAAAACAAAAGATTTAAGAAGTTTTCACCTTTGTACCAGATCATTAAAACATGAGTTGATTAAATTACACCACTGCCTTCCACCTCATTTGAAAGAGATTAAGACACTGACGATAGCATTTTCTGCCTAGGGTATATAATCAAATTCTTTAAAAGAAGAGTATGAAAGAAGTTAAACACACACACACACACTCACACACACTAGCTCATATACTGTTAAACCTCAGTTTACCTATAAGCATTATAGCTCATATCTCCTTCAACAATATAAGTCAGAACCTACCCTTCACCCTTTATAGGGGCAACACAGTCGCCAGCAACTACTTTCCTTAGACTGGAATTAATCCCACTCAGAACAAATGGAAGCAGGTTTAGGCCATAGTCTGTTAGAGAATGAGCATCAACACTCCATCTCACCCCAACCCCACTTTGTCTCACACCCACTGGTGAAGGAAGAGGGGGTGGGGGGAGCGCACCGCCCCCTGCAGCGCGATCCCGGTGGGATGCCATTGCGGCTGTCCCCCTGCCCACGCTGGCTGCCACGCCCCCGCAGGCGGCATGCCATACCCCCGGGACACGCGCCAGCCACGCCCCCGCCTGAAGCTCCATCACTGCTCACACCAGATTGCGATAAGGCTTCTGGTTTGTTACTTTTTTAAAAAAAATAATAATAATATTTATTACTTTTAAAAGGAAAGAAGACAGAAGAGAAAAAAAAAGAAAAAAGGACAATACAATACAATATATAAACAATACAAAACACAACCTAAACCCATTAAACTAAACACATTAAACTAAACACAACAAACAAAACCCACTCCCTAACCCTAACCCTAAATAAAACAAAACAAAACAAAACAATTTAAAAGAAAAAAAATACATCCCCCCTTTTCGATACTCTTTCTTTCATTCCCTTGTTTCCTCGACCTCCTCTCACCTCCCTTTTTGTATTCCACTTCTACTAGTTATTTCAGCAAATCCTTTCCATCTTTCTCTATTCTCCATCATATTATAAATAACATTTTTTTAACCTTATTTTAACCTTATAACTAAAATACTTCTATATACTTAACTCCTTATAACATTTCTGCTAAATCCATAAAATATCAATCCACCATTTTTCTATCACTCATTAATTTTGCGATATTTCTATATATAAACTTTAAATTTTCCAATCTTCTTCCATCAACTCCTCTCCCTGGTTTCGGATTCTGCCAGTCCTTTCCGTCAATTCCATATAGTCCATCAACCTGGAGATCTTATGTCTGAGGCTCTTAACTCTTTTCCAGGTCCCTTCTGCAGATCTTCTTCATATTCTTTAATGCTAGAGAGCAAATCTTGAGAAAACTCCATCCTAACAATATTTTTATTCCTTCTGGACAGTTCAGCCAAATTTCCATAGTTGAAGCTAGGGTCTATAAAGTGTTTCAGGATGTATTTCAAGATTCCTCCAAATCCAAAGGCCCCCAAAACTTCAATCTCCTCCAAATCCAAGTCCATGTCCCAAAAGTCAATTAATCCCTGGATAGAGGGATCTTTCCAACTTTCCTTCTTCAGTCCAAGCCGGGATCCAATCCTCAAAGTCTGACTTTTTCTAGATTCAATCATAAAAGGCCTCAATTTATAGTCCTCAATTTGCTTCTGTAAAACTAAGGATCCTGCTTGTGTTCTTTTAGGTTCAAAAACAACAACTTTCTCCTTTTCCTCCACTGTTTGTTCTGCCAAAGTAGGTTCCTGTGCCAGGTCCTGAATTATTTCTGTGTTGGTACTCGCTTTTTGTCTCAAATTAGTCACTTTCTGTTCCAAATTATCAATTTTAAAAGTCATGTCATCCATCTTTTTATGAAGCTCTTCCAGCGAATGGCTTATCTTACATAATGCAGTCACAATAACTTCTCCTATCAACATTTTGAATGGTCCAAGGTCAATCTCTGGTTCTCAGAATCCTTATCTTGCAGCTGGAGATCTCCCAGTTACACTCCTATAACAGTTTCAAAAGCTCCCTCTAGAGGGAGTATCTGAAGAAGTGTATCTGAAGAAGTGTATCTGAAGAAGTGTGCATCTGAAGAAGTGTGCATGCACACGAAAGCTCATACCAAGAAGTGTGCATGCACACGAAACTTGGTATGCTCATACTTGAAACTTGGTATGCTCATACCAAGAAGTGTGCATGCACACGAAAGCTCATACCAAGAACTGACTTAGTTGGTCTTTAAGGTGCTACTGGAAGGAATTTTTTTGTTCCCTCTAGAGGGAAACAGTCTCCACTTGTATCAGTTCTTTCAAGCACAACTCAAGCAATAAACATAGTTTCGATTTTCAGTTACTTTTCCTCCATTTTAAATGCAGAAGAGGACAATGGAAACAGTATCTTACTCTTATTTTAGCTGGCTGTCAAATCCGTTCTGTCAATGAACTTTCCCCAAACGTCATCTGGCAGCCCGTTCCCAGGTTCAGAGCTGTGGTAATTTGATTCTCCCCTCACTCCTGCAGGCTTACTAAGTTCAAAATTTCCCCCCTCTTCACCTGCTTCCAAGGGGGGGGGGGGTTGTATTTTTAACCGATGGAGATTTAATCCTTTGTCAAAAGCTTTCAAAGACTTTAGCTTGTAACGTCTTTGCTTCAGTCTATTTACAAAAGCGGAAGGCGGACTTCCTGTTTATGACCTTCCCGCTTCGGCGCCAAATTAAGGTATTTAAAGATCCAATTTTCCGTTCTACTCACAGGTAGTTGTTTAAAATCCAATTGTCCACAGGAAAAAGTCAGCGCTCTCCAGCAACAGCAATGCGGCTTCACTCCGCGAAAGAAGCAGTCGATTCAAAGCACCGCGCCACTCACCCCACGTCGCTCCGGATCCCCAAAACAGGGTTTCCCCGCGAGTAGGGGAGGTGCAAAAGGTGCCAGCCGAATCCCAGGTTCACAAGCTTCTCCCGCTTATGATTTCAATGGGTCTCCGCCTTCGCCGTGGTGGTCAGACCCTGTTTTTCACGGAGTAAGTTCCTCCCGATCGGAGGAGCTCAGCCATTGCTGGAGGCGCCAACCCGGAAGTCGGCTTCTGGTTTGTTAAGTTGCAGTTTCCCATGATGTCTGAACTGGAAATACTTACCTGCAAACTGGACTTAAAACTATGGATTGCAACCCTGATTTACAGGCAGCAACCGAGGCATCATAGGAAATGGTAATTTGAAAAACCAGGAAATGTTCTCTACAGCTAAGCATACAAGAGGGAATGTTCAAGCCCATTGCTTGAACTCCTGTAGCCTTATTTGAGTTCACCGATTGGGTCTGCGTTGCTCCGGGACAGGAGGAAGGAAGTCAAATGACACCGAGGTTGGTTCAAGGAGTTTATTCTGCTCTCCGGATAGCAGAAGGCACTTGCGTGATCAAGTCCATAGCAAGTCCAAAGAAACGAGAAGTTTCATGCAGTATATATATCCTCCAGACACCCTCTCCCCCTTCCCCAGCCACGTCAGCTTGTACACGCAGGTTGACATCACAGATGTTCCTGCTCCGGCACTCTTAACCATAAAAGGGATTTCCTTCCTGCACTCCTGACCATAAAAGGATCTTTCTCTTCCTACTCTTATCTTGGAGGAAGAGGTCATCATCTCTGGAAACACACTTCTGGCGTTTTCCCCGGACTTCAGTCAGTGCGTCTTTTGTGGTCAGCACATAAGATAAGGCACGGACGTGTCTGCTCTGTTCCCCTAGACCAGCCAGGGTCATCCCTGACGTCACAAACTGATAAAGGAGAGAGCTATGTTCTTGTTATGCATTTGCTCAACGGCTCAAAGTTTATGCATTTTAGCTAAGGAAAAATAGGGATTTTGGTGCAGTTTAAAACTGCGTGCACAGTCAGTTTTGGGTTTGGGGAAACCCATTCCTTCACTCCAACAAACCCCAGCGAAACTCATTAGTGAGCCATTTGAATGTCTTCTGTTCAGCTACCTGTTAGAGCATTCATCTTGAAGAAGAATGAGCAATACACAAAAGAGTCAGGGTAACATTAATAATTAGTCTCGACAAACAACAAATGGAATCAGAGGTTGATGAAGATGTATTTGGGAAACGGTAAATTTTTACCTTGTCGACATTAGCTCGTGTTTTAGCAGACGTTTCAACATAGTTAACATTCCACTGATCAGCTCTGTTTTTTGCTTCTTCTACAGAAACCTGTCTTTTGTCTTCCAAATCCGATTTGTTACCAACTAGCAAAAATGGAACATTCTCATCTTCTTTTACCCTTAAAATCTGCTCTCTGAAGAGAAGAGAAAAAACACATTTTAAGACCCATGCAGTTTAATCTTCTTTGATTTCTCAGATATGATACTTTAATACAACCTTGGTGAAAGAAACATATGTTTTTGCTGTTACCCATCATGTGCTATCACCAACTTGGTGCTAGGTATTCACAATATGCAACTTGCAAAGACCCTACACAGGAGAACAGTCAGAAAAGGAGTAGCAAGTAAGAAGCTATAAACTGTTAACTGATAGCACACATAAAGAGGACTAACAGATGAGCCTGTTATAAATTTTATAAGAGGATAACTTTGAAGATGAGATGGTAATGCAAGAGAAGCCAAACACAAGAATTAGCAGTTTAACATCAATAAAAAACTGACCAAGTAGCGCTATAGAGGATTATCAAGATTAATGAAGATATTTACTTTCAGAATTATTAAGCAGAAACAATACATAAATTAGGTTTTTTATAGAAAAAGGGAAATATTTTAAAGTGATAGTGAAGCAGACTTTACATTTTACCACTGACGTTAACCTTTGGATTAATTTAACCTTGATATCAAACTATAAAACTATCAACATGATTACTCCCCAAATACCTAACTGACAGTCATGTCACAACTGCCTGCTTAACAGACTAGCTTCTGTCCCAACACACCTGTGGCAGTTCCTACATGAATTTCATGCTAGATAAAGGCTATCCAAAATCCTTGCCACTTTGCACTCCAACCTTTTTAAGAATGAAAATGCCAATCTACGATACAAAGAACTAATCATTTTCCTTCTGAAAAGCAGCTCAACAAATTATTGCCCACAACAATTAGAGTCTTTAGAATATTTGCAAAAAACATGGTCTATAGCACTTTCAGAAAAATTGACTAAAGAAGTCGAAGCATTAGCTGGAAAAAGGGACAGGGACGATTTCATAGTGACATGATATCCTTTTATTGGACATTCAACAGAACATCATTTACAGTGGCATCCACTACTTACAGTGAGGGGGGAAAGTATTTGATCCCCTGCTAAATTTGCCCGTTTGCCCTCTGATGAAGAAATGACCAGTCCATAATTTTAATGGTAGTTTAATATAGCTGCGAGAGACAGAATAACAACAGGAAAACCCCCAGAAACCCAGAAGTCAGAGATTGATGTGCATTATAAGGAGTAAAATAAGTATTTGATCCCCTATCAACCAGCCAGATGTCAGGCTACCTGGTATCTTCACTGTATGTAACAAGCTGAGATTAGAAGCACCTGCAGTAAGGGAGAGGTCTTACCTGTAATCCCAGTTCGTCACAGTACTTGTACAAAAGACACCTGTCGACAGAAGCAATCAATCCAGCAGATTCCAAAGTAGCCACCATGACCAAGACCCAAAGAGCTGTCCAAGAATGTCAGGGACAAGACTGTGCACCTGCACAAGGCTGGGCTGGGCTACAACACTATTGCCAAGCAGCTTGGTGAGAAGGTGGCAAGAGCTGGTGCAATAATTCGCAAACACAAAAGAACTGCCAACCTCCCTCGGTCTGGGGCTCCATGCAAGATCTCATCTCGTGGAGTTGCAATGATCAGGAGAACGGTGATGAAGCAGCCCAGAACTACACGGGAGGAACTTGTCAATAATCTCAGGGCAGCTGGGACCATAGTCACTATGAAAACAGTGGATAACACACTACACCGTGAAGAACTGAGATCTTGCAGAGCCCACAAGGTCCCCTTGCTCAAGACAGCACATGTACAGGCCTGTCTGCAGTTTGCCAATGCACATCAGAATGACCCAGAGGAGAACTGGGTGAAAGTGTTATGGTCAGATGAGACCAAAATCGAGCTCTTTGCCATCAACTCAACTCACCGTGTTTGGAGGAGGAGGAATGCTGCCTACGACCCCAAGAACATCATCCCCACCGTCAAACATGGAGGGGGACATATTATGCTTTGGGGGTGTTTTTCTGCTAAAGGGACAGGACACCTTCACCACATCGAAGGGACGATCGACGGGACCATGTATTGTCAAATCTTGGGTGAGCTTCTCCTTCCCTCAGCCAGGGCATTGAAAATGGGTCGAGGATGGGTATTCCAGCATGACAATGACCCAAAACACACGGCCAAGGCAACAAAGGAGTGGCTCAGGAAGAAGCACATTAAGGTCCTGGAGTAGCCTAGCCAGTCTCCAGACCTTAATCCCATCAAAAATCTGTGGAGGGAGCTGAAGGTTCGAGTAGTTACACATCAGCCTTGAAATCTTACTGACTTGGAGAGGATCTGCAAAGAGGAGTGGGACAAAATACCTCCTGAGATGTGTGCAAACCTGGTGGCCGCCTACAAGAAAGGTCTGACCTCTATAATTGCCAACAAGGTTTTTGCCACCAAGTACTAAGTCATCTTTTGCAAGGGGATCAAATACTTATTTCACTCATTATAATGCACATCAATCTCTGACTTTTGTCTTCTGGGATTCCTGTTGTTATTCTGTCTCTCACAGCTACAAATAAACCTACCATTAAAATTATGGACTGGTCATTTCTTCGTCAGGGGGCAAACGGGCAAATTTAGCAGGGGTTCAAATACTTTCCCCCTCACTGTACAACTCTGGAGCAATGTTTTCCCATAAAAATTATGTATCTTGGAGAGGAAGGGACAGGGGCATTTGTTAGGGGAGCGTATATTTTCTATGTTCATTTTCTTGAAAATTAATTTTTAAAGAAAGAATCCTTGCCACTCAAGAGGACTTTTGGCAAACCTACAGTGGAATCTGTGATCTCGAATTAACAGAAATTAAATGCTGAAGTTAGATTAGGAGACAATAATAAAGACCCAGCCTCATGCACTTAAGAATGAAGAGGCAATCTATACCAATTGTGCCCATCATATGCTGTCTAGCAAACACTTCCTCAATGTTCAGTGGCAAAGAAACTTTTATTCACTGTGATTCAGTTTACAGTGGCCCACTATGCACACCACAAAATAGTTTAAAATAGAAGAAGAAGAAGAAGAAGAAGAAGAAGAAGAAGAAGAAGAAGAGGAGGAGGAGGAGGAGGAGGAGGAGGAGGAGGAGGAAGCGGAGTTTGGATTTGATATCCTGCTTTAACACTACCCTAAGGAGTCTCAAAGCGGCTAACATTCTCCTTTCCCTTCCTCCCCCACAACAAACACTCTGTGAGGTGAGTGGGGCTGAGAGACTTCAAAGAAGTGTGACTAGCCCAAGGTCACCCAGCAGCTGCATTTGGAGGAGCGGAGACGCAAACCCGGTTCACCAGATTACGAGTCTACTGCTCTTAACCACTACACCACACTGGCTCATACGATTTAATGTATGGGGTACCGTGCTCCTTCCCAAGTCCTGATTGTGATGCAGAAGGGAAGAAACAAGTCAAGCATCTGGCTTGTTGCGATGCAGAAACCTGGGCTTGTGATTTTTCTCCAAATAACCCTTGACTTATCAGTTGTCAGTTATCGGTTGTGGCATGTTTGGAATGAAACAAACCATGAGCAAACCGTGAGCACTCGTTTGTGCAAAGCCTGAAGCCAGACTCTAGCTTGCTTCCTCCCATGTGACCAATTCAGTAAAGAGAACAGTCACCATATTTGGCACTGAATATTCACTGAGTGTTTAGCACACAAAACCTTTTAATGCCAAGTAGGCACACAATGAGTTAATCAACAACTGGAAAGGCCAGTAGTCATTTTAAGCTTCCTTCTACCTTTTAAAAATTATACAGCATACAAAGGTAAACTAGGCTTTCTAAGTTAACACAAGTTCAGGCATTTTAAGTGTTTAAGCATGTGATTGTTGCAGCCTCTACTGTTTTCACCTGCCTTAATATTTCATTTATTGTGGCTCGGCTTGTTTTACTGTTGTTCAGACATAAATTCAATCATGTAATTTATTTTGTGGTACCCCACTCTTTGCACCAGCATCAATAAAAGACACACTATAAATCTTTTAAATACGTTAAACAACCACAAGATGATTCAAGTGTGTTCTACCCCTGATTCAGTCCTGTTCTATGGCATAGCAGAAGTGATACAGCAGTCACTATATATTTGTATCTTTCATGGCTTCAGAACTTTAAAAAGATCCCCAGCCATGTCAACAACTAATGCTGGACACAACAGGAACCAAGAATTTCCAACATAGTAAATAACCCAATAGTGTTTTGTGTCATTAAAAATAGGTTATATATGACATTTATTCAGATACCAGGTGTGCCATGCCTTCTTTTTCAGGAAAGCTTCATTTTTCAAAATAAATAATGAAGCTCTTACACCATGATGCGATATTTGTATTATAAACATCAATCTTGGGAGTGCAGCTCCCGATTCCCATTGCGAGGCGGATACTTTATGTTGGTGGTTTAATTGTTTTTGAACAAAGTACATTTGTGTAAGAGTTATTGAGTAATTGGCTAGAATGACTGAGCCAACTGTAACCTCCAACTCCTTTGTTTCTCATGTTTGACCTTGAAAATGCATCTGTGTTATAAGAACTGCACTACTCAGCAGACAGCAGCCACCCAACAGTTACGATGAACAAAAATGCAATATTAAGCTGCTAAGGCTATGTAAGGACTATGTCTGCTGATTCTGGGGGCTTTATGTGAACTAGCACAATGTCGATTGTGGAAATATGTATGGAATGTAGCCATAAAGAAGCAACTTTTACTTTGCAGGAAGTTGTTCTTTTTCTTTGGACTGTTGCCTCTGCTGTCTGCCTTATCTGTATCCTTAATTCAGGACCTCTTTCCCTTTATTCCTATTTAGCTGCATCCCATCTGTGGCCATGATAATAGTGGTTTCTTATCCCCATCAAGGGACGCAGGTGGCGCTGTGGGTAAAACCCCAGCGCCTAGGGCTTGCCGATCACATGGTCGGCGGTTCGAATCCCCGCGGCGGGGTGAGCTCCCGTCGTTCGGTCCCAGCTCCTGCCCACCTAGCAGTTCGAAAGCACCTCTAAGTGCAAGTAGATAAATAGGTACCGCTTTCTAGCGGGAAGGTAAACGGCGTTTCCGTGTGCTGCGCTGGTGCTGGCTCGCCAGAGCAGCTTCGTCACGCTGGCCACGTGACCCGGAAGTGTCTCCAGACAGCGCTGGCTCCCGGCCTCTTAAGTGAGATGGGCGCACAACCCTAGAGTCGGACACAACTGGCCCGTACGGGCAGGGGTCCCTTTACCTTTACTTATCCCCATCAAGGGCCTTGCTTCTTAGGTGTTTATTCCTTAAAACTCTCCAATATTATTGATGGAGAGGCCTGGAGTATAGGCTGATGTTAACTATCTAACCATGCACATATATTCTGCAGCAATATTATAGGCCAGAAAAGCATGGAACAAAGCCACAATTTAGGACAGTAAAAATAAGATACTGAATTCACTGAAACAAACCAGTTTCTCTCATACACATCCAATTACCTGAAGTCGGCTGTAGCAGCAAAAGATTCAAGCTCTGTAATAGAGAATACACAGAGGAAACCCTCTCCACTTCGGAAGTAGTTGTCTCGAATCGCAGCATAATCCTCCTGCCCTGCTGTATCCAATATATCTATCTGGACTTCTTCCCCATCTAGAACTACTTTTTTTCTGTAGCTGTCTGCTTTGGTAGGCTCATAGTCTTCCACAAACTGGCAAGAAATGAAACAGAGTCAGTCTTATTTTGGTAACTTCCACCAGGGATTCCAAAGAAACATTCCTTGACCAAATACTGGCAACATTATATAGAACTTTAAAATGTTCAGTGTTTCACATGCATCATCTAGTGGCTCAGAACCACCCTGGGGGTGGGGGAGAGACCAGAGGTTGTGAGAGTGTCTTGTCCAAGGCCACTTGGTGAATTCATGGCTGTCAGAGCTGCCCTAGGTCCCAGCTCACAAAGGACCAACGCCAGTTCTTGTTATATACAAAAGTCTTTATTGAAGTTCAGTTTCGATTTCAAAGCCGCGGCGCGCAGCTCTACGTCTTGAACTCTAGACGGCTGAAGCTCCGTCTGAATCTCCTCCCCCCAGGCACCAGTTTAAGACTCTAGCCCTGCTCCACCTCTTCCTCTGCTCTTTCCTCCTCTGGGTCCGCCTGTCCGCTGGGGTCTTGTCCTTTCTGGACTCTTCTGACGCTGACTCCCCTGATTCTTCCCCCTGCCTCCGGCGGGCTTTAGGACCTGGTTCCCAATCCGGGCTTTCTGCTGTGCCGCGCGCCTGTACATTTGAACTTGGCGCCCGCGCCCAGCCGGCAACCTTCCTCCTGACCGTTACACTGCTCCTGTCACTGCTTCCCCCTTCGGGGGGGCTAGATGGGCCTGACCTCCCTTCCATTCCCTCACTCTCCAACAGAGGCGTGGTCAGCCCTGACTCATCTTCTCTCCCCACTGGAGGAGACGCTGGCCCTGATGCATGGGACTCTTCCCCCCCACTAGGCTCTGGTGGGGGAGCTGGCCGTGATCTCTCGCTGCTGCTTTGGGAGTCCCCGCTGGCCCCTTGCTTCTGGTGCATCCCCCCTGGGACCCCCCTTGCCTTGGCCATCGGCGCCCCCTTCTGGGAATCTTCTGATTCGCTGGAGAGGCTCATGGAATCTCTCGGGCCACTGTCATATTCCCCTACGCTGCCCTCCGATTCTTCCCCTTCGCTCTCCATTTCCTCTTTCCCCTGTGCCTCTGCTCCTGAGCCCCTGACAATGGCAGAGGCAAGATGTAATCAGGGAACTTTCTAATTCTTAAGGCAAACACAGCCATTATGCTACACCAGCAATATCCAGTAATAATTAGGCAGATAACATGAAGTTCTATCAGAGGTTCAATTTGCTATAAAGTTAACATGAGGAGTGTTGGAATGAGAAAAATGAATCGAACTTCAAACGAAAGACCAGTTTAATTCTGACAAATATTTGTTAATTAGGCAATCCTAAATAGTCATCAATTAAACTGTGGAGAATTATATGCGGCCAGCAGCATGAACCTATAGAATGGCAAAAGAGTTATTTTGGAAGCTTTGTTGAAATTAAATAATCCAAAATACTATGAATTCATAACAGCGGATGGTTTGTTTGAATAAGAATTAATGTAGAAAAATCAGTATCTACAATCAATATTGCTTTCTATGTAATCAAGCTAAACAATACTGTTACCTTGGTTGTATTAGTTTTTAATACAATATGACTATTGTATTTATAGTTATTTGTTAGTATAGGTACAAATACTGTATAAATATAGCATTTTAATTAAAAGTTGAAAATTAAACTGCTGTAAATAAAAGCATACTGAAAAACAATTGCTGATCAAGTCTCTTGGACTCTTTAAACAAATATAGCAGCAGCTAGGGCAAAATTCTACAACCTTTTATTAATGTAACTCTGCATCTCTTGACTTGCAAGAAGTGCTCAATCCAACAATCAGCTGATTTTTCAGCAGTCCAATTCAAAGCACTGCAGAAAACAGTGGGCAAAAAAGAGTAGCCTGACATTGTGTCAAACCTGGTCTGCAAGGGGTGGGGGAGATAACAATTGAGTTAGAAAGGTTCCACACCCCTGCCATTAACCATACAAAAATCTTTCCAGCTGAAAGAACTAGTCTGCTCAGGTTTGTTGAAGCAGTTGCCAAAGGAACTAAAATGTAGTGATTAGACTCCCTGTTCATATACAGCCTGAGAACACACTTCTTTTAAAAAAATGATTGTCACACTCTTACCTCATCATACATGAACTGCAGCGTTAATGCAGATTTTCCTACACCTCCACTGCCTACCATGATGACTTTGTGCAGAGCCAAAGAATTTTGACTTTTGGGCTTATTTGCTGCCATTTTTGGATTTCAGATATTTCACACAAAGAAGGAACCTGGGTGAAGAAATGTTTTTTGAATTAATAAGGATTTTTAAACATTCATAAGGAGGTTCAGTAACTAAAATGTACAATAGCTACAAAATAAGTAGAAGCATGCTCCCATGGCTTAGACCAACTTCAAAAACAATTACAGTAATAGAAACACAACCTGCTCAGCATAACAGAATCAAGCAAAGAGAATTATTCTCTGAATAAGGATGGCTTTCAGCTTTTAGATATAAAAAAAATTAACATGCTTGGGATTGAACCTGCAACCTTTTGTATGAAAAACGTGATCTACCACTGAGTTACAACTCTTCCAGTTGTTTCTGCTTTGTGGACATAATCACATATAAAACTAGTTCAAAGTCCTCTAACACACCTATTTTTTAAAAGGGGGGTGAACTCTGAATTTAGCCTTCATGGTTTGAAGTATCTGGGGGAAAATCTAAGGTGCCTCGCAAGTTTGTAACCCAAAGTGTTTGGAACCCGAGGTACCACTGTATATACATTTAGATACAAGGACTATTCAGAAAGTTCGACTTACATACACTTAACTTAGATACACTTAGGTATCTGAAGAAGTGTGCATGCACACGAAAGCTCATACCAAGAACTGACTTAGTTGGTCTTTAAGGTGCTACTGGAAGGAATTTGTTTTGTTTTGTTATCTGAAGAAGTGTGCATGCACACGAAAGCTCATACCAAGAACTGACTTAGTTGGTCTTTAAGGTGCTACTGGAAGGAATTTGTTTTGTTTTGACTATGGCAGACCAACACGGCTACCTATCTGTAACATACACTTAACTGTTATGCAGACTGACGCTTCTCAGCAAACTTGCATAGGAAGTGCAATGTAAAGCTCATAGGATATGCATTTACAATATAAGGTTGTCAAATTAGTGACAACAGGGTTTTGTGACAGTTTGCTTGGAAAGAGTAAAAGCGTACCAGTTATATTTTCAGAACTGAGGCAGCCAAGTACTGGACTCTTAAAGATCTTATGCAACTAAAAGCTGTCCACCACTACAAGGCAGAAGGACTACAATACAAAAGTACTGTTGGGATCTGCGGAACTTGTATTTTACAGGTGCCATATATTTAATATTATATACCCTTGATATATTGTTTGAGATGCTTGCTAAAAGGTTTTTGGTTTTTTTTAAGCAAGCCTACCCAGACATATAATTTAGGGTTCTGCTTTTTTAAATGGATATTTGTAAGTATTCATCCTTGTTAATCATGGCTGCAGTGGAAACAGGGTCCACAGTTCTAAACCTCCCTTCATCTTGTGAAGAACTAGACAAAATAAAACACCCTCTGCAAAGAGATCACTGTTATGAGTCATGTAACATGACCAGTTTGGAGGTAGAAAGAGAATACCATCACCATAGTGCTTGACTGCACTTTTGCAAGCCCCGGCTGGTCTACTTCATCTACTAACTTCTTAACAGTACCATCTATATACAGTAAAGGTAAATCTAAAGGCCATAAGAAGTAATCAGAAAGAACAGGGGTCAGCAAACTTTTTCAGCAGGGGGCCGGTCCACTGTCCCTCAGACATTGTGGGCGGCCAGACTATATTTTTTTGGGGGGGGGATGAAGAAATTCCTATGCCCCCCAAATAACCCAGAGATGCATTTTAAATAAAAAAACACATTCTACTTATGTAAAAACATGCTGATTCCCGGACCATCCATGGGCCTGATTTAGAAGGCGAATGCACCGCATCTGGCCCCCGGGCCTTAGTTTGCCTACCCATGAGAAAGACCATAAACAGAAGCCACAATGCAGGAGTGTGAGATAAAATGCAAGTAATATGCCTACAGCCAAAGTCTGTAAGAGTGCTGTTTTCAGTAACAGCCTGCTTAAATGTATGTGAATCTCAACAGCTTAGTGCTGTTACAGAAGACCATGTATCGGTGTGATGCAGTGGCTGAACGTGGAAACCTAAATCCAGGACATTTCACACAACATGGAAGCATGTACAGCCGTACCTTAGAAGTCGAACAGTCTAGTTCTTGAACGTTTTGGCTCTGGAACACCGCAAACCCGATAGTGACTGTTCCGGTTTATGAACTATTTTTGGAAGCTCAATGTCCAACAGGGCTTCCACGGCGTCAGATTGGCTGCTGGAGCTTCCGCACTTTGGTTTTTGAACGTTTTGGAAGTTGAAAGGACTTCCGGAACGGATTCCATTCGACTTCCAAGCTACCCAGCAGGGAGATGTAGTCCATCCCAAATTTCTGGCATAGCTATAGTGTATAATGTGCATGTCAAATGCACACAGTTGGATGTGTAATGTGTACATTTTACAACTTAAATGCGAAGGAGGCCTTCACTATCTTATGCCTAAAAGGATTTTGATGATAAAATGAGAGAGTACCACATATGTTGCTCTGAGATATTTGGAACAGGGCTGTATACAAATTTTGTAAATACTGGAATAAAGTCCTGCATAGCAGAGTGGCAAATTACTCTTGTTTAACAAATTAAAATACTGACATTACTTCCCTAAACATGTGGTTTATCTAGGGCACTTTTAAACAGTAGACAATACCTACTGCTTCTAAAATATGTTCTGGGAACACAAACCTAATAATAATTCTTAGCATGTATATTTTGAATATTTGAAGAATTGTGCATACATTACCATGTCAGATGGGGGCTAAAGCAAACTAATTTGACACCACCTCCAAGGAGAGTGAGATTTCTATTGGGGCCTTCTTGACGCACTACCTCAGTCTCTTTACTACAATGGTGCCCCTCAAGACGAATGCCTCGCAAGACGGAAAACCCGCTAGACGAAAGGGTTTTCCGTTTTGGAGGTGCTTCGCAAAACGAATTTCCTATGGGCTTGCTTCGCAAGATGAAAATGTCTTGCGAGTTCCTGCGGGGTTTTTTCCCCTCCCCCCCCTTTTTCTAAGCTTCCGAAGGCTGCTGGTGGGGCGGAGAGACCTCCTCCCGCCACCAGCCTTCGGAGCAGCCTTCCGAAGGCTGGCGGTGGGAGGAGGTCTCTCTGCCCCACCGCCAGCCTTCGGAGGAGGTCCGAGGACAGTGGGGAAGACGCGCTGCATTTCCCCGCTGTCCCGGAGATTTCCCTATGGGCTTTCGTCTTGCGAGGCGTTCGTCTTGCGGGGCACCACTGTACTAATGCCATCATCCCCGCGACACCTGCTATCAAAATAGCAAATCCCATCATTTTTTTGCAGGGATGAAGCGATCTACTCTGAAAATGTCCTCACCATTCAGGAATACAGTATGACTGTTCTTCCATCACTTGAGCAGTCTGAGCATGTTAGTGATTTAATAAACTAAGTTATCAAAACACTTAAGGGGGGGGGGAGAGTCCAGCAACATCTGGAGGGCCAAAGGCCCACTGCTTCTGGTTTAAGAGTTACCATGGGTATTTATAGCCTACCCTTCAATGTATTACAATGGCAGTTTCACATTTTATTCTGCAGCCTAGATACATTGGTATTTACTGAAATCAACAAGTGATGCATGAATGGGACGTATTTATTCACAACTGCTTAGTGACTCATCCCAAGCCACTGCAACTCCCTGGTGCCTGTCTACTGGACATCTTCCCTTCACACTGTGTTCACTGCAACAGCCATTAGCATACCCAGATGGAAATATTATTGCAGTGGAAGGAAATCTGACAAATGTTGGTAACAGAAAATGGTGCTAAATGACCTGAGAGAATACAAAGTTTTTGCCTGACACCCCCCCCCCCATTAGAATAGGCACCAGGTGAGCCTCTTAATGGAGAGCATCCTATAGCCAAGGAGCAAACAAGAAGACATTCTGTCTCATAGTCACCCACATTACTTCAGATTGAGAGGGGGTTATTTACCAGTTTGATTACGAACCAGAGAGTTCTCCCTAATAGCTTCATAGGAAGAAAGGAGGTAGTGACACCAATCTGTACAAAAGCACAAAGTGTTTTGGATAAAACTTAATATGTAAAGCACAAGATTATGCACATCCTCACAAGAAATCCAAGTTTAGAATACACAAATGTAAGTGTTAAGAAGATTAGAACAACTTCCCCATGTTGTTGCTAGCAGGTACAGACTAACAACTCTTAATAGAAATATTTTTAGCTTAGAGATAAATTTAATGACAAGATTTGCTACATACAAATCCAAGGCCCAGTACAGGTATACTATATACTGAAAATGAAATTGAGAAAAACATTTTAAAAGTCGATAAAAGGCATTAAAATACTGTTTTTTGTGCATTTAAAATAACTGTAAAAGGACTATTTTCTTTGTTTGACTAAGTTACTTCCATTTCAAACAAAGAAATGTAATACTCCTGGCAAGTTAGTCTAAGATTCATTATAGCCAGTGCAGTAAGTTGACAATGTAACTGAAGCTTGTCTTTATTTCCCTGGTAGCAAAGGTATTTTATGGCAAAATAATTTGATCAATTATCAACACAGTAAGTGTTAGGCAGAAACTCTCAATGTCTTATTCCACCTTGCATTTTCCTGATTAATTAAATGCAGGCCAAAGACAGAAAGAGAATCTCTTTGTGGTTTCCATTTTAGGAATGTATGCATTTATAATGGAAGTTGGAGATGTGGTACAAAAGCAAGACTCATGAACATAGTCTTGTTGATAGAGCCTTGACTACTTCAAATCACAGCTTAACTATAAAGTCAGAGTGTGGCCTTGGGCCAAAGCATTCTCAGCTTTTCCTCTCCCTACAATTGCCTTCTATACAAGCAGTTTTGAGGGCAAGTGGGGCATTTAACAATTCATAATCTAAAGACTTAAGACAGCAGGTGGGCTGCATCTGTATATATACCCTTGCCTTTAGCAAGACTTGTTCAATGTTGCCTGTTCTCATCAGCTCTGGAACACTTCACATAGCTGAACTACAGCAATCAGCAAAACAAAAGTCCAGCACATGTTTCAGGTCCCCCAAAACAAGATCCCAGGGAAGCAAAAATACCTTATAAAAATCTTTCCTAGTATTTCTCCAACAAGACATAAGTTTACACCTCTTTTCCCACTGAAGACACTTATAAGACAGAAGTTTGCATATGCCATGCTTGCCTATCCCTCCCAGAGTTGTCATTGATGCCTTTCACATTAGGGGGATGCAGGCAAACCCCCTTTGCGTCAAAAGCATGTGTGAGGGGGCAACAAGTCAACTGCACCGCTCCCAAAGAATTCAGCAACCATGAGGAGGGGCCCAGCCTATGCACATACTGACATAGCTGTGTAGTGCAGGAGTGGGCCTGTCCAATCTGCTTAAATCCTTACCCACCACCCAGAGATCTACTAGTAGATCCAAATTTACTTTCCACCCATCACTAATGTAGAGCTCCTCCACACAAAGGGAACTCCTGGTTGGTCTTAAGAGTCCCCTCTCCCGGGCACTCAGCTCTCTTGAAAGTCATTGGTAGGGCCCTTTCTTTCTCACTGTTACCAAATGCAGGACTCAACAAGTTTCGGCTTGCCTTACTTGCAAATTTGTCAGCACCAAGACATACATGCAACCTTCCCACAAGGCCCAGGGTGTTGCCCACAATCACATACTACATCTCATATCAACCACAAGGTCAAAGAAACTGCTCCTCTTTCTAGGTCTAAGTTTGGAGCAGAGAACAGAAAAACAAGCCTCCACACACACACTTTGGAGCGAGGGGAAAGGTCTGTTCTGTGTCTTTGTCCAAAGGGTTATCTGAGCACCTATCAAAGATGGAGGGACATCCAGGCACCTTCATTGTCCATCTCCAGCTTTGAGTATATGCAGGGATGTACACTTGCTTCTTTTTTTTAAACCCCTTTCACAGTGTGTGGCTGACAAGGTAGCCAAGGCTAGTTAATTTGAACTCTCTTATTGAGAACTCTGATCCCAGGGGACAAGAATGGCGAAAGGAAGAGGACACTGGAATAAGATGATGTCGCATATACTGGAGACAAGTGGCTCCCAACTCAACAATTCTGATTCATTGAGGTCTTGGGGAGCACAAGCTTTTGGTTTTTTTTTAAAGTTCAAGTTGTAAGATTTGTTCTAAAGTGGTAATGGAGAGCAGAAAAGATATTAAGGATTTCATCATGGGCTGAACAAGAATTTCTGCTGGGTTGCTAAAGTTATAATTTAAAAGCATGTTATTCTCATCGCTGTCAATACCAGGCAGTGCTGAAAGTGAGACTTGGTATACCATTCTACAAACTTGTGCAGTGCAAACTTGTAAGACTTCAATATAACACAATACTGTTAAATTTTAGAAACTGGGTAATGGAGAGCTAGGTTGCTTTCAGACACCCTGTTTATTCAACCTGATTTGTTTACACAAAGTTTGCAGGGAGGTTGGGCAAAGCTGGCTATTTACTGAGCATTAATTCCAATTGGTTTGCAAGGCGTTTATTCAACATTGAATCAAATGTTGTTATCCCACAGTTTTTTGGGGGGGGGGAGCAGAGGGGGCACGTTTGTTTCAGAAGAGCATCAAATCAACTAACTGTACAACCTGAATTTTCTGGTACGTGACTGACTTCAATCCAAAAATAGCAGCACAGTCCTAATATGCGCATAGCTACACGTTTAAGTAGGGGCATTCAGTGTTAGAAATTAGCAAGGCGCATTTTGCTACTGGCATGGGTCCAATTGTGGACCACGTGGAGATCTCTGGATGCCAAGCTTGATGACTGACATCTCCACCTGGCTGCCCCCCAAGCTTTCTTAAGCAGGGAAGCAGAAGAACTTATTTATTGTATTTATACCCTCCCCCTTTTCCTCAAAGGATTCCATGGTTCACCCCCTCCCCCAGTTAATCCCTACAACAATCCTGCGAGGTAGGTTAAGAGGCTGTGATTGGCCCAAGGTCACCCAGCAAGCTTCATGACTGAGGGGGGATTTGAACATTGATCTCCCAGGTCCTAGTCTAGCACTCTAAACCATTACACCACGCTGGCTTCCTAGAGTACTTCTGCTATGGGGCAGCTATATAAAATAAATGGGTAAACAAATATGGGGAAAGCAAAATGTCAGTTGGAGAAGGATCTGAAATATTTCCCTTGAAGCCTGACTTGGTTTTCTTTTGGATTGTTTTCTTTTATATTTTAATGAGTTGTAAACTCATAAAAAAGGTACCTAGACATTCTGTTGTGGCAACTGTAACCTAGGTTTAAGGTGGCATTTGGCGATTAGCTTATATATATGAGTTTCTAAAACTGGGCACACTTTACTGTTAAAAGTTCTTGAGCATTTTGAAAGCAAGTACCAGTGGTCTGGTGTTGGTTGTGGTTGCTGTTTTCGCTACCCAAGCATCTGCTGCTAGAAGTGTTTTACTAATCCAACAGACTCTACAAGGCATATGTAATTTAGAATTTGCAAACATACTTAGCTACAGACAAAATTCACTAGCTTGAAATGGAGTTATGCAAATGTTTTCAAAGCATATGAGAATTTAGATATAGAAGGAATCATTTTTTAGATATAGAAGGAATCATACATTTTAGATATAGAAGGAATCATACCAGCGTCTCAAGTATAACAAAAAAAAAAAAAAAAAAATAGTAAAGGATGAACGCAAACAATGGAGTCACACTGAAATTACATCAGTAATTAAGGACTCTCCTAAGCTCTGCACTCAGTATGTCTTACATACAGCTAATTTATGCTCAGCAAGTCTTGTATCCCAAGGTCCTTTCAGCAATGGGAAAGAGCAGTAAAGCTGCATTCAAGGCAATTCAACTGTATTAAGGTATGTAGGATGTTCACCCATATAACTTCTTATGATAAATTCGCATACTTAACAGTACAAATTCCAGAATCTACAGAGTAGGTTTCCTGGGCTTAGGATGGCTCACTTTGTATAAATGAACAGATTTCCAAATTACATGTCTGAGGTCAGCAAGTACAGTAAGTATATGAAATCCTTAAGTATCCCTGTAAACTTTGAAAACGCTTGCATTTGAAAATGCCTTTCTCATGATGACTTTGGCTTGAGTGCAGCAGCCTAACTAAGCCTAATGACACACCCAGCACTCTTCAAGAAGCTCCGCTTCCCTACAGACTCAGGAGTGGAACATTTATTCACAGAGGAGGGAGGCCATCTAAGCTCCGGCTTATCATCCTGTCCTCAATACCCAAGTATTTCAGCAAGCAGTACAGTACAGCAGTAGCCTGGATCTTGTCAACAACAATGCAGCATAGAAGGGGGGCAATGGGTGGAAGGGGAGCAACTCCCCTCCCCCCCCCCATGCTCTGGACAAATTATGCCTTTGGTCAGTGGCGTAGCGTGGGTTGTCAGCACCCGGGGCAAGGCAAGTAATTTGCGCCCCCTAACCCCTGGATTTGCGCCCCATAACCCTAACCCCCAGATGTTGCGCCCGGTGCGGCTGGCCCCCCCTGCACTCCCCATGCTACGCCACTGCCTTTGGTCTCAAGAAGGGACCCGGAACCTGACTTCATATTGAAGGAATTTAGCCTCAGAACATTAAGCAGTCAAGTGGCTTAGATGGCTTTGTAAAAGAGATTACGCTAATTCGTGGGGGGATGGAGGGATCCAGCAACAGTTCTTTAACCACCGCAGGTTAACGGAAGTTGTGTATTCAGAGCTCGTGCACCAAGCACTACCTGGTACACGTGACAGACAGCAAGAGGTGCGTGTGTGTGCGTGTGTGTTGCGTGTACACTTTCCCACGCAGGTCGGCCGCGAGATTCCTGGAAGCACCTGGCTGGCAACTGCGGGAAACGGGAGCCTGACCTCGGCGGGGCCCCAAGCCCGATCCCGCAAGCCGAGTCCGCTCCCTTTGTTCTTGGGAGAGCCCCCGGATCCAAACGGGAGAGCGGCCTCCGAAGCCCAGGAAGCCCCTCCGCCCCAACCCCTTCAGCACCGCGGAGAGATAATGGCCGGAAGGCGGGACCCCCCAAAAGACAGCAGCCCGCCCCCCCCCCAACACACAACAGCCCCGCAGAGACGCCGGCGGGGCGAGAGGGAGCCCCCGCCGAGGCGCAAGGGCGGGCAGGAGAGAAGGAGGACAGCCGCCTGCACGCCCTCGACCACTAGGCCGCCCCACCCCACCCCACCCTCCTTATTTCCCCCGGGCGCAGGGCGGCCACCCCGCCGCCGGGCCAACTCGAGGCGCGACCGGGGAGGGAGGGCAGGCCGGGCCCGTCTCACCTGCTGAGGAGCGGCGCGCGGGGAAGAGGAGGAGGAGGACGGGGACGGGGACGCAGCTCGACGCGGCCTGCCTGCCTGCCTGCAGCTCCCGGGCCGGCGGCGGGCGGTGAGGCGGCCCCTCAGTCTCTGGCTGGCTGGCTGGTTGGCGGGCGCGCCCTGGTCGAAGCCAGCTCCTCCCGCTCCTCCTCCCGACGCAGCCCAGGCGGAGGAAGGGGGCGAGGCGGGGCCTCAAACAGCCCAACGCCGCCTCCTCCAGCGCTTTCGGGGGCCGCGCTGCTCTGTGGCGGGGCGGGTGGCGGCTTCTCCTCAGGCGCCGCGGGGCCCCGCAGGCCCTTCCTGAGGGAGAAAGAGAGAGAGAGAGAGAGGTAAGGCCCCGCGCGCCAAGCCGCCTTCCCGCCTCAGGCTCCGCCCGCCGCCGCCGCCGCCGGGGGAGGAGGGGGAATCGTCCGGGTTTTAATGAACGAGGCGTCGGGGTGGAGCGAGAGGAGGAGGAGGAGGAGGCGGCCTCGGCCTCGGCCTGGATCCCCGCAGCCCCCGCCCCCAGGGAGGCCTTCCGACGGCGCCGGCGGCGGGAAGACGGCGGACCCGCTCGCCTCGGGAAGCGCGGTCCTCCGGGCTGAGCCAGGGACTGGAAAGGCAGGTATCCCTTTCCGACCGCCAGTCCGCCATTAAACGACTCCCCCGCCTCGGGAAGGGGTGGGGTGGGGGTGGGAGAACTGGCCCCCCCCCCGCTAGGCTAAAGGCCGCCGTCCAGCGGCAGAGCACCTGCCTTGCGTGCAGAAGCCCCCCCCCCCCCGTGGCAGGAGAGACCCTCCCCGCCTGAGGCCATGGAGAGCAGCTGCTGCTGCTGCCGGTCAGTGTAGAGCAGCCTTCCTCAACCTTGGGCAGCAGCAGCAGTTCTCCGAGGCTTCAGGCCGGGAGGGTCTCTCCTGCCACGGGGGGTTCCCAGGTGTTCTTGAACTACATCTCCCATCAGCCCTGGGGCACTGGCCGTGCTGGCTAGGGATGATGGGAGTTGTAGTCTGGCAACACCTGATCTCCTAATCGTTTGGTTGCATCGAGGAGGTTAAGGGGTGATATGATAGCCATGTTCCAATATATAAAAGGATGTCACATAGAGGAGGGAGAAAGGTTGTTTTCTGCGGCTCCAGAGAAGCGGACACGGAGCAATGGCTCCAAACTACAAGAAAAAAGATTCCACCTAAACATTAGGAAGAACTTCCTGACTGTAAGAGCTGTTTGACAGTGGAATTTGCTGCCAAGGAGTGTGGTGGAGTCTCCTTCTTTGGAGGTCTTTAAGCAGAGGCTTGACAACCATATGTCCGGAGTGCTCTGATGGCGTTTCCTGCTTGGCAGGGGGTTGGACTCGATGGCCCTTGTGGTCTCTTCCAACTCTAGGATTCTATGATTCTATGACTCAAGGTGATGGGAAGGCTGGGCAATACTGCACTGAGCAGTAGGCTCCAGTATAAGTTCCCATATTGACCTGCTAGTGCATCCAGCACTGGCTTTGGTTCCTATGCAGAGTAGCATCCCCCTCTCTTTCTGTCTCTGCCACTCTGTGGTCTTCAAGCCTCGGGCATGAGAAATGCTAGCCGCAAACAATTCTGTTCAATGCCTGGTGCCAATAAATGTGGGGTAGGGTCTGTTGATGGGTGAGAGGCCAGACATGTCTCAGGGGTCCGTGTTGGGGGACTGACTCTGAGGGAAAGCAAGCAAGAGGGCTCCATGTTGGGGCTGCAGCTGGCTCCCTTCTTCCAGGGCCAGCAATACAAGGAGGGCAAGGAGAGCCATGGTGGGGAAGGCCACAGACCATGAGAAGGTGGCCCAGAGAAAGAGCATCCCCGGCCACCACTGAGTCAAAGACTGCTGGGGTATCCAGGCTTAAAAGAGAAGGCGTTAACTGGACCCCTTGAAGCAGGGGTCTCTGGAATGGAAAGAGACAGACTAATCTTGTGGCTAAGGTAGTGTCTATAGACATGGAAGTGCATGTGTCAATTATCTACACTATTGTCAAGTGGTCTTCTATAGGCAGTGTTTTTATTCTTCCTTTTCTTGACTCTGATGCTGATACTATTTGTAGGAGCAACAGTCTGACGTCTTACACTTTCCATCCTGTGTTAGCAGTATACTGCATTTTAAATGATATACCTACCAGTGAAGGTCTGCCACATATACTGGTGAAAGGGATGTTGTTGGCATGCCTGCAGTAGTGCAGTTGCACCATGGAAGATAACACATTTCAGAGGTGGATAAAGGAGAGGCCAAGTTAGGTATAATTCTAAACAACGCTCAAAAGGGTCAATCTCCACGTACCACCCACAGATCACCATTTTCCCATCGTGCACATGATGCATGTATTTATTTTTATTATTTAACACTTATAGAAGACATTACCAACATGAAGGTTCAGAGTCTAACACAGGGGTCAGCAAACTTTTTCAGCAGGGGGCCAGTCCACTGTCCCTCAGACCTTGTGGGGGACCGGACTATATTTTTTTGGAGGGGGGAAATGAACAAATTCCTATGCCCCACAAATAACCCAGAGATGCATTTTAAATAAAAGGACACATTCTACTCATGTGAAAACATGCTGATTCCCGGACCGTCCGTGGGCTGGATTTAGAAGGCGATTGGGCTGGATCTGGCCCCCGGGCCTTAGTTTGCCTACCCCTGGTCTAACAAATACTATACAAAAAGAAAAAGGATTGGGGAAGTAAGAGGAAAACTAGCATTTCAGAAGCTGCCCCTTTGATGACTGATGGAGACAACATTGCTAAGATTTTCTTCTTGAGAGGAAACAAGTGCAGGCATCCCGTGATTCTTGGCCACCTAGCTGCTGGCAGAGCCCATAGATTGCCTCATTTCATCTCTACAATCCCAGGTAATGGCAGTTGGAGCAGTGGGTTCTTTTATGTATAGAGGGCACGGAAGCAAGTTCCCTGGATCTGCTCTGGCACCTTGCTGTGATCTTCCTGGGAGGCAGAAGAGATGGCTGCCTAAGGCTGTGATGAGTAAGAGAGTGTGCTTTCCTTTGGTTCTTCAAAAAGCTCATGCTAGTTTGAGTCATATGTACAGGTGTCAACGACACTACAACCATGAAGCAAACAGCCACTCTTCACATGACAGACCAAGCAAATAAAAACTCCCCAAGTAGGAACAGGAAGCAACAATCAAGAGCCCAACAGCTAAAGTACAGGATGATGAAAATGTCTAGCTTTTAGGATCATGACACTTACAAGTCAAGGACAGGATTGAGACTAGCTCCTTCCACAGGTACAGAGTCATTTCTCGCACAGCAAACTGTTGCACTATGGAACCAGACGCATTGCACTGGTAAAGATGAAGGTACAGTTCTGCCTGCTACAGGCTTCTCTTCCCCAAAAACAGATCTGGAGTCTTAGTGTTACTGGAACAGTGTTGCATTTTATATACACACACATTTGAACACCAATCTTATAAAATAAAGAGTGAATCATAATGCTAGGAATTGACTGCAGTTTAACTACACCATTCAGTGGAAATGCCTCTCCACCCACAGAAAATGACAGGTGCATAATTTATACATTTTGTGTTCCGACGAGAGTTGTTATGCTGCCCTCAAAAGCTGTCACTCTATATTGATGAGGGAAATGGAAAAAGTGAGGGCAACTCCTGGAAAACAAAGGTTTCTCTGTGAACTGTTTCTTCATTCACTTGAACCACCAGAATAACCAGAGTTGAAATTAGTTTTAAATTATGTACACCTTGCATAGACATTGTGGGTTATATAAAGGAGAGCTTTTTCTAGAGGCAAGGTTTCTGGAGCTTCAGATTTTAGGTTGCGTGGCTTGCAAATAAGGAATGGCTTCAAATCCTGCAAAGTTGTGGGGGTGTTGTAAGTCTTGTTTTTTTACAAGCCTGTTGTACGGACACTCCTTACCATTGTTATAGCTTCTTGGTAGCAGGAAGTAGAAGGTTCCCGTGCTCCTTGCTAGAAGAAGAATGGCGCTGCTTAGGAGCACCCCATTCTGACATTAATTCCACCAAGGCAGATGGCAGAAGCAAAATATGAATTAGGATTGTGTCAGATAACTGTCCAGTTTTTTTTACTGCAGCACATGCTTTATGGCAACTCTAGCTTCTGGTGGGGAGGGAAATGCAAATCTATCCACAACCATAGCAGTAGTGCTGCTTTCTTTCAAAAGTGTGGTAGGGTAAGAACATAGCTCAGTGGTAAAATAAGTTTGGCATGCAGAAGCTCCTCAGTTGAATCCCCGGCATATCCAGGACTGATTGTTGGGGGGGGGGGGGCTTGTCTGTTGCCCCGGAGAGCTGCTGAAATAATTGACAGTATTGAGCTAGATGGACCAATGGGTTTGACTTGGAAAAAGCGTAGTTTCCTAACATTTTAATAGTCCTTTTGAAAGACTAGAAAGACTGAGTTCAATAGGTTTCCCTAAGAAAGGAGTTTTATAATTGTATAGTCACCATGAATAATGCCATGTACAAAGTTTAAGCTACAAAAGTTTCCCCAAATAACTTGGAAAGAGAACTTAATATTTTATTATTCCTAGAAACAAGAAGTTGAACATGTCTTTAATTGTTGAACAGAAGTACTTCTGGTTACCCTAATGGGTGGCACACTTAAAGAGTGGCAAACACCACAGTATCCAGGTTCTTCTACTGCTTTTAGATGATCAGCTCCCCCCAAACCAAATGTATGCCTGAAATACTCTGGTGAATTGCAAGGTATTCTTGAGCATATTCTTAATTGGCACAGGAATATCCTTGCCTTGTCTCAGACAGTAACTAACCTTGACCCAGGCTTGTCCTCTGTGATTGTCACATTAGCTTGCTTGCTTACCTGGAAGACCGACTAAAGACTGGCCCAACATGTTTAGTTGGTCTTCCAAGTAAGCAAGCTTTTAGTAAATACGCATAAGACCGGACTGCAGTTCAAGGACAGTAAGTGCTATAAAGCTATAGATTTTTAGCTGCTGATAATCATTGTGTTCTGTCCTTTAAATATCCCAGCACAGGGTTTTGAGAATAAAAACATCAAAATGATGTAATAGTAACAAAAAATCGATATCAATCCAGATGCTCCTAACTTGTTGCTAGGAAACACTAATCTTTTGGGTAGGCTCTTCTTAAATTGCCAGGAAATTGCTCCTGAAATTCCTGCTGGTGGTGGGGAAACGTCTTAATAAACTGGAGCAACTGGAGCATACTGAAGAAAATACTATTTTTCCACTCTGCTACACTTAGCTAAACAGAAAAGAGTCCCTTTCACCTGTAACAGTAAATTGGACAGTTGCTCCAAGAGGAAGTCAGGTTAACTACTGGCAAAAAAAACCCCACCCCTATTGGGAACAACAAAATGAATCATGCAGTGGATAATTAACATTCACACTGACTTTCGCTACACCTGCAAATTAACTTCCCTACTGACTTTCTCTATACAGTATCTCCACTGTACACTTATTTTATATAAGCTGCCCAGAGTGGCTGGGAAAACCCAGCCAGATGGGAGGGGTATAAATAATAAAATTATAATTATAGAGAGAGTGAGAGAATATTGAAGAACCTTTATTTTTTCTGCACTAGTCTCTCAATCCTTAAAAAAAAAGTTTTGTTATATGTACTACAGGAAACTACCCATTTACTCGGGGGTTATGTGAAATTGCATAGATTTGGAAAAGCCAGCAAACACTGTCTAAACCTCTGGAAACCCTTGGAAAACCCTTTATAAAACAAGAACACCTTTTCGTACATTAAATGCTGACAGATTTACTCTGCTATAAATTTCCCAGATGGAGCCCACTGCAACAGCGCAATGAAGTGTTCTTCTTAGCTGTTACACCTGGATATATGGGGGGGGGGCATGAAATCCATGAACTTTTGGACCTCTTGTTTCCTATTCATTTCCTCTCTTCCCATTTGTCAGCTAAGACTTCCATGCATCTGATAAGGTTGACTGTATTCTGCAAAAGCATCGGCCATAATAAATTCAGTTAGTCTTTAATGTATTACAAAGCTTCTCTTGGGGTATGAAGACACAGCAGTTGGAAGTATCTGCTACCTCAAAAGTGACAAAGTTGGGCTGCTGGTGGCCATTTCTTGAGAAGACACTTTCTTCTCCCCTCCCTCATCATGCCAATAGTGCAGCTCACAAACAAGCTGCCTCGTAAGTCATGGTTTTGATCAACACAAAGTCTGTTGTGACCCTGCAAGGAGTGTGAAGGTTTTAAGTTCCATTGCCTTTTTCTCTGTTCCTTGAAGAGAGGAGTTAATAAAAGTATACAGTCATACTTCGGAAGTCGAACAGAATTTGTTCCAGAAGTCTGCTCAACTTCCGAATCGTTCAACTTCCAAAGTGCGGCTTCTGGTTGGCTGCAGGAAGTTCCTGATCATGGATCTTATTCACCAGCAAAAGCTGGTCTGGTCTCTTGCCCTTCATTATTTAGTGCAAGTGCTGAACTTCTCAACATACACACATTATCAGATGTATTTTATATGCAAACATTTGTTTCAATAGGTGTCATTTCCCTGCAGGTTTCAGTCTGATTGCTGAAGCTTACCACCCTGCTAGACTTCAGCTGCTTCTGCCCATAGCCCTCACGGTTATTAGCACAGACAAGATGTCCTGGGTGCAAGCTGCAGTCAGCCAGCACAGCGAAGATGTGTTTGATGAAGATGCAAATGAAATGGACATAGCTCAGAAAGAATGGAAGAGCACCATGGAGAAACGAGTCAAAGTAATTATATGGTTTGGGTTGGGGATTGACCACATCATTGACATAAAAAAATAGCTATTGAGATTCCAAGCTGGATTAGCCTTTAGAAGGTTTAGAAGGTCCACACATACTCCGACACACCTCAGTCAGCGCAGAGGCAAATAAGGTGTAGGGAGGATGTGTTGGTTGCAGGGAGAAGATAATCCATATTGGGGAAAAGGGAGAGCATTGGCTCACTGGCCTTCACTGCAGAGTTGCTGATCAGAGGATTAAGGGTCAGCTATAGTGTTCTGTTTGGGAGAAACATAGTTCTGGAATTAAGCAGAGAAAGTCATTTTCAGATGAAACTAACGGCAATCCACAAGGATAGCTTAACTGTTAATAATGCACTGTCTTGTGTCATGCTATATAATCAAAGATTCAATTTTCCTCTTTCTTTTTTTATTTATTTGTTCAGTCCATGCAACTGGGAGGGCTGAAAAAGATGTCACACTTTTGTTATTGTGCTGAATATCCTCTCTCTGCTCCAGAAGCACTTTTTTCATTATGAGGTTGACTTTTTAAAGCTACATGATTGGCACACCTATTACAGTGGTGCCTCGCAAGACGAAAAGAATACGTTCTGCGAGTCTTTTCGTCTAGCGGTTTTTTCGTTTTGCAAAGCAACCCTATTAGCGGATTAGCGGATTAGCGCTATTAGCGGCTTAGTGGCTATTAGCGGCTTAGCGGCTAAGATAAAGGGGGGGGGGCGAAAAAAATCGCAAGACTCGCAAGACGTTTTCGTCTTGCGAAGCAAGCCCATAGGGAAATTCGTCTTGCGAAGCACCTCAAAAATGGAAAACCCTTTCGTCTAGCGGGTTTTTCGTCTTGCGAGGCATTCATCTTGCGGGGCACCACTGTATGTGGAAGCCGCACCTCTAGAGCAAACATTTTTATAAATGCAGATGGACCTCATTTCATTATGGCTTATTTGAACTGTTTCTTTTAACATTCTAGTTGTTAATGTGATTTTGATCTCTTGGCTCAAAGGAAGGCTATAGGGAGGGAGCAGAAGCTGGAAAACTGCTGACAGTTCAACAGGGTTTTAATCAGGGGTATAAAGAAGCAGCAAGCAAGATGATCTCATGTGGCCAACTCAAAGGAACCATAAGGTATGTAGTAAAGCAGCATTTTAAAAAAAGGAATGGAAATTAATTGTACAAGTTGTTAAATTGATAGCAGACCTCCACCAGAGAAATATATCTATTAATATCCTCTGCTAATATAGTGCCCATTTAAATTATGAACACTTAACTTTTTATCCATTCTTTATCGTCACATCCTGCAGGGAACTGGGGTGCACAGCCAACACAGCAGGATTTAACACCTTGCTCATCAGCTGATGGGGGGGCATTAAATCCTACTCAGTTTGGTAGGATTTAATGTAAACCTCTTCACAATCAAGAAGGGTTTTGCATTGAAATTCATGCTAACAAAATCCCCTTCCATCTTACCAGCACCTTGCTGCCTGCAGGTTACTTTGAAGTTCTGACATTGGGACTTGTCACCAGATCACCTGATGCCATTGTGATGTTCGGTGATTGACAGGAGGACAGATAACGATCTCTCCTATGAAGCCAAAAAGGCTCCCCACCATATAGCTATTTGTCCTGATACAATTTCACACTCTGTTGAACTTGAGCTACTGGAGAACAGAAAAAGATAGCAACAGTAGTCCGTTTGGTTTGTAGCATTTGAAAGCTACAGCCAAATTGCTGCTATGAAACCCGGAGGCAGCCTCTTCCATGTAGACCTCCATTGAAGGTGCCTTATAGAATGCACTGTGAAAGGAGGTAATTTTCAGACTACAGTGGTACCTCAAGTTACAAATGCCTCAGGTTACAAACTCTGCTAACCTGGAAGAGTTACCTCGAGTTGAGAACTCTGCCCCAGGATGAGGACGGAAATAGTGTGCCAGCAGCGCAGCGGCAGCAAGAGGCCCCATTAGCAAAAGCATGCCTCTAGTTAAGAACAGTTTCAGGTTAAGAATGGACCTCCGTAACGAACTAGAGTTACCACTGTACTCCATGCCTGCCATTTCTGAGCAAAGACTGTCTCCTGTCTCTTGATTTCCCCCCTAAACCATTATGGGCTGTAGGAACTTGATTCCATTATAATGAGTATCTCAGGCATTTGCTAGATAGAAAGTAGGAAATGATACATCGTACTAGAAAAAGGTTATTTGATTGGTACCATGGTGAGTTCTAGATTTCTTATATGGCGCTCCAAATTGGAATACAAAACTATTCTAGGTTAATGTTCTGCTCAGTTGCCATTTGTGAATGAGAATAAATATGGGAGGGTGAAAATGTTTTTTTTAAAAGCTGTCTTATTTACATTTGGTCTCAGATCCATTTTTAACTTTCTTTGTTTTTATAGTGCTCTTTCATTCTGGTGTCAGCACAATGGATGCAGTTCTGGAGTGCTGAGCGAGGTAACTGACCTGCTGAATGAACTGGGAAAATATGAAGAATCTGTGTTTAGAAGTCTTAACTCTACCCACCTGCAGCCCCATGTTGAAGACTTGATGGATACTATTGAGGACATGGACCTTGGTCATGCCCTCTTACCTGAGAAACAGCATGATGGAACTACAGGTGGAAGAATCTCCGAAAACGGCATTGAGTTTAGTCGACAGTGTTGCAGAAATGATAGCAGGACTGGATCCTTCCAAGAAGAATGTTGCAGAAGGAGAAAAGGTGGCACTGATTCCAAAAAGCCAGTGTTTACTTGGCTAAAAGAAAAAACTATCAATTTAGTAGATCAGCTAGGTTTGCCACCAGACACAATTGAACACATTCGACTATTGCAAAGTTAATTCATTGTGTGGAATTTTAAAAAGTTTTTTTAAAGTATCATTTCCCCCCAGATATACAACTACCTCAAAACTGGCTGAAATGCAGAGATTTTGCTTTCAAATATTGCTTAATGTGCCCTTTATATAGTAGATAAAATCCTGTGGTACTACATGGATATGGCTTCTGATTAATTTGTACACTGTCTAATCTCCTTTAACAAACTTTGCAAACACATTTTATGTTAGTAAATCATTCCAGGCACTATAATCTATGTTACATCGCTGTTCCAGAGATGTGAAAAATACAGCCTTGCAAGAGGGGATTGTTCTCTCTCCCCTTCCCTGATACATAGGAAGAATGGGTGTTAAATGCAATTTGTACAGATATCTTTAACATTTTATTTGCATTGTTAAAATATGTATGGTGGAAGGATCCCAGTTATTGAGATGAACAGGCATAAAGCTGGGAAATTAACTCATTACTCCCCTGCTTTGTTTCAGGAAATTTTCTGAAGCTAGGATTTGCTTTGAGGAAGAAATTCTTCGTTGGTGCTGGCTGATGCTATTTGCATTTTTTAATATCTGAAATATAAAGGTGCATTTAATGTCACCTTGAGTTTGGCCTTCAGATATTTACTGAAGCATTTCTTAGCTGGTAAACTAGTCTGTACATAGTACGTTTCTCTCTTCATAAGCTTTCTGGGAAAAACCTTCTTGCTCAGAAGTCAGCGCTGCACTAATCAGGGACAGGTGGACAATGCGAGAAGAGGCAGACCTATTTAAGAGAACAAAGAAATAGAAATTCCTCTTCAAATGGAATTAACGTTTCTTTCGAACAGGGGTGACAAACTTGTGTCCCACTTCTGTGACCTCCAATACCCTCACAAAATTTGACATCACTAAATTTAATAATAAAAACAACTGATAGTGTAAAATAATTTATTGGAAAGCAGCCTCGAGAAGTGCAGTTCTTGCTACTCACTGGAAGGTTGACTTTGGGTCAATATGGCCCCCCCAAAAAGATTAGCCTTCTCTCTCCCAAATAATGTGAGTTCTATGGGTCTTTTGCTGCTCTTACTTTGCTGTACTATAGCTACCACTACTTAAACTCTACCTGGTTCAGACCAAGAGAAGTCATGTGTGTGAGACACACACATACACGAGAGAGAGAGAGGGGGGGGGGAAATCATGTAAAAATACTTCATCTTACATGTAGAGCAAGGTGAACATAATGTCTGTGCAAGGGCAGATTTCAGGAGAGAGATTCATACCTCTATCCAGTAGAGATTGCACACAAAAGAGTATCATTATGGGAAAGGGCTGGGGTACAAAAGTTTCATTGTAGTGTAAAGATGGTTCATTTATCTCTTAATTTTAACTATGTCCCCAAGTAATCAAATCAATGCTATCTGGAAAAATGTCCCCCTGTGACTAACATTTGATGGAATCAAGACCCTATTTTTAAAAGATCGTGTCTGACTTTGAAAAAAAGGAAGCTTTAGTGTTAAGAAAAAGGCCCAATTTAGACAAACGTTCAGGTGGACTAGAGTTCTGCCACAGGGTGTGACCAGTATAAAGATCAAAGTTGAATTAAAATCACCCACCCACCCCTGCCAAAAAATGTTTATCCTACTAAAAAAAAAGTTCCTAAAAGCTTTGTTTAACATACTACTTCAGAAAACCTACTTTTTCTAAACACTGTCTATAAAATAACCCTTACAAAGTTGAAACTTAATATTTATTAAGGTGGTAAACTAGCATATGCAATTTGACATCAACTCTCTGCATTCAAATTGCTTTTGTGACTTAAAATGTAACTTTTCCCAATGTTTTTCACTAAGCGGAATTAGTTTTGCCCAGTTGTAACTTGTGAGAGAAATAAACCAAGAATTACACCAAAAATAAGAATGCTGTTGCTCAGTTTCACAAGGAGCCACACTACTGCTGGTTATGTTCAACTTGTTGGTCTTTGCAGTTTTCCTCACAGACTCCGTCTTTGCTCAGAGAAGTTTCCTCAGCTTTTTGTTGGGTGGCTTTCTTGAAAATTGCTCTCATGAGAACCGGAATTGACATACACCTAAGAGAAGGGCAAATTCATCCGATATTTAAGGAATTGCTAATTCACTAAATATAATCTGGCTGCTCCATATGCAGAACTAACTGACTGGTGGATAGAGCAAGCTGCATTTGCCACTGTCTCCAAACAAGTCAGCGCAGTGCAGAAAGCTTTATAGATTACATAAAATAAATTTCTAAAGTTCCATGCCAGTTCTTCTGTAAGGTGACATAAAGGTAAAGGTACCCCTGACAGTTAAGTCCAGTTGCGAACGTCTCTGGGGTTGCAGCGCTCATCTCGCTTTACTGGCCGAGGGAGCCAACGTTTGTCTCCTTCCACAGACAGTTTTTCTGGGTCATGTGGAAATTATGACTAAGCCGCTTCTGGCGAAACCAGAGCAGCGCACAGAAATGCCGTTTACCTTCCTGCCAGAGTGGTACCTATTTATCTACTTGCACTTTGATGTGCTTTCGAACTGCTAGGTTGGCAGGAACTGAGACTAAACAACGGGAGCTCACCCCGTCGTGGGGCCTCAAACCGCCGACGTTCCAATCTTATTTTGCATTGCTCACTCAACAGGAGCAGTTTGAATCTTTAAAGTTGCATCTCACTACTCTGCTGAAAATCCTACTCATGCTTTGATGTTTCACAAGTATTTCTTTTCCCTCCACCACCCATTTCTTTCATCAATTTCCTGATCCTTCTAACTTAGAATAATAATTTTATTAGTTGTACCCTGCCCATATGACAGGGTTGCCACAGCCACTCTGGGCAGCTTCCTCCTATAACAACATTGTTTTACTACAATTGTTGTTGTCAACAACAACAACTATCAGCCTTTTAATTTCCTTCAACACTTCAAGCTCTTTCCCGTCAGAGCAAGGGAGTCCTTGCCCACTCCTGAACCTCTCTGTCTTCTGGCCACCTTTACTCTGCATGCAGAGTTAGAATCATAGAATCATAGAGTTGGAAGAGACCACAAGGGCCATTGAGTCCAACCCCCTGCCAAGCAGGAAACACCATCAGAGCACTCCTGACATATGGTTGTCAAGCCTCTGCTTAAAGACCTCCAAAGAAGGAGACTCCACCACACTCCTTGGCAGCAAATTCCACTGTCGAACAGCTCTTACTGTCAGGAAGTTCTTCCTAATGTTTAGGTGGAATCTTCTTTCTTGTAGTTTGGAACCATTGCTCCGTGTCCGCTTCTCTGGAGCAGCAGAAAACAACCTTTCTCCCTCCTCTATGTGACATCCTTTTATATATTTGATAGAATCATAGAATCATAGTTGCTAGTGTTGCCGTTGGTCCAGCCAAAAGGCTATGGCAGGCAGTGATACTGAGGCCTACCTGAAAGTGGTCCAAAGACCACTGCTGAGACTCAGCCCACTGATGCTTAGACAGTGGTCTAAGCTGCCCATTACAGAAGCAAAGGAGCCTCTAGTTGCGCTAACTATTAAAAGATGGAGATTTTTAGTTCCCATGAGTTCCAGAGAATGTCACACTGACATACAGGGCTCAACTAACTCTTCTGACCATCTGGAGCTAGACATTTATGGAGCTTGTAGGTAGTTTATTTTGGTTGCCTGTTTCTCACGTCTTAAGCCTGATGGAGCTATTCCACTGTGTTGTGCTTTCCTATGGAAGCTTGCTCAGAAAGCTTACTCAGTATTATTAAGGTCCAGTTCCTCCAGCAACCTGTCTATTTTATTTTTTTTTAAATTTTTATTAAGTTTTGCATAAGTATATTTCACAAACATACAAAAGACAAAAGTAAATAAAACAAACATAAAAAAGAAAAAAAAAAGAAAAAAAAAGACATACAATACATACTACCTAAACAACACAACTTAACATTAATTTTACAACAACATTGATCGACTTCCCTTTATCTCGATTTCGGATAATGTTATCTTAGTTATCTATCTGCTGTATCTATTCCAAAATGACATTTATAACGTAGTAAGCGTTATCTCATGCCTACTGTGATTTTTTTTTTTTGATACATATATATTTCTGATTAACATTTTGATGTACCCCTTGTCTCTATTTCCATATATGTTCTAAATTTATCCCATTCATTACTAAATTTTGTACGTTTTTGATTTCTTATTTTTTGTGTCAATTTTGCCAATTCTAAATAATCCAATAATTTAAATTGCCACTCCTTTAATGTTGGGATTTTTGGTGTTTTCCAGTACTGTGCTATGAGGGTTCTAGCGGCCGCTGTTGCGTATTGGAAAAAGGTCCTATCTTCTTCTTTGATATCCTTGCCAATTATCCCCAGCAGGAAGGCTTCAGGCTTTTTGACAAACGTATATTTGAGAATTTTTTTAAATTCATTATAAATAGATTCCCAAAATTTCTTGAGAATCTCGCACGTCCACCACATGTGGAAGAATTCGCCCTCCTTGTTCTTGCATTTCCAACACAATTTATCACCTGTTCTATAAATTTTATGCAATTTTATCGGCGTTATGTACCATCTGTACATCATCTTGTACATGTTCCTCCAGCAACCTGTCTAAATGCATGCATCAGTTGAGAAGCACAATATCCTTTTTAAAAAAGCTGAATTGGCCTGTGAAACCCACCATTTTTAATAAATTCTTCATTCCAATGTTTATTCAAATATTGAGAAAAATTTCCTGTTACATGAAGTAATGTTTTAATCCTTTAAATCACTTAAAAGTTTCTAGTTGCTGTACAAAGTTATTAAATTTATAGGTATCTGCCCATCAGTTTACAAACCCTTCCATTATACATGACACAAAAGAAAAAGGGATGGGAGGGACAGAAGAAAACTTGGCCCCTATATTATAGAAGTGTTACCTACCGCTTCAGGACTCTTGTGAGATAATCATTGCTGCAGATTAATGCTCCATCTTCAGAATGTGTATGAAGAGTGCATATAATGTCCCTTGAACTCAGAACATCGACCATCACTAAACAGAAGAGGGAAAAATTGCTCTAAAACAAGTGTGACATTATAGTAGAGACAACAGTAAGAATTATTAACAACCACCAAATCTATTCAATACTTAAAATAGGAATTCCTTCTGGTCACTGCATTGGTTTTATTTATTTTCCTGAAAGCATGCATGTTTCGTGGGAAGACGTCACATATTCATGCTTATTCCATGCAGACTAAAAATGAGCAATTACAAATCACTACAAGATAAAAAATATACGTCACCAATACTTTCAAAAGGAGTCCATTCACACATCCACCTATGAGTAACAGGCATTTGAACTGGCTCCTGTTATCCCATCACCGGCCCAATCCAAAGACGTGCACATTGGAAGGATTAACAAAACAGTAAACAGGCTGTTCCCCTGTTGCAAGTTTATCCCAAGCCATCTTCAACGCTGGTGTGGTTAAAGTTTAATTCACAGATTATGTGACAAACTGCAACATCTGCTTACTTTTTAATATTCCCAACCATAGTATAAAACTGGGAATCAGACCTAATTTATACCTAGGTAGTCACATTGCAAAATATGTATTTCCACCCTGGGACCATAGGGTGAAAGATGGGCTGTAAATGATATAATGTGCTACTTTTTGTACCAATAGCGCCCAAACCAATATAACAGAGTAAAACACAAACATTAGAAACGCGTACACACACACACACACACACACACACACACACACACATATTGTGCAATAGTAGAAAAAAGTTAATATAGATGGCCAAGTAGTAAATGGGAAGAGTTTGCCAGTTGCTTCAATGTGTGCCAAAGTAAGAGCTCCCTTGTGTATAACTATAACCATATTGTACATCACCATGAGACACTTGCGTAGAAGACTAATAATAATAATAATAATAATAATAATAATGGCAGCCCTGCTTAGGGAAGCTTTTAATGTTTGACGGACTACTGTATTTTAATATTTTGTTGGAAACCACCCAGAGAGGCTGGGGAAACCAAGCCAGATGGGCGTGGTATAAAATATTATTATTATTATTATTATTATTATTATTATTATTACCACCACCACCTCTTTTCAGACCTTATTTATGAATACGTCGCAATAGGTCACAGATGTGATCCAGCTCCTCTTCTCTACTTCCTTCTCTCCATGTGTTCAGACTGCATGGGGAGATGGGCAGGTTAGAGGAAGGCAGGTATTGATGAAGCAAAATTTAGGGTATTGGTTCTAGCAGGGACTATTTTGGCTCCACATGAGGCACAAAGTGTCTTGGGCCAGCACTTTCCTTATAAACATCCGAAAGCAGTCACAAGGGCCAGCTATTTAGGGCTTTGCACAGTGCTGCTCTGGGAAAAGGGAGGTAGCTTTGCAATGAACTGGTTATTGTGTCAGTGTGTGGTATGGACATCCAGTCCGTTCTTAACACAAACACACATATACACATTCACACGTTCTACCTCGGCCCGAGTCAAATGAGGCTACATGTGTAGTGCAAAATGCAGCGAGTGCATTTCTGCACCACGTTCCCTGCTGACTTTTTGAATGCCTGTGTGCACCCAATACACATTTCCTTTGGGGACATACCACAAGCTAGGTTCTCCTCCAATGGATGCTGGAATGTAACTGAAAAGCTAGTGGCTTTTTGCTGAAAGACGTCAAAATGAAGCAAGTCTGTTGAATCTGGAAGGAAATAACTGTTTAGTGACTGTTTGGGCTAACTCTGTAGCAATAGAGCTAAACGTTTAATTTGAACTAGAGATATTATTATTATTATTATTATTATTATTAATAATAATAATAATAATAATAATAATAATAATTTTATTTATACCCCGCCCTCCCCAGCTGAAGCTGGGCTCAGGGCGGCTAACAACAGTCAAAATAATCCAAATAAATTAGTGGGTGTAGTCAGAAAACATTTGTATTGATTTCCAAGTAGTCTATATCCCTTAACTTAAAACATTACCATTGAAGTAGGAGTGTGTTGGCTTTTGCTAGACTCAAGGAGTCCTGCTTTGTACACGCTCATGAAGTTTCATGGTACAAACATCAAATGAAATACAGTTGCTGAAAATTTCCTTTTCAGTTTCACTATCTCCAAAAGAAATAAGTTGTAAGGTGTCAACACTGTTTGGCAGGAATCCAAACAGTTCCAAGCACACCTGAAAGCAGGCCCACGTGAATACTTCACTCATTTTTAAATCTCTGCCTGCAGCAACTTTTGCTGAGAAGGGACAGCCATAGCTCAGTGGCAGAGCATGAGTGCCTTGCATGAGGAAGGTCCCACGTTCCACCCTGGCCATCTTCAGATCTGACTGTGAGAGAACCTCACCTGACACCCTGGAGAACTGATACCAGGGTAGTGTAGTACTGAGCTATGTGAGAAAAAAAGGGGGGGGCTGAAAACAGACTATATAGTTTCAAGATGGGAGCTGCAAACTAAACAAAGTAGAAGGAGGAGAACATTGCAGCCAATGCACATTCAATTTGCGTGATCTGTTCTACGCTATTCATATTGTTGCACCCCACCTTCAATCTCCAAGGTTTCAGGGATTCCAGGTGCTTAAAGAGGGTTTGTGATTTCTTTTGGGAATGAGGCACAGCGGAGACTGTGATGTCTTTATGATGTATGGTTTATTTACACGTATATACAAACAGCCTACAATGGAGGGGCTCACAACATTAGTTTCTCCCACAGCAGCAGCCTTGGATTCAAACAGAAATCAAATATTTCTCTTTGACCCTGTCTCCAGCTTGCTCCTTTTCTTCCTGGTCACTTCACTGCTTCTCTCAACTCTGACTTTATCTGTGAGAGGGGGCCCCACCCATTTGCCATCTTGCCCCTTAATGGCTCATCGCTCAGGTTTATCACCTCACGAGGAGGCTAGCCTGGCTATTCCTTGGTTAAATTCTAACACTTTCTAGATCCAAGGATTAGAGGGGTCTGGTACCCAACTTAACCTCCACAGATACGATGGGCTCACAATTTTCCCAGCCACTTTCAATGAATTGGATCACAAAAATGCTGAGAGGGGAGCAGAACCAGTATGCTGCCCATCACACCTCCTTATTTCCAATGCCTGAATATCTTGTCACCACCATCCCAAGGTAGACCTAACTTTACATGCATCCAACATACAAATACAGGTCCCAATTGATATATTTGAGCTTCACAGCAAATACTGAAGATAAACTCTTCCCAGAATTCACAAGTAGAAACACAGCAGAATCAGGAAGAGGTGTGAGCAAAAGATGTGCAAACATCTTACCTTCACACTCAGTTGTCTCAGAGACGCAGCTGCTAATGAGGGTGTTATATGCTGCTTGACATCTGAGAACTTCAATCATATCAGGCACACATTTGGGATGGGTGAAAGGGATTTTCTTGACCAATGCTCCAGCCATATCAGATTTTTCTATGCCTTTATCTAGGAAATAGCTGTGTTTTGGGCAGCCTGGAAGAGACTGAACATAGACAGTACCAGATTTGTTCATGGATGTAGTTGCAATTGTTTCCTGCATTGATTTTTTTTAAAAAAGTAGTAAATAGGAAACATGAATGAAAGGAACTTCCCTTCAAAAACATACCATATTTACTTGAGTCTAATGTACCATCAAATCTAATGCGCACCTCAATTTTCAGAACCCTGAAACCAAAAAAAGTATTTGCTGGCAAATGTAAATGTGCCATTGAATCTAATGCGTACCTTGATTTTCATAACAAAAAAGGTGAGCATTAGATTTGAGTAAATATGGTAGTTGTCTAGAACAGTACAAAGAATGTGACACTGGACTTTTAAGCAAACCTTGAAATAAGCTGCTTATACTATAGATGCCTTGACCACCCATTTTTAAACAAGATATTAAATGGAGTAGTCTCTGCAGTGGATCTGAGGGAGTTGCTCAGCTCTCAAGCCCAATGGCACCGTGGGGGAAAACCAACCTGGCTGTGTATACATGGTAGTTTAAAGTGGATTTTATGCATCTTATGTGTGCTTGTTTTTCACCTTGTCCACACGACATTGCCCTCATCTAAGTAGAAGTCCACACTTCCCTCCGCCATTTAATTCAGAACGTCCCAATCCATGTGATAAGGGGCGGAAATCCAATGTAAACTCAGATGTTACCCAGACACACTGAAGCACATTGTGAGGGCCACTTCTTTTTATGTGTGTGACAACGTTTTGCTGGGTCAGCTGCCACCTATTCCTGCACCCCCTGCTTCCACTGGTGAGGTTTCCTTGGTGGGCTTTTAGTGGGGCTGAGACAGAGACGCACTTTGGGGAAGGGGGTGAACCCACAAGTGTGGTATATTGGAAAACTTGCATCTCAATAATAATAAATATTGACCACCCGCACAGGTGAACAAATGATTGACGTGCCCACAGTGGACTTCAGTTTTCCAGAACTCAAGGGGAGGGGTGGGAAAATACTGAGAGGAGGGGACAGCACATCCCATGAACATATCCCATGAAGTGCAGCCCAGAAACATCAAGATGGAGTTCAGCTGAAAGTGCCCATGTATGACTGAATGCACATGGACAGAAGTGCATGTGGACAAATGGCGTTTGCGTGAGCCATGTGCACATTAAGCCTCTGGTCTGTATACCAGTAGTGCCAGTTTCTGCATAGTAGGATTTATCACACACAGCTGTGTCAAGGGCAAGTTGTACCAAAAAGAACTGAATATAAACTAAAAGCATAGCCAAGAAGACATAAGAAATAAATATAATCCACCAACAGGATTCACTCCAGCTGGATCTTTCTATCAATTTATTCCCCACAATGAATTCATTCTATGCTACATCTTTATGAAACTTTCCCAGCTATTATGAGACCATGTGTGCAAATGGTTTTAACTTGAAACAAGGCTTTTAAAAAAGTAGTGTTATGGGTTAGTATAAGGCCGCATTTAGCTTTTTAATGACATCTCATGGATGACAGCCCCACAATTTTGCACATCAGAGTCACTGAATTGAGTGTAATTTTGTGTGTGAGAGAGGGGGAGTGTAAGGAGAGAGAGCGCGCACACACAATTTGTGTATGTTGTGTAAAGGCCAACCTGGGCAAAGAATTGCAACTTAGGTCATAATCAAATTTAGCAGTGTTAAAGTCATCTACTTCAGAAAATTCATGTGACTTCCCAGAATCCAACACACAGCTCTCAGTAAGCTGTAGAATTATGACTCATTTAGCAGCTTCATTCCTGACCTCATAACAACTGGAGTGAATACCAACAATTGGAGTATAATTACCACAATGAAGGAAGAAGTACTTGTTATCAAACCATGTGGATGATTTTCTGAAAGGGCAAACTGAACAATCAGCTCATGTAGAGGACCTGGCTTCAATCTAGCAACTGGAAGCCCTAAAACCAAATTAATTTTCCCCCATTAGTACTGTACAAGAGCATCATTAAAGATGGAATGCATTTGAGAGAAACAGCATCACATGAGAAGAGGCAAAGAGAGATGTGATCACACGATGGTTATCAATAAATCAGTGGGATGGTTGCCAACAGAGGGACAGGGCTATTCAGATCAGCAAGCACTTGTGCTCCTGAATGGGCAAGTTGCTCGTGGAAAGGCTAAGACAAATACCAGCATGAATGCTATACTCCTAGTACAGAAGCAGCAATACTTGGTTCTCATTTTACGCTCCTGCCACTTCTCCCTTTCTAACTTCACCCTGGATCCCCATCAGCCTTCATACCCCTGTAGAAATCACAGGGGAAGAATTAACCAAATGTTAATTAGGGTCTATTGAAATGCTAGCATGTTAGGAGGGAGGGTGGAGGTACAAAATTATGTACTTAATTAAATTAAAGCATGCCTGTAAGCTCCTGTAGTTTATGAATACTGGATGAAGACAGAGGAAAAGGACAGTTCTGGTAAAACATCAGGAAAAAGCAAGCTGATAATGGTGCAGAAATTACTTCCTTCAGAGGCAGGAATCTGGGGCTGCTGAAGAAAAGGGTTGAAAGTTAAGCATCAGGTAAAAGGAAGCTAGTTTGACCAGTACTCTGGTAGCACAATCTTATAAGTTAAGCCAATGTTTCTCAAGCTTGCGTCCTCAGGTGTTGTTGGACTACAGCGCCCATCATCCCTGACCACTAGTCCTGCTAGCTAAGGATGATGGGTATTGTAGTTCAAGAACACCTGGGTACCAAAGTCTGAGAAAGGCTGTTCCAGGATCTCAGGCAGGATTTTTCTTTATCAGATCCGGAGGATCTGTGGCCCTCCAGATGTTGTTGGACTTCAACTCCCACCATCCCTGACCATTGACCAGGTTCACAGGGCCTGGTCAGAGCTGGAGACCACCAACACTGCTCACGGTAGATAGCACCTTCAAAAGAAAACATCAGTTGGTGAAGAGAGGGGGCAGAATAAGAGTTCAGCCTGGCCTGAATCCAGATCAAAAGCACATACTGGGTCATGGATTGGCAGCTGCCTTTTCTTCAAACTGAAAATGGCCAGTTTAAACAGGTACTCTTAAGAAGTGTGAAGAACACAATGTGTAATTTGAGGACGCACTTCCAGGTTTTGTACACATTTTCGTACCACGTTCCTCACAGTGTCTTAAAATGACAGACTAATAAGAAGTGAGTTCGATGTGCTATCACACACCCATTATAACCCACACAGAGCGAGGGATTTCCATGTTCAGTTATACTGATAGGAGCATGAATGATGCCCTCAAGTCTTACCCATCTCCACCAGTCGGCGAATTCACAAGTGAGGGCGCAAGAGGGAGTCGGTGGACTGCATCAGCCCCTCCTATTATGACAAGCACCTTCCTGCCATCTATTTTCAAGCCTGATGGAAAGAGAAGACACAGACACGTCAGACTAGTGAACATGATACACAAATGGCCTTGAAGTCTTTGTCCAGGAGCATTGATTTCCAACCAATACTTAAGTGAATTGTGATTCTAAGTACTATAGCCAGTGATGTTATTCTGTCAGAGAACAGAAGGTTGCCTGGTGGATGCCTTGCTTGCCATTTGAACACATTTTGTCTTTTGTTATTTCAGAGCTAGTTCTGGACTAGTCTGATGGAAGACCCTGTGGCAGTATCTATTTAGGCCCCCTGTGAGTTTCCATGGCAACAGCTGTGGGTCTGGGAAGCTGGCAGCCATTTTAAGTCTCCACAATGTCTTGGACGGATACTATGTGAACCAGTCCAAGGCACTGATGGGAAATTTAATATGGTGGTCCGCTTCCATTTTGTTGTTGTCAGTAAAAACTAAAGTGGGGGAGCAGGTGGGCCAAGCTGTGGTGGTCAGCTCTGATGGACTCTGCTGAAATGCTAAGTACTGTCTTTAGTCCCCTACCATCATGACTGATTGTCATTGCGGTTTTTTCACCCAAGCAGATAGTAGGACAAATAAAGCAACAGGCTGCCACCAACACTTAAACTTGTCCATCTTCTCTCAAAATGACCACATCCAGACCAGTACACTTCATTTCCCTCCCTCATTGTTCCAGTACTTTTCTTCACATATGTGCATTGCAATATTAACACAGTTGTGTGCCATGTAAAAAAACATTACAAAAGACAGTTTCTTTTTTTAAAAAAAACACACATCCCGGAATGGATATTAGAGAAATGGAAAATGTTACCATGTGGCATCCACTGTATGTATTGACCAGGTCAGGCCGATTCATTAGTCACCCTACCTTCCTCTTGGTATTGCAGGAGCCCCCTTGGGTTTAAGTTTGTGCTACTACATCCAGATACACCCTGCAACTTTGATGGGGCTTGCCAAAAGAGTGATTGAAGGCAAATAATAATAATAATAATAATAATAATAATAATAATAATAATAATAATTTATTGTTTATACCCCGCACATCTGGCTGGGTTTCCCCAGCCACTCTGGGTGGCTTCCAACAGAACACTAAAATACCATAACCTATTAAACATTAAAAGCTTCCCTAAACAGGGTTGCCTTCAGACGTCTTCTAAAAGTCTGGTAGTTGTTCTTCTCTTTGACATCTGGTGGGAGGAGCGTTCCACAAGGCGGGTGCCACTACCGAGAAGGCCCTCTGCCTGTTTCCCTGTAACGTGGCTTCTTGCAGTGAGGGAATTGCCAGAAGGCCCTTGGCGCTGGACTTCAGTGTCCGGGCTGAACGATGGGGGTGGAGACGCTCCTTCAGGTATACTGGTTGAGGCCATTTAGGGCTTGGAATTATGCTCGGAAACGTACTGGGAGCCAGTGTAGGTCTTTCAAGACCAGTGTTATATGGTCTCAGCGGCTGCTCCCAGTCACCAGTCTAGCTGCCGCATTCTGGATTGGTTGTAGTTTCCAGGTCACCTTCAAAGGTAGCCCCACGTAGAGCGCATTACAGTAGTCCAAACGAGAGATAACTAGAGCATGCACCACTCTGGCGAGACAGTCTGTGGGCAGCTAGGGTCTCAGCCTGCATACCAGATGGAGCTAGGGGTAGCTTCCACTAAAAGAAGCTAGCAATATTATCAAGCTGTCAACTTGAATACATGTATCAATACACACTTGAATGTCTGTAGTAATACAGAATGAAGGTTAAGGCAACAAGTCACAGCACAGGAAAGTCGAGAAGGGACAGGAGTGGGATTACATAAAGATTTCTGCTCCCATCACACAAAGGTTTGTGGTTGTGGGTGTGCATGTGTCCACACCTCATGCATGCAGAAGGTCTCAGGTTCAGCCCCCCAAACCTCCAGTTAAAGGATTTTAGGTGGCAGAGATGGGGAAATCTCAACCTCACACCCTTCAGGGAGCCGCTAGCATAACCATGCAATCCTGTCCATGTCCACTTAAAAGTAAGTCCCACCGATATCAGCGGGGCTTCATCATACACAAGTAGGGATAGAACTGGTCTTCATTTACTCACTCAAAATGAAGCATGTGTCATTCAGTGAGTGTAGAATCTATTTTAAAAGGGAATGCAGAATGAGACCACTATGGAAGTTTTCTAGTCGATTCACAATCCCTCACTCTTCACTAAGAATAATATTTTTGTGCAACCTGTCTTTTATTTTTTATAGATGTATTTTATTGGTTTGTTTACTGTAATGGATTTTGGTGTTTATACTGTGTTGTAAGCCACTTTGAGTCACTTTTGCGAGTAAACTGACAAAATAGTAATTAATAAATACCTGGGGTGAGTTGTTCCTCTAGAATTTGATACTGCGATAGATAAAATTCAAGGTTCATAGGGCTTCCTATAGATTTTGAGAAAATTAGATGGATTAAACAGAGAAAGCACATAACAGATAGCAATGTAAGCTATGTAAGCCTAGGATGTTTGACCCCCTTCATCATTTTTGTTTGCTTCCATTGCAAAGGACTCAATACCCCAGGGCCATATTGTGCGACAGGGGACCCAAACAACTGTTTGGGGTTGCAAGGAGATTGTTGTGGAGAGCTAGTTATCACCTCAACAGTTTAAACATATAAAACAAGTAAGTTCCTTTGTATAAATCACAGAATTGTAGCATTGGAATGGACCACTTGGGTCATCTAGTCCAACTCCCTTTAATGCAGGAATCTTTTTATCCAATGTGGAGCTCAAACCCACAGCTGCGAGATTAAGAATCTATTGCTCTACCAACTAAGCTATCACTCCTAGGATGAAATTTCTTCCTGATAAATCATGTATACAACTCATGCACAAATATTGAGGAGCAAGCTGCAGGACACCCTAAAATAAAGTACAGTGGTACCTTGTGTTAAGAACTGAAGTTGTTCTGGAGGTCCATTCTTAACCTGAAACTGTTCTTAACCTGAGGTACCCACTTTAGCTAATGGGACCTCCTGATGCCGCCACGCGATTTCTGTTGCAAAGTTCTTAACCTGAGGTAGTATTTCTTGGTTAGCAGAGTCTGTAACCTAAAGTGTCTGTAACCTGATGCACCTGTAACCTGAGGTACCACTGTATTTAAGAAGGTTGAACAAATGCGGGGAGCCGCCCCAAGAGATGCTCCAAAGTGCCATTTAGAGACAACTCTGCTAGAAGCAGCTGCACACGGTCAAGTAACTACCAAAGATAAGAAGAATTATAGGCAGAAGAAAAAGGCATTGGGGGAAGCAGTGGCCCAATGGTCGGACACCCAGGAAATCACTAGCTGGTCTTGGTTTTAACTTTTAAGGCAGTTGTGCAGAAAGTGCACAGTTTGATCTTTTATCATCATCTAATACATGGATCACACACACACAGCCGCAACAGGACTAGCACCTTATCAGGAAAAGTAAGTCAAATAGGGGAGGGGAAGCAGCGTTACTCGTAAACAAGGAGAAGTGTATGTGCAAAGGGACCAAAACGAAAGAAGGAACTAGTCAGGACCTCTCCTCTATTTTCACAGCTACCTAGAAAAAGACTTGGGGACAAGAAAGGGGTTGTACACACTCATGTTGGTCTCACCGTCATCTCCAGTCAAAAAGCGGTTTTGGAGCACAAAGTCTTGTAAGTGGGAACCTCGGGTTACGTACCATCCTCCTTACGAACGCTTCGGGTAACAAGCGCCGCTAACCCGGAAGTAGATGTTCCTGGTTGTGAACTTTGCCCCGGGATGTGAGCGGAAGTCGTGTGCCGGCAGCGCAGAGCAGCGGGAGGCGCCATTAGCAAAAGTGCGCCTATGAACAGTTTCGGGTTAAGAACAGACCTCTGGAACGAATTAAGTTCGTAACCGGAGCTACCACTGTATTACAAACAACAATGCTTGTATCATACATGCTACACACAAAGTCACCAGAAATACCCAAATCATAGTACAGTGGTGCCCCTCAAGACGAACGCCTCGCAAGACGGAAAACCCGCTAGACGAAAGGGTTTTCCGTTTTGGAGGCGCTTCGCAAAACAAATTTCCCTATGGGCTTGCTTCGCAAGACGAAATGTCTTGCGAGTTCCTGCGGGTTTTTTCCCCTTATTGCCCCCTTTCCCTAAGCCGCTAAGACGCTTATCAGCTGATCCGCTGATAAGCCGCTTAACAGCTGATCGCTAAAAGCCGCTAAACCGCTAATAGCGCTAATCCGCTAAGCTGTCAATGGGCTTGCTTTGCAAGACGAAAAAACTGCTATATGAAGAGCCTCACGGAACGGATTAATTTCGTCTTGCGAGGCACCACTGTAATACCCAAGGTATTACTGTTCTTTAGCATTCTTAAATTATGCTTGGCTACCATGATCACACAGATATCTACTTCAGTCTGAAGAAAGAAAAAACAGTTACCTCCACTTCTTGGGTTCAGATAGCCAACTTTTCCACATAGTATTTCAGTGACTCTGTCCATACCTGGTGTTCTGTTTTTAAAGTATATACAGTAACCAGTGAGATCAAGCATGCACTTAAATGCCTTAAAATATTTATTATTATTATTGCAACCTTAGGCTGGAGTGCAAACATCTGAACTTGCACCTTCCCCAACCACTGTCAAACCTACCTGCTCAAAGCAGACAGTGAGCAGAGGTCTTTTTCCAAAGCCAGGAAGGCAGCAAACACTTTGGATTTTGTTTCACTAGAAAAGAAAGACCTTATTGGAGGAAGGGAGTTTTATATACAATATAATAATTTAAGTAATGTAATTAAGTTGCAAGAAACATACCTGCTTCCTGGAATCTGATAAATATTTAACATGTCTGCCAACATGTTTCCAAAGGCATCAAAATTTTCCATTCTAAAGAGCAAAATACATGCAACAATTGTCAATGCTGATAAGGCAAAGAGAGCCATCTAGCCAATATTTGGGAAAACACCACCACCGAAATGAATCTGATATTGGCAGCATTGCGCTACCATCAAACAAGACATCTAAAAAGCAGCTAAATAACTTTGGAAAGTGGCTCAGATTGGTCCTGGATGGAGGGCAGACAGGGATGGAAGCAACAGTTATCAGAACTATCTATTCATTTTTACCTCAACCACAGAAAACGATATGGGAACAGTGGCAAAGGATTTTTATTTCATGAAATTAAAAATTTAAAAATTGTGTGTGCTCAAAATCCACCTAGCGCATTTGTACCTTAGAAGCTGCAAAAGATCTTCACAGGTCTAGAAGATGAAAGAAGAGAGGTTATGGTTTTCAAAAGAGGGGCACTATTTTCTTAAAAACAAAGCAGAAAGGAGAAATGACATAAGCTGAACCTTAGTCAACACGAAACCTTAGCAGACACCATGAGGAATATCCAAGGATGTTTTCCCCAGGATCTATTCAGGAGCAGTCACTTTTGGTTGTAAACCAGAATCGATAAAGGCATATATTTCCTACTCTTCTCCCACCCGTAGTTGGAGTGTGATTGCATCATTTTGAAAGCCCTTGGGGGTCCCTTCCAAAACCACAATTCTATGATTCTATGTACCCCCCCCCATGCACCATGTGCTTCACTGCATCCACATATCACATTTACTTCCTTTATTGGACTACCCCTCCAGACTAGGAAAATTCAAATTTAAAGGGGAAATTGTGAGCTAGCAGTTATGTGAATGAGGAACAACCAGCTTCAAACCCACATTAAGTTCCCCATGTGGATGAGCCTATAGTTGCTACCTCATGTCAAGCAGTCTCATCAGATGGGGACAAATTAAGGAGAAATGGTCACCCAGCTATAAGGAAATTTAACAGCCCTTGTGCAATTATTTTGCAGTTCAGCATTTGTGAATGAAACTGCTATTCCCACAAATTTTGCAATTACAAATGCAGATCTCTAGTTTGGTTGTAGCAGCAACAGCATAAGTGTTGACATAAGTCTCGGGGAGTGGCCACCGAGACCATATAACACCGGTCTTGAAAGACCTACATTGGCTCCCAGTACGTTTCCGAGCACAATTCAAAGTGTTGGTGCTGACCTTTAAAGCCTTAAACGGCCTCGGTCCAGTATATCTGAAGGAACGTCTCCACTCCCATCGTTCAGCCCAGACACTGAGGTCCAGAGCCGAGGGTCTTCTGGCAGTTCCCTCACTGCGAGAAGCCACGTTACAGGGAACCAGGCAGAGGGCCTTCTCGGTAGTGGCACCTGCCCTGTGGAACGCCCTCCCACCAGATGTCAAAGAGAAGAACAACTACCAGACTTTTAGAAGATGTCTGAAGGCAACCCTGTTTAGGGAAGCTTTTAATGTTTAATAGGTTATGGTATTTTAGTGTTCTGTTGGAAGCCACCCAGAGTGGCTGGGGAAACCCAGCCAGATGGGCGGGGTATAAATAATAAATTTATTATTATTATTATTATTATTATTATTAAAGTTGTCCCTTTGACTTAGATGCAAGCATCTCACTTGCTCCACAGGGTTTATTATGAAGCTATAGATATTTCAGAAGAACTAGAAAAGCAGGATTATATTTCCTCAGATCAGAACACCCAAAGGAAAACAAATTAAAATTACCAGGGGTTTTTTTCCAGGGTGAGCCAGCCTGACATCCGCCACTTTCCCATCCTTCTCCAGGTGAATCTCAATGTAGAAGGATTTGGATGTTATATAGCAAACTGCCCCACTGGGGCTTACATAATAATTAAGTCTACAGAGGAAAGAAGAAATAATAATTAATAATAATAATAATAATAATAATAATAAAACAAGCAATAATAAAAACAAGATGAATGATTACAACTTAAAAACAAAAATAAAATACAACATTAAAATAATGGAACATTAAAATATTAAAATGTAGCCTCGTCGCAGGAGGAGAAGGAAAAGAAAAAAGAAAGAGAGGGAGGGGATCAAATTGGCTCCAAGCCAAAGGCCAGGCGGAACAAGTCTGTCTTACAGGCCCTGCGGAAAGAAATCAGATCCTGCAGGGCCCTGGCCTCATGAGGCAGAGCGTTCCACCAGACCGGAGCCAGAGTTGAAAAGGCCCTGGCTCTGATTGAAGCCAATCTAACTTCCCTAGGGCCCGGGACCACTAGGGTGTTGCTATTTATGGACCTTGAGGCTCTCCGTGGGGGAGACCAGGAGAAGCGGTCCCGTAGGTACGAGGGTCCTAGGCCATGATGGGCTTTAAAGGTCAAAACCAGCACTTTAAATCTGACCCTGTACTCCACCGGGAGCCAGTGCAGCTGGTAAAGCACTGGGTGAACATGCTCCCATGGCAGAGACCCCGTGAGGAGCCTCGCTGCAGCATTCTGCACCCGCTGGAGTTTCTGGGACAGCTTCAAGGGCAGCCCCACGTAGAGCAAATTACAGTAGTCAAGCCTGGAGATGACCGTCGCATGGATCACTGTGGCCAGGTCAGGGCGGGAAAGGTAAGGGACCAACTGCTTGATGCGGCGAAGGTGGAAAAATGTCGCCTTGGCTGTTGCTGTAACTTGCGCCTCCATGGAAAGGGAGGCGTCAAGGATTACACCCAAACTCTTAACGGAAGGCAATGGCACTAATTGGGCCCCCGCAAGAGAAGGGAGTTGGCCCCTTATCCCCATGCCATCCCGACCTAGCCATAGGACCTCTGTCTTCGAAGGATTTAGTTTCAATCGGCTCCCACGAAACCATCCAGCCACAGCTTCCAAGCATCTGGTCAGTGTGTTCGGGGTCGAGTCGGTGTGGCCATCCATCAGCAGATAGAGCTGAGTGTCATCAGCATATTGGTGACAGCCCAGCCCAAAGCTCCGGATAATCTGGGCAAGGGGGCGCATAAAGATGTTAAAAAGCATCGGGGAGAGAATTGCGCCCTGCGGCACTCCACACACCAAGGAGTGGCGCGACGACATTTCCCTCCCTAGTGCCACCCTCTGTCCCCGACCAGAGATAAAAGAGCACAACCAGTTACGGGCTATGCCCTGTATCCCTACGTCTGTGAGGCGGTGGTCCAGAAGATCATGATTGACCATGTCAAAGGCTGCTGACAAATCTAAAAGGATCAGCAGTCCTGACCCGCCTCGATCCAGTTGTCTACAGAGATCATCTGTTAGGACAACCAGAGCCGTCTCCGTCCCAAAACCAGGACAGAAACTGGACTGAAATGGATCTAATGCTGATGTTTCCTCCAGAAACCTACCAAGCTGTTCAGCAACCGCTCTCTCAATTACCTTACCCAGGTATGGAAGATTTGAAACTGGGCAGTAATTGGATAGGTCTAAGGGATCTAATGAAGTTTTTTTTAAGAGTGGACACACCACTGCTTCCTTCAGTTCCCCTGGGAATGTCCCCGTGTCAAGGGACAAATTGATAATTTCAACCGGGGGGGGGGGGGTCCGCGCAACATCTGGACACTCCCTAATCAGCCAAGACGGGCACGGATCAAAGAGGCAGGTGGTGGGCCTACCAACTTGGAGGAATCTATCCACATCAGTAGGGAGTATCCAATCGAAATGGTCCAATAATAATGCATTGCTTATTTAAAAGTTACAGTGTGCAACGGAAGCCTAGGACATTTTGGCACCTGAAGTGAACCACAAAATGGTGTCCCCCCCTCTCCACCAGGAAGGAAGGGTGAGTGAAGATCTACATCAGGAACAAAGTGTTGAGGACTAAAGATCGACAGAGTGGCTGGAGAAACCCAGCCAGATGGGCCAGGTATAAATTACTACTACTTCTACTACTATCTGTTGCTGCTGCCCCTGTGGATCCTGCCACCTGAGGCAGGATGCCTCACTTCATGGATGGGCTGCCCCGAATGCAAACTTTTTTCTTTATCTTGGTTGATGTATACGGGTTCTACAGAAATGAGTGTTTGCACCCAGCTTTCCAAACAGCTGTGTTTCAGTTCCTGATTAAATGTCAGCAGCAGCGGGTCTGTACATTAGTTGAAGACCACATGCTTTGGACTGAACCTCCCACCCCACGCCAGGTTCAGCCTCCAACATCTCCAGGGCTGGGAAAGGCAGATGATGCAAGGCAACACAGAGATCAAAATACTAATAGCTGGAATTGGCATAAAACAACTTCCCACTCCTGCATTTTCTGAAATGCCACTTTGTAGTGGAATTTATCTATGCTTTGTCAAGAGGCTGAGGTAAAGTAGTAATCATTTCACAAGCCCAAGTATGGGAAATGTCCCAAAACATTCTGCCCGAGGCGAGCTCCTGAACTGCTCATGCTCATCTCTTTCAAGGATATCACAGGAAAATGGCAGCAAGCTGCAGCTTAGAGGATGCATTAGCCACTGAATACACCGAATGGCATGTACACATGTCATGTGAAAATTATACAGCAGTAGAAACATACCTAGCAGTCCCACTGCTGCGGGAAGTGAAGAGAGCATATTTAGTAGATGCAGAGTATACTTACCCCTTTCGATTTGACAAAAGTGACAGCTTGTTCATTGTTGCAGCCAAAGGTCCTGCTGCACACATGAAAAAACAGGGAATAAGGTTCCATCACAGAGAATCAACGTGTTCAATAAAATTCAACAGATCCCATACGTTTAAGAGCAAAAGACCAAAGATTCTTGCTTAATTGTGCTATATTGCTCATCGTACCTTTTGTAAAAGGAAGGCACCTAGAACCCAGGCACATTCATTGCACAAGATGACAAGACAGAAGCTAGACATTTTCCATCAAACATAACAGAAAATTCGGCAATCTTAGAGCTGATTACCTTGCAAGGTTCTTTGTATTTTCTCAAGGCAAATAGATATGGGAGACTCTGATGTCTTACTCGAAGTCCAAGAATGTTTGTCCTCACCGAGAGAGAGAGAGAGAGAAAGAGAGAAAAAGAGAGAGAGATATATTTGCATCATATAATCATACAATCACATGCAAGTCAGAAAATTGGCTGGTACGTTCAAAGCAATATAGGGAATTCAGCACTCTTAGTCAGGCCTCCTATATCTTGACCTTCACTGCCCCCTTTGGGGGGCCAGGTCACAATGCTGCAGAAGCAGTGGAAGCTACAACTGGCAGAAGACATCCCCCCCATCAGGCTTTATAACAGACCAAGTAACCCCACATCCCAGTATCAGCTGGGGGTGGATTGGAAAAAATATAAAATCAAACGGGGGAAATTTGCCAATTCAATTTTTCAATCCGTAGGGGATTGATTAGCTTTGCAATTACAAAGCATTACAACACTGCCATTTTTATTTTCCATTCTCACCATGGAATTTGCATCACTCTCCCAAGACCACACACAAACTGTCCATTTAATTGAATTTAGTTTCTTCCTCGATAATCACAATCAATCAGTATTTTGGGGAAGTTAAGAATCCCCTCCATTATTCCCACCTAGAGCCATCTTGCCAAAGTTTCCCCTTCAGAGTCATCCATCCAAGTTCAAGAGTGGAGATGACAGGGCAGTAAAATAACAACCACACGTTGAGTCACTTTCCCTTCTACTTCCAATTTTCTCCTCAAGAAAGCAATTTTTTTTTAAAAAAAAATTCTTCCACATTACTCCTCCCCAACAGAATGATTTCATTACAATTCTTACCATGGAGAGACGAACCAGTTCCATAGTTTCACTCCATGGCTTCTGTGAGAATTTTAGACGTAGCTTTTCCATTATTTCATTTGTAGACCCAGATTTCGCAGGATCTGGAAGAAATTAAGAGCTGAGGGTGCAGGAAACCTTTTTCAGTTCAAGGGCCACAGTTCCTTGCAGGAAGCCTCCTGGGGGCCATGGGCCAGAAGTAAAAAAGGGTGGAGGAAGAAATGGGAGTAGGCCGGGGTCTTCACCTTCCCTAGATCCCTCTTTATCTTCCAGGGAAGCCAGAAGCTTTCTCAGAGTTGGCAAAGGGTGTAGTTTGGGAGGCTGTCTGGCTTAGGGAGATTTGAGGGCCAGATGAGAGGCTCGAGGTCCACATTTGGTCCTTGGGCTCAAGGTTCCCCACCCCTGATATAGCAAAACAGCCAACTATTATATGGCTTCAACGAACAGCCCACACTGCAACAATAGTCACTTTAAATTAGGACTATTTAGTCCCAGATGGGTGAGATATTTCAGATTAACGGGCTCATGAACTTGGCTACAATATAGGTACTAATATTAATGGACCTGTGTTTGGCTTAAATCCCGCTCTTCCACCTGTTGAATGTCATAATATGAAACCTACAGCTATTTTAAAAGTTCAGTTTTATATCTTAAGTGTCTTTAACCTTAAATCAATTTATCTATCTATCTATCTATCTATCTATCTATCTATCTATCTAATCTATCATCTATCTATCTATCATCTATCATCTCTCTATATCTATCTATCTATCTATCTATCTATCTATCATCTATCTATCTATCTATCTATCTATCTCTATCTTCTATCTATCATCTATCATCTATATCTATCTATCTATCTATCTATCTATCTATCTATCTATCTATCTATCATCTATCTATCTATCTATCATCTATCTATCTATATCTCCCCATATATCATTCTAAGGAAGTAATCCTACTCTTACCTGAGAGAAAATCCTGTTGAGCTCATTGAGAATTGCCTCAGGCACCATTTTAAAACGAATACAACTTAAGTAGCACAAAGCATTTTTTCTAGCAAAAAGGTTTAAAGTTTCTGTAAGCCAATCCATTCAACACCTACTTTTTGGAACTCTCTGCCTGGTAATATTAGGTACTTTCCACTGTATTGCTTTTGGTGTTTGCAATAATTTTTTATTTTTGCAAGCCAAATGAGGCATGTAACTTTAACATGTGATTCTATTATGCACAATTGTTTTTAAAATGCTAGTTTCATATTCAGGTAGCTTGTTTTTAATGTTTAGCCCCATTGGTATTTTATAATTAATATTTGAGAGGTCTTCTGTTGAGTAAGTGGTATGTGGTTTTTGTATGTTTGTCAAATACATCAAATGGCCACAAAGCCTATATTGGACACTTGATTTCTCTTTTGTGTTATGCTACACATCAACATCATTTGCTTCACTTAGTTTCCCTATACTGCAGGTAATAGCACAGTCTATGGAGTCCAGAAATGGCAAAGTCCCTGTCCTCAGGCAGGTTAGCTCTAGACATTTCATTGGCTAAGGTGCAGCAGAAGATTGCTTGCCTGCCTTGCACCTACAGAAACAGACTGGGCAGGTATTTGACTCTTACTGCAGTAGGAGTAATGGGATGGAGTCCTCAACCTCACCCAAGGGCAGCAGGGTCATTATGGGGGTAAAGGACAGGCCTTGTTTGTCTCTCAGGTCTCTGGCTCTGGTAAGATAGAGTATCTTACCAGAGCCAGAGACCTCAGGGACAAACAAGCAGCAGCTTCTACGGCCTGAGACAGTAGCCTTGCTCAACCTATAACATCCTCTCTGTGGTGACAATACAGCATAGTGGTGTAATCCAGCCATACCTTCCACATTAGCACCTGCCTGGAATCCCAGATCCTAAGTGGCTGCAAATACAACAGCCCACTTAGCAACTTACTTACCCATTTCTGTTTCTGCAGCTGTTTAAATGGCTGAAGCCAGCAGACAGGAAGAAACCTCCTAACAGCCTCTCCTGTTTCCTCACTTCCTCCCTCTGTCTACCTAAGAATGGTAGTAGCAGCACCTGGTTGAGATACCCTGGATTTAAGTAAACTGAAGCCTCAAGGCCACATCTGCAGCGGGAGAGAATCTTAATTGACAGGGTTGCCAACTTCCTCTATTTTTACACTGCATGTGCTTCTATGCCTTTAATATCATCCTAGCCCACAGAGATTTAGCAGGCTGGTGTGGAAGTAAGAGTTCATCTATATATTTCCTTTCTCTCTTATGAGACCAGGTGCAAAGTGGTGCGACGGCTTTGTGGATATGAGATTTATGCATACTTCTGCAAATGGTTTGGGCTACTGTACCCTTAAAAGCTGCCTAGAAGAGCGAATTTTAATAGGTGCACTGAATAACAGGGGATGTGCACACACCATACAGTCACAGCACCCACCCCATAAACACTGAGAGCTCTAGTTTACCCCTTACGGAGCCACAATTCCTAGCACCCTTAATGAACTTCTGCACAACTATTTAAGGTAAAGAAGCCTTGTCCTCCCTTGTGCTTTATTGCTCCACCATAACAACACGGTGATTGTGTGATGGGGGTGTGACATAACCCACAAAGAGCAGAAAAAGAGACAGGAGCAAAACATTGTTGTAATACATGTGCATGAAAGTATAAACTTGAGCCCTGAACGCAAGCTGCAAGTGGGTGTGACTTTGCAGCCTCTAGTCCAGTGTTTCCCAACCTTGGGTCTCCAGCTGTTTTTGGACTACAACTCCCATCATACTTAGCGAGCAAGACCAGTGGTCAGGGATGATGGGAAGTGTAGTCCAAAAACAACTAGAGACCAAAGGTTGGGAAACACTGCTCTAGTCTACACCCTCTGTCTTCTCAGTTTTTCTCTCTTCCGGCTTCCTGGAACAGCAAGGAGCCCTGCAGCCAATGGCTTCCAACTGCAAGAAACATAAAGTGAACTGAATCTCTCCAAACAGAAGATTTTATAGCATGCATCTTTGCTAACCCAACTTAAATAGCTGTCTATTCAAGTAAAGCTCTGAGGTGGCTTCTGGTTAAGAAATTGTGTGGGAATATGCACACAACTATGCATACACACATACAGTCTTACACAATACCCAGATGGCATTATATTACACTGTCTAATTTTTTAATATATTCCAATGTTATGTCAATGGCAATATTAATACAATATCAACTTTTCATTTAGCTTGGCAGCCTAATCAGTCTTTAGTCATCATGGTTTCATGGAGTAAGATCACCAGCCTACACTGTGACGTTTTCAAGATGTTTGGAAAGAACTGTAAGTAGGGTAGTATCAGCACAAGAGAGGACAGATCAGTTACTATTTGGTGTTCTTGTTCCATGTGCCTGGTATGTATTGCAGTTCAGTGTTGACTCTACAAGGAAATCAGGCTGAACTGCACGGAAAGAGGACAAGAGAATGAAGTGATAATAGGAAAGATTGAATACCAATGTCAATTAAATTGAATCCTCCACAAAAAATGAGGATGTTCAGCGGATGTTCTTCACAACCAGCTCAGTATGCAGAGGGAATGTTTTCATTTCATTGCAATCGTAAATTTCAAAGGCACAGAGAGATAAAATATTGGCATTTCAATCAGCACAGCTTCACACACCCACTGAGCTCAGCCAACTCTGCACTGAAAGCTTTAAGAAAGAAAGCCTATAAGATATCCATGAGATTACTTACAAGATTTTAAGGGATGGAATTTTATGAAATCCTTATAACTAAGCCTGGTGCCTTTGAAATATCCTTTGAGCTCCCCTGAGCACATATAAGAGGAATGGAAGCAGCAGAATAAATACATATGCTTAATAAATAAAGTCAGAATCACAAAGCAAACATGTGTTCATGGGGAAACATGAGGAAACCCGAGCTCTCTCAAGCAAATATAACATTGATTCGCTCTGGCTGGTGATGGAATACTTAGAAATTTAACAAATCTAAACTATTTCTTAGCATATTCGTCAGAGGGAAAGAGGTTTCTGGATTTGTTATTGTTGTTGTTGTTGTTGTTTTAGCATGTCTCCATATGTGCTGTCTTAAGCAATAAAATCCTTGGCTCAATGAACTTGCAACCTGAACTTTGACAAACGAAGGGTAAAAAGAGATGAGTGTGAACAAACAGAGTTACAGCACCGTCCTGTGCATATCTACATGTAAGTAAATCCCCTTGTGTTCAATAGAACTGACTCTCAGGTAAGTGTGGATTGTTAAACTAGGCTTCACCTAACAGGGGATTGCGGTCATGGATCTCTCCCCCCCCCCCCCCGGTCCTGATCTCGTTTGCTCCAGCTGCAAATTATTATTATTAAATCTTTCATACTAGGACTATGCATGTGACAAACATCGTATCTAATTTGGCCCAAAGGTTGATTATTTTTAAAAAAACCTTTTAGCTGATTTATCAATTAACAAAACATTAGTTTATGCTTGGCTGTGAAACTTTTGCAAAAGGAGAAATTAAATGATTGCAAATGCATCCTGAAATAGCTAAACCTTCCCTTGTTTACACACACACACAGACACACAGAGAGAGAGAGATTGAGAGAGACACACAGAGAGAAACCCACCCCAGGAATACGGGTATCAGCATCAGCAAGAAGTACATGGGAGAAGCTATGTCTTTAATTTGCCATATTGCCCAGGCGCCCTAGCCCTATAGTGCAACGAAACCAAACGAACACAAATCAGAACATTTGTTGTATGAAAAGTGATGGGATTTCAGCAGCAAGCTATAGGCTATGCACAGATCATTAATGATGTCATGTGACTCCCCCAAAATGTTATGAGGATGCAAATGAATGTGTGAGTGTGTATGACACCCCCAATAGTGTCAAGAGCAAAAATAATACTGAATGCATATTAAAAGACCCATCTGGAGGTGCCTTCAGTTAATCAATTAGATTATTTTGCCTGAACCTTCTTGAATGAATGTGCTCCTTGTTAGCTGAGCAGCAGATTTTTTTTTAAAATAGTTTTGAATTATTTTTAGTGTGCAGTCTTACAAAAAAGGTGGCTGGTGCCATTTTAGAAGACCAATTCACCCCCTCCCTGCCTCCCTCTCTCACCTGCACACCCCACTTCTAAAATGGAATGTGCTATACCAGGACTTAATCGCCAAACAAAGAAATAATGCCTTTTCCTCTAGAATTCTTGTTCTTGTATGCAAATGGATAGCTTCAATGAAGTGCCTTAAAGTTCAAATGGTGAACTGATCAATGCTTTCTTTAATCAGGGGGCAGCCCTGGTGAGGACACTCACGCTTTGCTGTTCCTCCAAAAAGCCTCCTCTGGCAGCTTATAGTTCTGCTTGAGCTGCAGAGTTGCACCAGTTGCCTTCAAGCCACTCAGGGTGGCCAGTTCTCTCCCTCTTGGGCAAAGAGCCAGTGCATTTTAACAGTTACATGGGGGAAAGGAAGAACTTGCCAGCACTCTGATACAGTGAAGTGAAAAGTTTCACTAGCCAAATTCCTGCTTGCCACGCTCCTGTGAACAGTACAGGAATTGCGGGGGAAAGGAAACGGCAAAACGGTGGGAATCCCATCCTTGTCTGTGGATAGATTTCACTACTGGGTCTTGTAATTATTCTCTAACACACGTTTTTCTTCTGGCAGGGGTTCAAAAATACCCATTCAGTTAGGAGCTATATAACAACAACTCCATGGCGTGTTTTGATCTGATCATAAGCACATCCACCTGTCTAAATGGTATTATGTTTAAATGTTTCATTGTTTTTTAATGATGATTCCCCCTTCCATGTTCTTAGCTGTTCTTTAGCTGTTCAGTCCCTGTCTGGGAAAAAGGCAGGGTATGTCTGTCTGAAGAAATAAATGAATAAATATGATTTTGCAGAAAATGCTCTGGGCTTCAGGTTCAATGTAAGATGGGCAAGTGGGGCTCGAGAGAGTCCTTTTCAGCCAAGCCAATATGAGCAAAGAGTAGTTCAGTCTCCCCCAAGTGGTCTACTCATGTGAGCAATGCACCATCTGAGGAGATGCGGAAGACAGAAGCAGCAACAGCAGCCATAATCACAGAAACTGATTTGCAGAATCCTTCTGTTGTGCAGCTTTTTGCCAGCCTAGCTAACTTCAAGAACTGACAAGTCAGTTCCATCCAAAACAGACAGCACTGGGCTACTGACTTGGTGTAAGGCACTTAAATTGTTTTTGTTTCTTACTATGTTGTGTATTCTTGTGTTTTAATATTGTGAACCACCCTGTGATCATTGGATGAAGGGGAGTATATAAAATTAATAAATAATAATACAACCCAAGCATCCTCATTCGAAAACTCCTCTGTAAGGAAGTGATTTTGTTTTCTTTTATACAGATGTATAAAAGTGAATACGACAAGGGGGGGGCGGGAATGCAGTGCTTTCAGCCACTTGTTACTTTTTAAACTTGGCGAGGGGGATTGGGTGGGGAGTGAGCGAGCAAGTGAGATTAGTCCTAGACACTGGGAGCTCCCTGACCCCACTCCATGATTATTTATTTAAGGTTTTCCTTCAACTTAATAATGCCCTCATTCTTCTGTAGAATATTTCTGCTGACAGGATTTCAGCTCCCCCTGTTGCGATGCATTGTATTTTGGTAGCAGTCTGAGACTCTCACGTTTCATCAGTTAGACGGGAAAACAGCAATACCCCCAGTTCAACAGAGTCTCTGTTCTGCAAAACATACTATGAAACTATATTCTTCTTCCTATATATTATTTCCAGCTGCACTTGCTGCTTGGCTGTGGCGCAGATACCTTGTGACATATGTTAGTTAGGAAAAGTTTGGAGCCCAGCTGATTTTCTGCGCTAAGGATGGATGGGGGTTATAGTGTTTTTTTAAATTATTTACATGGCTGTGGTGTCTGTGACTTTAAATTATTGATGCAAGTGATAGCAACTGTCAATGAGACAAAGCCAGTGCGGGAAGGAGCGACAGCGGCATGCTGTATCTACCCGGCGCTAGTTCAGATCGGTGCTTCTCATCTTTTCCTAGGCAAGCAGAATGACTGTGGTTCCTGTCTCTCAGTACAAACAAAAGAGAGGGAGGGAAGAGGGAGGAATGGTTAGTGGAAGAATTTTCCAGCACAGGCTTTACTACAAAGAAGCTTTCTAATTGCCAGGGATGGAATTGCTTCAGGTGTTGGTGGGCTCTGACCAGTCCCAGCGAGCCTGGTCAATGGTCAGTATTGATCGCCCAGACTGGCAGACATTTGCCAGGATACCAGGCAGGGTTTCCCCCTCATCACTTGATCCTTTTAAACTAGAGATGCCATAAACTGCACATGGGAAATTAGAAACAGAATTGTTAGAACCCAAAACTAAGATTTTGTCAAAGATGTACAACTTGCTGTTGAAATGGAATACTCAGGATGAAACGGTGAAGTCTGCTATGATTAAATGGGCACAGGATGTTGGACATAACATTATGTTTGCTGACTGGGAACAGTTATGGACCACCGGTTTGAAATTTACGGCATGTAATGCCTTAAGAGAGAATATTATGAAAATGATTTACAGGTGGTACATGACCCCAGTCAAGCTTGCAAAAATTTATCATTTGCCCGATAATAAATGTTGGAAATGTAAAGAGACTGAAGGTACATTCTTTCACCTTTGGTGGACGTGCCCAAGGATTAAGGCTTTCTGGGAGATGATTTATAATGAAATGAAAAAGGTATTTAAATATACCTTCTTGAAAAAACCAGAGGCCTTTCTCCTGGGCATGGTTGGCCAATTGGTGCCAAAGAAGGATAGAACTTTCTTTATGTACGCGACAACAGCAGCAAGAATACTCATCGCAAAATATTGGAAGACACAAGATCTACCCACTCTGGAAGAATGGCAGATGAAGATGATCGACTATATGGGACTGGCAGAAATGACTGGCAGAATCCGAGACCAGGGAAAAGAGTCAGCGGAAGAAGACTGGAAGAAGTTTAAAGACTATTTGCAGAAATATTGTAAAATTAAGGAATGCTAGAATGATGCTGGATAGAAATTAAGTGGTTTTCAGCTGTAATGCTTAAGAGATATGGAAAATAAGGTTTTGAAATAAGTAAGAGAATTAATATTGAGGATTTGCTGAACAAACAACCTGAACTGGAATATAAGAAAGGGAGGTATGAAGAGGTCTGGAAAAGAGGTTAAAGGAAAATAAGTAAATGGAAACTCTTTGTGTTTTTTTAAATGGTTTTTATTTTTTCTATTTTTCTATTTTTGTTTTTTCTGTTTTTTCTGTTTTGTGATGTATTATTACTGAAAACTTTAATAAATATCTTATAATAATAATAATAATAATAATAATAATAATAATAATAATAAACTGCACATGGGACTTCCTCCATGGTCTCTCCCGCTGAGCTATAGCTTCTCCCCAAGCCCAGAAAATTTAGGGAATGACTATCAAGATAGACCACACTCTGAATCCCTTCTGTGGCCCCTATGAATTTGTTGCCCAGGTGTGATCTGAGGATTTTTTGGGGTAAAATTGTGTAGTATAGTGACAAGAAGACTGAGCTACGAACTGGTAGGCCCCACTTCAAAATTTGACTCTCCCTGGAAGTGATTAAGAGTTTGATCCTATCAATGTCTACTTGGAAGATCAATGGACTTACTCCTGAGATAACAAATGTGGCTGACTTTGAGCATGCTTAAATGCTGAAGAAATATCAACATTAGTAAATATTTTAAAATGGCTGCATGACTAGAAAAACAGCTGTAGCAGGGTATCAGAAACAAAGAACAGGAAACAAAACATACCCAATGTCTAGGTATGTCAAACAAACATGGTTCCCCATGAAGTGAATATGAGAGTAAATTGCAAACAAAATACGGTGGAGTTGTGTGTCAGTCAAATATAATTCCGGATTTACCAGGCCTGTGATGATGATTGTCTTGAAAATGTTGTTGTATAAGTAATAAATCAGTACCTTGAGCATTTTTCGTTCTGCAGATAGGCTTGCCTTTCTCACCCATCTCCCTTGTGCCTTAATGCTGCACAGCAAGCGGGCGGCAGGTTCCCCAGCCTGCTTCCATGGGAAGAGCTTCACTTCTTGAATTTCTGACTTTCATATGGCGATTAAAGGCACAGGAGCTCTCCTAGAAAAAAAGTTGGCAACCCTGTTTGCAAATCTAGCAGGCAGCTGGGTCTTGCCGAATGCCCTCTATATTGACAAGGGTGATGTCGTTGCAGGCAGAAGGGCAACACTGCCTTGCTCTCCAGACCAGCATTTATATAGGTTCTTCCTGAAGTTTTTTTTTTTTGCAACTTTGTCTCTGGATACTTTAAAATAAGGTTACAGTCCTCAACTTGCTCCATGAAAATAAACAGGACTTTTTTCAGAGGAGGTGGGCTTAAGATGGTTGCAGTAATATAATTACTGCAGCATACCATTATTTCTTGTTTCCGAAATCTAGTATGTGTGACAAGTGCATCAAATGAGATGCACTTGCCCTTTCTGTGTCCATCCCATTTTAGTTTTGCCGCTGCTGCTTGTGTAATTCGGCATTAACATTGCAAACAGATAGAAAATGTGCAACGTGCTGTAAGCTAGGGATCTCTCGCCACGTGGAATTTTAAGGTTGCAGTTTTATCTCATAGGATCATAGAGGAGGAAGGGACCCTGAAGATTATAGCTGTCAACGTTTCCTTTTTTTAAAGGGAAATTCTCTTATTCTGAATAGGATTCCTCGCAAGAAAAGAGAAAAGTTGACAGCTATGCCCGAGGGTCATCTAGTCCAGTGTTTCCCAACCTTGGGCCTCCAGCTGTTTTTGGACTACAACTCCCATCATCCCTAGCTAGCAAGACCAGTGGTCAGGGATGATGGGAATTGTAGTTCAAAAACAGCTGGAGGCCCAAGGTTGGGAAACACTGATCTAGTTCAACTCCCTGCAGCTGTCCCTTACAGGGATTGAACCTGCAACACTGCTGTTGTCAACACCATGTTCTAACCAGCTGAGCTATCCATTTATTGCACACTTCTGAATCAACATGGCTGTGCTCAGGCTGCACAGTAGCTTCCTAATTAATGTACTTTTCTCCTATTTTATTTCTCACGACCATCACCCTCCGTGGATTCAGATTGAAAAGAAGAAATATTGACTGTAAGCACCAGATGGCGCTAAAGGATTTTAAATACATTTCTAAACACTTGAGTTCCAGCAGTACCACACTTACTCTCTGTCACAGAAAATCTCTATTTGATGTACTAAAAGGTTTTAAAAAATTGACACATACAGCCTTCATAATGCACTTCTGTCCTCGGTCAGTTAGAAATGCTATCAACATATTAAGAAAGTTTTTTAAAAAATTAGTAATGCATCTTGTGGCCAAATCACTGTTTTCCCCTTGCAGGCCTTGGAAATCTCTGAAGATAAATAAAGGCGAATGGGAAGCCAGTCTTTAAGTATCAAGGTTTAATATATATTTGTTACATGAATGAAGTTCTTATTTATTCATAGGCCCTGGTGGGATGGGGTCATGCAAGAGTTTCTAAAATGTTTCCAAGTACAGTGGTACTTCAGGTTACAGATGCTTCAGGTTAAATATGCTTCAGGTTACAGACTCCGCTAACCCAGAAATAGTACCTTGGGTTAAGAACTTTGCTTCAGGATGAGAACAGAAATCATGCTCCAGCGGCACGGCAGCAGCAGGAGGCTCCATTAGCTAAAGTGGTGCTTCAGGTTAAGAACAGCTTCAGGTTAAGAACGGACCTCGGAAACGAATTAAGTTCTTAACCTGAGGTACCACTGTATGGCGCTTGTGCGTGGGCTTTGCCTGTGGTTATCCACTTTGTTGGTTTTTTTAAGGATATTTTTTAAGATTTTACAAGATCATACATACAACAATACATAATAAAACAGAAAAACAGAAAAAAATAAAAAATAAAAAAAATAAAAAATAAACAAAAAAGTTAAAACAAATCCACTTTTTTTGTAACCTTAAACTCATTAGCTTGTTTCTTTGACCTCCTCACACCTCCCGTTTTTGTATTCCCATTAATATAATCAAATCAGCAAATCCTTACCCTCTTTCAGTTATCTTAACTCTATATCTTAACATGTTAAAACTCTATGTTTTCACCCATTATCAATTCACTTTTGCATACTCTTTTTAACTTTGTTGCTAATACCACTTATAATACCATTTCCGCTAATTCCATATAGTCCACCACCTTCATCTGCCACTCTTCCAGGTGGTTATCCACTTTGCTGCATGCTCAGCTAGGGAGGGTGATGGGCAGTGAGAAGCAAGAGCAGTTCCTGCCTGTCTCCTGAAGGAAGAGCTGCTTCTGCCTCGGGAATCAGTATGGCAAGCGGGGAGACCCCTCTGGATGGCACGGTGCCAAGGACCCTTCCTTTCCTCAGGGGAACAGGGTGGCAGCTAGCCCCACCCCCTTTGGCCTTCCAGGAAAATTAATTATGGATCAAAAATGCATGTTTTCCACATCTGACTTTTTTTTAAAAAAAAATCCAGAATATTTAAAATGCAAAACTGTTTCTCGACATCAGAGCAAGAAATGTGTTCGTCACGATATACTCTAAGCAAAGGCCAAAGGAAGCTGAATCAAAATTTGCATTATGATTATTATTCTCATCATCATACATCTATTTATACCCTGCCTTTTTTCCCTGACAGGGACTCAAGGTGGCTTACGGATCAAATAAGAACATCTAAAAACGTAGGAGGGAAAACAATTAAACATTAATAGAATTGAAACTATATATGAATCTATTAAAAACATATAGACAATCACGATAAAAACAGCAGAGCTCAGGCTGAAATTGTCTGTCACTTGGTCTTTTGCTAAGCTGCTAGGAGAGTAGAAAGCTGGCCGCTGACCTAATGATCACTACAGAATTGGTAGACAATATTAAGTCACATTGTTGGACTGATGATAAACCTCCCATCTATTCTAGTATAGGCAGAATCTGGTGTGTTCTTATTGACTGGTTAAAAACTGCTGTCAAATTGGCAATGCAATAAATCCTCAACTCTCCCATTGTTCCAAGGGCGTACATGAGAATGTTCCTCCTAATGTGAGCATTCTGGCAGAGTCAGCTCTCATTCCACCTTTTCAAGTGATTTTTGTCAATGGCTCTCCTTGCCTCCTACTTGATTTTGTTTTGCAGAGGATGCAAATGAGGCCCAAGTAACATAGCTTCTGACCCAGGAGGAGAAAAAATGGTGCCCACCATATATTGTGGACTACAACTCACATCATCCTGGACCATTGGCTATCTTGGCTGCAGCTGATGTGAGCTGTGGGCCATAGCATGTTGAGGGAAGCCTATTGGCAGCACCCACACAAAAGCAGAAAGATGGTACCCTGGGGGTGCTTTCACTTCCCGTGCCAAATTGATGGCTGGGTAGAGCTGGTCATAAAATGGCGGTGAAGGGATAGCCATAGTGCAAGGCAGGGGTTAGCAAACTTTTTCAGCAGGGGGCCGGTCCACTCTCCCTCAGGCCTTATGGGGGGCCGGACTATATTTTTTTTGGGGGGGGGGGAAATGAACGAATTCCTATGCCCCACATATAACCCAGAGATGAATTTTAAATAAAAGCACGCATTCTACTCATATCAAAACACATTGATTCCTGGACCGTCTGCAGGCCAGATTGAGAAGGCGATTGAGCAGGATCCGGCCCCCGGCCCTTAGTTTGACAACCCATGGGGAAAGGGGTGTGGTGCAAATGGCAATACGTGGTTTTACGAACCTCAGTTTCTGTGCCTCTTCCTACCTCTTGACCACAGAAACACAATTAATAGTATTTTGTTGTTGTTGTTGTTGCTGGCATCTTTCTGTCTTGAGGGACAATGGTGTGCGCCTTTGGAAGTGAAGTCAAACCACTGGATTATCACAACACCTGAGACTCATAACTGCTGTCTCCCATGTTGTTTTCGCTGCATTAGCAGCACCAAAGTGACCTCCCTGGGGTGCAAGCCTGGGCGGTGGATATGGAGGTCCTGGGCTGCCCAGATGACAGTAACCACTGACTTCCTGCTCTTTAAGGACATGGAAAATCAGGTGACTGAGGTGCCCACCTCACTCTACCTAACACAAAACTGGAGTAATCCCATCACAGTTCTTCTTCATCAAAGACGTGATGGGAAATTTGAAACAGCAGCTCCCCAAGCAATGAGTTTAGTGACACTTACTTGCAGGTCAGTATGTACAGTGGTACCTCGGATTAAGAACTTGATTCGTCCTGGAGGTCCATTCTTAACCTGAAACTGTTCTTAACCTGAGGTACCACTTTAGCTAATGGGGCCTCCTGCAGCTGCCGCCACGTGATTTCTGTTCTCATCCTGAAGCAAAGTTCTTAACCTGAGGTACTATTTCTGGGTTAGCGGAGTCTGTAACCTGAAGTGTCTGTAACCTGAAGCATCTGTAACCCGAGGTACCACTGTATAGTATAGTGGGGGAAGTGAAATGGCAGTCTGAGGGCTTGATGGGTCCCACAAAGGCTTCTCTGAGGCCCTGCCAGTCTCCTCTGCTCCAGTCCTCCTTGTGGGCAGAACAAGTGGGACTACAGAAGAGCCCTCTGTGGGAATCTCTGCTTCCAGCGGCTGCTGAAGGAGGAGGTGAATGGAGCTCAGCCACCTCTGCCTCCCTGCTGCCAGCTGAGGAGTGATGACCAGGGTCCTTTGGGTTCCTACTTGGTCATGTGTGTATGTGGTGTGGTTGCTGTTTATTAAATTTTTATGCCGCACTTCATCCATAGATATTGGGGTGGTTCACAACAAAGAAATACAGCATAAAAAACAAAACAAACGACATTATAAAAGCAAAAGCAAGAACAAACCAAACCGATACGCACTTACATGTTGTTTATTTATTTCATAACATTTTATATGCCATTTGATTGTGAAACAACAACAAGAACCCTCAATGTGGTTTACAAAAAGATGAAATCTTGAAACGGTGAAATCTGTTATGATTAAATGGGCACAGGATGTTGGACATAATATTATGTTTGCTGACTGGGAACAGTTATGGACCACCGGTTTGAAATTTACGGCATGTAATGCCTTAAGAGAGAATATTATGAAAATGATGTATAGGTGGTACATGACCCCAGTCAAGCTTGCAAAAATCTATCATTTGCCCGATAATAGATGCTGGAAATGTAAAGAAACTGAAGGTACATTCTTTCACCTTTGGTGGACGTGCCCCAGGATTAAGGCTTTTTGGGAAATGATTTATAAAGAAATGAAAAAGGTATTCAAATATACCTTCTTGAAGAAACCAGAGGCCTTTCTCCTGGGCATAGTTGGCCAATTGGTGCCAAAGAAGGACAGAACTTTCTTTTTGTATGCGACAACAGCAGCAAGAATACTCATCGCAAAATATTGGAAGACACAAGATCTACCCACTCTGGAAGAATGGCAGATGAAGATGATCGACTATATGGGACTGGCAGAAATGACTGGCAGAATCCGAGACCAGGGAAAAGAGTCAGCGGAAGAAGATTGGAAGAAATTTAAGGACCTATTTGCAGAAATATTGTAAAATTAATGAATGTTAGATTGATGGTGGACAGAAATTAATCGATTTCCAGCTGTACTGTGAAGTTAAAATAAGTCATAATAAGTTATAATAAGGATTTGTTGAGTTAAGAATTTCAATTGGAATACAAAAGGGGGAGGTGAGGGGAGGTCCGGGAAATAAGATAATGGAGAAAGTAATGAAAACTTTAATTGTTATTTGTTTTGCTTTTTTGTATTTCTGTTATTTTTCTTTTTGTGTGTGCATATTTGTTTTTGCTTCTTTGTTTGTGTTTCGTATTAATTTGGAAAAACTTAATAAATATTTTATAAAAAAAACAAAACAAAAAGATGAAATCAATAAAAAATTAAAACATGCAAAAAGTTAAAATGCTAAATTAAGATTCACCTTGACTTTTAAAGCATCTGGGGAGGCTTGTTTTTAGCAGGGACTAAAAAGCATAGAGTGGTGGTGCCTGATTGATATCAATAGGCAGGGAGTTCTGCAGTGTAGACGTACATGCCTGTCGCCTGCTACATTTCTGCATGTACATCTGTGTGGTGAACATGTGGATGTAAAGATCTGCCTGTCCCCTGCTAGCTTCACCAAGGCACTCTTTGACCACCCCCACTTTTGTTTCTGGCCCCTGATGTGAGATCCTCAGACTGAAAAAAGACCCCCTACCTTTGCTATATACTAGGATTGCGGACCAAATTTAAAGACTACAGGACTTGAACCAGCAACTAAGTCAAACACAGTCTGTTGTTTATGGTGGCTGGGGATAGGCAAATCTGCCAATCTTGTTTTCTCTCAGTGTCTCGTTTTTCTAATCTTAAATTCAGTTCTCCATATTTCCATTATCAGTTTGCGGATTTGTTCTTTCATTTTTAAACACATCATGAAAATTCACCAGTATTTTCTTGTGATTTTCTCCTAAAAGACGCATTTTTTTGCGAAGCGATTTCCCCCACTGTAACGCATTTGTAGCCACACTTTACCTCAGTACTTCACTTGTACTCCATCACTTGGCTGGAGAGCTGCACTACAAAATTTGGAGAAGTGTGAATTGCGAAAGACGAATGTGTTTCGGTTTATGGAAAGTGCAAATTAGGTAGGTTTGCCATTGAATACAGGAAAGGAATCTAATTTCTTCCCTAATGACAGCCCGCTCAGGGACTTGGCAAACATCTTGTTTTTGCTGTCTGTTCAGGGCTGCGAAAACATGGGGGGCGTCAGGCCCCTGGCAGGCCACAATAGGCTGCATATGGCTTGTTTGGTCCCATTGTACAGGCCCAGCATAGATAAATAAGCACTTAAGAGGGGCTTAGTGCATCTAACTTTCCTGGGATTGCACCCCAAAGCTTTGGATAATATTGTTCTGTGCCAGTGCTTGAATGGTGTTTACACTAATTGGAACCACAACGGAGTTAAGTGCAGGTAGGGGGGGGTTATATATTAGACATAAAATAACCTCCTCAGCTTTTTGTTCTGTTAGGCAAGGGAAGGAATATTGATTGAAGCAAAAACGACACCTTGCAGAGCCGGCAGAAAGACACCACTGGGTGCTACTATCCGCTGTGTTTCTTATTATTGCTTATTCTGCCAGGTGCGCCAAAGCCATGTTGATACAGCAGTTGTACTGCATAGCAGTGAGTTGATACACCAATAGACTCAGCCGCGTTAATTGGAATTGTGCGGTGCATATTTTTATGAGTGAGTGTTGCGTTACTCTTTTGCTGACAACAGCAAAAAAGGGAGAAACCCAAGTTGTTTTAAATCCCAGGTTGCTGAGGTCCATGGAGATCTTTTCACACACACACACACACACACACACACACACACACACACACACACAGGAGTAGTCAGGGCATCAGCTAATCTTGAGTTGTTTAACTTCACCTTTGGTATCTACCGCTCCCCTCCTGCTATAATATAGGTAGACTGCTGTGACTCTATTAGTTCCTCTGCCTGGAATTTCACTACAAAATGATTGCTGGAACAAGGAGTGTGTATGTTGCAGGGGGTAAAGAGAGAACCCTGTGCAGATGCTCATGCTGTTAAGAACTACACAAGCTGCTCTCAAATCAGCTGCCTCAGATTTTCTTTTTCCCTATGCTGAAACAATACAGTCCAGTCCAGATATTCATAAGCTCTTCGATGTAATGGCAAGGATAAAGCATGAATTGGAAGGTTCTCTTTGGAATTCAGATGTTTGCCTCTGGGACTTGATCATTCCTCAGGCTTGCAGGATTGGCCTCAAACCCTTATTCAGTTTACACTTTGCTGCTGCATTTTTCAAAGAAATGAAAGATGGAAGCAACCTGTTAAAGATAAATCTTGTCCGTCCCCATGAGTACAGAACTTTTGTTGTGGTGGTGGTTGCTGTTGTGGTTGAGGCATATTTGGACCATGTTTCAGGAGTTGGATTTAATGAATAATTTCTAACCAAGCAATAGCTTCATTTCCCCAGCATCTCTCTCTCGCTCCCCCTTTTCTAAGCCACCTCTCCTTATCTATGTTTGATCTTTTGTATACCTGAAATTACACTTTTCACAAGTCATCAAAGAGCTCCTTCTGGGAAAATACCAAAAGCTGCTTCTCTGATCTCATCATCCTGATGGCTTCTTCAGCTGATCACTCAGGTCCGCTGGGCTGCCTCTCTCTGCCCTGCTGCTCCTCGCATGGCTGCAAAGCTTTCCTCTGAATAGCACCTCTCCCCTTCATCTGCCCTCTTCATCCTTCAGCGTTTCTGGGGATTCAACTTTTATTCATCTGTTTATTCATTTAAAAAGAGTAGACCGCTTTTCAGACAAAATGCCCCCCAAAGTGGTTTACAAAAATGTATGCCGACAACAACAACAACTCAAAATACAGTAAAAAACAAACAAAACAGACATTTAATTACATTTAAAGCAGTACAAAATTCATTAGGGCAAATGGGGAGGGCACTGCCCCATTGACCGCGCCCCACCTTCCTGCCCTGTATTCTTACTCAACAACTAGTCTAGTATCAAGTACCACAGTTCCAAGCACTTTTATCTTTATTGTTTTTCTTTTGTTTTGTTTTCCCTTCACTTTTCTCCACCCTTTTCACTTTATTTCTTTGCTGAAAATTTTCAATAAAATATAGTTTTTATATATATATATAAAAAGCAGGTTGCGGGTGGCACTGGTTGTTGGCTTCCTCCTCAGAATTTGTCAGTATTGCCCTTTTAGAATTTAGAGGGGAAGAAGATGGAGACAGAACTAGATTTATTTGGCTGCGCCTGCCATTGGCTCTGGCTCCACCTACTGTTGGCCTCCTGCTTTACAGTTTGCCAGCCCCGAGGGGCACTGGCGATCTCTGTGCATAGCAACAGCATAAATTGGTAGCACCCAGCACCATGTGACCACAGCCACAAACTAGCCACTAAAAGCTGCAGCTGTTAAAAAATAATAATCAGGTCTTTAATGTCTATGTAAAAGTATTGTTTTGATTTCACATGGAAATGAGGGGCCACCATGGAAAGGCCCTGTTTGGACTTCCAGGGAGGCATCACCCACTTTAGATCACTTCAATGGGATGCACATTCTGCTCCAACTAGTAAAGCCTAACTTCACACAACAATAGCTGGACAGGAGTGAGTCTTGCTGTGGATGCCTGGCAGGCAATGACCCATGAGCATAGCACTGTAAGAGAGAGAGGTTAAAGCTGGAGTGGAAGAATGATTGTGAACAAGTGTGGAAAAAGTGTGGAAGATAGATGGCTTTTCATGACCATTTTCCCCCACCCCCAAAACTCTGCATAGGACTAGAGTGCCATTAGTTTGGTAGCCACCCACCAACTCACCCATCTAGAATGAGATCCTGCCTTCTGGTAGTACTAAACCATTCAGCAGACAATTAGAATAACAAGATGCTTCTGAGAGCGTTGCAGATATGATCATGTAAGCGCAGGCATTAGGTACAGTGGCTGGGTGCGTGCTTTCTTAATTTCTTGATGTATTTGGGATCCCAGTGCACACTCTCCAGTCCAATAAGCCACTAGCAGAAGTTAATATTTGTGCTACAGCCTTTAATTCTGTGGTTCTTGAGATTTTGTAGCTCTAATTCTACGTTTTAAAGAAAATTATTTGAATGGTAAATGCTGGCTGTTACAAGTGGCCAGACAGAAATGCTATTGGGATAGATTAAGCTGCTGAAGGAGTGATGCATTTCCTTGGCATATTTTTTCTTTGTAGTTGTCATTTCTTTTTGAACATTCTACTAGATTTTGTATTAAAAATGAGAGAAAATGGTTAAAAAGTAAGACTTCTGCAGTTGTTGAAATGCCCTTGGCTTCTCTTTGATATGAAAAATAAAAGAATAAAATACATATCTAAAGAAAAGTTTTAAAAACTGTCAGCTAATAATAGCACATTCTTCAAGACATCCCTAGAATTAAGTATTTTTGTCAATTATTTAGTAAGTGCCTAATTTGCTACTGCTTGGAAAGAAAATGACATGGTTGCTTCTAAATTATTAAACAATATTTTGATGGCATTGACAGAACAAGCGGTGAGGTATTGACTGGAGAGATCATGCGATAGACAAAGTCTTTTAGTGTTTCTTTTTATGTGAAATCGGAGAGAAGAAAAATATCATTAACTTATGAACTACATACACACACTACGACGGGGAAGTTTAATGAAAGTTCACTTTTCTTTAGAAGATTCTATGTAAGATTAAGTGCTCTAAGAAAAGTGTCTTGAACAATGCAACACACTGTTTTACTTGTCCACAAATGCAACACGCAGTTGTGTCATGGGGCACTTCCACACAGCAGTTTATCGTGGACTTAGTGCTGCCCAATGGGACGCGGGTGGTGCTGTGGGTTAAACCACAGAGCCTAGGACTTGCCGATCAGAAGGTTGGCATTTCGAATCCCCGTGACGGGGTGAGCTCCCGTTGCTCGATCCCTGCTCCTGCCAACCTAGCAGTTCGAAAGCACGTCAAAGTGCAAGTAGATAAATAGGTACTGCTCTGGCGGGAAGGTAAACGGCGTTTCTGTGTGCTGCTCTGATTCGCCAGAAGCGGCTTAGTCATGCTGGCCACATGACCCGGAAGCTGTATGCCGGATCCCTCGGCCAATAAAGCGAGATGAGCGCTGCAACCCCAGAGTCGGCCACGACTGGACCTAACGGTCAGGGGTCCCTTTACCGTTACCTAGTGCTGCCCATGCAAGGTTTGTGCAGCACGATGTAGATTAGGGTTTCCCGAACCTGGGTCTCCAAATGTTTGTGGACTACAATTCCTATCATTCATGACCACTGGTCCTGCTGGCTAGAGATGTTGGGAGTTGAACATCACCTGCTTCTAACAGCTCCTTAGTTTTACACAGAGGGATTGAGAAATAGCTGGATGATCTGTGTGCCTGGAAGTGTATGCACATCCTCTCCTGTGGCTTTTTTGTAACCCCCTCCCCGAAAATCTGCCACCAGCACCAATAGCCTCCCTTCTTGTTTGAGTCCCCCAGTTCTATGAGGGATGGGAAAAAACCCTGAAATTGGGGAGTGCCTTCTGTGTTTCTCTGTCTTTCTACCCCTAACAGCCCTATTCTTTTCTACCTCTCACCCTGCAAGGTGTAGTGGTTAAGAGCAATAGACTCGTGATCTGGTGAACCGGATTCGCTCCTCCGCATGCAGCTGCTGGGTGGCCTTGGGCTAGTCACACTTCTCTGAAGGTTCTCAGCCCCACTCACCTCACAGAGTGTTTGTTGTGGGGCAGGAAGGGAAAGGAGAATGTTAGCTGCTTTGAGACTCCTTAGGGTAGTGATAAAGCGGGATATAAAATCCAAACTCCTCCTCCTCCTCCTCCTCCTCCTCCTCCTCCTCTTCTTCTTCTTCTTCTTCTTCTTCTTCTTCTTCTTCTTGTCACCCAGCCACTGACGGAGACACCCACAGGTGACATGTCATGCCCCTAGAACCCATGCCACACCCCTGTGGGCAGTGTGCAACACCCCTGGGGTGCATATCACACCCCCTGGGGGCACCAGCCATGTCCCCGCCTGCTCTCCACCCCGGGTAGTAGAGCATGAAGCTTCACCGCTGCACCCAGCTTTGTAGGAGGAGGGGAAATGTTGAAGGAAAGGACCACGTCCCCATGTGTGTGCTGTGCTGTGCTGTGCTGTGCTGTGCTGTGCTGTGTGTTTCTCGCTTTTCTTCCCCACAATAAACTATTTCTGCTTGTGTTCTTAATCTTGTTTTGCCCTCCACCCACAACTCATGTGCACACTAGTTTTGGAGAAGGCAGGCTGGGGCTGCAGAGCAGTGGCTATGCTTGGGTTCCTGTTGGTTTGAAAGGGGCTTGTGCAGGAGAACTTCCTGCTCAGTTGTGTCTTGTGCATTTAGCGCTATTGTATGTGTGTGTTATCACAATGATACCCCGTCTTTTCTATACGGAGCTCAAGGTGGCATTCATGGTCCTCTCCTCCCCATTCTATTCTCACAACCCTGCTGGTTGAGAGGCCATGACTGGTTCCCAAGGCCATACCCAATGAGCTGCATAGCTGAGTGGCGGATCTGAAGTTGCCACAGCCCTCTTGCTTTGTTTGAACATTGTTCCTTTACTTTAGTTTCTTTCATTCTTCAAAATGGGGCAAACAGAGCTCTTTGCTTGATTGTAAAACCACACATTTAGGAGGAATCTAGGCACAGGAAAAAAAAAAACATTGTGAAAACGCTTAAAAAAAAAAAAAAGTTTTGAAAAATATACAGTGGTGCCTCGCAAGACGAAAAGAATCCGTTCCGCGAGTCTCTTCGTCTAGCGGTTTTTTTGTCTTGCGAAGCAAGCCCATTGACTGCTTAGCGGATTAGCGCTATTAGCGGCGTAGCGGCTTTTAGCGGCTTATCGGCTTATCGGATCAGCTGATAAGCGGCTTAGCGGCTTAGAAAAAGGGGGGGGGGAGGAAAAAAACCCGCAGGAACTCGCAAGACATTTTCGTCCTGCGAAGCAAGCCCATAGGGAAATTCATTTTACAATGTGCCTCCAAAATGGAAAACCCTTTCATCTAGTGGGTTTTCCGTCTTGCGAGGCGTTCGTCTTGCGGGGCACCACTGTATTGAATTTGCCATCGCTCACTGTTGTAATCTAATGTCACATTTGTATAATGCACTTTAGGTAAAGGTAAAGGCACCCCTGACTGTTAGGTCCAGTCACGGATGACTCTGGGGTTGCGGCGCTCATCTCGCTTTACTGGCCGAGGGAGCCGGCGTTTGTCCTCAGACAGCTTCCGGGTCATGTGGCCAGCATGACTAAGCTGCTTCTGGCAAACCAGAGCAGCGCACGGAAACACCGTTTACCTTCCCGCCAGAGCGGTACCTATTTATCTACTTGCATTTTGATGTGCTTTCGAACTGCTAGGTTGGCAGGAGCAGGGACCGAGCAACGGGAGCTCACCGCATTGCAGGGATTCAAACCACTGACCTTCTGATCAGCAAGCCCAAGAGGCTCAGTGGTTTAGACCACAGCACCATATATGCACTTTACAACACATTTAAAACATTTTATTTGCAGCTGTTTAGCTGAGTCCTTAGACAGAGATGGAGCATCTGTAAGACATTTAATTTATTCCAGAGCCCATACTTGGGTAATATTAGCAGCAGTCCAAAAGCCACAAAGGTTGGTCCTTTCCAGGGTCATCTCAGGCCATAAATAAAAGTATTCCCCATCCCCACTCCAAATACTAAAACATTTATTTACTGCTATTATTTACAGAATCACAGAATCATAGAATTGTAGAGTTGGAAGGGACCCTGAGGGTCATCTAGTCCAACCCCCTGCAATGCAGGAATCTCAGCTCAAGCATCCATGACAGATGGCCATCCAATCTCTGTTAAAAAACTTCCAAGGAAGGAGAGTCTACAACAGGCTTCCTCAACCTCGGCCCTCCAGATGTTTTGAGACTACAATTCCCATCATCCCTGACCACTGGTCCTGCTAGCTAGGGATCATGGGAGTTGTAGGCCAAAAACATCTGGAGGGCCGAGGTTGAAGAAGCCTGGTCTACAACCTCCTGAGGGAGACTGTTCCACTGTCAAACAGTTCTTAACTGTCAGAAAGCTTTTCCTGAATCTGCCTAACCAAAGAAATAAAACAATTTGGATAAGTAAATTTGCATTCTTTTACTAATTTTCGGCGTCAATGTCTGTTTTAACCTGCTTTAAGACCTGCAGTCTTAACAGCATGGTAATAAATGGACAGCTGGGGAAACAGGTCCACTTTAGTTTCAAAACCTATATTTTCCCCAAGATTATTTCAGTACAGAGAGGCCTGCGGACATACAGCAGACATTTGAAAAATGGGAAGAGTGCTTAAGCCCAGCTGAAACAAAACACAACGAGGAATTAAATGCACTTTGTTTTTTCCAGATAATTTGTGCTCAATGTGATTTAGATTACATACTTGCTTCTAGGATGCTCATTGTTGCAACTGCCATGTTTGCAAAAGAGCTGCTTGCGTGAGCAGACCTCTCCATTAATTCGATAGCAAACACAGCTTTTCATGCGCAATGCTTCCTGAATGTGCAATTGCCATTCTTTTTAAATGAATGGAGGAGCTAGAGATGCTGAATTCCATGTGGACTGAGGTGTTGGTCTTAAGTTCCTAAAGCAAAGTGGCGCCGAGGCCAGTTTTGCATCCAATAATATTTCCTTTTAGATAATACAAACGGGTGCTGCAACAAAATGTGGCTGTACATCCCCATCCCCTAAGAACTCCTTTTCAGAGCTCCAGTCAGCCTGGATAGGAGGCTTGTGGTCTTGCTCAGGCTGTGTGTGAGCATGCACATCTATGATTTCAGGCAGGTGGAGAAATACTGACTGAGTTTCCTTTCCAAGCCAGGGCCTCACCCAGGATAGAAGTGTTAATATGACAAAATGAATCCTTGGGCTTGGGCAGACAGAGGTTGCCAAGGTGTTGAGGGGTGTTGCAGGGTTACCAACTTGAATAAAATATTGGGGGCCCCAGGTAAGCCCCACCTCGCATAATCGATCACAAGACACAGTGCATGTGCACCATTTGAATGGCACAATGTCCATCAACATGGGGAGGGGGGCAGCCCTTCAAAGATTTTATTGAGGGCCGAAGGGACCTCGGCCTCTAGGAGTTGGCTCCTATGGGTGGGTGGGTGAGGTAACAGGAGAAGAGTGTCGTTAGCTGGGTGTGCTGGGAACAAGAAGGGAGGGCAAAGGCAGATCCATCTTGGGCAGGCTGGCTGAAGGCTGGCTGGGAAAGATGCCTTGGACTCCAGGGCTGCACTGCTGTGGGGAACAAGCCAATCTTGATGCAGAGCCAGAAGGAGGCAAATTCAGAGCAATAATTTGGCCACATGTGAGACCTTAATTATTTAATTAATTTGGTTTGCATTAGCTGTTCTCTCTCTAAGCACATGAATGTGCCTTGTCAAACTGTTTGGAAATGATTGCTTGAGAGGATGATTTCAATCACAATTATAATTTCATGGGTTTTCCGGTGCTGAAAGATTCAATTACCTTTTTTAGTATAGTGTTTATAAATAGGTGATAAAAACATAAACTTAGGGCACTAATATGAAGTATAACTGTGGGATTCAAGAACAATTTTTGCCCAACATTTGTACCATGCTATGGGAAACTGTAGTCATCCCATAAGTGTGTATGGGGACCTTTTTTCAGCTTGAGGGTCACATGGGTGCCCTGCTAAGGGCAATATGGCAGAGGTGGGTGGTGCCAAGGGCAAATGTGAGTGGTGCAACGATCATTCATTTTGCCTTTCTATGGCAGGCTAGTCTCTTCACACTGCTACACACCCTTTTTTTCTACCCTCCATTGGGCCTAGCAAGCATCACTGTCAGAGTTCAATGAGTCCTAGGGTTGCCATAAAATATTTGGAAAAATCCGGATGTATGGCAACCCATGTTGGCAGTCTTTTTTGGCTCAAAAACTTCCTCTTTTTTGCAATTTTGCAAAAAAAAAAAAAAAAAAAAAAGCACGATGGCTATTTTAAATGGCAACCTAATCAACGACACACTTCAGCCAGACAGTAAAACTGGGAGTGCAAAGCAAGACTATTGCGGGGTGTGACCTGAGGAGAAGGAGACTTGCAAAGGCCAGATAGAGAGGCATGCCATGGTGGGCCACATTTGGCCCCTGGTTGTGTGGTTCCCCACCCCTGTGAACAGGGAAGAGCAATAGAAAATAAGAGTTATAGAGGAAACTTGTCTCCTACTTCTTAGAACTCTAAATTAACAGTTAGGTTTTTTCTTTCCTTTCCTCTTTTCCCCCCACAATATTCAGTTACTGTAGTTTGTTGGCTATGCAGGATTGGAGTTTGGGTTCCCCACATGCCTGAACCACTAGAACACACCATTTCCATTCTTTCAATTCCCTACCAAGGAGAAGGGCTGTGGGTCAGTGGTGAAACATGTCCATTGCCTGCAGAAGGTTCTGGTTTCCTGTCAGAAATCCCAAAGAGATGCCTCCAGTCCATGTTGCTTGCTAGACCAACGGTTGATTCGGTTTTAGGCCAGTTCCTATGATTGTTACTCAATATACGGCCTATGAACTTTGGGCATTGTTCACTCTTACACAGCTGTAGGCTGATCGCTTTCCCTCAAGCAAACGGGCAAGCGAGAAAGTTGCCATGCTTGCGGAACACCAATGCCTACACAGCAACTCTTCTTGCTCCAGGCTTCAGGCCTATTCTTCAATAACTCAATTTGCTCCGCCATAAGAGCATTCTGATCGAGTGACAGGCCTCCCAGCTCCTCTAATAGGAGGTCTTAAATATGCTTGCCCAAGAGTTCACCACAGAAATGGATGTCTTCGTCTACTTGATAAGAGTCTATGCGCCAAGAGGTTAGATTCACCTTGGTGAATGTGTATCAGGCAAATATAACAAATATCCAATGTCATGACCCTCCTGTTCCACATATTCAGCATGTCCTTGTGCTGTGAGTGGCCACAGTTCATGCCCAGAATATATAAACAGAGATTAAAATGCCCTTTTTCGTCCTAGAGGTCAGCACCTTCTAAGGCTGCAGGTTGTATGGGAAAGAAAGTCGGCACGAAAGCCACCTGTGAAGGCTGATTGTTGCTGAAAATACTGCAGGACACCTGGGAATCTGACACAGCTCAAAACCTTGTGATTATCTCTTAAAAGTTTTTGTAAAAGAAAACAACAACAGCCTGTGCTCAGGGATGGAGGAGGGAGTGTTGCTTTATATATGGCCAATGAATTACATTGTCATTAATATTGCAAGCCTTTTCCCTTCTTCTTTTTTACACTGGGAAAAAAAATCCCTGCTTTATTTTAAGATTTTTTTTAGTACAGTTTATTCTGAGATTCGGAAAACACAAGAGAGTCGGGCCTTCCAGACAAATGCATTTGCCTTGACTGAATGCATTTGCAATAGCTTTACGACAATGGCCTAGAGAATACTTGCAATTCACATTGGGCTTTTTTCTTTTTCCTTTTTTTTTTTACTGCTTGGAAAATGGACCTGGTTCACAGGCCTAATTCTCAGTTACCACACCTACTTTTTCTGCCCAGAGAGCGAACAGAATGAATGGGTCAATCACCTGACATATTTCCATCCAATTTCAAGGGTAGAATGTGTTCATTTTCTGACTAATGGCATGTCATTTTGCAGAAGCCTTTGGTCGCGAATTAATCCTGGAATCAAAACAGATTTTCCGGGGAGCAATCTTCCATCAAGTATTGATTTTTTTACACTCATGGAGTCTGTACTCCCTAATTTAACCTGACAATGATTCTGCACAATGGTCTGGGAGCACCTTGGCAACTCACAGAAGGAACTTTTACTGTCTTTTCTGTCTTCAAGTTGAAAGGAAAGGAGGGAGAGGTGGAAAAACAAAAGAAAGAAACCACCCAAACAGTAGATAGTCTGTCATTAGTGAGGGGGAGCATTTGGCAAGTTCCTTTTTTGCTTCTGATTAAGGCAAAAGTGTGGGTGTGGGAAAGTCAGCAAGGCCTGATTCACACATGTCTGTTCATCACTTGATGGCCGAGTCTTCAGGTGGTGGCTTGCTTGTGTGAATGAGACAGTTCATGCATGCAGTTGGGTCAACAAACCCTGAGTAGCCAAGCGATAAATTTGCATTCATGAGCTGGCCTTATTTCCAGAAGAATGCATTATTGTATGAATTCTGTTTACAGTGTCGTTCTATTTTCATTGTCACCTCTGTTTTTCATGAAAGGACTGTCGCAACAAATGGGAGTAAATTCTACTAAATCAATGGGCTTTGAGGCAAATTTCATGTTGAACTTTGGTATAAAAAGTACCAGATTTAAACGGAAAAATGAGTTTGTGGTGCCAACAGCACACATGAGATAAGGACGCTCTTCTAAATACACTAACTATAGAGTCTCATTAACTTAGATTTAATTCTGCATGTGGCCAGATTTCTCAAAGTTCTCTTAGGAAAGGACCGAAACCCCTGCCTCTGTTTTGACTGCAAGGGAAGCCAGCGATTTCGCTCCGCTGGCAGTTGCTGTGCATGTAACGTGCCAATTAAAGTTGATTGTGTCTCGAAACTGAGTTAAAAATGTAAGGTGGGAACCAGCCCTTAGTCACAAATAAGCAACCTTAGAGCTGCCTTCCAAGAGTTGCTTCAGCAACAGTTGAAGCGTTTAGTGAACAGTATCAGTTGTGGAGTGAGTCCTGACAGCATCCCATGGAAACGGGGCTGCCAGCCTTTTTGCTTCTGCAGGAAACCAATTCCCTTGAAAATGGCATGACAGAGAGGAGTAACAGGAGGAACTGCACTTCCGTGATGATTCTCTCTCTGCCTGTTACATTTCTGTTTGAAAGGCAATGGGAGTCTTGGAAGGAAAATGGCCATTACCCCTACTCAGTCCTGGGGTGGGTGGCGGTTGCGGCCCATTGCTGGTGGCCCTTCAAGTCATTCCGGGCAAAAAAATGGGTGGCTCCATGACCACCCAACTAATGAGTCAGATGTGCTCCAATGCCCGAAGGAAAAGGGCCTGTCAAGAAAGATCACGATCTTGCATCAATCTGGCATTACCAGAAAAAAGCCTGTCACCTGTGAGGCTCTGCAGGTTATCTGGAAAAAAAATGGCTGACGTCCACTGGTCAAAATATGAGGTCAGGCTGCTCTGGCCCTTCATTTTTGAATGCTGTGGTAACCCTAGTGACTTTTCAGGTCATTCCTTTTGTGTTGGTGCCACAACTTCAGCCTTTGAATGCCAGAACGCACCAAAGCATTGGACTGGTGGCATCTGGAAGCCTACAAGGGATATGTTTGCCCCAGGCCTCATCCACTCCACCAGTCTCTGTAATTCTTCTCTTTCAGGTACCCCCTGCACATCTGGATTTGTGGCCATAGCATTGTGTACTGGGCACGAATGCACGGAGGTGCAACACCTTGGGTCTCCAGCCTAGAGTGAATTTCACCTGGATGGGACAGCGGGGGATGCCCTTATCCCTATGTTGATGTTGGAGGGCGAGATTGAGAAAGTGGCCCTCTGGATCTGCAGCTGGATGAGAATGACCTGGTCACCCGATAAAGTGTCAATCTTGTCTTGACAGCAACCTCTGACCTGGAGAGACTGCATGCTGCACATCCAGGCATTGTCATCATATGGCCCAAGCTCAGCAGTGATGAGGCACAAACAAACCAGCCCGGATCAATTATGCCCTTGTGAAAATTAACAAGGCCTTACAACAAGCCATGGAGTGGCTTGGAGGCTGTGTTATTCAGCACCTGAACATTAAATTTGGCAGATTGGACTTATTAAGACCTGATGGTGTGCACTTCTCACCTGCAGGAAATGAGTGTTGGCTGAGGGATTTGTTGAGGGGCATTGAGGACTTGGTTGTAGCTGTAGGTTGGTTTGGCAACTTTGCCATCTCGTGTGGCAGATAAAGCATTGGGTAGAATCCCTTTAGTCTAATATCAGGCAGATGTGCAGTGGTGCATCACCCCCACCTCAAAACAGGTGCAATATCAGGGTATGCCATTAGACGGATCTACCGTAGTTGGAAGTCTCTGTACAAAAGGCAAGGCATGCGGAAGATGGGTCATACAGCTTCCTACAGTGGCTTGGAAGGGCCACCCTGGTAGATGCACAGCTTGTGGAGGACCCATAATCCCAGGCACAACCCTGTCATCTTGTCATCCCTTCTCAGCCTCCAGGTGGAGGGCTGACACATAGCAGGGTTGTAGATTATAGTAGAACCTAGCTAGGAGTTGGTCAATATAGGGGTTTTACTAGCCCTGTCTTTCTTAACCTTGGGTCTCCAGATGTTGTTGGACTACAACGCCCATCATCCCTGACCACTGGGACTGCTAGCTAGGGATGATGGGAGTTGTGGTCGGGCAACATCTGGGGACTCAAGGTTAAGAAAGGCTGCACCAGCCACATCCTAGAGAGACCTTCTAAGAACACCAGTGATGCAATGATTCTGGGGGGAAACCCTAACCCTTAGGCCAGGGCTTTTTCCTCAGATGCCATGGGGAGGGAGACTTCATGTTGCCAGGCAAGTGCTTAGCCTTCAGACATTGTCATGCTTTTGGGACTATCACTGCTTCTGCTCTTCGTGTTAAGGATTTAATCATAGAGGGTCTTGGAATGGAAGATGAGCCAGGAAGGGGATGGCTCCCTGGTTTCTTCAGGTGCCAAGAGGAAAATATTCTGCCAGCCTCCTGTCCATGGGTTCTTGCCAGGCTGTGATGATCTATGTGTACCTTAGGGAAGGAAACCCTGGAGAGCTGCTACCAATCCGTGTAGACAATACTGAGCCGGATGAAATAATGCATGTATTCAGAGGAACCAAATAGCACTCTCAAAATAGCAATCTAATTGCTGAATTAGCAATTTGAAGCATCTTGAGAATGATTCAAATCAACAATTTTCTCTGTTTTTCTTCTTCTTTAAGAAACCTTATATTAATTCAAACCATTGCTGAACAGCTCTTACAGTGTGAAAGTTTCCTCTGCAGTTTAGCCAAAATCTACTTCCTTGAAATTTCCATGCATTTCCCAATGGCAGGCAGCAGATAGAGGGTTGTTTCAGCTGTGACACCTAAACTATGGAATAATGTCCCAAGAGAGGTTCATCAGCCTCTTCTTTGCTTGCTTTTAAATGGGCTTTTAAGACTATTTTATTCAGGAGGGCGTTTTTTACTCAGAGCTTGAGATTTTTCATTTTTCATTTAGTTTGGTGTCTGATTTTTTTTAAACCATTATTGCTCTATTGTTCCATTTGTTGTATATTTTTTATTTTGTAAGCCACCTTAAATATTATTTACCAGAGGGAGATGTGGGCTGGACAAGGTAACTATTAGTGGATTTGCAGCTGGTTGACTGACCAAACCCAAAGAGTACTGATTAGGTAAAAAACCCTGGAAAAAAATGTGACAAGTGGTGTGCCACAGGGTTGTGTCCTGGGCCTGTAGTTGCTCAATGTCTTTATATATGACTTGGATGAAGGAAATGAGGGGATCTCATCAAATCTGCAGATGACACAAAACTGGGAGGGGTAGCTAATGCCACAGAAAACATAATCCAAATTAAAAATGACCTTAACAGATTGGAGAACTGAGTGCAAGCTAACAAAATGAATTCTGTAGGGACAAAATGTAAGGTTCTGTACTTAGGCAGGGGGAACCAGAGGCACAAATATAATATGGGGGACAACTGGCTTACTAGTAAAGTAAAGGGACCCCTGACCATTAGGTCCCGTCGTGGCTGACTCTGGGGTTGCGGCGCTCATCTCGCTTTATTGGCCGAGGGAGCTGGTGTACAGCTTCCGGGTCATGTGGCCAGCATGACCAAGCCACTTCTGGTGAACCAGAGCAGTGCACAGAAACACCGTTTACCTTACCGCCGTTTACCTTACCTTACCTATTTATCTACTTGCACTTTGACGTGTTTTCAAACTGCTAGTTTGGCAGGAGCAGGGACCGAGCAACAGGAGCTCACCCTGTCGCGGGGAATTGAACCGTCAACCTTCTGATCGGCAAGTCCTAGGCTCTGTGGTTTAACCCACAGCACCACCCCCGTCCCAGGCTTACTAGTAGTGCATGTGAAAATGATCTTGGGGTCTTAGTAGACCACATGGTTAACATGAGTCAACAGTGTGATACAGCAGCAAAAACGGGCTAATGCTCTTCTAGGCTGCATCAAAAGAAGAATAGTGTCCAGATCAGAGGATGCCCTATTCTGCTGTGGTCAGACCACAGCTGGAATACTGTGTTCAGTTCTGGGCACCACAATTTAAGAAGGATATTGACAAGCTGGAACATGTGCAGAGGAGGGCAACCAAGCTCATGGGTCTGGAAACTCAAGCCTTGCTTAGGAGGAGCAGTTGAAGGAGCTGGGTATGTTTAGCTTGGAAAAGAGGAGACTGAGAGGAGATATAATAGCCATCTTCATGTATCTCAAGGGCAGTCATATGGAACATGGAAAAAGGTTGTTTCCCCCTGCTTTGGAGGGTAGATCCCTAACCAATGAAATCAAGTTACAAGAAAGGAGATTCCAACTGAACATCAGGAAGAACTTTCTGATGGTAAAGCTGTTTGGCAGTGGAGTGGACTCCCTTGGAAGGTTGTGATCTCTCCTTCCTTGGGGGTTTTAAAGTAGAATCTGGATTGCCAGCTGTAATGAATGCTTCAGTTGAGATTCCTGCATTGCAGGGGGTTGGACTAGATGACCCTCAGGGTCCCTTCCTGCTCTACAATTCTATGATTAAATCCAAAAGCAAATTTAAATGAATTAAACAATAGTATTCCTCCCCACTATGCCTTTGCAGGGTTTCCTATTAGATTGACTCCCATCCTATGCTTCTGATAAAGTCTGTTCTTGTCTACAAAAACCATAAAAAAATGTTTCAGTCTTTCAAATGGCACAGTACTCCTTTGTGATTTTGCTACTGCAGAGACTAACATGGCTATTTTTTCAGTGCTCAATGCAGTTTGCATACAATCATAAAATTGACTTTTAATACAAAATTCAACAATGCAGCCAAACACATCAAAACTGAATCAGAGAAAAAGAGCAGCTGATAGACAGAACGGCTGAGAGAAAATAAATGTTTGTGCTTGCCATCTTTTGAGAGGGCAGTCTGAAGGTTTCCCTTGTATGAAAAATGAAATGTTCTTTCTGGATCAACAGGGAAGGGGCAATAGCTCAGTGGTGCAGCTCATGGTTCCAGATTCAATCCCTGGTCTGACAAAGATTGTTGCTGGTGGCCTTGGAGAGCAACTACCAGACAGAGAGGTGACAATGCAGCACTAGGACTAGTACATATAGAATTGCAGAACTGTCATCTTGGAAGGGGCCCTGAGGATCATCTAGTCCAACCCCCTGGCAATGCAGGAATATGCAGCTGCCCTATAGGGGATCGAACCTGCAACCTTGGCATTATCAGAACCACACTCTAACCAACTGAGCTATCCAGGGCTTTGTTCAGTTGGAACTCTCTGGACCTCAGTTCCAGCACTTCTCAGGTGGACGTCATTGCCATTATAAGAGAACGAGGGAGGTGTTCATTGGGAGTTCCGGTGAGGCATCTAATCATAAGCCTGCATTTTTATCAAAGCTTCTATATTTTGATCAGGGCCTGAATTTTAAAATGAGCTTAAAGATTTTCAAATGTTTCATGCCAGGCAGAAGACTAAAAAACCTTGGCAATGTTTTTTCTCCTAGACAAGGGGGCCCCCTGATTTATAGCAGAAAACAATTCTCAAAGTCGTAAAAAAGGGAATTACAGGCTGAGAGCGAGGACACTGACCTTGCATGTTACAGAAGATAAAAAAAGGCTGAGAAAACATAAAATTAAGAATGGGTAAATAGTACAATAATACCATGTGCCTCCCAGTAAAATGAGCCATATCTTCTTCCTAAGGTTAAAAAGGCCAAGAGCAAATGGAAAAGAAAAGCAACTGGTCTGGCTGGAAGAAAGAGAGCATTTTTGGGAAAGTCTTTTCTAAAGCTGTTTCTTTCTTAAACTGAGATCCTTTTAAGATTTCTTTTCCTTTTAAAAGGCTACCTATGATAATGTATGAAATATATTAGCTTAAATGTAATTATGCAAAGGATTTAAGAAATGCTAGATTCTTATTTCATAGAGTCATATTGCAATAGGAGACCAGAAGGGCAAATGAGCCCAGCCTCCTGCCAGACAGGAGACGCCATCGGGCGCTCCTGATATATGGTTGTCAGGCCTTTTTGTTTAGAAACCTTCAAATGAAGGAGATCTTTCAATGTTGATGTGAACTCAAGATCCTTGACATCTGTTTAAGATAAAAGTTCAAGATAAAAATTTAAGATTAACCATTTGTTTTGGAAGGCAATAGGGCAAGGAGGGCAGGAGGTGAGCTGGTAATTAAGATTCCTTGTTGAGACACATGTAAGATATATTACTACTTATTTGTCATTTATAGATAGCTCTTTGTGTCCCATAAAAGGGCGAAAGGAAATGGGTGCATCTTTTGTGATTGGTTCTAGCAAACAGCCAATAGGAATTTCAACTAGGCTGATTGGACAGAGGCAGCCAAAGGAGGAGCAAGGGGGCTGGATTAAGGAAATATAAGTGCTGGCCAGAATGGCAGGAGGCCAGGCCAGAGCTTGGTAACCATGTACCACTGTGCCTCTCATTTATTTGTCTGACAAATAAATTACTATTTTAATTTCTCTATTGCTGCGTTGAATATTTCATTCCAGCTAAGCGTTAACCACAAGCAGGGCGCTACACCGGCACCTCTTTTTCTAGAAAAATAGCACTGTTGGTACCCCATACACAATAACCTCCTTACCATCTTTCAACAGTGGACCACGCTGAAAGGCAACATTTGCTTCTGAATTATAAGCTGCTGACAAAGGGCTGCGTCCTTCTTTCTTAACAGTATGGGCTCCAGACTGCCACTGGCTTTTCTGATTTGAATAGGCATCGAAGGTAGTATTACTCTCCTGCAAGCCATAGAACTAATTCTGCAGGGTTGGCCCAGTCAGCACGAAAGCAAAACATTTAATTGTTAAACTTTTTGAAAACACTTATTTAATAATCTGTATTGACTATTGCAAACAGCCAAATGAGAAATGGTCTGGAATGCTTGCTGCGGGCAGCAGGTGTCTGTGAGTGATGTGGGCAGGGCAAATGGCATGGCATGTCTTGGAGCGGGGCCTGGCTGGCTGGCGAAGCACGCAGCAGGACACTCCACACAGTTTGTCCCAGTTTGTCCCCCTTGTGATTCCAGTTCCCCTTTCCATGTGTGCACCATGTCATTTCCAGGAATGGGATGACATGAGATGCAAATGGCAACCTTCAATAAATACGATCAACAGCAGTTACCTGGGAACGAGAATGGTGTCATTCTATCTTTTTGATGACACTGTTTTACTTTTGTCAGGAACACCATGAAGGCTGCAGCATAAATGTTATTCTCCCTCTTTCTACTTTGGCTTCATCTAAAAGGTTGCCATTAAAGTGAAGGGCCCTTGTGTGAAAAGGGTAGAATGGCAGACTATGTTTAAATTGTTACAAATGTTTATGAAAGTACTTCTAAGTATAAAGGTGACGGCTTTAATCATGCATTGCGGCATTTTAAGACAGCTCTTCTTATTGTTAAAGAACTGCTTTGCACCCTTAAATCCCCCCTTTCCCCCCTACTTTCATCTCATTTCCCAAAGACATTTTGAAAAGGGGTTGCTTCTATCTTACCTTGTTTTGCGAAAGAGCCTCGGTACATTAGCAAAGTGCTTTAATAACACACACTTTATAGAAGTCAAAAGTGCTCTATTATGTGTAAGTGCCACGGAAGTAAATAGTGCTTGTCTTAATAGAAAACTTCAAACTTCTGCAGCTGCCAGCATATCAAAGACAATACCAGGCATTTGTTGTCAGGGAAGTGAAATCAGACAGGCTGTTTTGGTTCTTTGAAGAAATTTCAAAACCAAGTGTTGTTTGATCTTAAAGGCCCTTTCAAATTAGGGATGCCTTCTAAGGCCTTCAAATGGTTAAAACACACACAGCGTTAATAAACCTGTACGTCTAAGAATGCTTTACTGGGTCAGAACAATCTAATCCAGTGAAACAACTTACGGAGTTTTCACTCTTGGTCATTTGCAAGTCATTGCAAACTTCTGCAGGCCTGAGGCTTGAAGGCATGCAAGAGTTTCCACACTTTCTTACTCCCTTTCCTAGAAGATCAGGGACAGTTAAAAAATTTTTTTGGGGGGGGGAGAGGTGAACACCCTAATTAACCATTTTCACCAAATACTATAGAATGATTTGCCCTGCTTCTGAAAGCCTTGGGGAATAAACCCCAAAGAAAAACCCACACCTGCTGCCTTGCAGGACATCTTCAGGAGACGAAGAGGCAAAGGAGTAAACCTTACACAAATCTGGATAGAGTCCCCAAGACATTTGGATAGTGTCTTGCACACCTACTTCTGGTAACTGCAGCAGCCAAGCTGGTGCCACATGTGTTGCTCTGCTTTCCTTTGGACCACATCAGTGAGGCCGAGGGGGGGGGGTGTCTTTTCTTCTGGCCAGGCCAGGTCCTCCATTCTCACTGCCCAGGCATGCGACCCAGAGAGGTCATTTTAGTGCTGCTACCACAGCAAAAACAACACAGGAGGCAGCAGTTATGAGTTACCCATCTCTGCAACCGCAGTTGGCACTGTGATTTTCCAGTACAGAGGTTTTCAAGCTTTTTGAGTCCACTGCTCCCTTGACCTTCTTTCTGCAGCACCCTGTGGGGCTCAAGAGCCCAGTTATGTCACCCCTTGCCTGCAGAGCTGGCAGCCTCTCACTCTTTCTTGAACACCCTCCTTTGTAGAGTGTTCCCTCAGCCTCTTCTCCTCTCCTGTCTCCCTGGGAGTCCTCCGGGCAGCCACTGCTGCCACCCCTGGTCTCTGAGCTGCCCCAAAGAGAGGTGCCTCCTCACACTGCCCCACAGGGGCCTGGGACTTGTCTGTCCATTCCCAGCATCAAGGGCTGGTGGACTGGCTGGCTGGGCTCCCTCACCCACTTGCCTGCTTGCTCCAAGGCCACCTCAGCTCCTGGCAACCAGCACCCCCTGGCCAGCCCCAGAGGCACCATTCGCCTGGGGAGCTTGCAGCCAGGGCTGCTGCAACAAACAGCTGTGCAAGCCTTGGGGAGGCAGAGATGTGAGAGGACATCAGAAGAGGGAGGGAAGGACAGAGGGACAGAGACCAGGATTGCCCACGGCACCCCTGGCCATCATTCAAGGCACCCCAGGACGCCACAGCACACTGGTTGAAAACCACTGCTCTAGTAGTTCGACTTTGCCCCTGGAGGTGCACTCCATTGTCTTTTGAGGTGGATGCCAACAAAACCTGAAAAACGTGGGTAAGGTTGATTTCCCTGGTAGAGGCATATACTCAAGAGTTTCAAAAAACAAAATCCCGGAACAAAGGCTCCTGAACCATAGGATAATAGTATGGATTTTCTTATGGATCAGTAACTAGAACAAGAAACGGAGGGTAGGAATAAATGGATAATCCTTGCAATAGAGGGAAGGAATAAGTGGAGTCGCCAAGGATTTGGTGAGACTAGTATTAGTTAACCTTCCTTCTGTCTTAGGCTTGCTCAACTGCCTTCCAACTCTGATAATTTATTATTATTATTATTATTGTCAAAACCAGATTTCTTCCTAAAGCAACAAAAAATGAAATCACATAAAACTCTGAAGGCCAAAAACACGGTACACCAGAACTTTATTTTCAAAGATTCCAGAAATGTATGTCACTTGGAAATACTGGAATTGGTATGTCTGAAATGTCAACAACATTTTAACATCTCTAGAACTCATCCACATTAATGATGAGAGTAGATTTTACTGCAAATGTACTGGAAATGGCAGCATTCTGTTACCTGTAAATGTTTAAAACATTGTCTCCTAAGTGCTGACAAAGGCAATCAGCAGATGAATGTTTTAGTTTGTCAGACATTCAGCCCCTGAAGACCTCTTCTAGCTGGCTTTGCATTCATGGGAACCTTTTGTTCCTGGTGCCAGGAGGTGAGGTTTGGCTTGAGCCATGAATGACTTGTACCCCTGGGAAATGGGGCAGGGAAGAGTCAAGTTAACCCATTTACTGTGACCATAGGTGGTATTTATTGCCTTATGGGACAGGGGAGTCTGCAGTAGACATGGATCCAGATTTGTGTTTCCTATGTGGTGCCAAAGAAAAGGATTTGAAAGAATTTCAGAAATAGTTAGCCTTTCATATTTTAACAAGCTTGGGGAATTCTGGTTCAAGAATCTCACTTGAAAATGGGTCTGAAATGCCATTGTTTTGGGGCCAAACTACATATTATATTATAGTGGTACCTCGGCTTAAGTACTGTACTTAATTTGTTCCGGAGGTCTGTACTTAACCTGAAACTGTTCTTAACCTGAAGCACCACTTTAGCCTATGGGGCCTCCTGCTGCTGCCGCGCCGCCAGAGCACGATTTCTGTTCTCATCCTGAAGCAAAGTTCTTAACCTGAAGCACTATTTCAGGGTCAGTGGAGTCTGTTACCTGAAGCGTATGTAACCTGAAGCGTATGTAACCCGAGGTACCACTGTAAATGCATATGCACATTTGATGTTTATTGGGGGGCAGGCGAGTTGAAGTGTTTGGGGTTTTTATGTGATTTATTTTACGAGGTCTTTTTTCTTTCTGCTGTAGGCTGTGAATGAAGAAAACTAAATCCATAATTAGCATGGAACAAAAAAAAAAGGGGGGGGGAAACCTCTGGCAAAATAATTGGTTGTTTTATTGTTCTACCTAAAATGCATAAACGCAGACATACCGCTCTGTTCACAGGGGTCCTGGCTGATCTTGTTCTATCAAATGACTTGGAGGTTGCTCTTAATTCTTCAGGCCAAGTGAGTCCTAAATTAAGGGTAGAGGACTTTACAAATGGAGCTGAAGCCCAAAATAACATAGAGAAACTATTTCTTTTAAATGAATAAGTGGGTCAGCCATCAATTCAGGAATGGATTTCAGACTAAACTCAACTGACCAGATATGAAAAGGTCATTTCTCTCTTTCTTCTGCTGAGTGTTTTCTTGTACACTGTTGGCATTCATGTGCACGTGCGCGCGCGCATGCCCGAGCGCAATATATAAGGAAATGTTGAATCTTCTCACTGCAAGTTACTTACAGCCATAAAGATTTTGAGAACAGGAAGTCGGTGAAACAGGTAGTGAAATATCTATTCACAGAACTTTACAGGAAGTGGCTTAGTTTGATTAGAGTGGCTTTTGAATACTCTAGCTAGCAAGGGTGGCAATTTGAAGAAAATATGGGAAGGGCCAGTAATCTCCACCCCACATAATTGATCACAAGGCGAAGCACACACACACCATTTGAATGACAATGCCCATCAGCTTGTGGGGGGTCCCCTTCAAATATTTTATGCGGGGGCCAAAGGGACCCTGGCCCCTCGGAGCTGGCTAGGCTCCAAAGTACCATGAATCTCATTCCATGAGCCCAGGAAGCTTCTAGACCAGAGACGGACAACCTGTGGCCCTTTAGATCGGGCATAGCCAAACTCGGCCCTCCAGATGTTTTGGGACTACAACTCCCTTCATCCCTGACCACTGGTCCTGTTAGCTAGGGATGATGGGAGTTGTAGTCCCAAAACATCTGCAGGGCCGAGTTTGCCTATGCCTGCTCTAGAGGTTGTTGGAATCGTAGAATTATACAGTTGGATCACCTAGTCCAACCCTGCAGTGCAGGGATCTTTTGCCCAATGTGGGGTTGAGACCCATGATCCTGAGATTAAGAGGATTAATCTGAACTATCCCCAGATCCTATCAGCTCCAGCCAGCATGTTCAACAGTCAGGGAGGATGGGGATTTTCAATGGCGCTGCTGTGAAGGGGAAAGAGTTAAATTCCCCTCACCCTCACCCCCCCCCCGGACTGCACAGTCCCAGTCCTGATCCCATTGCAGTGCCTGTTAAAGCAAAAACAAGATGAATGCGTAGATCATCTAATTCCAGGTGAGGGGTGTGACTTAGCTGAGTCCAGGAATACAGTTTCTGTGGTCTTAACCCCTTCATACATTAAATTTACTAGTTATATTTGACTGCAGTTTCCCATAACCATTACATCGAAAGTTTCCTCACCCCTACAAGTGGCTGCCAATGAGGTAAATCAAGGAAACTCACAACACAGTGAACAATGTCATGTATTTTACACTTTTATATTTTGCAATGTCAGGAAGAGATGCAGAGCAAAAGCCAGGCCACTCCTGTAATGTCAGGTTTTGACCATACACTTTGTCTCACTGTTATCTCTAGTTCTTCTTTAGTGACTGTCAGCTTTGCCAACTTAGGAGTGACAGGTCTGAAAGACCTAATGCTACTGAGAAATTCTTGAAATTATTTATATGTATAGCACTTCGCAGGTTAAAGTTAGTTGCAGATATCTGTTTTCAAGGAGCGCACAGTCTAAAGTTACGCAGGAGGGGGAAGAGCACTGTGGGGAAACCTCCAGCCTCCCAGTGTTAGCAAGAAAAGGCCAGCTGTAAACAAGCAATCTCAAAACTGACCAGCTCTTTTGAGTTGACTTCTAGCATGGAGGACAGTGGTTGAATCTATACACATATTTTTTAAAAAAACATGCTATGAAAATGTTTTTTTTTAAAAAAAAAGTTTTGAAAAATATATTAAATTTTCCATAGCTCACTGTCGCCATCTAATGTCACATTTGTATATTGCACTTTACAACTAACGTAAAACGTTTTCTTTGCAGCTGTATAGCTGAGTCAAGTGTTTCTGTGGCATAGCTGTTCCTGGTTACATTTAAAGGCAGCCTAGTAGAATGTGGGACATCAGCATCACCAACTGCAGTGCGTGGCAAATATGATTTCGAAAGCCACCACCTTGTTGCCTCTTTCATATGATGCACCTCAACCATTAATGGGAGACTTCCATGTTGGCTATTTTTGTTTGTTCTCTCTCTTTCTTATATAGACCCGGTTCAGTTCAGATAAACTTTATTCGCATTAGCCAACGGCCATAGCAACATAAAACAAGCAATATATACAATTAAAAAGACAACAATGGGTAAAAAGGACAATCAGATGACCAAGATGATCGTTCAGATAGGGGCCCTTTATCTCATTGCACCCTCAATAAACCTAGCAACCTTTGCTGTTGTCTGATCATTTTGATCTGGCAGTTCAGTTTATTTTCTGACATTAGGCCGGAGTTTCCCATTTGAGACATGACGGGGAACTGTGACTTAGTGCAAACCGGAAACTAAGCCCCAAAGAGGTGTCAGGGTTGAGAAGAGGAGGCAGCGCTGCTGGCTTCATCAATTGTGAAGTCTCATTGGGGGCCAGGCAAGCTTGTATCTTCAGAGCTTAGTTTCTGGCTAGTATTAAGTCAAATCCCTCCTGTGTCTGAACCAGGGAACTTTGGCTTTGTCAGTTAATATGCCAGGACCTTGAGAACATTCTAATTTAGGTTTGAATGTTACAAAACCTCTAGAATCCATCGCTGGGTGTTATTTTAATAACTCACTGAAGTGGCAGAAAGAAATCTTGCCTGTTGTTAATATCTCTATGTTAATGCAGTTGAAGCCTCTGAATTATACAAAAGCAGAGATCAGAGTTTCATAGTGCTAAATATATTTCTTCCTGTTTGGTTTTGCACGTTATTTCCCCCAATTATTTCTTCTGGGATTACCAGCTCGCTGCTTGCTCTTAAATTTGCTGGATGCATCTTATTATGTCTGAAGGAACAACAGGCATGCAGGGAGTCTCTTGGTGATCTATTAAAGGCATGCCTAGAGTTACTAAATCAGGACAGACCTGAAATATGCAGAACCTTTACTGTATTTTCAGTGGAATACATATTTAACCAGTTTAGTCTTGACAATTCTTATCTTAAATTGCAACAGGCTGCTTGGTGTTAAATTACGGGAATGACATTTCAGAAAAAAAGCAGCAGGGATGAAAGTTAAAAGGATGTAATACCCATACTACTTGGTTTACATAATTGTCTGCTCCAGACAAGAAGCTGTATAATTATATAACAATATTTGCTCTGAAAACAGAAAATGCACCAGAGGTTTGTAGTCAAAGATTTGGCAGGTTGCTTCTAATCAATATGTGAAATTCAGCCCCCTAACAGCATGCAGCACTGTTTGTTCCTAAGCTTTGTGTGGTCTCACTTTCCCTTCCACTTTGCTCACAACACCTGCACTGCGTGCCAGGCTAGATATTATAAGAGCTCATGAATGTAAAGCCCGTGTGGGAACAGTTGGGGAGGCACTTGCAGTATTCAAGGAGAATATTTTTAACCATTGCTTGCAGTTATGAAGCAATAAGTGAATTGAAAAGGCGGAATTGTGGGGGGCCATTTGTAAGGGGGAGCCCAGGTAGCACAGGCAGGACACACACACACACACACACACACACACACACACACACACACAGAAAGGTTGTATGCCATGTAAGAAAGTAAAGATATAGCAGCATCCCCAACCACTTATATTTTGGTCATGACCAATGCTGGCATATAGCCCTTTGACCAGGCATAGGCAAACTCAGCCCTCCAGATGTTTTGAGACTACAATTCCCACCACCCCTGACCACTGGTCCTGTTAGCTAGGGATGATGGGAGTTGTAGTCCCAAAACATCTGGAGGGCCGAGTTCCTATGCCTGCCTTTGACAGATGGCCATCAGCAAATGTAGCCTGAGAACCAAAAAGGTTAGCCTCTCCTGCCTTAAACAAGTTTTGTGAGCCATAACATTGGTGACAGAACAAAAAATTCCTTCCAGTAGCACCTTAAAGACCAACTAAGTTAGTTCTAGGTATGAGCTTTCGTGTGCATGCACACTTCTTCAGATACACTGAAACAGAAGTCACCAGACCCTTCTATATAGTGAGAAGGTGGGGAGGGGTATTACTCAGAAGGGTGGTGGGATTGGGTGATTGGCAGATAGCTGTGACATTCTATACAAGATCTCAAAGTAGCTGTTCTATTACAAAGGAATTTCAGAAATAGACTGGAAAGAGAAGCTGCTCAATTGCAACTTATTACCAAACTTAAAACCATGGAGAGACCTGGTCTGAACAAAGACATTGGATTCTTATCTCATTATACATGACAAAGCCATTTTTCACCTTCTCACCCCTTGCTTTTTCCTGTAAGACCTATTGCAGTCGTTAAGAGTCGTCAACAGGCTCATCACAGCTATCTGCCAATCACCCATTCCCACCACCCTTCTGAGTAATACCCCTCCCCACCTTCTCACTATATAGAAGGGTCTGGTGACTTCTGTTTCAGTGTATCTGAAGAAGTGTGCATGCACACGAAAGCTCATACCTAGAACTAACTGAGTTGGTCTTTAAGGTGCTACTGGAAGGAATTTTTTGTTTTGACTATGGCAGACCAACACGGCTACCTATCTGTAATTGGTGGCAGAGTCTTTCTTTTTCTTTCTTTTCAGTATTTGTGGCCGAATAGTTTAACAGTAGTGAAATTCTAACTGATGGTTTTCATTTTGCGATATTTATATTTATATTATTTGTATTTGTATTAAGCTATGCATTTACTGGGAAATAGTAAGAGTCCATCAGATTTGGAGCCAAATGTGTCCTGTGAATGAGAGGAGCTCTTTTTCCAGAGGAGGGACTTTGATGATCCCATGGAGGTCTTTGCAAATGGAAGTGACTTACACTATGCCAGAAGGGTCTCTTAACTCCCCGGCCCCCCAGAGCAGATTTTTGGGTGGAATGGAAAGAAAGAAGAACCCAATAGCCAAGAAGACCCCAGTCTCTGGATTCCAGTCTTTACATAGCGCTTAGGGCAGAATGCTGCCATTGGGGGGTGATCATATATGATGGACGAGAGGGCAAGCATTTTCCATTCTCCAAAAGAGGAAATCCTCCTTTCAGGAAAATGTCTAAAAAGATTATCTTGACATATACATCTGAAGGCTGAAATCACCTGGGTGTAATGGTGTTTTAATGTAGAATACACCCCCCTCCCCCCCGCAATCCTCTTGGCAAAGTTTTCCTCTTGATAAATGAGGTCTCCACAAACCTCAAGCTGATGGCTACGTATTGACAAATTACCCCCATTAGCGCTTGTATTTTTTCTTTCTCAAGACCTTGTATAAGCGCAACCAAGGTCGCAGAACTTTTCCCAGATCTTCTTTCTGCGTTTTGTTCACTCGCTTCCTTTTGACCCCAAACTCCTGCACCTTAACTATTTTTTTTTTTTTTAATAATATTTATTAAAATTTTCCAATTAATTACAAATTAATAAAACATCCAATTTCAAATCTTTTTCCAATTACATCCTTTCAGAACTTCCCCTTCCCTCCCCCCCTTGTATTCCAAATCTCTCAAATGATCTCAACAGGTTCTTCTCCTCAATTCAAACTTGTTATCCTTAACCCAAATTTTTTTTTTTTTTTAAAAAAACATTATTTTCCATTCCCCTAAAATCGGTTTATTCCCACCACGAGTTCCCCACTTTAGAATACCATGTAGATGTATATAGCCTAAATAAAACATAGTTTACGCCTTTAAGGATTCCACATTTCCCACCCCCCCTTTTCCCGGTTGCGTTCCCAATGTTCCTCAATGTCCGATATTTCCACGTCTCTCTAAATCTTAGTCCTTTGCCAGTCCTCTTTAGTTTCGAATGTCCAATCATGGAAGGATTCTGTCTTAAAGAGAGGCCCATTTTTTCCATCCAGATTTTTATATCCAGGAGTGAAAAACTCCAAATTATAATCCTTAAGCTTGTCAAATCTGGATGTCCCAAATGTCCCCACTTTTGACTTGGTCCAATTCTTGTTATTTTGTTGTTCTTATTGATCACACTCCTCTTTCTATTTCTTTCTGTCCCTGTTTTCCTGCACAAATGTCCTAATTCCAAAAGTTAGTTCCTTTACAGAGGCTTGTTATTCAGAAACAAAACATTACGTCAAGTTCCTTTCATTCCACAACAGATGATTCCATTGTCTTCTTCGGTGTAGTAGCCTCTGTAGTCATAATAATGTTCCATTTCTGCAGTTTCCCAGGAGATAAACAGTTCAGTTCCAATTTCCAGCTAAAACTTGTAATATCCCTCGGCTCCTCTAGGTGGATTGCAAAAACTGAGTTCTCTTCCAGATCGCATCCATTAGCCCTAGTAACTTTGTAATCCTTATTTAAAACAATTTGTATCCAATTTATAACAAATATAACCAGCAAAGTCCTTGTAACATAGTCTCTATCTTATTTTCCGCTTTGACAGCTCTTTGACAGCTGTCAAAACTTGCCTTTCTCCTCTCCAAGCTCCGTCATCGATCGCTCCCGGGGTTCCAGGGGGGGTTGTTTTTAAGTCCGAATTCTACTTTCCTCCTCCAGCTCAATCTCATATTCTTCACTCGTGAGGTTAAAAACTTGCCAAAATGATGTTACTCCGATCTTAGTTATCAGATCCTTTGCTTTGACCCTTCTACAATGGAGGGGGTGGCTGACTTCCTTTTTTGCGCCTCCCCCGCTCGCTCCGAAATTTTTAAAATTTTTGTCCCTCTTTTTAGTCCAAGTTCCAATTACTTACAGGTTGTTCTTTTAGGTCCGAATTTTCAAAGGAAGAAGCCAGCGCTCTCCGCCGAATGGCATGCGGCTTCGCACGGCAGGGATAGCAGAGGACTCAAAACACCACGCTTCTCCCCGGCACCCGATCCGTAGCCTTTAAAAAGGCTCCTTCACGAGTCGGGAGGGCGCTAACGGTGTCAGCCGAGTCTCCATGTCCACGGCCCCCGTGGCCGTGGTTTTTAAGGGTCCCCGCATCGCCGGTGCGGTAGGACCCAGCCCCTGCCGTGCAGGCTCCCTCCGGAGCTCGGAGGGAGTCCGCCATTCGGCGATGGCGCCGACCCGGAAGTCTCTCCTGCACCTTAACTAAATGGCGATGGTGATAAGTAACTAATAACGATGATAATCCAAGTTTACATATGTGCATGCAAATTACCTTTAAGTGGTTTCCTTGTGCTTGTTTGTGTTAAGCAGAGAAAGTGTTGACTTCAAAATTGTGAACAGCCTGTCGGTGAGATGCAGGTAACAGAATTGGGATTGATTTAAATAGTGCAGGACCTGGAACAAGAAGGAGACAGATTAAAGCTGCAGAGTTTTGAAGAACTAAAAAACAAAGTATGGGATTGGCTTCATTATTACCAAATAATGGAGGCTTATAATTTGGATTAGAAAATTGGTTTTCAGGTGGAGAAATCAAAATTGGAAACAGAACTGTTAGATCCTAAAACTAAGAACTTGTCAAGAATGTATAACTTGCTGTTGAAATGGAATACTCAGGATGAAATGGTGAAATCTGCTATGATAAAATGGGCACAAGATGTTGGACATAACATTATGATGGCTGACTGGGAACAGTTATGGACCACAGGTATGAAGTTTGCGGCATGTAATGCCTTAAGAGAGAATATAATGAAAATGATATACAGGTGGTACATGACACCAGTCAAGCTGGCAGAAATCTATCATTTGCCCGATAACAAATGTTGGAAATGTAAAGAGATTGAAGGTACATTCTTTCACCTTTGGTGGACGTGCCCAAGGATTAAGACTTTCTGGGAGATGATCTATATTGAAATGAAAAAGGTACTTAAACATACCTTTCAAAAGAAACCAGAGGCCTTTCTCCTGGGCATGGTCGGCCAATTGGTGCCAAAGAAGGACAGAACTTTCTTTATGTATGCAACAACAGCAGCAAGAATACTCATCGCGAAGTATTGGAAGACACAAGCTTTACCCACCCGGGAAGAATGGCACTATGTGATGGACTATATGGAACTGGCGGAAATGACTGGCAGAATCTGAGACCAAGGTGAAGAGTTGGTGGAAGAAGATTGGAAAAAAATTAAAGTTTATCTACAGAAACATTGCAAAATTAAGGAATGTTAGAAGGATGTTGGAATGAAGTAATGTGGTTTTATCAGAAATGATATAAAGGATTAGGTAAAAATGGATTTGTTAATTGGTGAAAGACGAGAATGTAAAATTACAGTATATTAAGATAAATTATTAGGATAAAAACAAAGCTGGAAAGGATTTGCTGAAATATCTAATTGAACTAGAATACAAAAAGGGGAGGTGTGAGGAGGTCAAGGAAATAAGCAAAGGAAAGAAAGTTATGTAAAGGTTTGATCTGTGTTTTTCTTTTTAATTGTTTGTATTTTTTCTGTCTTTTTTATTTTTATTTTTATTTTTTCTTTTTTCTCTTTGTAATTTTTAAAATTTGAATAAATATTATTAAAAATAAATAAATAAATAGTGCAGGACCTATGAGGAATCCACCCCAAAACATTTTTTTGCATGGTGCCAGATGTGATGTTTGAAATCCCCGTACTGATCCTAGCGGTGTGTGTCAGCACTTTATCTCTCTTAGGGCTTTCACCGTACTTTGAATTCTGCATGTAACTAGGACGGTCCTTATGCACTGCAAACACCCAGTTGCTAAAGCAATTTTCAGGCATCAAAACATTTAGCATTTAAATCAAGTTTCAGGAAGCAGTTACTACTTTTTGCTGGAAGTGCTCCTGGATTTGTTTAACCAGTTCCCTGCTCTGAACTTGGCCTCATTCACGGTGACAGTGTTGATCTACAAGCTTTATTTAGGTTTCTGGTTTCTGTTGGTTTGCTGACCTCCTTTTAAGACTGCTTGAATAGTTGGGAGCAGGTCATGGGTGAAAGGATTTGTTTGCATTTACAATAAGAGCAGTGTGTGGAACGATATGGGCCTCGCTGCCACTGTGCCAAAAACTTCAGTGTACCTGAGTACATTGATTTATTAATAAGTAGAAGCAATGAAGCAGATGGATCTGTGCCAGAATGACATTACCAATTAATAGATACATCCATAAAAGAAGAAGGGTAAGGGGAGAGGAAAGCAAGCAAATACACGTATAAGTTGTATAACGACCTGCTGGGAATGGCCACGATTAAGGGCTCATCCACACTTATATTTTGCCCCACGTTTTCTAGGCACAGGTCCATGCTTTCCCAGTCCATGTCTGAGCCCTTTGATTTTTGCTTCACCACTTTCCCCAGGAAAAGCTGCTCTTTAATGCAGAATCGGAACAAATGGCAATTAGGGTTTTCCATTGATTGCTGAGACCATTTAAGAGCTTCTTCTTCTTCTTCTTCTTCTTCTTCTTCTTCTTCTTCTTCTTCTTCTTCTTCTTCACACCTGTGACTGAAAAGTGCAGATGAAGATGAGTGTGGGTGAGCCGTAAGGCAGCTATCGGAGGGAAAAAGCCAAGGGGCCATTTGCGCCATCCAGGCCACTAGAGATGGATTCAGTGCCTCACCTGTCCCTCTGATGCCTACCTGGAAACTAACCAGAGAAACTAAGGCACAACTGAGCGCCATTAAAATTGTGCACAGGGTGTTTTCATTCTATGAAAGGGTTTCCTGGCAATATTCTTATGTCTGTCCTGACAAAGTGTAGTCCAGAGCTCTTGTTTATAAGGCTAAATAATTGGAGGGAAATTGTAGCTGAGCTAATTCTGGCTCCTGAGCAAATAATTTCTTTTCAAAGGAAAAGTTTAAATGAGGGGCATCGCAGTACTGGAATAGTTGCCTTTTGGGAAGCAGATTATGTTGTCTTTGCAAGCTCTTTTCCTTTCCTTTGAGGATTTTGTGCATGCTGAAGTGGAAGAAGCAAAAAGAAATGGGACGCAATTTGTACAAAAGCAGTGGCAGTGACTGACCAGGACAGAGATTTTGGGGCTGTGGTGGTTTGCTCAGTGCAAATGTTGAGCCAGTGTGCATGCAGCTTGTGTAGAAAAAAACCCCCAGCATCCTTGTTATGGAAAGGAATTGAAACACCCATCATCTTAATGTCTTTATAGGAATCTGTGGTGTGGATACACTTTTAATACTGTGCACACAGTTCTGGCTGCTGCACACAAGAAAGAATATTGCAGAGCTGGAAAAGGTTCAGAAAAGGGCATCCAAAATGATCAGGGAGATGAAACAACTGCCTGAAACAACTGGCCTATGGGGAAAAGTTACAAGATTTGGGGCCTTTTGGTTTTAGAAAAATGGGGAGTTGGAATGCACGCAAGGTGTAAAAAATTATGCATGTTGTGCAGCAAGTGGCTAAGGAGAAGTTTTCCTTCCTTACATATAATAGTAGAAGACAGGGTTACCTAATCAATCTGATTGTTGGAAAACTGAGGACAGACAAAAGGACATACTGTTATAGAGCCTAGGGCTTGTTGATCGGAAGGTCAGTGGTTCGAATCCCAGCGACAGGGTGAGCTCCCATTGCTCGATCCTTGCTCCTGCCAACCTAGCAGTTCGAAAGCACGTCAAAGTGCAAGTAGATAAATAGGTACCGCTCCGGCGGGAAGGTAAACGGCGTTTCCGTGCGCTGCTCTGGTTTGCCAGAAGCGGCTTAGTCATGCTAGCCACATGACCCGGAAGCTGTACGCCGGCTTTCTCAGCCAATAAAGCAAGATGAGCGCCACAACCCCAGAGTCGGCCATGACTGGACCTAATGCTCAGGGGTCCCTTTACCTTTACCTTTAGGGTTTTGATTATTTGAAGCATTGAATGGAAGGTTGGAGGCCAAGTGGAAAAGTATAGGCTAAGCTTCCTTCCAAGCTTAATAATAGAGGCGTGAACGTGATAAAATGTGTTGATGGCCCATCTAAGAGGAATCTTGGGCCTGGGCAGACAGAGGGTGCCATGGTGATGGGCGGCAGGTGTTTGAGGGACAGGAAAAGAAAGTCTTTACAGAAAGGCATGCTGGGAAGAAGGGAAGAAGCAGCCACATACCCACGAGTGCCTAGGGGTTTGGTAGGCAGCTGGAGATAGAGTTTTGTACTTTACGGCCACACATCCCTTTTGCTCTTAAAACCAGACTCCTGCTTATGTAGTTGGTGTAGGTCTGTGTTTAAACATATGGGAGAGCAGAATAGCCTCCCTCATCCTTAGTTTGCGTGTGATCTTCTGTTAGAGAAGAAAGCACACACCTTTCTTTTCTGTAGTGAAGACTGACTCACTGATGAATGATTCATCAGCAACACAGAAATCATGCCCAGAAAAATACATCCTAATGGAATGTTCTATAGTGACTCATACGAAGTAGGGATCAGTTAATAGGCATTTTAAAGGCTAGAATCCTCTTGGTACAAACGATGGCGATCCATCACTTTGACTGTAGCTTACATATTCCCATTATAGGTGAATCTTTCCACAATAAAGCAAAAAGATTAGTCTCCAAAAATATCTTGGTGTACGTTGCTGTTGCTCTCAAGTCACGGGAATAGTTTGTTCTCCATAATTATTTTGCTATGCAAATATTTGTCTTCAGCAGCTGTTCTCCTAATGCAAAAATAAAATCAAGTAACTCTGTAATTATGGGTTAGTTAGTTATGGGCTTTGATACGTTTGGGAAGTTTCCCCACCTTTGAATCTGACATCATTTAGATAAGGATGCACAATATTGAGGCCACCATGTTCTTGAATGTAAGCCGTCACCATCCAGATATTTGACATGAATGAATGAAATTTGCCAAACTTCCTGAAAAGAGGGGTGTTTCATATAAAGTGAAAACCCACTTGAACTAATAATAATTCTTTTTTTAAAAAAATATATATATTCAAAATTATAACAAGACATATTATCCAAAATCATATCATCCTTGTTTCCCCCCATTTTTCCTCCCTCCCCCCTCCCACACAACCCCCACCCCACCCCCCCAACTTCCCTCAGTTCCAGCCTTTGGTTTCTCTAAGAATGCTGTTTTCTGCATGTTACAAAGTTGTATAGATCCTCAAACTATTTAGCTGATTATTATCAATAAAAAGTTTGTGAATGTTTATTCAAAACCTGCCAAGGAGTCCAGTTCGCTTTGCTGCATCTTCAGATACTTTGTAAAGGGTTCCCGTTCATCCTTAAAGTCACAGTTATCCTTGTCCCGTAGCTTATATGTCAGTTTTGCCAGTTCTGCATAGTCCATCAATTTTTCTTGCCATGATTCTTTAGTTGGGGTTTCTTCAGTCTTCCATCCTTGTGCTACCAGAACTCTCACGGCTATTGTCGCATACATGAAGATGTTTTTCAACTTTTTGGGCAGGTCTGAACTAATAATAATTCTAGTCTATGATACTGCTTCTGCTAACCAGAGCCAGCCCAAGACGTTTTGTTGTGTGAGATGAAGGACTGCATCTTTCTTCAAACCAGGCAATGGGATAGTACATCTCAAGGACAGTAGGCTCCCTTAGGCAACACTGGGCAGGCCGCATGGCACCCACAGCTGTGTCTTTGAAACCTCAGTGTTGTGCCCCACCAGCAGCATGGGCAATCTGAGGTGGGGCTTCACTCTGCTGGAAGATAGGGCAAGTCCCATGACAAACTATTGAACAAGTCTCATAACGGAAAATACATCATCAAGAGAGGGAAACCCAAGGCAGACACAGAAAGAAGAGGGGGAGTTCTCATAACAAAGGATAACTGCATGCACCATGTGTGCTGCTTTACATGTGTGCATGTGTCTGGGTATAATGCACATCAGTGAGTTTAAAACATTTTGAATCCAGAGAGGTGTTTCCTTCTTGCAAAGACAAACTCTTGACCAGTGCCAGTTCAGCATGGCAGGTAATATGGGAAACATGTAAAGGGATTTGTTTTCCCATTACAAATATTTCTGTTTTACTGTAAAATCTTCTGAAGCAGAAATAACCATCTTTATGCTATCGAGAAAAATGGCATACTGGCCCCCAAAAAAGGGGGGGTGTCGTAAAAGTTAACAACACAGGACATCTGTAATAGGATTTTTTGTTTTGTTTTAGGCAGCAACAGAACTCAGCTGTTCTGAATTCCAGTTATTTGCCCTTCTAGTATGACCCATCCTTCTTCATTCATGAATGATGAATGAGGGCATTTAAAAGGAAGTGCTTTCTGTCACAATGTACAGTAGTTGCATTGCAGGGCAGTTGCGAGTTTCTTGGAATACTGATGAGGCCTTTGCAATGTTCAGCTGGGACGCTTCGTCTTTAAAAGCACTATATAGCCTTCCAATATATTTAAATCTTTAAACTATGTACAATTTCCTTGATTACTGTATGGAGAGCAAAGTGAAGTTGGATGGGAAACAAATGAATAGCTCTGATAACAGTTGATTTTTGTTACCAAACCAATCATTTTCCACAATTTGTCTTGTGGCAACGTTTCTGTGCCAAAAGGACACTGCATTCACTGTGAAACATATATCACAGTCACATTTGCAGTAGGCTGAAGTTCTTTGGTCATTCACCAAAACCATTGAATGGTGCCATTTATTAAGTGAAACAACAGACAGTATCATTACCTGCTATACACCTATCTTGAAAAGGAACCTTTCTTAAATATCAGGGTTGTGAAAAATATGTAGTTATGGCCAGTTGCATTGATACGTTATTAATTTTTTTCAGACTAGCTATCCTGAGTTGCCTCATCAACTCAGATCGGATACAGTGGTGCCTCGCAAGACGAAAAGAATCCGTTCCGCGAGTCTCTTCGTCTTGCGGTTTTTTCGTCTTGCGAAGCAACCCGCTTAGCGGCTTAGCGGCTATTAGTGGCTAAGCGGCTATTAGCGGCTTAGCGGCTTAGAAAAAGGGAGAAAAAAGCGAAAAAAATCGCAAGACTCGCAAGACGTTTTCGTCTTGCGAAGCAAGCCCATAGGGAAATTCGTCTTGCGAAGTGCCTCGAAAAACGGAAAACCCTTTCGTCTAGCGGGTTTTTCGTCTTGCGAGGCATTCGTCTTGCGGGGCACCACTGTACTTATTGAAGACAGTTGATTCTATTTTCTTTTATCAGTGGTTGAAGATGTGACTTTCAGCTGCTGCTTCACTTGAGCACTGAGCTAGTACAACTGGTTCCATCTATGTTGTTTGAAAATTGTTGTCGATTCCTACTACATTAAACATTCAAAACAGGAATGGCAATAGGATCCTTCAAGGAATACAGTTTTGACTTAAGATATCCTTAGTGCAGGAAACAATACTATTACAGTGGAGCACACTACAGCTCTTATGGTGTAATAAGTCTCCATCACTGTGATGAATTCAGCACAGATAGTTCTTTCTTATTGTTTGCCTCCTGACTGAGAACTTAGCCGCACCTGCACATTTTCAGTGTCTGAAAATGTTAATGAAAACTACCTCCCTCTTTCAGCTCAGCTCTAGTAGTAATTAGAGTTAATGGTTGCATATTATGAAGGTTTAGCAAACTGTTCAAATTGATCAGCTATAGTTTGAAATTGGTCAGCAAACCAGAATCAGAAAACATGGTTTGAAATAGATTTGCCAACTATGATTTGTACTAGCTGTTGTTTAATGCAGATGATATCTGTGATTGTATGACCATTGCTAGACCCACTGCATGTGAGTGCTGAAAAGTCAAAAGGCAGAAGCAGACATGTAGCACAAAACTCTTATTTTGCTGATTGTTTGGAAGTACAATCCATGTCTCCAAAACAATAGAAACCACGATCTGGGAGCAAGTTTTTATATATGCTTTGAAGTTTCAAACAAAGCTGAAAATTTCAAAAAAGATATTGTCTCCACCAAAATCCAAAACCCGAAGGGTTATCCTCCTAATCCACAAAGCTCCCTTGTAGCATTAAAGGGCCCTGAACTGAATTTCATGTATCATGTGTTAATTCAAAGGCTCAGATTCTTTGATTAGGATATTTGAGGGGTAGGGAGGTTTGTTACTGTGTTATTCTGAGTTAGCAAGTAAAAGCAATATGGCAATCTAGCTAATATAATTCTTTTGTAAGTGTGACGTTGATTTCATCTGAATTGTACCAATTAGTGGCAGAAAGAGGTATAAAACTCTAAATGTGTGAAGCTCAACAAAGGCATCAGGGAAGATGTTTGTGCACTGAGAATGCCCTTAAGGAATTTAATTTAAAAGCTGCTTTGGCACTTCAGCCTTTGCCTGTTTGGTTTATTTGATGTGATGGGTTAAAATAATTTATCCTCCTATGCTTAACTAATTGTTTGCAGACTTTGTTGAAGGTGTAAACTTTAGTATGCTAAGCATTCTAAATTCTATGTTGGTCTAGAGCAGAGGTGAGGAAACTTGGACTCCAACTCCCATCAGCCGCAGCCAGCATGACCAGTTGTCAAGGAGGATGGGAGTTGTAGTCCAGCAACATCTGAAGATCATCAAGTTTCCCACTCTGTGATCGGGAAGATCACAGAATGGCAGGCAAACAGTATGGAGGATTAGGTTATAAGTCATTTGATCATATTTGTATTTCCCAACTGTTCTTCTTTGTGATTACTGTTAATGGCAGATTAAATACTCTTTGTAGGAAACAATAGTAATTTTCAAAGAGCAGTTTTCTCCTGTGCTTTTCAGTTGATTGCATTTATAAGGAACTATTTAATAAATGTATATATTAATAGTCGGGAGGCAGTGGAAGACAGGAGTGCCTGGTCCATGGGGTCACGAAGAGTCGGAAACGACTAAAGAACAACAACAAAAATTAATAGGTGTATATTTTGTCTGCTGGTAGGCTTTCCTTAAAAGCATATAATCTGTTCTCTCCTGTGGAATTTAGTTAACCTTGAGAATCTCAACTCTCATTTTGAAGATACCACGTTCCTAGACATTATGGGATGGCAGAAAACACCGTATGATGGAGTGGAAACAAAAGCACTGGGGCATTTATAAGATCTATAGGGTCTCTCATTGTGCCCCATGTCCATTTTTGGGATTTACGATATTGGTTCAGTCACGATAGTACTGGAGGAAGCAAAATATCTCCAGTGACACAAAGGCATCAAGAGACAAAGAAGAAGCAAATGGAATCCAGGCCAATTCTTTTCTAGCATTACACCTGTAGATCTTATGCAATATGACCAACATAAAGTAATCCTTATATTAGCAAAGCAGGAGGCTTATTTTAGATAACACAATTTGTACAGAATGAATATATCAGAATTTTCATGTTTCTGCTCAAGGGCAGTTATCAGGCTCTCAACGTGTTATGAAACCTGCAATGCTCAGCCTATTCTGCATTCAATCTTTTTTTCCAGTTGACAATAATGTGAAGCAGAATATATACAACATTAAGAACCTTTTTACAATTTAGCAAAAGGGGATGGCAAGAACACTTGGAATCTAGCTAAAACCAGCTTCCTGCCATTGTACTGATAATATAATATATGTGATAGACCTATATGTACTTCTGAAACATCTCACAATATCAGAGGAATTTTCTGCATTGTGATTCACAGTTTCCTCATGAATGCAGCTTGGAGAGTCATCCTTAATAACATAACTAGGTTGTCAGATTTTTAGAATTAAATGTGTGGTGGATTTCCCCAAGCCAAACTCAGTATCATTTGCCATGTGGGCTTTTAATTATGCCTACACATACACACACTTCTCATTTCCTTGTCAAGGAAATAATTGTTTAGATTATATCCAGAGGTAGTTCAGTCAATTCTGCCAGTTCATGTGCAGTGTGGATATATCATCAAAAATGAAGTTCAGTTGCGTTCTCAAGGAATTCGCCCTTGGGCAAGAGATTTTGTACAGCTAACCCTCTCTTAGGAGTCTCCTAGGCAAGAACAGGTTTATAATAACAGCTAGGCTCCGGTTGATAGCCGAGTGCCTTAAGGACATATTGATTTAATGAGTCCCCTGGGCAATCTTGGGCAACCCTTTCCTCAGGCATCTATTTTGGAAGCTACCGTAAATTTCGCTCCATAACACGCAGATTTTTCCTCCTAGAAAGTAAGGGGAAATGTCTGTGCGTGTTATGGAGCGAATGCCTACAGATGGCGGGGGAATCTGCTGCAGTTGTGAGCAGTCCGTGGCTTGCTTTGAAACAGCAAAGCAGGTGTAAGCGGCTCCTGTCAGCGAGCCGAGCCGGGAGGAGGGAGAGAAGCAGAGCGGGCTTGGCTGCTTTAAAAAAACCCGTCCTCTATGTTCCTCTCTCCTCCCCACAGAGCTGCTAAGTAGCAGCGAAGCTTTTCAGCCAGCCTAGCCGGGAGGAGGGAGAGAAGCAGAGCGGGGTTGGCTGCTTTTTAAAAAAAACGTACTCTCTGTCCCTGCCTGCAGTTTTTTGCTGTCCGATTTTGGATTAGCCACTGTAGGGGCTGTGTGTGTGTGTGCTTGAGCTATAGTTCTCCTCCTCCTGCTTCCCCTTCGCTCTCCCTGCGCCCCTGCACTCTCCCTCCGACTTTAGAATTGATACTCTGTGTCTGTGTGTGAGAGAGAGAGGGCTCCTTCTCCTCCTCCTGCTTCCCTTCACTCTCCCTGCGCTGTCCCTCCGACTTTAGAATTGACACTCTGTGTCTGTGTGTGTGTGTGTGAGAGAGAGAGGGCTCCTTCTCCTCCTCCTGCTTCCCTTCACTCTCCCTGCGCTGTCCCTCCGACTTTAGAATTGACACTCTGTGTCTGTGTGTGTGTGTGTGAGAGAGAGAGGGCTCCTTCTCCTCCTCCTGCTTCCCTTCACTCTCCCTGCGCTGTCCCTCCGACTTTAGAATTGACACTCTGTGTGTGTGTGTGTGAGAGAGAGGGCTCCTTCTCCTCCTCCTGCTTCCCGTCGCTCTCCCTGCGCTGTCCCTCCGACTTTAGAATTGACACTGTGTGTCTCTCTGTGTGTGAGGGCTCCTTCTCCTTCTCTTGCTTCCCGTTCACTCCCCCAGCGCCCTGCGACTTTAGGGCCAGTTCCCTCTCTGCGTGTGTGTGTGTTTTGACCTCACTGCGCTTGGGGGAGAGTGTTGGTCGCAATTTTTCTTGATTTGTCTCAGAGTGGTTACTATCATGGTTTCCTTGCCGGGGAGGAGGGAGAGACGCAGAGCCTGCTTGTTCTAAAGGAGCAAAGCTGGAGAGGAGCCTCTCCTGCATTATCAGCAGCATCCTTCTCCACACCCCCCACGCGAGCTCCTTGTCCCTTGAGTTCTTTTCCTTCCCTCCCCACTTAAAACGTGGTTACAAAGCACGGATCCACATGGATCCTCAGGATTTTTGCACTAGGTCACCCCAAATTCACCATCAGATCACATAGCATATCCATGGCTACAGCCTGCACCAAAACACACACGCACCCACTGTTTCATGGGGTCACAATGGCGCAAAAACGTGGTTACAAAGCATGGATCCACATGGATCCTCAGGATTTTTGCATTGGGCTACCCCAAACTCACCGTCAGATCACATGTCTGTGACCACAGCATGAACCACAAAAATCATATATCCACTGTTTCATTTAGAATATTTTTTTCTTGTTTTCCTCCTCTAAAAACTATGTGCGTGTTATGGTCAGGTGCGTGTTATAGAGCGAAAAATACGGTATGTGGACCAGCTGATGAGCTGGGCTGCAAAATTACTGCAGATGTTCCAGCACAATAATGACTTGGTGCCTGAACAAACTGTAGACTTGTTTTTGGACCATCTCTGACTTTTCAACATCGTTTCACATAGTACTTTAACAGTAGTTAATGAACAAGATTGTACAAGTCCAGCCCACACCTGAGTTCCACCACTGTTTGCTTGTGAGTGGGTCAAATTTTCATACAAGCCTCCAGGTAGTCTCTGTCCCACAAAATCAAAGTGTTCAAAGTTCGGACTTAGCCAATTAGGCTCAATATGCATAGGTCCCAATGCAAAGGCTTTTGACCTTCCAAGCCACACATAGCCCAATAGTCATATAATGTTGCCTGCTAGGTTCCTAACAAGCCTACTGTTTTGGTCATCAGAGGCATTAGCAAAAACAGCTGATTTATCAAGGCCCTAACAGGCTGGTGGCATTGGGTTGATGGGCTACATTTTTTGTTTAGCGGATAAAGAATTGTGCAGGCCTAATCTGAGGCCTGATATGTAACTTTTTGTTGACATGAGCTTTACATCCTGTTTACTGACGTCTAAGCAAATATCTCTCTTGAGTAGCAAAATGTTGGTCTTCAAGTAAGTTTCACTCTTCAGATATTCCTCAAGCATTTGGGAAGACACCCAATTGCTCTTTCAGGACTGAAGCTGATGTAAAATTGGCATGCACATAGCAACTCAAAAGAGGCTTTTAAGACACCAGGCATAAGATCTGTGACAATAACAAATAGCACATGGAGCTGCCAGCAGGACAATTTTACATTGCAAAATCATCTCCTGTTCTTTGCCTCATACCCATTCCATCTCCATGAATGAGGTTTGCAGTAAGTGATGTCAGTTAAATACTGCAGGGTAACAAGATCCCAGCTAACTTCAGGTGAATTTTTGGCACCTGGCAATACTCGTTTGTAATAAATTCCCTTTTAGATCATAACCTTGAATAATTCAAGGCAGCATATGTGCCTTAGAACTGTCTCCTTCTTGGCTTGGTTTGCCACCTCCTCCATCTGCTCCTTTGTTTTTTCCTGCTTTCAGTCTTCTCGCTACTGCTCACTTGCAAAATCATTCTTTCTTGTCAATTACTGTTGTAGTTCTGCTGGGTATTTGAAAGAATGGTCTTGGCTGTCCTCGACAATCATTTTTAAACGTGCATCTTATGTGAAGACTTAAAGGGGATGAATAAAGAGGGCAAGAAATGAGGAGGGGGTTATGTTATATAGGGCCAGCCTACCATTTCTGTACACTTGCAGTCTTAATCTATATTTTGACTTGGATGCCGCTTTTAGATAGAGATGCTACTAGTATCAAATGTTTGTGGGGACTATGAACATTTTATCACCTGAGGGCAAACTAATATAGATCGCACCTGAATTGCTTCCCTGTGGCTTTGTACAGAACCAGCCATGGGCCTCAAGTGTTCAGAGTGCGGTAGGCAAACTCAGTTTCCTGCCAGTAACAATATTGAAAGGAGATAACAGAACCAAACAGCATTTGACCATTTGATTCCAAGCATTTGGCTTGGGGAGGTCACAAGCAGTTGAAGAAGAAGAAGAAGAAGAGGAAGAGGAAGAGGAAGAGGAGGAGGAGGAGGAGGAGGAGGAGTTTGGATTTGATATCCCGCCTTTCACTCCCCTTCAGGAGTCTCCAAGCGGCTAACATTCTCCTTTCCCTTCTTCCTCCACAACAAACACTCTGTGAGGTGAGTGGGGCTGAGAGACTTCAGAGAAGTGTGACTGGCCCAAGGTCACCCAGCAGCTGCATGTGGAGGAGCGGAGACGCGAACCCGGTTCCCCAGATTACAAGTCCACTGCTCTTAACCACTACACCACACTGGCTCTCTGCAGGCCTGCTCTAGATTTGCTTGCACCCTACATTGTGTGGAAACAGAAGGATTTCAGAGGTTTTTTCCTCCCCCACCATTTTCCTTCTCCCCTACCAGTGATTAATTCAGGTGGAAAGAGAGGCTGAGCCTCATCACTATGAGCCTTTGCAGACTTTGACCTTGCTTTTTCATATTACAGTGGTACCTTGGGTTAAGTACTTAATCCGTTCCAGAGGTCCGTTCTTAACCTGAAACTGTTCTTAACCTGAAGCACCACTTTAGCTAACGGGGCCTCCTGCTGCCAGAGCACGATTTCTGTTCTCATCCTGAAGCAAAGTTCTTAACCCGAGGTACTATTTCTGGGTTAGCGGAGTCTTTAACCTGAAGCATATGTAACCTGAAGCCTATGTAACCCGAGGTACCACTGTACTATTATTTTGGCAATCTCCTTCAAAGGGGTGTATGATTGAAGATTATGTTTTGACCAAAAAAAAAAAAAGTACAGGTAAAGGACCCCTGACAGTTAAGTCCAGTCACAGACAACTCTGGGGTTGCAGCGCTCATCTCGCTTTACTGGCCGAGGGAGCCGGTGTTTGTCCACAGGTTTTCTAGGTCATGTGGCCAGCATGACTAAGCCGCATCTGGCGCAACGGAACACCAAAACCAGAGTAGCGCACGGAAACGCCGTTTACCTTCCTGCCGAAGCGGTACCTATTTACCTACTTGCACTGCGTGCTTTCAAACTGCTAGGTTGGCAGGAGCTGGGACCGAGCAACAGGAGCTCACCCCGTCACGGGGATTCAAACCGCCGACCTTCTGATCGGAAGCCCAAGAGGCTCAGTGGTTTAGACCACAGCGCCACCCGCGTATGTTTTGACAAAATATGCTACAAATACCTTGGACACGGGAAGTGGATAGCCTCAGTCTGGACCTATATACTAATTCATCTCCAAACTTTTTTTGGGGGAGGAGGTGTTGTGTGTGGTGATCCACAAGGAGAATATTTGCCTCACAGTTCTTAGGTTGCCAGTTCAAGATTTGCTGTGGATTTGAGTTCTGGATACTGTGCCATGCCTGAATCCAGATGGCCATTCCCCATGACTAACTATGCGTGCACAATACATGTAGAGGGGCTAATGGCTCCCGGGTAGAGCAGCTGTTTGCATGCAAGAATCATAGGTTCAATTTCTGGCATCACCAGATGTTAGGCTGGGAAAGACACCTGCCTGATACACCTGAGAGCTCCTGCCAGATCAGGGTGGGCAGCAGCGCTATGTGAGATGGACCATTAGTCTGACTTAGAATCATAGAATCCTAGAGTTGGAAGAGACCACAAGGGCCATCGAGTCCAACCCCCTGCCAAGCAGGAAACACCATCAGAGCACTCCTGACATATGGTTGTCAAGCCTCTGCTTAAAGACCTCCAAAGAAGGAGACTCCACCACACTCCTTGGCAGCAAATTCCACTGTCAAACAGCTCTTACTCTCAGGAAGTTCTTCCTAATGTTTAGGTGGAATCTTCTTTCTTGTAGTTTGGAACCATTGCTCCGTGTCCGCTTCTCTGGAGCAGCAGAAAACAACCTTTCTCCCTCCTCTATGTGACATCCTTTTATATATTTGAACATGGCTATCATATCACCCCTTAACCTCCTCGACTTGGTCTAGGCCAGCCAGTATTTGCCATATGGGTAATAATGGCAAAGTATACCTTGTACAGATTGGGCACTACAACCTGGTCAGTTTAACCAGTGTCCTTTTTCTGCATGTCTCGTCTTTACTAAACCAAGCATGCAGATGAGCTGGCAGGGATTGGTTGGGCTTTGGCTACTGTCACAATCATTACTGTGACTTGAGTGAAACCATGACAACGCCAGTTGCTGGCTTGCTAGGCAGTTGGGTCAATATGAAGGTCAGCCGTGTCATGTAAAAGAGGTTGATCTCCAAAGACAGTACGAGTGGATCAGACAGTAGGAGGACAGGTTAAGGCTATGTGTGTCATTTCTGTGAACCACTCTGGATAATGTTTTAGGCTACATTGCACCTTTTCGAATTTCATTGAGACCTTCCTCGCAATTGTCACTTCTCTGATACCTATATGATATGAGAGAGAGAGAGAGAGGAATCCTAGACTTGTTCTTTGCTTAGTCTTGAAACTAGATAGTTTTTTTTCTTAAAGAAATCAAGGTACCTACGAAACAAGCCACATGTGTGAAGAGTTGACTCTCTCCTGCTTTATACGGAAAGCACCCACAGTAGGGTGCTTCTAAAGACTGTTAAGAACAAATACAGTGGTGCCCCACAAGACGAACGCCTCGCAAGACGAAAAACCCGCTAGACAAAAGGGTTTTCCATTTTGGAGGCGCTTCGCAAAACGAATTTCCCTATGGGCTTGCTTCGCAAGACAAAATGTCTTGCGAGTTTTTCCAACTTTTTCCCCCTTCCCCCCCTTTTTCTAAGCCTCTTATCCGCTAAGCTGATAAGCCGCTTAACAGCTGATCGCTAAAAGCCGCTAATAGCGATAAGCCGCTAAGCCGTCAATGGGCTTGCTTCGCAAGACGAAAAAACCGCTAGACGAAGAGACTCGCGGAACGGATTCTTTTCGTCTTGCGAGGCACCACTGTATTGTTAGCTCAGATTTTACCCAAGTAGCTTGTTGGCCTATTTTAGGTATTGTGTATATTGCTGAATTTTTGTTTGCAGTTCATTTTGATTTTATATATATTTTAATACGTGATTTTTCATGTTTATAACATTTTAGTGTTGTAATTATATTCTCTAAACCACTTCAGGACCCTTGGTTGGGAAGCAGTGTATAAATAGTTTTAATAAGTAAAGTTGGGATGGAGCAGGTGCTGGAGGAAACCCCAAAATACTTCTGCTGGTATCAGCCAGGTCCTCTTTTTCCTTCATAAAATGCTCAAAATATTACTTATTCTTGATTCACAGCTAACAAAAAAGAAGCGTTTTATGAAAAAAAATTTGGTCAGTATGTTTCTAGCTCACGTGTTCTTATCAAAGTTAGAAAAGTTATTGACTTTTATTTTAAGTTAACTTTTTGTTCCAGTGTAATAAAAATGACCACATTAAAAACTCAGGTCATAACAATGCCTCAGTGACCGTTTCTGGCTTCAAACAATGTCATTTTGAAGTATGTGGGGAAATCTTGCTTCAGAATTACTGCTATATGGAACTGTCTTGGTAGATTGATAATAGCATCCACTAAATTCAGCAAGATTTTAATATAGAGACATGTCTAAAAGCTGCATAAAAGCAGTTATAGTAGTAAGAATTTTCATAGTGTTCATGCCACTCTCACTTTCCTTGCCATTTCTTAAGACCTCCTTCTGTTAATGCTTAAAATTCCTCAGGGTACCTTTTGTTATATTTTTATCCTACCAAGATTTGCTTTGCATATTATTTCAGCTGAAGCCCAAGACTTTATAGAATCCTTATGACATCAGTGAAATGCGAGACAATAGCAGTTTTTACACTTTGGTAGCAATTATAATGATACACTGCGACGTCAGAAGGCTTCTTGTATGCCCCAACCGCATTGAAATAGTTTCCCTCGATTTCTGCACATACTGAATACAGCCCACCACCCTGAAATCAGCCCCTGGCTGAAGGCTATAGACTTCTCTAACTCAGGAACCAAAAGAAATACATGCTTTGAAATACTGTATGCTCAGAGAACAAGCTGATTTGATAGGAAACGATAGCTGACTATTTTGGATATTCCACAGAGCATCCTAATTAGGGTCCCCCCCCCCAGCTATGAAGTGGTTTAAGGCAAATTATGAAAAAAATAACACAAGAAAATAAAAAGCAAAGGTAGTCAGGTTGGCTCGTATGAAAACTTAGAAAGCTCATCACAAGGGCTACTTTTATATTATTATTTTTTATAAATATTTATTTTGGTTTTATGTAATAAAACAAATATTACAATCAAACAAAACAACAGAAAAATACAGTAAAAAACAAGATAAAAAAACAGTATAAAAACATATAACAGAAAAAGTAAAAAAGAACAAAAATTAAAGAAAAATTAGTTTTTTAATTCTTATCTTTATAACCCTCTTTCCTGACTTCCTCACATCTCCCTTTCCTGCGTTCCCCTTTACTCAATCAAATTTAGCAGCTCCTTACCCTTTTTCAAATCTTAATCAATATTATACATTCCAACCTATTATGTCTTCTATTTCCCCTTTCTTTTTAAATACATTCTTGCATATTCTTTGTAACTTAGTCCCGTATATCCTTTGTTTAGTTTCGACATAATTTTACTCTGGTCTTACCCTTTTTTCTTAAAACATTTTTACATATTTCTTTTTACTATGTCACTGATGCCATATTATCTTTATATCCAACATCATTTTAACATTCAAACATTTTGCAATGTTTTTGAAGATATTCTTTGAACTTCTTCCAGTCCTCTTCCACCGACTCTTCTCCCAGGTCTTGAATTCTGCCAGTCATTTCTGCCAATTCCATATAGTCTATCACTTGCATCTGCCATTCTTCCAGAGTGGGCAAATCTTGTGTCTTCCAATACTTTGCGATAAGTACAAGGGCTACTTTTATAAGGCCAACCAAAACATCACAACATGGTGAGCAAGGTTTTGAGAAAGCGAGGAGGAAGAAGAAAAAAGAAAAATATGGCTTCATGTTAAAGCCATACTTTCTACCTTGGTTTCAGTTTCAAGATGGTGTATGGGAAGAGGGTTAATAGACTAGTCACTCCTGGCTGCTATGCACGTTTCAGGTTACACCTAGGGGTGCTGGGATGAAAAACTATTTTGAAAATATGCAATCTAGCAGTTTTGCTTACTTAAAAAAAAAAAAAAAGATTTCTAGCTTTTCTCATGCCAAGAGAGTGGGGTGGAAGGCAACAGTTGTTGTTTTTCAAAGTAAATTCAATGAAACAAAATGCCCACTAAGTACAAGTACTATGTCTAAATTCTTTTGAATATGTTCAGTCTGAGATTTAGTGTGCATATACAGAAGGTCATCTGGTACAATTATCCTAGCTTGTACCATTTCATAGTATGAGATGCTAAATTCCGTATTTGAATGCTCTTCTCCCTAACATCTAGTTTTCTACATGCAAGGAGCATTTTTAAATGGCAAACCGGTGAGCATTCAACAATTGCAGTCTCCCATCACTACCACCCCACGGCCACCCAACACACAGCTGAAATCTGAAATGATGCTGTCTGGAAATTGATGTTGGTGTTGAATTGGACTTAGGCTTTGGCTAGCATGCTGTGGAAAGTTAGTCACACATGGCAGACAAGAGCATCTGCTGGTTCCTCTCCCTTTACCAACCTCCAGTCCAGCCGCTGTATCAAATGTCTGCCATTTCTGAACATGGCGAGACATTATTTTAAGGTACCTCAATCCCACTTTTCCAATTGTCAGTTCTACGGTTTAAATAAGAATCAGTTTCTGAGCAAAATAATCTTGAGCTGATCACCTAAGGATTCATTAGCAAAATATGTCCTCCCCAATTTAGTGCTGGTACTGGAATCTGAAATTCGTTTTTTTCAGCTAGTCTATAAACTATTTGCTTTCCGAGGGTGAATGTTTATTATGTAAGCCATATGCATTTCAGCTCAACTGAGCCTTCCTGAGGGGTTTATCCTGCTCCCTTTCTTATAAGCTGCTCAAAGCTGTGCCCTGTAAGGTCCCTTAAAATGGATGGTCTTTGAGCATCTTATAAGGAAACAGGTGAAATAAGCCACTGAAAAAGACTCACTGGAGCCATAACACCACTTCTTCTTCTTCTTCTTCTTCTTCTTCTTCTTCTTCTTCTTCTTCTTATTATTATTATTATTATTATTATTATTATTATTATTATTTATTCTTTTCCAGTCTCTCTGATCTATACTTCCCTCACTTTTTGTTTTCATTTGTTTTCATTTGCATTTGTAAGATGCAAAACTGAGCTGCTGAGGATGTGAGAAATTTAATTTTAAAAAGACCTTGATATCCCAAGGCCATTGCCTGGTTTCATTCCCATGTTTGCGGCAGTGGCTTTATTTCTGCTCGTTCTTAATAGTGTTGATGACAACTACACAGGTCCCTTGGGCTTTGCTACTGTTGTGTTCAATTACAGACGGAAGGTCTGATTATCAGAAATGCTGTTCAGTCACAGCTGCAGTGAGGATGAATGGAAATTGAAGGTGCCACGAACCCCTGAAAACGAGGCCCCTGACACTACTCATTTATTTTAATGACTCAGGCCTAACTTGTAGATTTGAATACAATGACTTTCATAACTCCCCTTGAGAGTCCAGCTTTGAAAAATAATGAAATGTTATTGGGCCCAGACTATTAAATTAACTTGCACCCTAACCACATCTCTAGGAGAAATTGATTGGATTTCAATCCATCTGACTTGATAATTAAAACTTGCATTTATAATTTAACTTTGTAATTGGAACATGGCACCGTTAGAAAGGTTTTGGGCCTCTGTTCTGTGAGGGCATCCTGGTGATTAAAGTAACAGATTGTAAAATGGTTTAGTAACAACCGTGGGAGAGGTAAGGTCCAAACACCAACCATAAGCAAGAATAGCAACTATATCTCAAAGATCATGCCATTTCCAAGTCCAGTTGCCCCACTGACCAATCCAGCTGACCATCACTATGCCAAACGCCCCTCCAAAATAATTTGTGTAGATCTTGTTATCCCCCCCAAAAAACAGATGGGCAATAAATCTAGTTTCTAATCTGTACCTTTTTGGAATGTGAGTTGGGGGGTACAAATGCATGAAGAATACTCTTTAAAAATCCCTGAACAAAGAACAGTAGAATGTCAAAGAGAAGACTAGGGTTGGTCTCTCCTCTATAACATCTGGTTTTGTGTGTACAGGGATTTTATCATATGAACTGAGAGTATTCAACCACGTGAGCTCCCACCTGTGGTCTGAAGAGGTACATAACCTAGAAGCAGATGGCCATTGCACCATCACTGCTTGTGAGAATTAGGCCCTGGTTCAGGAGGCACATTGGCCATCTCTGCCCTAGTTTAGGTAGATGGAAGAACTATGAGGTGACCCTTCAACATGTAGTAGAGCCCACCAAGAGGGTGAGCTGCTCCAAAGGCCTGCTTTGCTGTTGGATCTTAGGACTTGTATCTGGTTCCATAAATTCCATAAATTTTGAGGAGCCTCAAAAAAGGAATAAACTTGTGATAAGGTGAAATGTACAGTTGTAGATTCAGGTATCTGAAGAAGTGTGCATGCACACAAAAGCTTATACCAAGAACAAACTTAATTGGTCTCTAAGGTGCTACTGGACAAGTTATTTTTTTATATATATTTATACAGTTGTAGTTTAAGAAATTACACTTTAAAGGGTGTATATTTTTAGAGCTCACCCTATTTTTTGCTGTTTTTGTAATTCTAAGTTTTGTTTTTTTAAAAAACACCCTTTTAATGTTGTATTTTATATTGTTATAACCTGCCCTGGGAATTTAGGGCGAAGAATGGGTTATTAAATTAAAACAACCAGCACTTTTTTTCCCCAGAAGAGGTGGTGCCATTTGTTTAGTAATTCTCAAATTGCTCTGACCTGTTCACTCACTGCTTATTACCTCAAGCCACTTAATTATATTGTTGCTGTATATTATTCTAGGCGGAGCTCCTCGTCAAACACATATTAATACTTTTTTGTTTTAATTTATTCATATTTAGCAAGTGAGACCTGCAATGATTTCCACCCAATGTTCTTCACGCACGACAGGTCATTTGAAGAGTTCTTCTGCATTTGCATCCAGCTGCTGAATAAGACATGGAAAGAGATGAGAGCAACTTCCGAAGACTTCAACAAGGCAAGATTTTGGGAAGGGTAGCATTTGGAAGCAAAGCTGCTTTGTTTTCTTGTTTTCCACCTAATATGATTTCATATGTGTCTCTGGACTAGTTTTGAAGGTGATTGAAATGTAAAAGGGAACATACTACCATATGTGGTAAATTGGTAAATAGGAACATACTACCATATGTGGTGGTCCTGTCTAGAGATACAAAGATTTTGGAATATGATTTATGAAGAGATAAAGAGATCGATAAAAACTACATTTAGCAAGAAACCGGAAGAATTTTTACTAGGAATGCTTTCAGATACTATTCCCAAAAATAAAACTAGGCTATTTATGTATGCAACATCAGCAGCAAGGGTTATAGTGGCACAACACTGGAAAGATAAAAATACACCCACTAAAGAGGAATGGGTAGTCAAATTGTGCGAGTACTTGGAGCTCGCAAAGCTGACAGATGCAATAAGAGATAAACCTAAAAAATTGGTGAAAGAAGAATGGGAATGTTTAAATAATTATTTAGGGTACAAGGGCTCAACAAGAAAGACCTGGTTATGTTTAGAATGATACCGCATAGAGAAATGCTCTCTGATACCAAGATGAGGGATTCCTTTGGAATGCAGATAGAGAGAATTGATAAGAATAATGATCTGTTGCGAGCTTGACGGAAGTGTACAATAGATGAGCTTTCTTGCTTTGGCTCATCTTCCTTTTTTCTTTTTCTTTTTTTTCTATTTTTCTCTTTTCTTTTCTTTTATCTTTCCCATAGTTGCTTATGTTCTGCGTCATGTACTTCCATATTTTTTGTAGTTTTTTTCATTACTATTAAGGAATTTTCCTTTGTAATTTTGGTTGTCTATATTTATATGTACTTGTTTAAAGCAAAATAAAAGTTAAAAAAAGAAAGAAATGTAAAAGGCGAAAAATTTATACGATCTGAAGAGAAACCAGAGTTTTGAATTAGCTTTTAGTACCCATAGACCAAATTCATCTAAAAAAGAAGAATAAGGCCTAATTTAACCCCAGAGTTTGGAGAAAGTGTGATAAAACGTTTGTGAGGGAAAACAAGATTTCAAAATTGCTAGCACTGTTTCCACCTTTAAAATTCTAAATAATTGTGGGGAGATAGCTGAGGCTCCAATACTTTGGCCACCTCATGAGAAGAGAAGACTCCCTGGAAAAGACCCTGATGTTGGGAAAGATGGAGGGCACAAGGAGAAGGGGACGACAGAGGACAAGATGGTTGGACAGTGTTCTCGAAGCTACGAACATGAGTTTGACCAAACTGCGGGAGGCAGTAGAAGACAGGAGTGCCTGGCGTGCTCTGGTCCATGGGGTCATGAAGAGTCGGACCCGACTAAACCACAATAGTCTTTTATGTGGCATATTATTCTAATGTGTTGAAACATTGACAGACCTATGCTTCATTTAAGCATATGGATGAGCTCAGCAGTTGAAATGTTCAGTAATGCATTACATAGTTTTAGCATTATAAGTTAATATCTCAGAAGAGATTTGAGCAGGGATAGGGATAACTCCCCTACTGGAGTTAGGCAGGGTCTTCAACTTGCAATGTCCTCTCCAGAAGGGAGGAGTCATCCCATCTCTCTCTGGACTGCTACAAGGGATGGTTGGGTCTTTGTCTCTCTATGTGTGTGGAGCAAAACACTTGCTTCAGTGCTTGTTTTGTGTGGATTTTCCCTTTGTTAGTCCTTTTCTTCACCCTGTTTGCTGGATCATCTTTCTGAGTGAGTTTTTTCACTGTGTTTTCCTGTTGGCTGCCTCCGCCCCCCAGTTTCTTCATTTCTACTTCATTCTCTTCATGTCCCCCTTTCCCGTTGGTCTGGGGAAGGGAAAAGTGTGGGGGCAACTGGATTCTGCCCCGATTGCTGGGCAGGCACAGGAGGAGCCCACAAGGCGACAGGGCCAGGAGCTTGTGTTTCCCATCTTTTTCTTTAAAAAAGGGAGCTTTTATGCGACCAATATCTCTTTTCAAAGCAAACATCAGAGGGAATCTTTAGCAGAATGGATGCATTGGAAAAGGAAATTTCTAATGTGAATGCCATAACTGGTACACTGGCTGGGTTAGTGGAGACAGGGATTTCGGTGTCTCTATTAACCTCTTTCTTATATCATGGATGTTGGCTTATATGATGGAGGCATCATCCATATTGTTTTATTGGTACTGTTGCTGCGGGTTTGTCGGGTCTTGGGCTAGAACAGCTAACTTACATTGAATTGAATAAAATGTCTATGCAGCTACTTCACAAAGAGATATAATCTTTCAAGTCGGTCTGTTCTGGGTGGCTGAGAAGAAAACTTGACTTTCATGATTGTGCCTTGTTTGGAAGGAGTAGAAGACACGGTCTAGGGTTCGGATCCAACAACAAGCGACGCTTCATGGCTACTCATTCATTGCAAGCCATTAACCGCATCTTAGCATAATGTATAAACTAGACAATTGTTAGCATTGGTTTCTTGTTTCAATCCTTCTCATCCTTAAGATCGGTTTTTCATTTCAGCAAGCTTACTGTATATATTTAACTGCCACTTCCATATATTTTCTTATCCCTGCGTGATGTGCGTGTGAGAGAGAGAGAGAGAGAGAGAGAGAGAGAGAGAATGTTAATCCGATGTGAGATTGTATAGCAATTACAGTGTATTGGATTTTAGCTCTTGGGACCCAAATATCTTCCCGAAAGCTACTCAGCCAGCTTTCGTCTTTAATCATAACAGAAGAAGGAAGAGCTCTTTCATTTAATTTTTCATTAATGAAAGTAAATTGTATATTCTAATCTAGAGGTAGCAGGAGTTTTTCAGCTGGCTGAAGCTGCTGAACACATTGAGGGCTTTCTCTGCTGGAGGACAATTATAGTTCTTCGATGGTTTGACTGTCAACTTCTCCACTAGGTCACCTATTTTTTATTCCCAATGCTGTAATAAATGGAAGAAATCTTAGTTGAATTTTTCTAAATAAAATGTACAGTCTGAACCACTTTATAAGGAATATTGTAGAGAGGTTCATTAAATTTTCTACCTTTGAAATTGAATTTTTAAACCCCCCTTCACAAAGTTTATTTTCTTTATCCAGGTTGGTGCTATTACAGTAATATGAACTAGACAGAGGCATGTAACTTTGCTCCCTATTAGGATCTCTCCTTTTTACTGAGCATTCAGTATGCTCATGATGTTATTGAGGTGATCAGTGCCATTTTTCTAGAAAAAGAGGTGCCAGAACTCACCATGAACACCTCCCTCGTTCTCTTAGAATGGCAATGGCGCCCACCTGAGAGGTGCTGGAACTGAGTTCCTGTGAGTTCCCCCTGAAAAAAAGCCCTGGAGGCGATTATACATGATCACACTTTCAAGACCATTGGCACTTACAAATGTTTTGAGGTGCACGTACTGAATTATTTGCAATACATACATGCCTGTAATTTCCTCCTAACTCTTCCATGCCACAAGTGTTCTACAAAGTGTCCCTCCAGAGAGCAATAATATGGTAACACTGGGAAACTATCACCGAACATCTAATTTGTGGGCGGTCTGACATAAATACACCACTATTGCACGATTATTGCACCTTTGGCATGTTAGAAATAAAACCCCAGTCTGGAAGGGCCCTTGGAGGTAAGTTAGTGTTCTTGCTTAACCTATGCTTTTGCTATGTAACCCAAATTTAGTTCTTTTCACTAGTTCCGTTTTATTTTGGCGTACCTGGATGCATGAATTATTCATACCATTTAGGTATTATAGGAGAACAAAAATGCAGCTGGTTGTCTGCAACCATTAAACTTTTTTCTTCTGTATAGAAAGTTGTAAAAGATTTTCCATGCATATTGAAGGTGCCCTAAGAGATTATTTTACTATCCCAGTTTTACAGAAGGTGGTAAGTCTGTGGATTTCATAAACACAGTATTTCCAGTCACTGAAGTTTGCAGTTGGCGTGTGTGGACATTTTTCCTTCATAATTTTGGCTAGGAGGTTGCATCTGTCCTTAAAAAAAAAATATTATTTAATCATTTTTTCAATACAAACAACAACCGCAAAAGACACAACAAAAACCATAATAACACTAATAACACAATTTGACAATTCAGATTTGAGTACTGATATACCTATGACTGCACCTTTTTAACAATATTTCCCCTCCTCTCCTCCCCCTACTTCTCACCACTGTCCGCCTTATCGCTTAAATATTCCTTCCAGATTTCTTCATATTTATCCATTCTTAATTTGCATCGACATGCAATTCATTCATATGTAGCTAGTCTGTCCATATTATCAATCCATGTGCTCAATGGAATCTTTTTGCGGCTCTTCCAATTCATTAAAACAAGTTTTTTTGCTTCTAATATAGCACGGTACATCCATATATTTTTTTGACCCCTTGTAATCTCCCACGTTTCGGGAGTATAATTTAGATTTAAATTCAATTCGCCTAAATAACAATTTCTTTTTATTACTCTTGCTATAAATGTCCTCACCTTGAACCAAAATGATCTTATCATCGGACAATTAATCATCATATGTACCAAGTTCGCACTCCCACATCTCCAGCAGTTGTCTGCACTTGTTATTTTCCTCTGGTATAGTTTTGCGGGAGTTCAGTGGACTCTGAATATTATTTTCTGCTGAATAAGTCTTAGATCCATAGAGGCTATTTCTGTTGATTTTATACTTGACTCCCATATATCATTTGTTATCTGTACCCCTAACTCTTCACTCCAATTTTGTCTATCATATTCTAAATCCTATTTCTTTCCGTTGAGTAGGGTTTTATATAGTGCAAGTGTAGAGTTCTTTGTTTTTGTTGCAGAAATTAAATCTTGTAGCAGCATGGGTGTTTCCGATGCTTCTGTAGCGTCAGGGCCAAACTGCCTTTCCAACATACAGTGGTGCCTCGCAAGACGAAATTAATTTGTTCCGCGAGTTTTTTCATCTTGCGATTTTTTCGTCTTGCGATGCACGGACTTTGGAAAAGCTTCAAAAATCACCAAAGTCTTCAAAAACCTCAAAAAAGGCTACCACACGGCGTGCTATGAGTTGCTCCTCGAAGTGAATGCACGGTTTTAAGAAAAAGGAAACAAACTTGCAAGGCAAAGGAAACAAACTTGCAAGACGTTTTCGTCTTGCGAAGCAAGCCCATAGGAAAATCCGTCTTGCGAAGCAGCTCAAAAAACGAAAAACTCTTTCGTTTTGCGAGTTTTTCGTCTTACGAGGCATTCGTCTTGCGAGGTACCATTGTATGTTTCAATTGGATGTATTGCCATTGTGTTTCACTGGTTAATCCATACTTCACTTGCAAAGTCTTATGTTCCACAAATTTGTAATTTTCATCAATTAATTGATTCAATGTCAAAATACATTTTTTCATCCAAAGTATTATTTGATCTGCAATTTTAAATTTTGGGTTGGCCCATATTGTTAATTTCTCATGCTGATAGGGGTCATCCTTATTATTTTTATTTATATTCATCCAAATTTTTATAGGTGCTTTAATAGTCTCCAGGATAATAGGATATTTCATAAAATTGGAGCCGAGTTTAGTCCACCCTACAAGAGGTTCCAAGAAACTATATTTGAGAGTAGCCCAATTGGGATTCTTGCTAGCTCTCCAATCGTTAGTCTTACTCAGCAGGTAGGCCTGGTGATATAGTTCCAGATTTGGGAGACCAGAGCCACCTTCCTTAGTTGGAAGTTGCATTTTATGTAGTGATATTTTTGGTGGCTTTGTACCCCATAGGCACGATCTAAATAGTTGATTTATTTTTTGGAAGTAAAATTTGGGAATATGTATTGGAAACCCTCTAAGAATGTATAAAAGCTTTGGAACAACATTCGTTTTGAGGACATTAACCTTTCCCCAAAGGGAAAGGTTTAGAGGTCCTCACCTTTCAGTATCAAAAGAAATCTCAATTATAATTTGATTCAAATTTAATTTTACAATTTGGTCTATATCTGATGAAATCATTATGCCCAAATATTTAATAAAGTCTTTGTACATCCGAAATTGATGGTTTCTATACAATGTAGCCCTTGGCCCAATTGGTAAAATCTCTGATTTTGTCCAATTTATAGAATATCCCAATTTTCTGTCAAAGGTTTTTATTTTCTCCATAATTTTTGGAATTGTATCTTCTGGTTTTGTAATAAATAAAAGGATATCATCCACAAATAATACAATTTTGTAATTATCTTTGTTGTGTTTTACACCCTTGATATGCTCATAGGTTGCATCTGTCCTGAACCAGCTGATAAAGAAATAGTGCAGAATTGTTCAGCAGTATAAAGCGGGAGAACATTTTACCTGTTTGGCCTCAGGGAGTGAATTAGTGTAGCTAAATTTAAAATTAAAAGGTTTTCAGGGTATCTTTTCTCAAAATATTTTAAAATTAGAATGGTAGGGCGACGGCAAGCTTTTTCTTTTTCATTGCCACCTCTCATTAACAGTGAGAATAATCCATCAATATTTTTATTTTTATTTTGTTTTCATTGATATAATACACATACGAAAAACACAGAGACTACAGCAGGATGTAGTGGTCATCCCCTCACTGCTCTAGTGGTATCAGAGTGTAATTCTCTTTTTTTTTAAAAAAAAATGATATTTATTAAGTTTCAAATAAACACATATAAACACAAATAAAAACAACAATAAAAACATACAAAAACCAACAAACAAAATCAAAACAAGTATACATTCAAACCTTATTTCACCTAATTTCTTAGAGGGTATTAAACCTAATTTCACCGACCTCACACCTCCCCCTTCTGTATTCTAATCTCATTTATCTTATCAGCAAATCCATTCCCATATTTCCCATAGTTTTTGTTAATTCTATTCTTTTTCCTTAATCAACGCCCCTGCAAACCACTAATTTTTAAACCCATATCTTTTTAGCTTTCATTAATTTTGTAATGTTTATTAAGATAGTCTTTGAACTTCTTCCAATCTTCTTCCACTGTCTCTTTGTCCTGGTTTCGGATTCTGCCAGTCATCTCCGCCAGTCCCATGTATTCTGTCATCTTCATCTGCCATTCTTCCAGGGTGGGTAGATCTGGAGTCTTCCAATACTTTGCGATAAGGATCCTTGCTGCTGTAGTAGCATACATAAAAAAAGTTCTGTCCTTCTTTAGCACCACATGGCTTACCATACCCAGGAGAAAGGCCTCTGGTTTCTTCAGAAAAGTATATTTAAATATTTTTTTCATTTCATTATATATCATTTCCCAGAAAGCCTTAATCCTTTGGCAGGTCCACCAGAGGTGAAAAAAGGTACCTTCATTTTCTTTACATTTCCAACATTTGTTATCTGATAAGTTGTAAATTTTAGCAAGCTTGACTGGGGTCATGTACCACCTATAGATCATTTTCATTATATTCTCTCTCAAGGCATTACATGCCGTGAATTTCATACCGGTGGTCCACAACCTTTCCCAGTCAGCAAACATAATGTTATGACCAATATCTTGTGCCCACTTAATCATAACTGATTTAACTGTTTCATCCTGTGTATTCCATTTCAGCAGCAAGTTATACATTTTTGACAAATTCTTAGTTTTGGATTCTAACAACTCTGTTTCCAATTTTGATTTTTCCACCTGAAAGCCAATTTTCCTATCCAACTTATAGACCTCCAGTATTTGATAATAATGAAGCCAGTCTCGCACTTTGTCTTTTAGATTTTCAAAACTCTGCAATTTCCATTTATCACCCTCCTGTTCTAAAATTTCACAATATTTTGGCCATTTAGCCTCCATATTAAGTTTTTTCAAAGCTTTTGCCTCCATTGGTGACAGCCACCTTGGAGTTTTGTTCTCCAGCAGATCTTTATATTTAATCCAGACATTATACAATTCTTTCCTGACAATGTGGTTTTTAAAACCTTTATGAGCCTTAACCTTGTCATACCACAAATATGCATGCCACCCAAAGAAATTGTTAAATCCTTCCAAATCCAAAATGTCTGTATTCTCGAGAAGCAGCCAGTCCTTTAACCAGCAAAAAGCTGCTGATTCATAATAAAGTTTCAAATCTGGCAGGGCAAATCCCCCTCTTTCTTTTGCATCAGTTAAGATTTTAAATTTTATCCTGGGCTTTTTGCCCTGCCAGATAAATTTAGAAATATCTTGCTGCCAACCCTTGAAACAGTCCATCTTGTCCACAATTTGCAAAGTTTGAAACAAAAACAACATTCTAGGCAATACATTCATCTTTATAACTGCTATTCGACCAGACAAGGAAAGCTTCAAATTTGACCAAGGGTTTAATTCTCATAATTGTTCTCCATACAGGATAAAGGGTTGTGCTCATGGAGACAGAGAGAGAGTTTAATGTTCAGAAGGGCAGTTTAACCCATAGGGAACGGGTTATATGCACGATTTCAACCACATAAGGCATCAAGTGTCTATATTCAGAAGGTTATAATATCCAAATCTGCAAGAATGATTTTGGCAGTTTGTCCTTAAGTCCGGTTTCATTGATATATGAAATAAATAGCCAGCAAATGACAAGAAATCACTTTAGTTTCTCTTTAAGCAAGATACTAATTGCATAATGTTGGTATCTGTGTTTTTTTTTTTTTTTATTTCGGTTTTTTAGTCTTTGTCCAATGTATTCAGTTATTCACTTTAACTATAACTGCAACTTCATGGCTTTGAAAAATATTTCTCCTGTTACGTAAATCCTTAGCCAAGCCTATGTACAGGAAGTTTAAGCAGCTGACGTGCTCTGGTCCAGGGGGTCACGAAGAGCAAGGGTAAAGGGACCCCTGACCATCAGGTCCAGTCGTGACCGACTCTGGGGTTGCGCGCTCATCTCGCTGTATAGGCCGGGAGCCGGCGCTTGTCCGCAGACAGCTTCCGGGTCACGTGGCCAGCGTGACTAAGCCGCTTCTGGCGAACCAGAGCAGCACATGGAAACGCCGTTTACCTTCCCGCCGGAGAGCGGTCCCTATTTATCTACTTGCACTTTGAGGTGCTTTTGAACTGCTAGGTTGACAGGAGCTGGGACCAAACAACGGGAGCTCACCCCGTTGCGGGGATTCGAACCGCCGACCTTCCGATCGGCAAGTCCCGAAGAGTAGAACACTACTAAACAGCAGCAACAATGCCTTATGCTACTTCCTCTGTAGAACAATGTCCAATAGTATATCAACAACTGTGATAAAAAAGAGCATCTGAGGCTGTTGTATATCATATGCTAGTTGAAAATTGGGCTGTAAGATATAGATGTTCAGGAGAAACCAAGTCTGCTGCCAGCCGTAGCAGTGCCAAGAATGACTGCCTTTACCTGGCTATTGCTAGGGAATATGTAAGGTCTCTAACTTGAAGAATCCTATCTGGTGTCTGCTATGCCTCCCTTCAGGAGCATAACATGAGCTAACAAGAATTTCTGAAGGCAGCTGCCCTAGCTTAAATAGTGAATCCAAATGTAAGGAGGACAAAATTATTTAGTGCTCCCTGCAGAATACATTCCCAACCCTCTAAATGCATTATTCAGAGAGGGGAGCAAGGCTTGTTTACCCGGCTGGATATCCTGGGTTAACTCAGTGTTCTTCAGTAGCAGTTTGGTTTACACATTCATTGAGGCGACTCAACAGCTGAAATAGAAAAAAGAAATAATTCAGGGTGTGTACCTCTAAGTGACAATTTAAACAGCAGCAGGATTGATGTTTGATATGCATAGGTAAATATTTAAGTATTTGCAGACACAGTGACCCGTGAGCGATCCAATGGAGTTGAGCGTGGCTGAAAAACTCTGCAACTGCTTGTATGCACGTAGAACCGTGTTTACTGTTCAAACCTCCCTGCTGGCTGGCAGAGCCAGAGCTATTTGAGGTTGAAGCAGGTGACAGTAGCTGTGACTGACATCTGCTGCTCCTCTGGCGATAGGAAAATTAGAGCCTTTATGAGGAAGAGTGGGATAGAAATTTAATAATAATAAAGAATCTGCCTGAAAGTTCGTCTGCAAAGTAAGCAGTGACAATTGTAAGGGGTAAAATCAAATGTGTGAGAAGTCCTTCATCAGCGATCCTGTGTACACCAGGGAAGGGGACCCTGCAGACTACAGTTTCCACCAGGAGTAGCTGGTGGGATGAAGCCATGGAACTGGAATTTCCTTTGACGAAGACAGGTTTAGCAGACTGAGAGGTAATAGAAAATAAAGTAATTTTAGAGTAAATTTTACCTTTCCAGCTCTTGGGATTAGTGCATATTAAATTCCACATATTGCTGCTGAGGTCATTAGCCCTTTATGACATAGTTTTGCAAACAGATGATTCCTATAAATACATCCTATCCATTAAGCATTCTGGGCACATAACTAAAACATTTTCATTCGTCATTCTAACTTGTTTCCCTGCAACCTGCTGCACATTTTTTTGTAAAATGAGAGTGGTTTCTAATTGGAAAAAAAAATCTCATTGAGTTATAGTGAAAACCTGTTAGGAGACAATAATTGGGTGCACTGAGGGTTATCGGCTCTACTTCATTAGAATCCATTTATTTGAAGGGACTTTGGAACTTAATGCTGTTTGGCATCTTTTGCGGGGGATTGTATTAATTTAAGAAACATCTCGTATTTAATCTTTTATATAAATACCATTTTTTTAGCTTGTTGGAAATGTAGCAAGTGGGTTGTTGCAGTTTTTTTCTCTCTCTCTATATATATAATCTTTCTTACGTTTCGCTAGTCTGCTTTCATAGCTTTGGACCTGGAATCCAACAATCATAGAACTGTAGAGTTGGAAGGGACCCAGTAGATCATGATATTCTTGTAAAGAAGCTGGTAACATGCGGACTTGACTATGCTACCACTCAGTGGATTTGTAACTGGCTGACTGACCGAACCCAAAGGGTGCTCATCAATGGTTCCTCTTCATCCTGGAGAAGAGTGACTAGTGGGGTGCCACAGGGTTCTGTCTTGAGCCCGGTCTTATTCAACATCTTTATCAACAACTTGGATGATGGACTCAAGGGCATCCTGATCAAATTTGCAGATGACACCAAACTGGGAGGGGTGGCTAACACCCCAGAGGACAGGATCACACTTCAAAACGACCTTGACAGATTAGAGAACTGGGCCAAAACAAACAAGATGAATTTTAACAGGGAGAAATGTAAAGTATTGCACTTGGGCAAAAAAAAATGAGAGGCACAAATACAAGATGGGTGACACCTGGCTTGAGAGCAGTACATGTGAAAAGGATCTAGGAGTCTTGGTTGACCACAAACTTGGCATGAGCCAACAGTGTGACGCGGCAGCTAAAAAAGCCAATGCAATTCTGGGCTGCATCAATAGGAGATCAAGGGAGATCTAGATCAAGGGAAGTAATAGTGCCACTGTATTCTGCTCTGGTCAGACCTCACCTGGAGTACTGTGTCCAGTTCTGGGCACCACAGTTCAAGAAGGACACTGACAAACTGGAACGTGTCCAGAGGAGGGCAACCAAAATGGTCAAAGGCCTGGAAACGATGCCTTATGAGGAACGGCTGAGGGAGCTGGGCATGTTTAGCCTGGAGAAGAGGAGGTTAAGGGGTGATATGATGGCCATGTTCAAATATATAAAAGGATGTCACATAGAGGAGGGAGAAAGGTTGTTTTCTGCTGCTCCAGAGAAGCGGACACGGAGCAATGGTTCCAAACTACAAGAAAGAAGATTCCACCTAAACATTAGGAAGTAAGAGCTGTTTGACAGTGGAATTTGCTGCCAAGGAGTGTGGTGGAGTCTCCTTCTTTGGAGGTCTTTAAGCAGAGGCTTGACAACCATATGTCAGGAGTGCTCTGATGGTGTTTCCTGCTTGGCAGGGGGTTGGACTCGATGGCCCTTGTGGTCTCTTCCAACTCTATGATTCTATGATCTAGTCCAACCCCCTGCAATGCAGTTGACATGTTCAGTTGTTACTTCCCAGGAAGAAAATTCCACCTAGAAGAAGTCACAGGTTTCTGTATGTGCATTTGACTCACTGGGGTGGGGAGGACGTACGCAAAAAATGAAGTGGCCTGTGTCACTTTTATTTGAACACAGTATTTCCCGAACTGCTACATGTTTTATTGGGTAGAATTGGGCCTGTGTGTCAACTGCATTCAAATAAATACAGTGCAACCTGGTTCAGCTGATTACTTGTCCCTGTGATAGGAGAGGGTGTTCGTATGCCCAAGAGTGCAATCCTAAATTTGTCTACTCAAAGCTAAATCCCATTTAGTTAGTGTGAGATTCACTTCAGTGTAAGATTCATTTCTTGACAGAAAGTAATGAGTGAAGAGGCTCTTTGAATTAATAGATATATCTTGCTGCTTTGGAAAACCTACCCATCAGGTCAGATTTTTTCTGAAGGTAAGAACAATATTAAAAAGGAGCAGTCAGCCACAGCCAATAGGGGACCTTTACCACTAATGAAACTTTAGCTTAAGAAAAAACATCTTTATATTGCAAATAACCACACATTTGGTGACATCTGGCACTTGTCAAAATACCTGTTGCCCAATAGGAGGAAGGTGTTGGCATGAAGATTTAGTAAAGCTATCCAGACCTGCCAAGGCTCAAGTCAATGATGAATTGACAACCTTAACCCACACACAAAGTAATTTTTCTTACATAGGTACTGGAAGCCCTGTGTAGGGAGGGTGATGTATGGGGGTCAGAAAATGCTTTCTCTAACATGCTGCATCTGCAACAGAACATTTAAATTAAATAGTCATTTACTACAGTTGCCAGACAATTTATATTACAGCCAAGTACCTTAGTACACAGCGCAGGTGGTGCTGTGGTCTAAAACACTGAGCCTCTTGGACTTGCCAATCAGAAGGTCGGCGGTTCAAATCCCCGCGACGGGGTGAGCTCCCGTTGCTCGGTCCCTGCTCCTGCCAACCTAGCAGTTCGAAAGCATGCCAAAAAGTGCAAGTAGATAAATAGGTACCACTCTAGCGGAAGGGTAAGCGGTGTTTCCGTGCGCTGCTCTGGTTTCGGTGTTCCGTTGCACCAGAAGCAGCTTAGTCATGCTGGCCACATGACCCGGAAAAACTGTCTGCAGACAAACGCCGGCTCCCTCCCTGTAAAGCGAGATGAGCGCTGCAACCCCAGAGTCGTCTGTGACTGGACTTAACTGTCGGGGGCCTTTACCTTTACACCTTGGTCTGAAAGCAGTGCTTTAGGACTCAGGCCGGCAAAAACTTCATGAAAAGCTGTCAGAGCAATCATGAGAAAGGTTTTTTTTGTTGTTGTTCACTTGGTTTCCAGTTACTAGAAAAACAAGGGGAAACTACATTTTTTTTAAAAAAAAAAGCTGCATCACATATGTCAGGGATGGGGAACCGTGGCCCTCTAGAAGTTGTTGGACTCAACTTCCAGCATCCCTAGACATTGGTCATGCTCTCTGGGTTTACTAGGGAATTATAGTACAGCAGTACATCTGGGGGGCTGTATCCTGCATGTATGCACTGGGCGCTACTTGCACCTGCTCCGATGGGCTCTGCTCTTGAAGTCAGTAAAAAAATCCATGCCCTGACTCCATTCTCATATCTTGAGGGGCTACTGCTCCCTCAATTGAGCCTGAACAGAAACTGGGTGTCTTGATTTCAAGAGATGAGCATAAAACAGAAAGTTGGCACAGTGTGTTGGGGGGTAGACACAAAGCGTTTGTAGTGTGGAATTAATGGCCCATTATTCTGTAAGAAAAATAAGCCATACCCCAGTGAAACATTAATTTTGCATGAAAGCATAATGGGCACAGCCAAAGAAGAGATGGATCCCCTAGAGCAAAAAGAAGACGATGCCATGAGTCAATAAGTAAATTGTTTGCAATAAATCACTGAAAATCTAGAGCAAATATGTAGGCTCTGCCTTTGATGTGAGAGTTATTAGTCTCTGTCTTTGATTTTGTTCATTGGTGTTGTGATTTAAAAAACACAACTGCCTAATCAATGCAAATGTTGAGAGACTCTAGGCATCTCTGGTGGATCTTTCTTGCTGACGTCACGTTGCAGCAACGACATGGGTCTAATCACGATCTAATCAGTATCTTCCGTTTGCTAATGTTTGTGTTGTGATCTTTATTGAGCTTCATCTACAGCTTTTCGTGTACTACTCTGTTTTCATGGGGCAAGATTTTAGTAGCTGCACTGTAGAAGTGGTTGAACATCTTGTTAAGGACTAGAGAGGTTAGTAACTCAGGGGACAGCAAACATTTTCAGCAGGGGGCCAGTCCACTGTCCCTCAGACCTTATGGGGGGCCAGACTATATTGGGGGGGGGGATGAATGAATTCCTATGCCCCAGAAATAACTCAGAGAAGCATTTTAAATAAACGGACACATTCTAGTCATGTAAAAACACGCTGATTCCTGGTCCGTCTGTGGGCCAGATTTAGAAGGCGATTGGGCCGGATCTGACCCCCAGGCCTTAGTTTGCCTACCCATGGGTTAGTTCATTATGTATGGGATTTGCATTATGGGCCTTCCAGCGTACTAAGAACACATGCAGAGCCCCAGATGTCAATATTTGCACATATATACAATTTAAGCTTCTGCAGTTATGACGTTCCAAAGCATTCTTTTATTATTGTTTATTTCTATCTCGCCTTGTTCAACTATTCCTGGACAGTAATTCAAGTAAGCATTCACTGCACACTACACAATAGAAAGGACCCCTCTTTTCTTCCTCCTGAAACATCTCTGTACAGTGGTACCTCGGAAGCTGAACAAAATCTGTTCCAGAAGTTCATTTGACTTCCAAAAAGAAACTCCTGCAGCCAATCGGAAGCCATGGAAGTCACATCGGACATTTGGGTTCCAAAGAACATTAAAAAACTGGAACAGTCACTTCCGGTTTTAATCATTCAGGAGCCAAAACGTTCGACTCCCAAGGCATTTGAAAACCAAGGTACGACTGTATAGTGGGGTTCAACCTCCTGACACAGATCCCCTCAACCCTATTCCCACCTTCTTCCCTCACCCCCTTGTTTCTTTCACACCTCTAAAAAGACACCTCGACATTCCATATATCTTGTAAAAAGACAGGCACTTGCCAGGCCATTGGGTTTGCTTTTTTTTTTTTTTTTTTTTTTTGCTTTTTTAAATCTCTTAACTTACAAACAATTAGGTATATTTATTCATAACTAAGGAATACCATGAGTTTGTAGAATCAGGGCTTTTTTTCAGCCAGAACTCAGTTTTGGCACCTGGTGGACGCTATGGTGCATGCCATTGCCATTATAAGAGAACAGGGGAGGCATTCAGGGTGAATTCCTGCACCTCATTTTCCATAAAAATAGCACTGTGAAGAACCATTACTTTCTTGCGGGGTGACTCACTTCCTAACAAACAGATACTGATCACCTGAGTTTTCTGTTAGTAGGGATCATAGGTAAAGGTAAAGGGACCCCTGAACACTAGGTCCAGTCGTGGCCGACTCTGGGGTTGCGGCGCTCATCTTGCTTTATTGGCCGAGGGAGCCGGAGTACAGCTTCCGGGTCATGTGGCCAGCATGACTAAGCCGCTTCTGTAGGGATCATATCAAAGCCCAGATCACTATTCCAAGAGATATTTAGCAGTGCTAAATTGGCATTCAGATTACTGCTTCACTACAATCCACGTTTAATCTGGGCTGATAATAAAAAAAAGTGGTATCAAAATGACCCCAAACATTGGCCATATGTGTCATCTCCCTTGGATAACAAGCTAGCTGAAAGTCAGTAGAATAAAATATTAGGTTTGGGCTGTTCAACCAGGCACAAATACAAAAATAGGTTGAAGCAGGGTTGGTTTATCAGCAAGTGAAGTGATAGCTTCTAACTCGAGCTGTCATTGCAACTTGCATAATTTATTGCACTGAAAGGGTCGGTCATTGCCTGCTTAAAGTGTTGATGGAGATAATATCTTCATAGTGTGTTTTGTTTCATATTTTAGCTAAATTAGCAATGCATGGCATATGGTTTTTTGCTGCATGAATCCCTGCTGATGTAAATGTCAGTAAGCATATAATACCAGGGTTTCATTCTGCGAGTCACAATGCATAGAATTCAGCCTGAAAGCTCCCCAGACTACAGACCTCATTATAGATGAATAGACTGGGGTATAATGTTCCAGAGGTTTTGTTTCAGTTGAAATACGGTTATCACAGTGAATGATGCTGTTGACAATGAGATTTTTATAGCTCCTCTTAACCAAAGAACTATTATGACTTCCAGTGCCACCGCTGCTGTTTCACTTTTAAGTTAGTATAATCTGATAGTGTGGCAGCTTCTGCGAGTGAAGGGGGAGTCCTTTAGATAATGTCTTGTTTTTATGCAGAGTTCTCTGTCCTATGAAACTTGCCCCCCCTCTCTTTCTCTCACCTTCAACAGATGTAATTAACTTCTGCGGAAATGCAGTTTTTATAGAATCATAGAGCTGTGAAGGGACCAAGTGTCCACAGAATTCAACTTCACGCCCAAGGGCAATCCACCACCCAAACCCCAAATACTATATTTATGCTGCCCAAGCTATGGTTGTAACTCTTGTGCATGGGTCCTTTCATCCTCTCTCATTTTCTGCTGGGAGAGGAGGATTGTGCTCCATATGTTTAATTGCACAACCATTCTCATTGCACACCTAACAATGGCTTTGTCCCCCCAAGACCTAATTTGCCTTTTACGTAACTATTTGGAAAGGGGAAATAGTTTACAGAAAGATGGAAATCAAATAATGTGCGGGGCCATTGTTATTTTGACGTGGTGGCAAAGTTCAGAGGGAGGCCTGGCTTGAAACAACAAGGTCAGTAATAAACAGTGCTGTTTTTCTAGGAAAAACCCTCGTTCTCTTGGAATGGCAATGGCACTCACCTGAGAAGTGTTGGAACTGAGTTCCGGCAAGTTCCATCTGAAAAAAGCCCTGGTAATAAGAGTAACTGAGCATAGCAATGTAACAGAGCAGGAAACATCATAATATTGAAGCCAGCGGTTTATTTATTACCCACATCTCTGTGAAATAGAAAACATTTTTTACATTTTTTTTTTTGCATTGGTTTCCAAATTTTCTGGTAACAAAAAGGTAGTGATTTTAGCAGCCTCCTTTTGGATTGTACTGAATTTCATAAGTCTTGACAAAGATTCTTCCCAAAAATGTTCCATGGAGCAAGTAGACTGAAATGTTACATAGCTGACATTCAAAGGGGTGGTTCTTGTACATTTCATTCAACAATCCTTTTACCGAGGTTTTGAGGGAAATGGAAGCTAAGGAGAACAAAATTCCATGATGGATCATTACTGAGATGTTGGTGATAGCAACAGCTACAGAGTACATGGTACCTGTGGCATGGAGATGGCTATGAGAGACATAGGCAGCAGTCAGGAGAGAAATTCATGGGAGAATTATTAAATGAGAGGAAGCGCTAAACAGATGCAAAAGCCTTAGGAATCAAGAGTGAGAAAGAAGACAGAATCGGACCTGGTGTGTGGGCTGAATCTGAAAAGGTTTGTTGGAGAAGGAGGTTCAGAGAGTGCTTTTCAACAGCCGGTCTTCCCTGCTAGAAAGAACAGAATCAACCGTCACTTGTAATTTTTTGAACATTATACAGAGAAAAGTGGGGGCAATTGTTGTCATTGTCGTTGTTACTTTCTATACTGCCCTTCACTTGAGGATCACAGTATGGCTTACAATCTAAAAACACAAAAATACATAACACAGTAACAAGTAAAAACAATATCACACACTTACACTTTAAAAGGTCACAGATTGTTTAATTGCTTCCACCTATGGCGCTGTGGTCTAAACCACTGAGCCTTGGGCTTGCCGATCGGAAGGTTGGCGGTTTGAATCCTGCCACGGGGTGAGCTCCCGTTGCTCGGTCCCAGCTCCTGCCCACCTAGCAGTTCAAAAGCATGTCAAAGTGCAAGTAGATAAATAGGTACCGCTCCAGCGGGAAGGTAAACAGCGTTTCCGTGCGCTGCTCTGGTTTCGCCAGAAGCGGCTTAGTCATGCTGGCCACATGACCCGGAAGCTGTACGCCGGCTCCCTTGGCCAATAAAGCGAGATGAGCGCCACAACCCCAGAGTCCGTCACGACCGGACCTAATGGTCAGGGGTCCCTTTACCTTTAACTTTATAGGTCCTTTGCCCCATACCATTTTTCATTTGCTAAGTTTATTATATGTTTCAGGGCCATTGGGAGGGTATGTTTCAAATTATTGGGGATAATAGGTGGTTGTGGTTGCAATTTCAATGCTTCATGTTTGGCTATTACTAATGAAGCCATCTTGAATGCTAGATTTTATTAGCGGATAAGTGAGATATACAGTGGTACCTCGGGATGCGAACGGGATCCATTCCAGAGCCCTGTTCGCATCCCGAAGCGAACGTAAACTGTCTCCGCGCATCTGTGCCTGCGCGGGTCATGTTTCAGCGCGTCTGCACATGCGTGTGATGTTATTTTGACGGTTGGTACATGCACGCGCAGCAAAACCTGGAAGTAACGAGCTCTGCTACTTCCGGGTCGCCACGGAGCGCAACCCGAATTTGCCTAACCGGAAGCGTATTCATGCCGAGGTATGACTGTAAACGGATCTTTAAATAAAAACACCTTGATAAAGGGCTGAAGAGCAAGCCAGAGTGTCAGGATTGAACGACAAGCCAGGAGGCAGGATCAGGGCGTGAACCAGAGGACAGGACCAAAGGAGACAGGAGCACAGCACACGTCAGTGAAGGCATCCATACTCAAGCAAGACTTAGATGACACATGAAGCCCTTAGAGTCTTTCCTGCCCAGGAACAGTCAACAGCCAGCCTAGATAAAGTCATTCTAGTGCCAGAAAGGTTCTTCACTCAGAAGGCTGCCTCCTGCAATTCATTGATGCTGCACAGAGATCCAGCAGAAAGATACACATATAAAGGCCAGTGGAGTCTCAGAACTATTTTCCATGTGCTGCGCCAGGCATAACTCTCATGTGACAATATGTAACAGGACCCAGAATGTTGAAGACAAGAGCAGCAGCCATTCTAGAGATCTGCTGTTGTGGAAAGCATTGATGGAAAGTTTCACCTGTAACCCTGGACATTCTTTGTCATATAATATGTTCCCCATATGAGTTCATCCTGGGGAGCCAGAACACAATGCATTTAAATCTGAAAGTGACAACAGACCTGCTGGAATACCTGGGGCATAGCATTAGTTTTTATAATGTTTTTATAATGTTGCACTGTTTTAGTGTTGTTAGTCGCCCTGAGCCCGGCTTCGGCTGGGGAGGGCGGGATATAAATAAAATTTATTATTATTATTATTATTATTAGTTCCAAGTCATTTCTTTTTTTAATGGGACTTTAAAAATTCTTACTTTTTTTCTAGGAATTACATAAACTGATGACAAAACTCAATTTACCCTTGCGTTTGTCTTGAGTATGTGAGCATTCCTGGGTTAATAAAGCTCTACCATCCACTCAGTTACCATACTCTAGGTGGGCAATTTCATGTAATTATAGAACAGTAGAGTTGGAAGGGATGAAATTGCTCACCTGGAGTATGGCAACTGATTACTACGCAGGAATCTCAACCAGATCATACATGACACATGGCCAACACCTTCAGAGGGAGTCCGTTCCACTGTTGAGCAGCTCTCACTGTCAAAAAGTTTTTCCTGATGTTTAGTCGGAATTTTCTTTCTTGTAACTTGAATCCATGGGTTCGAGTCCTACTTTCTGGAGCAGGAAAAAGCAAGCTTGCTCCATCTTCCATGTGACAGCCATTTAGATATTTGGACACAACTATTTCATGTGTGGTCTGTCCAAGGCAGAATAGAAGGTTGAATAAAGCAGAGATGGAGAGAGTCAAATGGCAGTTTTGAACAGCCAAGATTTTAATAGAGCAGGGATGCGGGAACACAAAGGAAGTTGGTGCTTTTAAACAACAGCAGAGATTTGTATAAAGCTGGGATGGAGAGAAATAGAGGAGGGAAATGGTTGTGCAGTCCCCTCCTTGAATTGGATTGCCTTCTTTTTTTATGTGAGCTCTGCTTTATTGATGTACAAAGTTGTACTCTACAACCTGTTACGGTAGGTAAATCACCCCGATTTATAGAGGATAGTGCTCAGGAAACACACCTCAACTTGAACACAAAACACAACACTGCAACAGGCGCACAAGCAACTCCTAGCAGCTTGAGATGTGGAGAGTGCACCAGGTGAAAAATTTTGGACTGCACTGCTCAGCCCTTTAAAGTTCCATACACGAAATCTGCCATTTTTAGTTTTTATATCAAACCTGAAGCAATCTGTACCTGAGTAGACTCTGAGTAGACCCCTGTAGACCCTCATTTCCATTGCTATCCTCCAGCTGTGCTGGCAGTAAGATACAGTGGTACCTCAGGTTAAGAACTTAATTTGTTCTGGAGGTCTGTTCTTAACCTGAGGTACCACTTTAGTAAATGGGGCCTCCTCCTGCTGCTGCTGCTGCTGCCATGCGATTTCCGTTCTCATCCAGAAGCAAAGTTCATAACCCGAGGTACTATTTCTGGGTTAGCAGAGTCTGTAACCTGAAGCGTCTGTAACCCGAGGTACCACTGTACAGCAACAAGTTTTTTTAAATAAGGCTTTTCTGGAACTTCAAGGAACAAGCATGTGATGTTTTCTGTCACTACCTATTGGAGTGCACTATTAGATATCCAAGTGATCTGTGTTGTAGTATTTCGGTTACAGTGTACCAAAACCCCCTGTATACCCACAGGGACACAGCAAGACTAGAGATGTGACAGAAAGGAGAGCTATGGTGGTCTATGTAGATCCTAATCCGGAGACCTGACAGTACAGAACTACAGAAAAGGGGTCTTTGGGGTGGGAGAAAGGAACATGGCAGGTATTGCATAAAATGCCTTACTAGTTAGAGGAAGGCCCTCCTGTTTCTTTGGACTCCAGAGAGCTGAAGAAGAAACACTGGGCAGTCCATGTTGCCACGCTAGACAATTTTACACTAAAGGTAAAGGGACCCCTGACCATTAGGTCCAGTCGCGGACGACTCTGGGGTTGCGACGCTCATCTCGCTTTACTCGCCGAGGGAGCCGGCGTTTGTCCGCAGACAGTTTTTCCAGGTCATGTGGCCAGCATGACGAAGCCGCTTCTGGCGAACCAGAGCAGCGCACGGAAACGCCGTTTACCTTCCCGCCAGAGTGGTA